>NC_086447.1:57556122-58156122 GCF_028390025.1 Pseudophryne corroboree | reverse complement strand
GTAGATACATCTTTTTGTCAAGTTTTTCCTGGCTACCAGCCTTTGAAAAAGCCTTCGAGTCCTCATTTTACACTCCTCCCACCACTCAGACCTACTCCAACCAGCCTCCAGAAGTGTTTCCTGTAGTTGAAGAAAGTCTCTAAAGGACTGTCTAACTCCCTCCTCCTTTAGGAGCTCGGAATTCAAACGCCAAAGGCCCCGCCCTTTCTGAGGGTTTTTTGAGACGTTCAAAGCAACACACAGAAAAACGTGATCGGAGAACTCTACTAACTTTGTCTCAGGAGGCAAAGTTTTCGAGGACTCCTTAACAAAAAACCTATCTATCCTAGACCTACGACTACCACAATGATAGGTGAAACCTGTGAGGTCTGGGAAATGGCGAACGTGCACATTCACCAGACCAGCCTCTCTAACCATGCTAACTAGATAATTGGAATCATAGCCCAGGGTCGCCTTGTGTCCCCTCTGTCTTTTGGCCTAATGACGGTGTTAAAATCTCCTCCAAAGACAATCTGCCAGGCCGTAAAAAGAAACGGTTTTATCTCCCTGAAAATACATTTCCTGTCCCACTTTGAATGGGGCCCATAGATGTTTATTAGCCTCAGGTCATGTCCTCTCAGGTTGACATCTAAAACCATGCACCTACCTACCTGTAAATCTATAATCCTGTGCACGTTTACCATATCAGTAAAAAGCACTGCCAACCCACTAAACACCTCGGCCGCAAGAGACCAGAAGGAAGGCCCCCGCTTCCACTGACATTTGGCCCGATGGAGTGTGGCCAAGTCACCTACCCTGGTCTCCTACAAAAATAAAAAGTCAACATCAACCGTGTTGAAAAAACGAAGGCCAAGAAACGAGCACGTTCAGAAAACACGGAAGCCACATTAATGGTGGCACATCGTATAGGTTGGGGATCCATGTTTCTTGGATTATAGAGGTAGGACCCCGTTCACTTTTTCTTTGCTTGTCTTTTAGAATCCTCGTCCAAGGATCCTACTCTTTTACACGTAACCCCGAAGGGAAGAACATCCTCATCGGACAAAGAGATTTCTTCCACCTCCCCCTCCTCCACCCCACCAACAACTGAGACCGCAGTCTCACAGAACAGACCCTTAGATCCCTCTACAACAACACCCTCCCTAATATCACACCCCTCCCCATTTGCAACCCTGCCTGGGGGAGGATCCGGATCAGGGGCTTTTGGGGCAATAATACAAATACGGCCCCCAGGATCATCCCCACCAGAGGACGCCAAAGGAGAGTAGGTAAGGCTCACCGCCTCAAGGCTAGGAGTCTCCTCCACCACCATCACCTCTCCCGGAGATTGAGGGGCCTTCCCCTCTGAACTCTGCACTACCTCAACCTTATTTAATAACGGTCCCAAGTCCTGGCTTAACTCTGTCCCTGTAGGATCCCACTCTAGATCCCCCTGAGAACTATCTAAGTGCTTGGTTTTGCTCTGAACTTTACCACATCCCCCCTTTTCCTGTTTAGCTTTGACCGTAACTGCCACCCTATCAACAGACAGATTAGAGGCCTGTTTTGGCTTTTTACTTTTAGAAGTATTCGGAACAAACACTAGCTCTTTTCCCCCAGCCATGACTACCTCCCCCTCATCCTCATCATCAGCGGAGGACAAAACGTCAAACCTATTAGAGCATACAACGTCCACCCCCCTCTATTTCAGCTTCTTCCTCCTGCCTTTACTCACTGCCTGAAAAGATGCTTCCCCCCTTTCGACCTGGACTTTCCCTACCCCACCAGCTTCTAGTTTCCTCAACATATCCTGATGCTGTAAAGCAACCACCATGTTATCCTCATGACTGGGCCTGATTTCTAGTGCCTCCTCAACCACCCCTGCATCATGATTATGCAATGCTTTAGGGCACCGACTATAGGGATGGCCATCCGCTCCGCAGAGATTGCACCTCACCTTATTACACTCACGGGACCCGTGCCCCATCTGGCCACACAGAGCACATTTAACAACCATACAATCATTACTAAGGTGGCGAAAGTCACCACATTTGTGACAAGTTCTGGGCTGCCTAGGGTAGAAACACTGAAGCCGGTCACGGGCAATATAAGCAGCAGATGGTATGTGCTTAGTCTCAGCCTCTGGACCTAAAAATTAGTCTGGTTACCCCGTATGTTGCGCCACTATATTGACAGGGCTGCCCTATAGTCCCCGTAGCCAGATGGAGTGTCTCTCCGAAACACAACAGAATATAATCATAAACAAAGGGGAAATTATAGCTACAGGTACCACCAGGCGCCTAAAACAAATGCATTCACAATACAGTGATGGAGGATAAGCAAATAATACAACCCTTTAGTTGATGCAGGGATGTTCAATCTTCAAACCTTGTGCACCTCCTTCTCACCAAATAGGTCACATAGAGACCAGCACATAAAAGAGAGCAGAGGAGGGCCACATGTGTAGTACAATCATTTATTACATACACACATAAACAAAAAACAAAACTGTTTAAGAGATGGTACAAATGTATCAGCTTGCAGCTTGCCTATGGCGAGCTTATCTGTGGTCAGCGTCCGGAGGGTGCCGTGCAGTTTCAAGTGCCAGTGACTTTCCAGCTTCCAGCCCGGGCGGTTTCTGGGATTTAAAGAACTTGTCTGAGAACTTTTTATGGGTTCTCAGACGCTTTGGTAATTGTTCCGCATTTTCCCCTCTGCAAGCTGATACATTTGTACCATCTCTTAAACAGTTTTGTTTTTTGTTTATGTGTGTATGTAATAAATGATTGTACTACACATGTGGCCCTCCTCTGCTCTCTTTTATGTGCTGGTCTTTCTGTGGCCTATTTGGTGAGAAGGAGGTGCACAAGGTTTGAAGATTGAACATCCCTGCATCAACTAAAGGGTTGTATTATTTGCTTATCCTCTATTACTGTATTGTGAATGCATTTGTTTTAGGCGCCTGGTGGTACCTGTAGCTATAATTTCCCCTTTGTTTATGATTAGTCTCAGCCTCTACCTGGTGCAACCTCACAAAGGTCGAATAGGCACCACCCCAGACCCCCTTAGTGTAATCAAATTTCTCAAGTGGGGACAACACTGTGCAGGACCTGGACAACCAATATACGATATCCGCGGACGGTAGTGACTCATTGCGCACCAGAACAGCAATCTTTACCCTATCCTGCCTGGTGATGGTGTTGGTTTTAAAATGGCAGTACGGCTCCTTGGTCTTGTTCTTCTCCCATTGGGAGCCAAAAGCTTGCAAGCCATTCAGTAAAAGGAAGTTCACATCAAAGTCGGGAGTTCTCACCGGATGGATGCATGCAAAAAGATCTGCGGCCCTAAAACCAAGCGAGAATACTATATCCAAGAACTCCGACTTTGAAGGAGCCTCCCCCTCCCCTACCCATCTAAACTGAACCACATTACGCCTTTTTATAGGCTGACCCCCACTTACCCCAAGCTGAGGACCAGTACTAGCCCAACCAGAACCCTCCAAAGTTTTGGCATATGAACCAGATCCTGGTCTAACCACAGGAGAGATTACAGGGAGACCCTTGGGTGCCTGAACATTTACCTTCTTACTGACCTCTATACCCGCACTACCAGCCCCACCAGCCATCCTAGTTTGGTTTGCCTGGATCAAGCTTACGTCCGCTAAAGCCCTCACAGGCATATCCATATCTCCGTAAACTTTCTACTAGTGTAGTCTCCTCAGGGGTTAAGCTGCTCTTATCAACTGCCGGCAGTCCTTGGGCCAATCTTTGCCCAGTTTTTAATATGGCTTCAAACTCCGGAATTCCCATTGATGCAGTTAATAATGTCACTCGTGATGTCACACATGATGCGTCTTTGGCCCCGCCCCCCTCAGCCACCACAGCGACTAAGCCAGAGCCAGTCGCTGCTGGCTTACAGGGAGAGCCAGCCTCAGCATCTACCACGGCCCGCGCCGTCCCCATATCCGCAGCTTCAGAGACAAGTGCATCGGGAGCAAGTCCACAGGAAGCAGTAGCAGCCACCAGAGCTCCGGCACCCGCCGTCACCCCAGCAGCCACCATGCCCCCTGCACTGTCACCACCCAGCACTCTCTCTGGGAGAGACGCCTCCCCCTCATGGAAAGCACAGGATGACGTCATCGCAGGGTTCCCCTCGGTATCCACAGCACCAGACGCAATCCCAGAGGTTTCACCTCCATCATGGCCCATGATATCCACCACTTCTTCCGCAGTCTGGCTGCCCACCTCCATGTCTTCCACTGGAAATATGAGCCCAGATGCCACCACAGAACCCACCGGGACCAGGCCACCATCACATCCGCCATCTTGTCCTGGTATGGACTCTAGTAGTGCTTTTTCCTTTTGCAATAGAGCCTGATCCTGCAACATTTTAATCCTCTATTTAACTGCAGCCAAACTGTCATTCAGCTCCCAAAGTTCATCTTTCAGGACAACTCTCTCCCATCTGCTGCTACAGTTAAGCCTTCTATTTTTATAAGTAATACGGGAGTATATACGGTTCTGCTCCATTCTTAATTCCTCTAGACTCATATTCATGTATTTATCACTAGAGGATGATGAATCCTCCAGGCTGCAATCAGAAACCTCAGCATCTCCACCTGCAGCACTAACCCCCGCCCCACCACAGGCAAGTTCATTCACCTTATCACCTCCCAGAGTTACCTCACCCAGAGAGCCGGCATCCTGTGGTTTGGGGGTCTCCAGTGTTTCATCACCGGACTTACAATAACTGGAAACGCTGTACTGTCCAAATCCTCCCCATCCTCCCCTGGGAGGCTCCCAGGGGAAACACTGCAGGATTTTAAGAAGAACCAGGGCCTAGGAGCTATACACTGTGCACCTGTGTATAATGCCTACATGTATATACTGCTGCACCTGTGTATAATGCCCACATGTATATACTGCTGCACCTGTGTATAATGCCCACATGTATACACTGCTGCACCTGTGTATAATGCCCACATGTATATACTGCTGCACCTGTGTATAATGCCCACATGTATATACTGCTGCACCTGTGTATAATGCCTACATGTATATACTGCTGCACCTGTGTATAATGCCCACATGTATATACTGCTGCACCTGTGTATAATGCCTACATGTATATACTGCTGCACCTGTGTATAATGCCTACATGTATATACTGCTGCACCTGTGTATAATGCCCACATGTATATACTGCTGCACCTGTGTATAATGCCTACATGTATATACTGCTGCACCTGTGTATAATGCCCACATGTATAAACTGCTGCACCTGTGTATAATGCCCACATGTATATACTGCTGCACCTGTGTATAATGCCTACATGTATATACTGCTGCACCTGTGTATAATGCCTACATGTATATACTGCTGCACCTGTGTATAATGCCCACATGTATATACTGCTGCACCTGTGTATACTGCTGCACCTGTGTATAATGCCCACATGTATATACTGCTGCACCTGTGTATAATGCCCACATGTATATACTGCTGCACCTGTGTATAATGCCCACATGTATATACTGCTGCACCTGTGTATAATGCCCACATGTATATACTGCTGCACCTGTGTAAAATGCCCACATGTATATACTGCTGCACCTGTGTATAATGCCTACATGTATATACTGCTGCACCTGTGTATAATGACCACATGTATACACTGCTATCTTTTATTAAGAAAAATTGCAACATACATTACATAAATATGGTAAAACTCATAAAAATAGGACATACAATATACATTGAATTGTTGCCCAATAATCCAAACCAAAAAGCAACAAAGCTTGTATAACTATACGCAATGTCAATATTGCTTAACATCTAAGCAAAAAACAACCTACTGTATAATGCCTACATGTATAAACTGCTGCACCTGTGTATAATGCCCACATGTATATACTGCTGCACCTGTGTATAATGCCCACATGTATATACTGCTGCACCTGTGTATAATGCCTACATGTATATATTGCTGCACCTGTGTATAATGCCCACATGTATATACTGCTGCACCTGTGTATAATGCCTACATGTATATACTGCTGCACCTGTGTATAATGCCCACATGTATATACTGCTGCACCTGTGTATAATGCCCACATGTATATACTGCTGCACCTGTGAATACTGCTGCACCTGTGTATAATGCCCACATGTATATACTGCTGCACCTGTGTATAATGCCCACATGTATATACTGCTGCACCTGTGTATAATGCCCACATGTATATACTGCTGCACCTGTGTATAATGCCCACATGTATATACTGCTGCACCTGTGTAAAATGCCCACATGTATATACTGCTGCACCTGTGTATAATGCCTACATGTATATACTGCTGCACCTGTGTATAATGCCTACATGTATATACTGCTGCACCTGTGTATAATGACCACATGTATACACTGCTATCTTTTATTAAGAAAAATTGCAACATACATTACATAAATATGGTAAAACTCATAAAAATAGGACATACAATATACATTGAATTGTTGCCCAATAATCCAAACCAAAAAGCAACAAAGCTTGTATAACTATACGCAATGTCAAAATTGCTTAACATCTAAGCAAAAAACAACCTACTGTATTCGAACAATACATATCATAACCATAAGCAATGAAAAGATGAATGAAGTCTTTTAGTCACATGCAAACCGCTTTAATGAAAAAAACAGAAAAAAGAAAATCTACGGGAAGGTGAAGGATAGGAAGCCATAAGATGAACAAGAAAAGGACTTCTGCTACCCACTCAAGGTGGTTTCAGGTGGCGCCAGAGCCTGGACCACCCGACAGCATCCAACCTCTTCCTATCCATATCCATCATCCTCTTAACCTCGTGCAGAATATTTCCCACCACCTCCTCACAGGGGAGGACCTTTGCTCTGAGGGAAACCGGACACCGTGCACCCCATGTGTGAAACCTAACTGCTAAATTAACTATAAAAATCGTGGTTAAATCAAACCTTCTATACCCTTTGAACGCCCCATAAACCCACTCAGGGTAACTAAGCCCCGAAAGGCACGGGATGCGTAAGGCCCTTGATACCGCTCTGTAAACCTTTATATTGAAGGGACACTCAAGGAGGAAATGGTCCATTGTCTCCACCTCCCCTAGACATTCCTCACGTGGGCAACCACGATCATTGGCACTTCGACACTTGAGGTTACCCCGCACATAAAGCCTCCCTTGGAAAGAAAGCCAGGCAATATCTCTGAACTTCAGTGGGATTCTTTGAGAATTAATCAAAGACAACCCATCTGAGCAGACACTGCCTGGGCAGTCCCTTAACGACAGCGGAGCATAAAAGTGAGTCCGCAAAATTCTTCTCTCCATCTCCCTTCTAGAGAAGTTTTTGACTTCACCCACCTCCAGCCCCCAAAGCCTTGTCATCTTCAAGCACAGTATAACGTAGATCGGGAGGTAGCCATTCCGGACTCGAAAGGTTTTTACTTGGCCACCATCCATCCATAACCTGAGGAAGGGAAACACCCAGGCCCTAAAACTCTCTACCCATCGAGGAGTTCTTAGAAACAAACTCCCTAGATTCAGTTTTAAAAACGTTGTAGCAAAAAACACCACAGGGTTGACCATACTCAGCCCCCCCTGTTCCCTCGATCTGTAGGTGATCCCTCTCTTGACCAGATTCATTCTATTCCCCCATAACATCAGGAAGAATAAAGAATTCATCTTGGTCCACAAAGACTGTGGCAAGAAGCACACATAACTGACATACAGAAAAAGCGGAATCAGATAGGTTTTGCATAAGTCAACCCTCTCCCTGAGAGAAAGTTGCCACCTTCTCCAGGACTGCACCTTCCTGGTAGCATCTTCCAGCCTCTTCTCCCAATTCTGAGTGGCATAATCACCACGGCCAAATTTGATACCTAGAATTTTTATCTCTGGACTGGCGCGGGGGAGGCTATCCGGAAGGGTAAATTTATCACCTTCCTCCCCCATCCAGAAAGCTTCACACTTATCCTGATTGATTCGGGAGCACGAAGCCTCAGAGTACTCACAGATAAGATGTTCCATGCCACGTGCCTCTGCCACAGACGACAGGACCACAGTAACATCGTCTGCGTAGGCCACCACCCTCAGCGGCAACCCAGGGCCCAGCTGAACCCCTGCCACAGCACCACTCTCAATCCTCCGCACAAAAGGATCAATTGCAAATACATATAGAAGGGGGCTCAGGGGACACCCCTGACGGACACCCGAGTCGACCGCAAAAGCAGGGCCTACCCAGCCATTGACAAGTGGGAAGCTCTCAGCCTGATTGTAAATGACACGTAGCCAATCTACCACCCTCGCTGGAAGACCATACCTCTCCAGCACAGCCCACAGGTACTGATGATTAACTCGGTCAAAAGCCTTGGACTGATCCAATGCCAGCAAATACTTGCCCCATTTTTCAGCACGACATTGCTCCACAGCCTCCCGGATGCCAAGGACAGCACTAAAGGTGCTTCGGACTTTTACAGTGCAATGCTGAGACGGAGAAAGTAACAGCCCGGAAACTTCCATCAGCCGATTAAAAAGTACCTTTGCCAGAATCTTTCTGTCCGTATTGAGAAGAGCGATGGGGCGCCAGTTCTCAACACGCACCGGGTCCCTACCTTTAGACAATAATATGAGAGCAGAGGATCTCATAGAGGGAGGGAGTGATCCCTTACCCAGGCTTTCATTAAATACCTCCATGAGATGAGGAGCCAATATGTCTGAAAAAGCTTTAAAAAATTCAGATGTTAACCCATCTGGGCCCGGAGATTTTTTTATAGACAAACCGTCTATGGCTCTCTTGACCTCCTCCACTGTCACATCACTGCCCAAACAGTCAAAAGAAGGATCAAGTTGCTCAAGCCCAGGTGTCTCCCTCAGAAACTGATCCATCCTCTCTCTGATGAGTGGCTGCTCAGACAAAAGGCTGGAGTAATAGGACCTGATGACTCCCAAAATACCCTCCCTGTCTACATGAAGAGTACCCTGGTCATCAAACAGGCCCCGGACCTCCCTCAAATCAACTGATTTTCTGCAACTCTGGTAGGGATCAGGCGAGTGGTACTTTCCATAATCCCTCTCCAGAATCAAAGAAGCCAGGCGATCGTACTGATATTCCTTCATCTGAGCCTTCACCCGGGAGATTTCCCCACTATCTCCACGCTCAGAGATCAAGAAATCCAGTTTCTTTCTCAGGCTCTGGTAGATACATCTTTTTGTCAAGTTTTTCCTGGCTACCAGCCTTTGAAAAAGCCTTCGAGTCCTCTTTTTACACTCCTCCCACCACTCAGACCTACTCCAACCAGCCTCCAGTAGTGTTTCCTGTAGTTGAAGAAAGTCTCTAAAGGACTGTCTAACTCCCTCCTCCTTTAGGAGCTCGGAATTCAAACGCCAAAGGCCCCGCCCTTTCTGAGGGGTTTCTGAGACGTTCAAAGCAACACACAGAAAAACGTGATCAGAGAACTCTACTGGCTTTGTCTCAGGAGGCAAAGTTTTCGAGGACTCCTTAACAAAAAACCTATCTATCCTAGACCTTCGACTACCACAATGATAGGTGAAACCTGTGAGGTCTGGGAAATGGCGAACGTGCACATCCACCAGACCAGCCTCTCTAACCATGCTAACTAGAAAATTGGAATCATAGCCCAGGGTCGCCTTTGTGTCCCCTCTGTCTTTTGGCCTAATGACGGTGTTAAAATCACCTCCAAAGACAATCTGCCGGGCCGTAAAAAGAAACGGTTTTATCTCCCTGAAAAGACATTTCCTGTCCCACTTTGAATGGGGCCCATAGATGTTTATTAGCCTCAGGTCATGTCCTCTCAGGTTGACATCTAAAACCATGCACCTACCTACCTGTAAATCTATAATCCTGTGCACGTTTACCATATCAGTAAAAAGCACTGCCAACCCACTGGACGCCTCGGCCGCAAGAGACCAAAAGGAAGGCCCCCGCTTCCACTGACACTTGGCCCGATGGAGTGTGGCCAAGTCACCTACCCTGGTCTCCTGCAAAAATAAAAAGTCAACATCAACCGTGTTGAAAAAATCGAAGGCCAAGAAACGAGCACGTTCAGAAAACACGGAAGCCACATTAATGGTGGCACATCGTATAGGTTGGGGATCCATGTTTCTTGGATTATAGAGGTAGGACCCCATTCACTTTTTTTTTTGCTTGTCTTTTAGAATCCTCGTCCGAGGATCCTACTCTTTTACACGTAACCCCGAAAGGAAGGACATCCTCATCGGACAAAGAGATTTCTTCCACCTCCCCCTCCTCCACCCCACCAACAACTGAGACCGCAGTCTCACAGAACAGACCCTTAGATCCCTCTACAACAACACCCTCCCTAATATCACACCCCTCCCCATTTGCAGCCCTGTCTGGGGGAGGATCCGGATCAGGGGCTTTTGGGGCAATAATACAAGAACCGCCCCCAGGATCATCCCCACCAGAGGACGCCAAAGGAGAATAGGTAAGGCTCCCCGCCTCAAGGCTAGGAGTCTCCTCCACCACCATCACCTCTCCCGGAGATTGAGGGGCCTTCCCCTCTGAACTCTGCACTACCTCAACCTTATTTAATAACGGTCCCAAGGCCTGGCTTAACTCTGTCCCTGTAGGATCCCACTCTAGATCCCTCTGAGAACTATCTAAGTGTTTGGTTTTGCTCTGAACTTTACCACATCCCCTCTTTTCCTGTTTAGCTTTGACCGTAACTGCCACCCCATCAACAGACAGATTAGAGGCCTGTTTTGGCTTTTTACTTTTAGAAGTATTCGGAACAAACACTAGCTCTTTTCCCCCAACCATGACTACCTCCCCCTCATCCTCATCATCAGCGGACAAAATGTCAAACCTATTAGAGCATACAACGTCCACCCCCCTCTTTTTCAGCTTCTTCCTCCTGCCTTTACTAACTGCCTGAAAAGATGCTTCCCCCTTTCGACCTGGACTTTCCCTTACCCGCCAGCTTCTAGTTTCCTCAACATATCCTGATGCTGTAAACAGGGCCGTTTCTAGACAATTTGGCTCCCAGTGCGAGATTTCAAAATGCGCCCCCCCCCCATTGCTATAAAAAAAAATTGCGTGCCCCCCCCCATACAGCCAGAAAAAAAGCATGCGCGCGCCGAAGGCGCGCGCGCTCCCGACAAGGCTGTGTGGCCTGATTAAAATGGGCGTGGTCTCATTACAGTGGGCGTGGCCTCGTCTGATATCGCACCCACCACAGGGGGAAAAAATAAAAATAAAAAAGTCCCCTTTTTACACATTACACCAGGCAGGTGTCCCCATATTACACAGCGCGGCAGGCAGGTGTCCCCATTTACAAAGTGCGGCAGGCAGGTGTCCCCATTTTACACAGTGTGGCAGGTATCCCCATTTTATACAGTGCGGCATGTATCCCCATTTTATACAGTGCGGCAGGTGCCTCCATTTTACACAGTGCGGCAGGTGCCCCCATTTTACACAGTGCGGCAGGTGCCCCCATTTTACACAGTGCGGCAGGTATCCCCATTTTATACAGTGCGGCAGGTATCCCCATTTTACACAGTGCGGCAGGTGCCCCCATTTTACACAGTGCGGCAGGTATCCCCATTTATACAGTGCGGCAGGTATCCCCATTTTATACAGTGCGGCAGGTATCCACATTTTACACAGTGCGGCAGGTGCCCCCATTTTACAAAGTGCGGCAGGTATCCCCATTTTATACAGTGCGGCAGGTATCCCCATTTTACACAGTGCGGCAGGTGCCCCCATTTTACACAGTGCGGCAGGTATCCCCATTTTACACAGTGCGACAGGTATCCCCATTTTACACAGTGCGGCAGGTATCCCCATTTTACACAGTGCGGCAGGTGCCCCCATTTTACACAGTGCGGCAGGTATCCCCATTTTACACAGTGCGACAGGTATCCCCATTTTACACAGTGCGGCAGGTGCCCCCATTTTACACAGTGCGGCAGGTATCCCCATTTTACACAGTGCGACAGGTATCCCCATTTTACACAGTGCGACAGGTATCCCCATTTTACACAGTGCGGCAGGTGTCAAGTGGGGGGGGGGGAGGGAGAGGGGGAGAGAGAGAGAGAGAGAGAGAGAAAATACTTACAACTTGCCGCTCTTCGGGTCCCGCCGACTCACGTCCCTCGCGCCGGCCGCCTCCTCCTTCGATGGTTATCTCCAGTCCTCTCCTCCCTCTCTCTCCCCCCGCCGAGCGCTCCTGCTCGGGGGGCGGCGCTTCGCGGAATGACGCATTTGCGTCGTGACGTCGCGACGCAAACGCGTCATTCCGCGAAGCGCCGCCCCCCGAGCAGGAGCGCTCGGGGGGCAGAGAGAGGGAGGAGAGGAGTAGTCACAAAGTGCCGCGGCGGGCGCCCCGTGCGACTGCACGGCTCGCCCGCCGCTAGAAACGGCACTGGCTGTAAAGCAACCACCATGTTATCCTCATGACTGGGCCTGATTTCTAGTGCCTCCTCAACCACCCCTGCATCATGATTATGCAATGCTTTAGGGCACCGACTATAGGGATGGCCATCTGCTCCGCAGAGATTGCACCTCACTTTATTACAGAAAAAAAACACAGAATTGGGCGCTAATGTTTAAATCAAATGTTAGCCGCACGTTCCTGGGGCTTGGTTCCTCTGCCACTTAGATACAACAAGAAAAAACAAAAAACTGGAACTGCGCTTAGCATTCAATTAAAGATTTTATTCATTCCCACAATAAAAAAGGATATATATATAAAATGTATATAATTATACAATTACCGGCCGGATTTCATATATTGCACGAATCAAGAATATAACATTTGATGCCTCTATAACACATAACTATTCTACACAGAGAAACTTTCTCCTTAAAACATACATTGAAACATTAGTGCACATGTGGGAATTCCACTAATTAAAATAGCTACCCTTAGGTGACTCCTATAGCATTGCAGGCGTCCCTGCAATGTGAGATAATTCGTATACTGTCCGTTTGCTTCTATATCAGAAAGGAATTTATAAATTATTGCTTCAGTCACTCGTTACGAACTGTCCCAAGGATCATAGGTCAGCAAAGCAGTATTGTTTAGAACAATTATGACAGGCTTAAAATACATCCTTCCTTTCGGCACTAAGATGTCACAGCTGCCTCTGAGTGCGATGTAATCAAACTCAGGTATAGAAGCGTCCCAAAGATCGTAGGTCAGCAAAGCAGTATTGTTAGTGCAATTATGTGAAACTTATAGTGTGTCCTTCCCTTTAGCACTAGGGTGTCATAGCTGCCTCTGAATAAGATGTTATGAAACTCAGGTAGGGGAGCTTACTCCCTGTTCCCCCTTACCACTGGGGTCCGGATGTCCGGGTACTGAGTGCGTTAGTAAGTTAGTAAGACTGCATGCAGTCACTTGAAGAATTGATTTAGTCGGCTGGCTATAAACTCACTTGTCCACATACGCGTTTCTCCGCCTTAGTATGTCCTCGGCGGCTTCCTCAGTGTGTATGGAGCTTCTCCATGCTTACCCGGCTTATAAGCCGGGTTCGTATTTCCGTCTTCCTTGCGCACGCGTCATGCGTCGCGTTCCAGGCCTCGTTTTCACTTCTCATTATATACAGCAAGTCAATACCTGCAACATCCATTAAAACCAAGCCTCTTTATGAATATCGGAGGTAGCTCACTCCCGGTTCTCCTTACATTATAAAATATCAATATTCATATTTTTCAATTTACGGAGTCACCTCTATAGTGCTAACTTCTATGTGTGCACATATTGAACCATAAAACCTTAGAGACATATTACCAGCTCGTATGTTAAAACATCCCTATACATTAAATTTACCCTATATACTTTCCACATCATAAATAGGAAGCTTTCTTCCCTTTCTTATTCCGGAGATTTTATCTTGGTGTTGGTCCTACTAACTATAAAAGGAGGGAAATATACATATATCACCCTCTATTTAGTATAAAAAATCAAATAAACAAACACAAATATTTGTTATCTTCAATAATTATTAACTATCAATAAATGGCCCTCATTCCGAGTTGATCGCTCGCAAGGCGATTTTAGCAGAGTTACACACGCTAAGCCGCCGCCTACTGGGAGTGAATCTTAGCTTCTTAAAATTGCGACCGATGTATTCGCAATATTGCGATTACAAACTACTTAGCAGTTTCAGAGTAGCTTCAGACTTACTCGGCATCTGCGATCAGTTCAGTGCTTGTCGTTCCTGGTTTGACGTCATAAACACACCCAGCGTTCGCCCAGACACTCCTCCGTTTCTCCGGCCACTCCTGCGTTTTTTCCGGAAACGGTAGCGTTTTTAACCACACGCCCCTGAAACGCCGTGTTTCCGCCCAGTAACACCCATTTCCTGTCAATCACATTACGATCGCCGGAGCGAAGAAAAAGCCGTGAGTAAAAATACTATCTTCATTGTTAAATTACTTGGCGCAGTCGCAGTGCGAATATTGCGCATGCGTACTAAGCGGAATTTTACTGCGATGCGATGAAATATACCGAGCGAACGACTCGGAATGAGGGCCAATATACATGGAAGATTAATTCCCTCTATTATCCTTCTCTTTTTTAATTGATAATTCTAATTATATCCATCTCTAATTTTTATCCAGCGAATTCGAATCTACTTATACCCATAATGAGTATAAAGTAGGCATAATAATACACACATCCTACAATCCTAATCCCCTATTCATATTGTGACAACCAAGCAATAATTGGAAATAATATCTAATCATGTACTCCCATAATCCCACCCACAACTAGACCCCATTTAATTCCACGGTGTCGTTTAGTCCATTTGGCAGCATCGAATCTAATTGGAAAATCCAATATGCTGCATAATGACCCATACCTATTACCCCCCCCCCCCCCCCCCCCCCCCCCGTTTGGTCTGCTTGATTTGCTCTATAGCCAACATGGTAATACCTTCGAACCTTCCTTTACAACACCGAGTTATATGGTTCGATACTGGCCGTCTAATTTACCACACCTATGAAAACCAATGGGTTTTTGCGGCAGCCATGCCGTGTCAGTATTCAAAACCTTTTTACTTTCTAAATCTAAATTGGTTAATAGCCATTATGAAAGTAAAAAGGTTTTGAATACTGACACGGCATGGCTGCCGCAAAAACCCATTGGTTTTCATAGGTGTGGTAAATTAGACTGTCTATCGTGCAGTTATCTTCCCCGTAAAAGTACAGAGTTTCAGTCATTTGTTACAAAAGAAAAGTTTCAAATAAAAGAATTCATTAATTGTCTATCTACATATGTTATCTATTTATTAACGTGTGTTTGTGGCAGACAATATGTAGGCCGCACTACACGAACAATGCATGTACGCTTCATGGAACATAGGCGCAACATAAGGAAAAATGCACAACACCCAGTATCGAACCATATAACTCGGTGTTGTAAAGGAAGGTTCGAAGGTATTACCACTCGGGCCCGTGCCCCCCGTTATTTGTGCCCCCCCGGCGCCGCACAGGGAGATGACGGGAGATTGTGTTACCAGCGGGCGCCCGTCTCCCTGCAAAGCGGCAGCCGGAGGCAGGAGCTCAGTACTGAGCTCCGGCTTCCGGCACTGTCACTGTGCGGCGTGCGCTATGGGAGAGACGTCAGTCATGAAGTCTCTCTCATACTGCCGAGGAGCGGACGCCAAGAGGAGGACTGCAGCGGTCTGGAAGCGGGAACGGGGCTCGGTAAGTATGATGTTTTTTTCTTCCTTAGTGCAGCGGGGGCATCTACTGGGGGCAAACTACGGGGGGACATTACTACTGGGGGGGGCATCAACAAGGGGCATTACTACTGGGGAAGGCATTACTACTGGGGGCAAACTACTGGGGGCATTATTACTGGGGGGGCATCACTACTGGGGGGGCATCTATTGGGGCATTACTACTGGGGGCAGCTACTGGGGACATTTTTACTGGGGGCATTATTACTGGGGGGCATCACTACTGGGGGGTCATCTATTGGGGGCAAACTCCTAGGGTGCATTACTACTGGGGGCAAACTACTGGAGGACATTATTACTGGGGGGCATCTACTGGGGGCAAACTACTGGGAGACATTATTACTGGGGGCCATCTACTGGGGGCAAACTACAGGGGGTCATTATTACTGGGGGACAACTACAAAGGGGCTAACTACTGGGGGCATACTACAGGAGGGCATTACTACTGGCGGCGTAACTACAGGGGCATTACTAATGGCGGCTTAACTACAGGGGCATTACTACTTGGGGGCTAAACTACAGGGGGGCCAAACTACTGGGGGATAACTACAGGGGCCAAACTACTGGGGGATAACTACAGGGGCCAAACTACTGGGGGCATTACTACTGGGGGCTAAACTACAAGGGGGGCATAACTACAAGGGGCTAAACTACAAGGGGGGCATAACTACAGGGGCTAAACTACAATGGGGCAAACTACAGGGGGGCATTACTACTGGTGGCTAAACTACAAGCAGGCAAACTACTGGGGGCATTACCACTGGGAGGCTAAACTAAAGGGGGCGGGGGTAAACTACTGGGGTCATAACTGCAGGGGCATTACTACTGGGGCATAACTACTAGGGCGCTAAATGACTGGGGGCATTACTACAGGCAACATTACTACTTGGGCAATACGGGCATTGCATAAGGAGCACCACTACTATGGGGTCTATATAAGGGGCACTACCAGTACAGTGGACATTGCATAATGAGCGCTACAACTGTGGGCATTGTATAAGAAGCGCCACCTCACATGCACCGAAGCCGCACGCAAATGTACTTGCCCCTTCCATGGTGCCCCCCCTATCATTTTCTTCTGGATCCGCCCCTGGCGGACAGCGTTGGACTGGGGCATAAAGGGCCCACCGGGGAAATTCAGCGCTAGGGGTTCATACTTAGCAGACAGCCAACCTTTAAAGAGGACGTAACCTGCAAACATGGATACTACAGTGCCTGAGTCCAAATAAATATGTTAATGCAACCACTACATTTGATTGGCAGGAGGGTCTTGGTGTAGTTTCTGTAGAAACAATCCAAGCAGCCATGTTCATCCATGTTCCTGCTCTACCAGGTAACTGATCCTTTGAGTAACAATGTATAATGTGAGTACACAGTCTGGAACCTGACATAGAAGGAGGGGTTGGGGCACGCAGGCAGTGGGTCCCACTGGGGATTGATTCCTCCTGTACCCTTATGGGCCATTCCAACCCTGGTTTTGGAAAACAATGGCTATAATAATCATGACTGCTATAATTTATAATACTGTTGACTTTCCTAAAGGATGCGTACTAAATGTGTTTTTTTCTGGAGATCCCCAGTACCACTCAACTTCCATAGATACTCCATGGCCCTCATTCCGAGTTGATCGCTAGCTGCTTTCGGTCGCAGCGCGGCGATCAGGCAAAAAAGCTGCGTTTTTGCGCATGCGTATGGGCCGCAGTGCGCACGCACTAAGTACTTTCACACTAAAGTATGCAGTTTTACACAAGGTCTAGCGGCGCTTTTCAGTCGCACTGCTGATCGGTGAGTGATTGACAGGAAAGGGGCATTTCTGGGAGGTGACTGACCGTTTTCAGGGAGTGTGCTAAAAAACGCAGGCGTGCCTTGGGAAACGGGTGAGTGGCTGGCCGAACGCAGGGCGTGTTTGTGACGTCAAAGCAGGAACCAAACTGTCTGCAGTGATCGCAAGGTAGGAGTAGGTCTGGAGCTACTCAGAAACGGCATGAAATTATTTAATAGCAAAACTGCTATCCTTTCGTTCGCACCTCTGCTAAACTAAGATACACTCCCAGAGGGCGGCGGCTTAGCATTTGCAGTGCTGCTAAAAGCAGCTAGCGAGCGATCAACTCGGAATGAGGGCCCATGCTAGATAGTAACTTTTGAGCTTACTAATAGAACATACAGTACACTTAATATCTACAGATACTTACCTTCGCCTCAGGCACACAAAACAGAATCCCTAATAAGCAGCCCCAGGAGACCCAGTTTTCGGCCGATAACACATGGGTCCGGGAACTTATCCTGGATCCCATGTGTTATCGGTCGATAAGGGGTCATATATCGCATGGTAGAAATGGGCTATAATTGGAAGCCCGTCAGTACTATCGTGCTAAAAAGACAGTTTTTAACGTGCTGTTTATTACCGCATGTAATAGGATACCGCCCTTAGCGTTCAGTTTTTGATGATGGACTGGCGGGTGGGAGTTGCTGCAGTTGGACTGGAAGTGGTCTTCCCTTCTAAGGAAGACAACGTCCAGTCCAACTCCAGTGTGTAGAGGGCCCATAAGATCAACCATGTTGGAAAGAAAAAACGTATGTAGAAGGCTTGGAATGGCTCATGATCGAAAGCAAACCACATCTTCGGTAAAACACAGAAGAGGTGTGGTGATGGCTTGTTCCTGCATGGCAGCCAATGGCACTGGCCCACTAATGTCTATCGATGATGTGACAGAAGCAGGCAGATAAAATCTGAAGAAGTGTACAGAGATATATTGTCTGCTTACATTCAGTTGAATTCTGCAAAGTTTATTGTCAGGATTCTGATTTAGTATGTCCCCGGAGGGGGCACTAGTGGGTCAGTGTAGGAGTGATAGAGGAGACTGGGAAACAGACAAAAAGTTCTGCGCTTGATATTTATTATCACACAGGGTTAACCGATGACAGGAACAATGAATAATAACTTAATCCGATAAATGAATATTTCAAAAGTCACTGGTAACAAATAAGCAATGAAGATTAACTTGAAACTTGATATAAATAAGGCAATAATGAAATCAGATGCAGCAAACAAAACTCTGGTATATAACGAATAGCCATCAAAGCACACAGTCTCTGTAGAAGCACACGTCTTTAAGCCAAGCAAGGCCCTAGCAGGAGACAGTCCTAACACAGCAAGATGGTAAGTGCTAAAGGCAATGCACAGTGTGGAATGCTGGTAATTAGGTGAAGAGGCTGAGAACACACCTGAGGAAAGTCTCTACTGCAGATTGGTGTAGCAGACTGTGGCTGGAGTTTGTAGCAAACTGGAACAATGAAGACTGGAGACTGGAACTTGCACACTGAATGTGACTCACAGGAGAGCTGGAGTGGTTGCTGCTACTTGTAGTTCCACAGGAACACTGGAACAGGGAAACATCTTGGAGATGCCAGAAATAGGAGATTGCTGGAAACAAAGAATTGAAGACTGGAACCTGGAACGGAACTGGAACTGCTGGGACCTGTAGTTCCACAGGTCTAATACACAGGGGTATCTCTGCAGACAGAGGACTGCAAACAGGAGACGCCTGTTCACAGAATGTGACGTGTTGTCCAAGGCTGGAACCTGAAACTGGAACGGAACTGGAACTGCTGGGACCTGTAGTTCCACAGGTCCAATACACAGGGGTATCTCTGCAGACAGAGGACTGCAAACAGGAGACACCTGTTCACAGAATGTGACATGTTGTCCAAGGCTGGAACCTGGAACTGGAAACTGGAACGGAACTGGAACTGCTGGGACCTGTAGTTCCACAGGTCCAATACACAGGGGTATCTCTGCAGACAGAGGACTGCAAACAGGAGACGCCTGTTCACAGAATATGACGTGTTGTCCAAGGTGATGAGACTGAGCCAGGAACTGGAGTTTAAACACCTTGGTCTGTGATGATTGGATGATCTCTGTGAGAACACACCCTGCTGGATTGGGTGTTCAGATCAGCTGTGAGTTAGCTGAAGCACTGTGTACTCCAGGCTGCAGTAGACTGAAAACTAGAACTGGAACAGAAATGAACTGCTGGAACCTGTAGTTCCACAGTAGTGATGCGATGGAGAATGCAGATTCATGACATTTATTGGATGGCGCTTCACAGTACAGATTGACAATTACCAAAATGATCAAAAACATTATGTGCAAGCAACCCAGTTTTTTTTTAAAGCAAAAAAGTGGAATATTCAGCAATGGCCGAGTCAGTCACCTGATCTTAACCCAATCCAACATGCATCTCACTTGCTTAAGACAATACTAAAGGAAGAAAGACCATCGAACAAACAGCAACTGAAGACATCTGCAGTAAAGGCCTGGCACAGCATAACAAAGGAGGAAACCTTCATTTGGCTATGCCCAGGGCTATTTTTCAGCCGGAATGCTCCGGAACACCGTTCCTGAAGGTGTTCTGCAAAATTATGTCACCTGGAGCGGCATTCAAGAACGTCCTGGCCGCTGCCCCATTAAAGTTTGGGAGGGCTGATGCGGGCATCAGTAAAACATACCGCTATTCCCCCGCAGTGGATTGAGACGCGCTGGGGGCTGCGGATGCGCTTCCGCCCGTGTAGCACTATAAAAAAAAAAAAATGGCCGCCCCCTCGGAGGAGACAGACCCTAGAGGTCACATTTGACCTCTAGTGCCTGTCTCCTTAGTGGCGGGCATTTTAAGAGGTTTTTTTTACAGTGCTATATGGACGGAAGCGCATCCGCAGCCCCCAGCGCGTCTCAAGCCACTGTGGGGGCAGGGGCAGTATATATATATATATATTGTAAATGCCAAATTGTTTCCTTAAAAATATTTAAAATGCCCGCTCTAATATATATTGTAAACGCCTGCAGCTCTTATTACCATGTGCCATGAATGTGCGCTATACATAGCAAAACACTGCACCCCATTAGAGAAAACAATACACCCACACATTATCTGAGTTCCAAAGCTCATTGATGTATATATTTGTTATTAAAAGGATATGGATTCAATATATTACAATGTACAGTATACACATAATTACATGGTTACAACTCACACAGTAAGCAGTTAATACATACAGTTGCATACAGTTACAGGCCAGCATACAATACCATTATCTTTCTCATATAAATTTGTCTCTCCATATCACTCTCTCTCTCTCTGTAAAATCATGCAGGAACTGGTCTAGAAGCAACTCCATCATCCTCTGAGACAAAACAGCAACTGCCTCCTGTGTGATCAGCAATGTGTTATCTAGTTTTTTTGGGGGAGGGGACTTTCTCATTCATGATGAGTCACTAGTCTATTTGTATATGCTCAACAGGTTCAGCCTTGAAGACATCCAAAGGGGCTGGCCTGAGCTTCCTGTCCACTACCTGTTTGGAATATCTATTGTTCTAATAAAAGTGATTTTACCTTTCATACATTTAATCATAACTATTTGTTGCAATGTCCTACAACTTAATAACTAGTATCAAATGAATCTACACATTAATCTGGTTGCTTTAATAGTAAATATGACAGGTCTATCTTGCTTCGTTCAAATAATACACATACATGACATTACTTCATTATATAATGTTAAATCATTATGATGTCTCGCGCTTGATATTATTATAATTATGTACTGTATGAAATAAGTGTTGAATCCATCTCTGTGGTATGTCCGTGTAAATGCGTGTGTTACCATATATTGCTGTGCTTGCTGCGCGTATTTGCAAGTATAGCGACTTATATGTGTGTAGAGTTTGTATGTTCTTTCTATGTAATATTTTTTACTTCGACAGTCCACCCTTTGGCAGTAAACAATAACTGCCATCAATTATTAACATAAGAAAAAATATTTCAGCCAATAATCGGTGACCTAGACACAAGTATGTATTCATTTCGCAAATCAGACACTTGACTATATTTGGGGAAGACAGGGAGGAGGACGAGACATCCTCTATATGCACGCGGTGGTCACGGGACCACTGGTTGGGTGTGGGACAACATTCAACCTATAGAGTATGCTGGGACAGTGCTTTGGCCTATAATGTCTGATTTGCGATGAACATTTCACACATACATGTACCTACGTCTTTGTACACTGATGTTTGGATTCGATTGAGGTTCTGTTGGGTAGATGAAGAAGACACAAACAAATCGTGAAAGTGACATATAAAATTTTCATGATCTACATATTCCTATAATTTTCTGAACATTGTTTCCATTTCTGGAACGTATGCTAGGTCTGTTTAATAATTGAACAAGGGTTATAAGTTGTGTCCTTCCTAAATCACATAAACCTTCGGAGTTCGGGGAGAACCACTCATAAACCTTTCATCCACATATATTAATGAGCTCTTTATCTGCAATGTGTGAATAGCCATTGTCTGATTGTTCCCGATTACCTCTGAACTCCATAACTACTAGACCTTTTATTTTTCTCTGACTTTAACAAACTGATCGGCTAATCCTGGGGTCCAATAAGGAAATCACTCCTTCCTCCAGAACCAGTTCCAGTCCCACACTCGATGACTCATAAAAAAAACCTCGCAAAAGTAGAATATCCTGAAAAAATAAGATTTTACTTACCGATAAATCTATTTCTCGTAGTCCGTAGTGGATGCTGGGACTCCGTCAGGACCATGGGGATTAGCGGCTCCGCAGGAGACAGGGCACAAAAATAAAAGCTTTAGGACTAGGTGGTGTGCACTGGCTCCTCCCCCTATGACCCTCCTCCAAGCCTCAGTTAGGATACTGTGCCCGGACGAGCGTACACAATAAGGAAGGATTTTGAATCCCGGGTAAGACTCATACCAGCCACACCAATCACACCGTACAACCTGTGATCTGAACCCAGTTAACAGTATGACAAACGTAGGAGCCTCTGAACAGACGGCTCACAACAATAACAACCCGATTTTTTTGTAACAATAACTATGTACAAGTATTGCAGACAATCCGCACTTGGGATGGGCGCCCAGCATCCACTACAGACTACGAGAAATAGATTTATCGGTAAGTAAAATCTTATTTTCTCTGACGTCCTAGTGGATGCTGGGACTCCGTCAGGACCATGGGGATTATACCAAAGCTCCCAAACGGGCGGGAGAGTGCGGATGACTCTGCAGCACCGAATGAGAGAACTCCAGGTCCTCTTTAGCCAGGGTATCAAATTTGTAGAATTTTACAAACGTGTTCTCCCCCGACCACGTAGCTGCTCGGCAGAGTTGTAATGCCGAGACCCCTCGGGCAGCCGCCCAAGATGAGCCCACCTTCCTTGTGGAATGGGCCTTGATAGATTTAGGCTGTGGCAGGCCTGCCACAGAATGTGCAAGTTGAATTGTGCTACAAATCCAACGAGCAATCGTCTGCTTAGAAGCAGGAGCACCCAGCTTGTTGGGTGCATACAGTATAAACAGCGAGTCAGATTTTCTGACTCCAGCCGTCCTTGAAATATATATTTTCAATGCCCTGACAACGTCCAGCAACTTGGAATCCTCCAAATCGCTAGTAGCCGCAGGCACCACAATAGGCTGGTTCAGGTGAAACGCTGAAACCACCTTAGGCAGAAACTGAGGACGCGTCCGCAGTTCTGCCCTGTCCGAATGGAAAATCAGATATGGGCTTTTATACGATAAAGCCGCCAATTCTGACACTCTCCTGGCTGAAGCCAGGGCCAGTAGCATGGTTACTTTCCATGTAAGATATTTCAAATCCACCGATTTGAGTGGCTCAAACCAATGGGATTTGAGAAAATCCAAAACTACATTAAGATCCCACGGAGCCACTGGGGGCACAACCGGGGGCTGTATATGTAGTACTCCTTTTACAAAAGTCTGGACTTCAGGAACTGAAGCCAATTCTTTCTGGAAGAAAATCGACAGGGCCGAAATTTGAACCTTAATGGACCCTAATTTGAGGCCCATAGACAATCCTGTTTGCAGGAAATGTAGGAATCGACCCAGTTGAAATTCCTCCGTCGGGGCCTTCCTGGCCTCACACCACGCAACATATTTTCTCTGGCTTTTACCAGGGTAGGGATGACCTCTTCCGGAATGCCTTTTTCCCTTAGAATTCGGCGTTCAACCGCCATGCCGTCAAACGCAGCTGCGGTAAGTCTTGGAATAGACACGGTCCCTGCTGAAGCAGGTCCCGTCTTAGAGGTAGAGGCCACGGATCTTCCGTGAGCATATCCTGAAGTTCCAGGTACCAAGTTCTTCTTGGCCAATCCGGAGCCACGAGTATCGTTCTTACTCCCCTTTGCCGTATAATTCTCAGTACTTTTGGAATGAGAGGCAGAGGAGGAAACACATACACTGACTGGAACACCCACGGTGTTACCAGAGCGTCCACAGCTATTGCCTGAGGGTCTCTTGACCTGGCGCAATACCTGTCCAGTTTTTTGTTGAGGCGGGACGCCATCATATCCACCTTTGGTTTTTCCCAACGGTTCACAATCATGTGTAAGACTTCTGGATGAAGTCCCCACTCTCCCGGGTGTAGATCGTGTCTGCTGAGGAAGTCCGCTTCCCAGTTGTCCACTCCCGGAATGAACACTGCTGACAGTGCTATCACATGATCTTCCGCCCAGCGAAGAATCCTTGCAGCTTCTGCCATTGCCCTCCTGCTTCTTGTGCCGCCCTGTCTGTTTACGTGGGCGACTGCCGTGATGTTGTCCGACTGGATCAACACCGGCTGACCCTGAAGCAGGGGTTTTGCCAGGCTTAGAGCATTGTAAATCGCTCTTAGCTCCAGTATATTTATGTGAAGAGACATCTCCAGGCTTGACCACACTCCCTGGAAGTTTCTTCCCTGTGTGACCGCTCCCCAGCCTCTCAGACTGGCATCCGTGGTCACCAGGACCCAGTCCTGTATGCCGAATCTGCGGCCCTCTAACAGATGAGCACTCTGCAACCACCACAGAAGAGACACCCTTGTCCGTGGAGACAAAGTTATCCGCTGATGCATCTGCAGATGCGATCCGGACCATTTGTCCAGCAGATCCCACTGAAAAGTTTGTGCGTGGAATCTGCCGAATGGAATCGCTTCGTAAGAAGCCACCATTTTTCCCAGGACTCTTGTGCATTGATGCACAGACACTTTTCCTGGTTTTAGGAGGTTCCTGACAAGTTCGGATAACTCCCTGGCTTTCTCCTCCGGAAGAAACACCTTTTTCTGAACCGTGTCCAGAATCATTCCCAGGAACAGCAGACGTGTCGTCGGGGTCAATTGAGATTTTGGAAAATTCAGAATCCACCCGTGCTGTTGCAGCACTACTTGGGTTAGTGCTACTACGTCCTCCAGCTGTTCTCTGGACCTTGCCCTTATCAGGAGATCGTCCAAGTAAGGGATAATTAATACGCCTTTTCTTCGCAGAAGAAACATCATTTCGGCCATTACCTTGGTAAAGACCCGAGGTGCCGTGGACAATCCAAACGGCAGCGTCTGAAACTGATAATGACAGTTTTGCACCACGAACCTGAGGTACCCTTGATGTGAAGGGCAAATTGGGACATGCAGGTAAGCATCCTTGATGTCCAGGGACACCATAAAGTCCCCTTCTTCCAGATTCGCTATCACTGCTCTGAGTGACTCCATCTTGAACTTGAATTTTTGTATGTACAGGTTCAAAGATTTCAGATTTAGAATAGGTCTTACCGAGCCGTCCGGCTTCGGTACCACAAATAGTGTGGAATAATACCCCTTTCCCTGTTGTAGGAGGGGTACCTTGACTATCACCTGCTGAGAATACAGCTTGTGAATGGCTTCCAATACCGTCGCCCTGTCTGAGGGAGACGTTGGCAGAGCAGACTTTAGGAACCGGCGAGGGGGAGACTTCTCGAATTCCAACCTGTAACCCTGAGATACTACCTGCAGGATCCAGGGGTCCACCTGTGAGTGAGCCCACTGTGCGCTGAAATTCTTGAGTCGACCCCCCACCGCCCCTGAGTCCGCTTGTAAAGCCCCAACGTCATGCTGAGGGCTTTGCAGAAGCCGGGGAGGGCTTCTGCTCCTGGGAGGGAGCTGCTTGGTGCACTCTCTTACCCTTTCCTTTGCCTCGGGGCAGATATGACTGTCCTTTTGCCCGCTTGTTCTTATAGGAACGAAAGGACTGCGGCTGAAAAGACGGTGTCTTTTTCCGTTGGGAGGGGACCTGAGGTAAAAAGGTGGATTTCCCGGCTGTTGCCGTGGCCACCAAATCCGATAGACCGACCCCAAATAATTCCTCCCCTTTATACGGCAATACTTCCATATGCCGTTTGGAATCCGCATCACCTGACCACTGTCGCGTCCATAAACTTCTTCTGGCAGATATGGACATCGCACTTACTCTCGATGCCAGAGTGCAAATATCCCTCTGAGCATCTCGCATATAAAGAAAAGCATCCTTTAATTGCTCTATAGTCAATAAAATACTGTCCCTATCCAGGGTATCAATATTTTCAGTCAGGGAATCCGACCAAACCACCCCAGCACTGCACATCCATGCTGAGGCGATGGCTGGTCGCAGTATAACACCAGTATGAGTGTATATACTTTTCAGGGTAGTTTCCAGCCTCCTATCAGCTGGATCCTTGAGGGCGGCCGTTTCAGGAGACGGTAACGCCACTTGTTTTGATAAGCGTGTGCCTTATCCACCCTAGGGGGTGTTTCCCAGCGCGCCCTAACCTCTGGCGGGAAAGGATATAATGCCAATAACTTCTTTGAAATTAGCAGTTTTCTATCGGGGTTAACCCACGCTTCATCACACACTTCATTCAATTCCTCTGATTCAGGAAAAACTACAGGTAGTTTTTTCAGACCCCACATAATACCCCTTTTTGTGGTACTTGCAGTATCAGAGATATGCAAAGCCTCCTTCATTGCCGTGATCATATAACGTGTGGCCCTACTGGAAAATACGTTTGTTTCTTCACCGTCGACACTAGATTCGGTGTCCGTGTCTGGGTCTGTGTCGACCGACTGAGGTAAAGGGCGTTTTACAGCCCCTGACGGTGTCTGAGACGCCTGGACAGGTACTAACTGGTTTGCCGGCCGTCTCATGTCGTCAACTGATTTTTGTAACGTGCTGACATTATCACGTAATTCCATAAACAAAGCCATCCATTCCGGTGTCGACTCCCTAGGGGGTGACATCACCATTACCGGCAATTGCTCCGCCTCCACACCAACATCGTCCTCATACATGTCGACACACACGTACCGACACACAGCAGACACACAGGGAATGCTCTTATCGAAGACAGGACCCCACTAGCCCTTTGGGGAGACAGAGGGAGAGTTTGCCAGCACACACCCAAGCGCTATAAATATATAGGAACAACCCTACAGAAGTGTTGTTTCCTTTATAGCAGCTTAATATATCAATATCGCCAAAAAAGTGCCCCCCCTCTCTGTTTTTTTTACCCTGTTTCTGTAGTGCAGTGCAGGGGAGAGTCCTGGGAGCCTTCCTCGCAGCGGAGCTGTGCAGGAAAATGGCGCTGTGTGCTGAGGAGATAGGCCCCGCCCCCTATTTCGGCGGGCTCTTCTCCCGGTGTTTGTGAGACCTGGCAGGGGTTAAATACATCCATATAGCCCCAGGGGCTATATGTGATGTATTTTTAGCCAGAACAAGGTATTATCATTGCTGCCCAGGGCGCCCCCCCCCAGCGCCCTGCACCCTCAGTGACCGCTGGTGTGAAGTGTGCTGACAACAATGGCGCACAGCTGCAGTGCTGTGCGCTACCTCATGAAGACTGAAAAGTCTTCTGCCGCCGGTTTCTGGACCTCTTCACTTTTCGGCATCTGCAAGGGGGTCGGCGGCGCGGCTCCGGGACCGGACTCCATGGCTGGGCCTGTGTTCGATCCCTCTGGAGCTAATGGTGTCCAGTAGCCTAAGAAGCCAATCCATCCTGCACGCAGGTGAGTTCACTTCTTCTCCCCTAAGTCCCTCGTTGCAGTGAGCCTGTTGCCAGCAGGACTCACTGAAAATAAAAAACCTAATAACTTTTTCTAAGCAGCTCTTTAGGAGAGCCACCTAGATTGCACCCTGCTCGGACGGGCACAAAAACCTAACTGAGGCTTGGAGGAGGGTCATAGGGGGAGGAGCCAGTGCACACCACCTAGTCCTAAAGCTTTTATTTTTGTGCCCTGTCTCCTGCGGAGCCGCTAATCCCCATTGTCCTGACGGAGTCCCAGCATCCACTAGGACGTCAGAGAAAAAATGTTTGTCAGCGGGAAAGAGAGAAAAGAGAAATAGAAAAAAACAACTCTTGTTCATAACAAATCAATTACAATGACTGGTCTTTCTGCAATCCTCTAGTACGCTCAGGTAGTGTTCAAAAGTGCCGCCTCTCAGTCTTCACGGAATAGAGTCTCTGGTGATACTTTTGCGATCTCACTCCATTTACGAGTTCCTTCCGGACTACCGACTTTCCTGCAATGGGAATCGTGGACCCAAGTCTCTCTCTCTCGGCTACTTTCACTGGGATAGTGCTGTCAACAAAACTTGGTATGGTCCTTCCCACCTGTCTATTAGGCAACCTGAGCGTAAGAACAATCACACATTCTCTTGGTTCACAATGAAGACAGTTAGTATTTGGCATACCAGCAATCAACAGTTTCAAGTTCTTTTGTCAAGTTCTCAAATGCTGGCTCATCTCAATAAGGTACTGTACTGTCACCTCATTGGTGTATTTCTGATCATTGTGCAGATCAATCATGACATGAGATTGTCTTCCAAAAAGACACAAATACAAAAACAAAAACAAATTTCGAAGAGGGTGATTTGTTAAGGGAAGATCTGGGAGTGGTTCCGATGCTACATAATACTAGTAGCAGTATCTATTATCACAATGGTACAATTTCAAGCTTTGCTCCTACTTCTAGGGGTACCATTATCTACACACAAATTTCTGCGCAATTTTTCTTTGCGGTAAACACAGCAGCATCCGTGGCAGCAGGAAATGCCTCTACCCAGTTTGAGAAAACATCAGTGCACACCAATACATAACAATAATTCCTAAAGGGTGTTAACTGTACGAAGTCGATTTGTATTTCCTGAAAAGATCCGTCTGCAGGAGGGATATGGGATGGCTCTGTTGGTATTGCTTTACCAATATTCTTCCTCAAGCAAGCAAGACAGGTCATTGCTCTCTTACCTGCATGAGAATAGAATCCTGGCGCACACCAGTAGGCTCTCATCAGCCTGCACATACCCTCTTTGCCTAGATGAGTCAGACCGTGTGCCACCTCAGCTAGACTTGGAAGGTATGCTCTGGGGGCTACTGGCTTACCGTGTCCACCTGTCCACAGTCCTGAGGACTCCTGGCCAAACCCCTTTGTCCTCCAGACTGCCTTTTCCTGTAGGGAACACAATTTTTTCTATCTTAATTTACTATCGTGTGTTTGCAATGTAGAGTACCATGAGCATAACTCAAAAAAAGAAAAGAAAAAAAGAAACATCTCTAGAGGAGAGAAAGAAGGAGAAAATGAAAAAGAAAATGTCAGGTTTGCCATTCACCAACAGGCATATCAGTGTCTATACAAAATTTCCCTTCACCAGTATTCCCATTCTCCACCCTTTGTGCATGACAAGGCACACTTCATTAATACTGGTGTTATCCTGCTGTTGAGATATACTGGGTTTGGGCAGAACTCTGAAGGACCTAGGCATGTGGAGTTTGAACTGTACTTGGGTTCATGTATTGTACCACCGTGTGTGAACGCAAAAGATGAAGAGGAAAACTGTAGAGAAACAGAATAGAGGTTGGTGACAGATGAGTTTGTAGAGGTTAAGATTTTATAAAAATTTGACAACTGGATTGGGCACTACGGGGAAGTGATTCTCTGTTTGGTCTACTCCCCTTAAAAAAAAAATCTGTGTTTGTCGTATCGCTATTGGTATTATCCCAGCCATCAATCCAGTGTCCTTTCCATCCTAAATTCATAGGGAACCCGGTATCTGTGAGATAATTTCCTCTACCTGTGATGGACATGCATCTAGAACAGTAGAATGCGACATTAGTCTTCGTGGGTGTCTAACATACTTTGTACTTCCTTAGCGGCAGCACAGTATATGTATATCATATCTAACAAAATTAAGTTAATCAGGGGCCATTTCTGCTAGGAAAAAGAAGCAAAAGTTTAGAGGCCCCATCTTAACCCCAGCGAGTTTTGTCAAAGGGTAATGTTGCATTTATTTTGTTCTTCCCATTAGCCGAATCTGTGTTTTCTATATGGCTTATGATTCCTTATTATATGTCCCTTGGTCCCGTCTATTTGTTTAATAATGTGGCTTGTGTTTTCTGTCTAGGGGGTCTATATTGACTATGTGTCCTACTACTCCTACAATCTCTGGCAAAATGCCCTTCCTTCCTACAAGTGTAACATATTATTGACCATTAGGGATCTGGGGTTTGGACTGATGGGTCTTTCCTGTATGTGCCAGTATACTTACCATCCTCAACTTCTCCACCTGTTGTTCTCTGCGCCTAGCACTATTCTTGTGATGTTCAATAGCACACTATCTAAGATTAGCTACTGTGACCCCTTTCCAATTTTGCAAAGAAGTCTGCACCCTGACACTCAATGCCTTATTGAGCCCGTCCATTTGCACAGAGACAGCCACCTCCCATTTGCCGAATTAGTGTTTACCAGTGATCTTATCCAGATGGAGAGTTTTCTATTACTGCAAAAGACAAAAAAAAAAAAGTTTAACAAGCTTCTAGGTCATGCGAAGTATTCATTCAATCCTTCTCATCCCGTATTAAGGGTCTGTACATGGTCCAACAAACATTTCCGAGCTCATCTTGACTAGGGGCATTACTAGGAATTAATACTTCTTATATGGTAACTGAAAGAAATACCCGGGGGTTACCTTCTCTCTGTCCGCTTTCCTACTGGCAAATACTAATGTGCGGACAGGTTTTTCTCCATTTCTGACGTTACTTTCTTGATTTTTTTGGGGTTTATTTTTGGGTTTTACTATATATGTACACAAATGATACCATGTGAAAAAAAGAAATAATGGAGGGCGCAATGGTGAGTATAGAATTACAAGTTTTTACTGGCATCAGTATCACTCACGTACATTTAAAATAAAAGTTAACCAGCGCGATGTAGATCATCAGTGGAGCCTCCGGAAAACCGCACCAACGAACCCCGTCGCTCACAGGATAACAGCAGCCGCTAAATCCACTGGGGTATTTTAGCACTTGATCCTTTTCTTAAAGACCTGTTACCTAAAGACCCACAAGTAGTATTTAAAAAAGCGAGATCCTTAAAAAACTCATTAGCTCCAAGTAATTTAAGTTATACACCAGGTGAGACATGGTTAGGCAAAACCAAAATTACAGGATGTTTCCCATGCAATCATTTCAAGGTATGTCCTTTGATGGATAAAGATAGGAAGAGGATTTGGAATAGTGCCAAATCAAAATCTTGGGAAATAAAAAGTTTTATGAATTGCCTGACCACTTCCGTAATTTATCTTTTAGAGTGTTCTTGCGGTGCAAGATACGTGGGAAAAACCAAAAGACATTTAAAAATTCGTATACTTGAGCATACTAGGAGTATCACTAATAAATTGAAAGATCACAGTGTACCTAGACATTTTTTTAATTGTAATGGGGGTTCGCTCAGCAATTTTTCTTTTAAAGCTATTGAGCATGTAGAATTAGATGATAGGGGAGGTGATGTCTCTAAATTATTGGGAAAGAGAGAAATGTATTGGATACATACACTCAATACTATCAGCCCATTTGGGCTGAATGAAAATTATGACATTACCCCTTTTCTACATTAAATACCTATTTTCTGCACTATAAACTTGCTGTTTAGACGCTATTAACTCTTACGCATAGTAGTAGGGCCATTGGCTCCATTGTGTTCCTGTTTATAATAGTGTCTAATCAGTATAGATGGAGTTAAAAACCACATAGAAACGGAGGTTTTACTTTTTCAGGTGATACTAAATGTTTAATTGACACAATTAGTGTTATTTTGTTTTTATTATTATTGTGTATTTTATCTTTTATGTATTTTAAACTATATAAAAACTGCCAGTGTTGTTACTATGGATAACATATATGTTTTAAGAATATTGTATGTTGTTTGTTGATGTTATTTGCATTTTATATGATGTAATTTAATTATTGATGCTGCTCAAAGTCAATTATGCTGGTCTGCTATAAATTGTATGGGACATTGATGTTAGCCACACCCCCTGACGAAGTCTTACGACGAAACGCGTTGGGCGTGGCCAGCAGGACGAGGTTCAAGGATCCATTGTCTGAAGTGTCAGCGCGTGTGGTCCGTTATTCAAGTCCGTGCGGCTAGAAGGATTTAGCGGCTGCTGTTATCCTGTGAGCGACGGGGTTCGTTGGTGCGGTTTTCCGGAGGCTCCACTGATGATCTACATCGCGCTGGTTAACTTTTATTTTAAATGTACGTGAGTGATACTGATGCCAGTAAAAACTTGTAATTCTATACTCACCATTGCGCCCTCCATTATTTCTTTTTTTCACATGTGCTGAGGAGTACGGGTTTACTCCTAGAGGAGGACTGCTGCAAAAGTACATTTGGACTGATATATATTTCAAAGACTCTGTGTGAGATTGCGCGACATCTTTTCTACAAATGATACCATACTTACCTGTTCCACTGGTCTCAGCCATTTCCCCCACAGGCTACTGCTCTTCTTTTAATGGTTGGATACTCCTCTGGGTACATAAGAAATGGCTGAAAACAATCAGGTCACCTTCTCCTCCTAAATAAAACTTCAACATTCATTAGTACATATATAGGTTACAGTCATATTTTTCATATTTTTATTATATTCTATAGTTTGTATGCTGGCCGTAACTGCTTCCACATCTACATATGGCGGTGTACTTGCATTCTCTTTTTTTTTTCTTCCTACTTGTTTATTGTTGCTACAAGTTCAAACAGCTCTTATATTTCCATTCTTGTCTTATATGACTTTGGTTAGACATACCACCTGCAATACCTTAGGATCAAACTCACCAACCCCTCTTGCTGCCACAGGTTTAAACACTTTGTATGTCTGACCCTTTGTTTTCTGGATTTTATCAGACATATTTTACTGCTTACATTCTGCAGTACCTCTGGTTCAAAGCTGCCCACCTTAGGGAATGGTACACTATCTTTGTCAGTCATACGTACCCATTCGTCACAATAAACTTCAGCGTGTGGACCATATTTCCCACACATAATAAACCTCGCTGACCCCTTGGGCCGCGTCTCTTCAGCCTGAACCCTGGCTAAACGTCCCAGTACTACCATACACTGTCGATAGCGAAGGCGATGTACCCAACCTAGGGCCCCTAATTGACCTATATTTACTGGAAGTTTTTAGGAATAACTTACCCTTTCCAGTAAAGTATCTGTCGTTGGAGATTTTCCTGGAAGAGACCAGCGAAAACTCCCTATGCACTTTTTATACACAAATCACGCTTGCGTATGCTGTATACAGCGCTAATGATACCGCGATTTTATGCAAAAAGCTCGTAAAAAGGATATCAAGTTGCGCTATATATCGCACCCACAAACGCGCGGTCCAATCGCACAGCGTATAGGTACTTGTTACTTATCTGCCGTACGACCACTGGAATCGAATCACAAGCTGCGAAACCTCAGCCGGAGCGTATTAAAAAACTACATGGGTCACACAGTTCATAATTCACAATTCCCTACCATGCTCCTGTGTAAGTCTCCTCATGACTTACGTATTTCAAATCCTATACTAACGTGAGTCAGCCGCCTCACGCCACCAAGCCTCCACTCACTTGGTGTACCGAACGATGGGATCCTGAATTCCGGGGTTCAAATCCACTCACTCCGCTTTCGCTCACTCAAATACACTTTGTTTTTCTGTACAGAAAATGTTAATTCATTCAGATTGGCAGCTTTACCCCCAGAGGCAATACAGTTTAAACAAAAGTTTTATACTAATCTGCTTTAGAAACCGGGTAGTTTTGTGCTATTATAGCATGGTTACTATCCCACCTTTTAGCTAAACTACACTATTGTGTAATTTGTACTTAGCGCCCGCACTCTTATGCACTTTGCGTAAACACGCAACCGTGCGTGTCTTTTACGCTGCGTGCGCAGTCCTGTACTTTGTCCGAGACACGTGTACAAAACCCTGCGTCCGCAATAAAACAAATCACACAGCTCTATAAATGTGAACAATACTAATTACTATTGCCCACTAGACACAACATGTTCTGTATAAACTTTTATGCAGACCTGCGTTTGTGTCTTTACACTTACGTCCTTAAAATACTGTTATTTCAAATTTACCTATATAGCAACAAATGTATCCGATTTCACACAGATCTATAATGACTGCAATAATCTATAATTTAAATGATATGATTCAGATTGGATAGCTATCTTGCAGAACATACACTGATATAAATATACACATAATTATAATAATATTATATATATATGTATCATTCGCTAGCCTTCTATGTGACTCATTTACCCATTCAGTGCTTCTAATTTGCATATCAAAGCTATTTGCTTTTCACTGCTAAGAAAAAGCAGTTACACCGGTTAATTTGCATTTCAATGCCTATCTTATAGCAAACAGAGAGTTAACTAAAATCATGGAAAAGAAGAAGAAAAAAAAAGTTGTTTTTTTTTGTGTGTGCAATTTCTTACACCAAGCCAAGCATTTATCTCACCATTTATTCTCACTAGGCCCAATTGAAACTATTTGTAATTGACTATGGCATGGGTTAAATAAATGCATTGGTAACTCATAAATAGTGCTTGATGTGACCAAGGAAACTGATTGTTCTGAGTAGACTGAAAATCAGCTATTTAGAAAATGACCTTCCTAAAATGGCCACTGATCCTCCCCCTTCCACATCCATGAGGTTTTATACAAAATGGTGGACAGGCCATGTGGTTAGTCCAAAATGGAGGACAGACCATGCGGCTTCCTTTGTCACAAAGAAATCACACATTATACAAGCACCAGAAGTTATTTTAGGCCTGAGTTAAAAAAAAAAAAAACTATATCAAGGCTATGCAGCAACTTTTAAATGTACTTTTAAACCTACTTAACAGATAAACAATCCAATCTGAATCAAACACAATATGACTTATTTGAACTTTGTTTTGCAACAATAAAAATACATTTTAGCATTTTAAATATTATGAGAAACGCATTGTCCCTTGAAATTTCATATCATTGGCTTACTGATATCACAACAATACACACGGATATGATTTTCTCAGCTTTACGATGCGTCCACCACAAGCTGATCGACCACAGCGTCGCGTTTATAATGTACAGTGCATCATTAAGACCATGATATCCCTTTACGAGCCCCCATCTGTAAATGCCAAATTGTTTCCTTAAAAATATTTAAAATGCCCGCTCTAATATATATTGTAAACGCCTGCACCTCTTATTACCATGTGCCATGAATGTGCGCTATACATAGCAAAACACTGCATCCCATTAGAGAAAACTATACACCCACACATTATCTGAGTTCCAAAGCTCATTGATGTATATATTTGTTATTAAAAGGATATGGATTCAATATATTACAATGTACAGTATACACATAATTACATGGTTACAACTCACACAGTAAGCAGTTAATACATACAGTTACATACAGTTACAGGCCAGCATACAATACCATTATCTTTCTCATATAAATTTGTCTCTCCATATCACTCTCTCTCTGTAAAATCATGCAGGAACTGGTCTAGAAGCAACTCCATCGTCCTCTGAGACAAAACAGCAACTGCCTCCTGTGTGATCAGTAATGTGTTATCTAGTTTTTTTGGGGGAGGGGACTTCCTCATTCATGATGAGTCACTAGTCTATTTGTATATGCTCAACAGGTTCAGCCTTGAAGACATCCAAAGGGGCTGGCCTGAGCTTCCTGTCCACTACCTATTTGGAATATCTATTGTTCTAATAAAAGTGATATTACCTTTCATACATTTAATCATAACTATTTGTTGCAATGTCCTACAACTTAATAACAAGTATCAAATGAATCTACACAATAATCTGGTTGCTTTAATAGTAAATATGACAGGTCTATCTTGCTTCGTTCAAATAATACACATACATGACATTACTTCATTATATAATGTTAAATCATTATGATGTCTGGCGCTTGATATTATAATTATGTACTGTATGAAATAAGTGTCGAATCCATCTCTGTGGCATGTCCGTGTAAATGCATGTGTTACCATATATTGCTGTGCTTGCTGCACGTATTTGCAAGTATAGCGACTTATATGTGTGTAGAGTTTGTATGTTCTTTCTATGTAATATTTTTTACTTCGACAATATATATATATATATATATATATATATATATAGTCCGTTCCAAATATGGCACTCTGCGGTCTCTCATCAGAAATAAATACAGCTCACAATTAAGCTTGTGTCAGCGACGTTTCGGCTTTAATAGCCTTTGTCAAGCATTACAACCATCACAGAACAATCAATAAAGTGCATTTAAATACCCTTACCTCTCACCATGTCTCCACGGCCTCCCTCCCGCATCCGGCTGCGTCACTCCGCCTTCCGGGTGCACCGTCGTATCTCCACCGCTTCCAATCACAGCGCGTTACCATGGAGACCAGCGGTCGTTGACGGAAACGCTGGTTCTCATGTTCTGTCCGCAGCAATCGTGTAGGTGTGACACAATACAGTATCCCTGGATCTTATGGATGTCCCGTTCACCAGCGGGGTTAGGAGATCCATGTGGTCTGGAGAGTAATAAAAAACACCCGTGAACCACTCCAGACCACATGGATCTCCTAACCCCGCTGGTGAATGGGACATCCATAAGATCCAGGTATACTGTATTGTGTCATACGTACACGATTGCTGCGGACAGAACATGAGAACCAGCATTTCCGTCAACGACCGCTGGTCTCCATGGTAACGCGCTGTGATTGGAAGCGGTGGAGATACGATGGTGCACCCGGAAGGCGGAGTGACGTAGCCGGATGCGGGAGGGAGGCCGTGGAGACATGGTGAGAGGTAAGGGTATTTAAATGCACTTTATTGATTGTTCTGTGATGGTTGTAATGCTTGACAAAGGCTATTAAAGCCGAAACGTCGCTGACACAAGCTTAATTGTGAGCTGTATTTATTTCTGATGAGAGACCGCAGAGTGCCATATTTGGAACGGACTGTATGTTTATATAAGGAGCACCGCAGCAGCTGATGAAGGAAGTGAGAGTGCCAGTTAATAGCTACTATACAGGGTTTGTTCGGATATCTTTCTGATGGATAACCCATAAAACCTGGAGCACCCACAGTATTTGAGTATATCCTCTATCTACACTATGTGAAGGAGGAACCGTGTCTTATTACCATTTGGTATTTGTATTTATCCAGTCCAATTTACACTGTGCCAGCTCTATTTTTCCACTAACAAGATGGACCACACGAGTGGGTTCTCATGGACTAATGTTCCCATTGGGGAAATCTTATCTTTCTCTGAGAGTGAGACAGAAGCAGCATTATTTACAGAGAGGTTTACGGATGCCGAGGGCACCACTACCAATGATGATGCATTCAAAATATTGCTGAAACACAAAAAGAAAGAAATAGATTTTCTGCTACATGGAATTACTATCTCTGAGTATATCAGGGAAAAGAAAATCCCTAGAGGATTTAGGGTACGGAATACTCCGACAATAGGACGTTACAACAAGGAGTTTGTGTGCGCCGGTGGATAGCCGTGCTAAACAAATGTTCCCTAGATCTCATGACACTGGTAGTGGAAGAATCAGCCCGTGATCTACAGACGGTGAGAACCAAAATCCAAGATGCTAAAAAGGAGTATAATGAGCAATTGACACAGGACCTTTCGGGTAATTGGCTGGATAAGCTCAATTCACAAATTGCGACTTATAAAAAAGAATTTGTAGCGTTTAAAAAGCGCAAATTTGAAAGAGTGAATCAAGACTACACAGAGATGAGTGTGTATAGATGGCTGTCGGGAGGTCAAGAAGGCTATCATCCGAAGAGATGGTCGGGCAGTCATAGAGGACGTGGATTCAGAGAACGCACTGCCTTTAGTGATATACCTTCCTCCTCTGGTGAAGAGTCCACTGATATAGAGGGACCGTCGACATCTGGTGGAAAACCCCCTTTGGGGGTCAAAACCCGTGCTGGACACGGGGGAAGAGGAAACACACGAAGAGGGGGGGCCAATGCAAACGCAAAAGGAAAGAGGAACAAATCCAAGAAGTAGTCTTTAACCTTTCAAGGCATGTATTATCTGAAGCCGAAATATCATTACTTAACAAGGGACTGGGATTTGTACCCACCATGCCATTTGACTCGTTTGAATGGAGGGTGGACCAGTACAGACTGAGCAGACAACTGAGGCTCAGAGATTTTTTCAATGATAAGGATATATCCGAAAATACTGCAAAAAAGTCTGCATTTAAAAGGAAGTCACAATTTGATCCGATGTCAAATAATATTGCCATACACAGCTTCATGAGATCGTTGGATGCACAGGTGGTAAATGATCAGAAATCTCCCAAACCCTACAAAAATAATTTGACCAAGGATGAATGGACAGCTCTTAAATCATTAAGCAGCATCAACAAGATTGTAATTAGGGCTGCAGATAAGGGGGGTGGGGTGGTTGTGATGGATGTGGACAAGTATTGTGAGGAGATCTACAAGCAATTGTCTGTAACCGATATCTATCTACCTCTGACCCTACCCTCCAATATAAAGCTGAGATTGACACTATCCTGGAGAAGGCGAAGGAAGATGGTATCATTGATGCGGACACTTGTGACTTTCTGAAAGTGGATTCACCGAGGGTGCCGCTTTTTATATACGCTTCCCAAGATCCACAAGAGTATGTGTAACCCGCCTGGTCGACCCATTGTTTCTGCGAGAGATTCATTGTTTAATAACATATCTAAGTTTCTGGATTATTATCTCCAGCCGTGCGTCCAGGCGGGAGACACATACCTGAGGGATACGACGGATCTATTACTTAAGTTGGGAGAATTGGGAGAATTACCCCAAAATATGTGGATGTGCACCCTCGACATTAATAGTCTCTACACGAACATCCCTCATGTAGGGGGTTTGGAGGCAGTGAGGACTTTATTAAAAGGGAATGAGCTATATGAAGGTCCGGATGTAGAGTTTTTTCTTTTATTATTGGAAATGGTCTTGAAACGCAATTATTTCTACTTCAATGGGCGTTATTATAATCAATGCTCTGGGTGTGCCATGGGGTCCCCTGTGGTCCCTGTGTATGCCAACACATATTTGTCTGTATTGGAGAAATACCTGTTTTTTTAATCGGGATGTTAGGGATCGGATAGTGTTTTATAAACGCTATATCGACGATGTGATTCTGTTCTGGAAGGGAACATATGTCGAGTTACAAGAATTAGTTGAACAGATCAATGGGTTAGACTGTCCCATTAAATTTACCTACACCATCAGTTGTGAAAAGATTTCATACCTTGACGTGACAATTAGCCTAGATAGTGATATGAACATACAGACCAGCATCTATACGAAGAAAACGGACAGGAACACACTATTGAGAGTGGATAGCTTTCACCCGCAGGCTAGCATCAATAGTCTTCCCTACTCTCAATTTTTGAGGGCTAGGAGGATTACTAGCGAGGAGCAGATGTTTGATCAAAATTTAAATATGATGGCTAAAAAGTTCAGAGCGAGAGGGTACCGGGATGACATTATCAAAAAAGCTAAAACCAAAGCCCAAGTACAGACAAGGGAGAGTACCCTTTTGAAAAAGACCGTGAACACATCTAAGGAAACTCTAAATTGGGCACATAGATACACAACAGCGCATAATAAAATTAGAAAAAGTAGTGCAGACCTATGGCCAGTAATTCAAAATGACATCAAGAGTCTTAAACATTACAACATTAGACACTGCTACCAGAGGGGTAAAAATATCCGTGACTGGATAGTACATGCTGATATTACTAAACAGTTACAATCCCTAGATGGCAAAAGTAGACGTAGTAACGGTTGTTACAAGTGCACGGGGTGCACAACCTGTGGCCATATGACAGCTGGGAAATATTTTTTCCACCCTCATACAGGTCGCAGGTATGAAATTAGACACGCCCTTACATGCACTAGTTCTTTCATTATTTATTTGATCAAATGTCCTTGCGGACTATGTTATGTGGGGAAAACCACACGAACATGTCGTGAACGTATGGCCCTGCATAGGTCCGCTATACGGGCAGCATTGGCAGGCAAGGGCTCGGAACAACCCATCGCCAGACATTTCAAAGAGGCCAAACACAGTATGGACAATCTACGTCACATAATCATAGACCATGTTCCGGATGATGGGAGACAGGGTGACAGGCATAAAAAGCTGCTGCAATGTGAAGCCAAGTGGATTCACTTGTTAGACACGGTGAAACCGAAAGGGCTTAATGATCAACTAAATCTCAACGTGTTTCTGTGACATGCTCTAGTATGTAAGTTAACAATAGGAGCCAGCCATATATTAATAGTACACCAAGGTAGTCGATGATTAACAAAAGTATTTGTGAATTAATCTATACATGTTTTTATGTATTGTAATGTTTTTAGTTTTTGATTTATGCTTCACTGTGTTCACGGGTGTTTTTTATTACTCTCCAGACCACATGGATCTCCTAACTCCGCTGGTGAACGGGACATCCATAAGATCCAGGTATACTGTATTGTGTCACACCTACACGATTGCTGCGGACAGAACATGAGAACCAGCGTTTCCGTCAACGACCGCTGGTCTCCATGGTAATGCGCGGTGATTGGAAGCGGTGGAGCTACGACGGTGCACCCGGAAGGCGGAGTGACGTAGCCGGATGCGGGAGGGAGGCCGTGGAGACATGGTGAGAGGTAAGGGTATTTAAATGCACTTTATTGATTGTTCTGTGATGGTTGTAATGCTTGACAAAGGCTATTAAAGCCGAAACGTCGCTGACACAAGCTTAATTGTGAGCTGTATTTATTTCTGATGAGAGACCGCAGAGTGCCATATTTGGAACGGACTAATAGCTACTATATATATATATATATATATATATATATATATAACACTCTGCTTGGTCTGGCACTCCTCTATCCCGCAGGGAATCTGCTCCGGTGCCCTCCTTAAGCAAGATAGCTCTGGATATAGAGAATGGAAGGCGGCACTCAGGAGGCTTTCACAAACGTGGAAAACGTGCTTTAATGTGCATCATCAACGTTTCGGGAGACGCACTCCCTTCCTCAGGACACAGTTTTGTCACTGTAGTCACTTGTATTGCTGTGTCCTGAGGAAGGGAGTGCATCTCCCGAAACGTTGATGATGCACATTAAAGCACGTTTTCCACGTTTGTGAAAGCCTCCTGAGTGCCGCCTTCCATTCTCTCTCTCTATATATATATATATATATATATATATATATATATATATAGACGCACTCCTAGACACATTTGCTTTGTAATTTTCCATCACCCATAGAAACATTTATAAAAATGAGCTGATCAAGTTTTTCACACCCGTATGTGACATCATATAACACAGATCTGTGTCAGTATTTCTGTCCGTTGCCAGACCACCTACAGACACACACACACATATATATTTAGACACACACATACAGACGCACACATATATATTTACAGACACACATATACAGATACACACATATATATTTACAGACACACATATACAGACACACATATATTTACAGACACACATATACAGACACACACACATATATATTTACAGACACACACATATAGATGCACACATATATATTTACAGACACATATACAGACAAACATATATAGACACACACATATATATTTACAGACACACATATACAGATGCACACATATATATTTACAGACACACATTACACACACATATATATTTGCAGACACACACATATAGACACACACATACAGACACACACATATATATTTTCTCTTACGTCCTAGAGGATGCTGGGGACTCCAAAAGGACCATGGGGTATAGACGGGATCCGCAGGAGACATGGGCACACTATAAGATTTTGAATGGGTGTGAACTGGCTCCTCCCTCTATGCCCCTCCTCCAGACCTCAGTTAGATCCTGTGCCCAGAGGAGACTGGTCACACACTAGGGGAGCTCTACTGAGTTTCTCTAAAAAGACTTTGTTAGGTTTTTTATTTTCAGGGAGCGCTGCTGGCAACAGGCTCCCTGCATCGTGGGACTGAGGGGAGAGAAGTCAGACCTACTTCTTCTGAGTTAAAGGCCCTGCTTCTTAGGCTACTGGACACCATTAGCTCCAGAGGGTGCGATCACTTGGTTCGCCTAGCTGCTTGTTCCCGGAGCCGCGCCGTCACCCCCCTCACAGAAGCCAGAAGAAAGAAGCCGGGTGAGTATACAGAAGAACAGAAGACTTCAGTGACGGCAGAAGACTTCAGTAACTAGGTACATTGCAGCGGTAGCGCTGTGCGCCATGCTCCCACACATACTTCCAACGGTACTTGCGGGGGGGGGGGGGGGCGCCCTGGGCAGCATGTTACTGAGGTTAAGACTGGCAAAGAGAGATATATTATAAGTGCCTAGGCACTAATTATAAGCCCCCGCCAGTATAAAAAATTCAAAATTGAGCGGTACTACAGCGCGACGAGATGGGGGGCGTGGCTTAGCCCTCACAGCTTATCAGTGCCATTTTCTCTCTTCACAGACTGCAGAGATGCTGGCCCGGACCTCCACTCCTCTGATCAAGTAACAGGGAGAAAAACGGGGGGGCACAGTAAATTGGTGCTATTATACAGCGCACACATCTTTCTCAGTACTGAAATAGGCGCTGGGGTGTGAGCTGGTAAACTCCCTCTGTGTTTCTCTAACAGGCTTCCCTGTGGGTCTGTCCCCTATAGCCAGTGTGTGTGTGTCGGTACGGTGTGTCGACATGTCTGAGGCTGAGTGCTCCTCCCCGGAGGAGGTTGCTGGGGGTGCAGAGAAGGATTTGGGAGTGACTCTGTCGGCACCGCCGACTGCGGATTGGGTGAATATGTTGAGTACATTGAATGCAAATGTGGCGTTATTGTCTAAAAGGCTGGATAATTCTGATTCTCAGACACAAACATGGAGGAAATCCATGGAGGACGCCTTGTCTCAGGTACAGGCCCCCTCAGGGTCACAAAAGCGTTCATTTACCCAGATGGCAGATACGGATACCGACACGGACTCTGATTCCCGTGTCGACTATAGTGAGGCCAGTTTACATCCAAAATTGGTTAAGAGTATTCAGTACATGATTGTGGCTATTAAAGATGTTTTACATATTTCTGAAGTACCTGCTGTTCCTGATACAAGGGTTTGTTTGTATAAGGGAAAGAAGCCTGAGGTGACGTTTCCCCCCTCTCATGAACTGAATGCTCTTTGTGAAAAGGCTTGGGAATCACCTGATAAAAGGTGGCAGATTCCCAAGAATATTTTTATGGCATATCCTTTCCCCTCTGACGACAGGGAAAAGTCATCTCCCAATGTGGACAAGGCTCTGTCACGGCAGTCCAAGAAGGTGGCGCTTCCGTCTCCCGACACTGCTGCCCTCAAGGACCCTGCGGATCGTAAGCAGGAAACGACATTAAAGGCCATTTATGTCACTACGGGTGCACTGTTCAGACCTGCCGTGGCGTCAGCATGGGTGAGTAGTGCTATTGCTAAGTTGGCAGATAATTTGGCATCTGACATGGATACCCTGGACAGGGATAACATTCTTTTGACTCTCGGTTATATCAGGGACGCTGCAGCTTACCTAAAGGATGCGGCGAGGGATATTGGCCTCTTGGGATCAAGGGCTAATGCCATGGCAGTCTCGGCCAGGAGAGCGCTGTGGATTCATCAATGGAATGATGATGCCGACTCCAAGAAAGCTATGGAAGCTCTCCCATATGAAGGTAGTGTTTTGTTTGGGGACGGCCTCGCTGACCTGGTGTCTACCGCTACAGCGGGTAAGTAATCTTTTCTTACTTATGTTCCAGTACAACAGAAAAAGGCACCCCATTATCAGATGCAGTCCTTTTGGCCTAATAAATACAAGAAAGGAAGAGGGTCGTCCTTCCTTGCCTCTAAAGGTAGAGGTAGGGGAAAAAGATCGCCTGCAGTGCCAGGCTCCCAGGACCAGAAGTCCTCCCCGGCCTCGGCCAAGTCCACCGCATGACGCTGGGGCTCCCCTACGGGAGTCCGTACCGGTGGGGGCGCGTCTCCGACTCTTCAGTCAGGTCAGGTTTCACTCGGGCCTAGAACCTTGGGTGTTAGACATAGTGTCCCAAGGGTACAAACTGGAGTTTCAGAAGATGCCCCCCCACCAGTTTTTCAAATCAGCCTTACCAGTTTCTATCCCAGAAAGGGAAGTAGTGAGTACTGCGATACAAAAGTTGTGTCAACAGAGTGTCGTGGTCCCGGTACCCCGTCTCAACGGGGAGAAGGGTTTTATTCGAGCCTCTTTGTCGTACCAAAGCCGGACGGCTCAGTCAGACCGATCCTGAACCTAAAATCCCTCAATCTATATTTAAAAACTTTCAAGTTCAAGATGGAATCTCTTCGAGCAGTGATCTCCAGTCTAGAAGGGGGGGGATTTTATGGCGTCAGTCGACATAAAAGATCCCTACTTACATGTCCCAATATATCCTCCACATCAAGCTTTCCTGAGGTTTGCGGTGCAGGATTGTCATCACCAATTTCAGACGTTGCCGTTTGGGCTTTCCACGGCCCCGAGGGTCTTCACCAAAGTGATGGCGGAAATGATGGTACTCCTACGCAAGCAGGGTGTCACAATTATCCCGTACTTGGACAATCTCCTGATAAAGGCGAGATCAAAGGAGCAACTGCTAAGAACGTGGAACTCTCCCTGACGGTTCTGCAACATCATGGTTGGATTCTAAATTTGCCATAGTCACAGTTGATTCCGACAACTCGGCTGGCTTTCTTGGGCATGATCCTGGACACGGAACTGCAGAGAGTGTTTCTTCCAGCGGAAAAAGCTCTGGAAATCCAATGCATGGTCAGGGAGATCCTGAAACCGGCAAGAGTGTCGATTCATCATTGCACTCGAGTGCTGGGGAAGATGGTTGCGGCTTACGAAGCCATTCTGTTTGGCAGGTTTCATGCCCGGGTGTTTCAGTGGGACCTGCTGGACAAATGGTCCGGGTCTCACCTGCACATGCACCGGAAAATAAGTCTATCTTCCAGGACCAGGATATCTCTCCTGTGGTGGCTTCAAAGTTCTCACCTCCTAGAGGGACGTAGGTTCGGGATCCAGGATTGGGTCCTGCTGACCACGGATGCAAGTCTCCGAGGCTGGGGAGCAGTCATGCAAGGAAGAAGTTTCTAGGGAAAATGGTCAAGCCAGGAAACTTGTCTCCACATAAACGTTCTGGAATTAAGGGCCATTTACAATGGCCTTCGGCAAGCGGAACATTTTCTTCAAGGTCTACCTGTCCTGATTCAGTCGGACAACGTAAAAACTGTGGCGTATGTAAACCACCAGGGCGGAACAAAGAGCAGAGCGGCAATGGCGGAAGCCACAAGAATCCTCCGCTGGGCGGAAAAGCAGGTGAGCGCTCGGTCAGCTGTTTTCCTTCCGGGTGTGGACAACTGGGTTGCAGATTTCCTCAGCAGACACGATCTCTTTCCAGGAGAGTGGGGTCTTCATCAAGAGATCTTTGCACAAGTGACAAAGCGTTGGGGAATTCCTCAAATAGACATGATGGCCTCTCGCCCCAACAAGAAGCTTCCGAGGTATTGTTCCAGGTCAAGGGACCCTCAAGCCAGTGCAGTGGACGCCCTGGTGACACCGTGGGTGTTTCAGTCGGTATGTTTCCCTCCACTTCCTGTCATTCCAAAAGTGTTGAGGATCATAAGACGAACAAGGGTTCCGGCGGTACTCGTAGTTCCAGATTGGCCACGGAGGGCCTGGTATCCGGATCTTCGGGAATTGCTCATAGAAGATCCTTGGCCTCTTCCTCTCAGAGAGGATCTGTTACTGCAGGGGCAATGCGTATTTCAAGACTTACCGCAGCTGCGTTTGACGGCGTGGAGGTTGAACGCCAAATCCGAGCTCGAAAGGGTATTCCCGGGGAAGTCATCCCCACTCTCCTTAAGGCTAGAAAGGAAGTCACGGCGAGGCATTATGACCGTATTTGGAGAAAATATGTGTCGTAGTGTGAAGCCAAGAAAGCTCCTAAGGAGGAGTTTCAGCTGGGTCGTTTCCTCCATTTTTTGCAGGCAGGTGTGGATGCAGGCCTAAAATTAAGTTCCATTAAAGTGCAGATTTCGGCTTTATCTATTTTCTTTCAAAAAGAACTGGCCGCCCTTCCAGAGGTTCAGACCTTCGTGAAGGGAGTGCTGCACATCCATCCTCCGTTTGTGCCACCCGTGGCTCCGTGGGATCTTGACGTGGTGTTAAATTTTCTTATGTCTCATCGGTTTGAACCTTTGCGAAAGGTTGAGGTGAAGTTTCTCACTTGGAAAGTGGTCATGCTTTTGGCCTTGGCGTCCACAGGACGGGTGTCGGAGTTGGCGGCTTTGTCTTACAAGAGCCCCTATTTGATTTTCCATGAGGATAGAGCAGAATTGAGAACTCGTCAACAATTTCTGCCGAAGGAGGTTTCTTCGTTTCACATAAACCAACCCATTGTGGTGCCTGTTGCTACGGGTGCCTTGGCTATGTCGAAATCTCTCGATGTAGTTAGAGCTTTGAAAATTTATGTCGCCAGAACTGCTCAAATTAGGAAATCAGAGGCTCTGTTTGTCCTATATGCTCCCAATAAAATTGGGGCTCCTGCTTCCAAACAGACTATTGCACGCTGGATCTGTAATACAATTCGGCATGCTCATTCTATGGCTGGATTGCCGTTACCGAAGTCCGTGAAAGCCCATTCTACCAGAAAGGTGGGCTCATCTTGGGCGGCTGCCCGAAGAGTCTCAGCGCTTCAACTTTGCCGAGCAGCTACGTGGTCGGGTTCAAATACTTTTGCTAAGTTCTACAAGTTTGATACCCTGGCTGATGAGGACCTCATATTTGCTCAATCGGTGCTGCAGAGTCGTCCCCACTCTCCCGCCCGGTCTGGAGCTTTGGTATAGACCCCATGGTCCTTTTGGAGTCCCCAGCATCCTCTAGGACGTAAGAGAAAATAGGATTTTAATACCTACCGGTAAATCCTTTTCTCCTAGTCCGTAGAGGATGCTGGGCACCCGTCCCAGTGCGGACTGTTACTTGCAGTTGTTTGGATAGTTATTGTTTTCGGTTACACGAAGGTTGTGTATCGGTTATATTCAGCTTGTTGCTGTCTTTAGTTCATACTGTTATCTGGTATTCCTGGTAAACCAGTTTGTACGGTGTGTTGTGGTGTGAGCTGGTATGTTTCTCACCCTTAGTTTAACAAAAATCCTTTTCCTCGAAATGTCCGTCTCCCTGGGCACAGTTCCTATAACTGAGGTCTGGAGGAGGGGCATAGAGGGAGGAGCCAGTTCACACCCATTCAAAGTCTTATAGTGTGCCCATGTCTCCTGCGGATCCCGTCTATACCCCATGGTCCTTTTGGATTCCCCAGCATCCTCTACGGACTAGGAGAAAAGGATTTACCGGTAGGTATTAAAATCCTATTTTCAGACACACATATATATATTTACAGACACACATATACAGACGCACACATATATATTTACAGACACACATATACAGACACACACATATATATTTTGTTTTCTCATGCTACGACATGGAATTTCAAAGTGAAGACACTGATAAAATATTGTTAATATTACTGCAAACACGAAACATGAAAATCCTAATTTATAAACTTCATCAAAGAGGCACCTACTATTGATAAACGTGAAATTTATTTAAAAAAATAAATTATATACTGACATAAATTGTGGTCTTCATTCATAAAGTGATAGGTATTATACAGTACCATAAACTGTATAATAAATGCATAGAAAATTGTATGATAACATAAACATTTCGATGAAATGCTAACACATTTACATATAGCAGGCATTTCTTCTAACAGGACAGTTTACTTACTTGTCTAAGTGAATAACTTCAGCTGTGGCATGGTCTGTCACAGAAATATGGCAGCGTGTATTGATTCTAAGGAAATAGGGCTCTCACACTGATGGAAAGATAAAACATTACGCCCTAACAAAATTCCCACTTATTATTTTATCATGGCTTTACATTCACTTTTTGGGCCGTACGGATGGTGTAATAGTTAGCGTTACTGCCTCACAGCGCTGAAAGCATGGGTTCGATTCACACCATGGCCCTAACTGTGTGGAGTTTATATATTCTCTCCTTGCTTGCATGGGTACCTTCCCACAACCCAGAAATATAACGGTCAATGAATTGGCTCCTGATAATAATAAAATAAAAATGATCCCTAGTCTGTATACATATATATCTATATATATATATATATATATATATCTTGCATCTGTGATTTTTTTTTTATTGCTTACATATAATATTCAATTACATCGGTTATGGCCGGTTATAGCAATTTGTTTATTTTCTTGGAATGACTGTGAAGAAGACAGCCAGAGCGTTATCTCCAGTGAATGGAAAGCGTGGCCCCTGTCTCTGATACCTATGCATTATTAACACCCACAAGAGCAGAGGAAACCCTGCATGGAGAATGGTATTCCTATCTGTGCACACATGCTGTGGGGACCATACAATACAGACGCTTACGTCTGGCAGATGGACTGCAATTTCAAGGACCCACAACCAGAATTAATCATATACACTCTTCTTATACCCTCCCCCCTATGTCCCCTTAGCCCCCTCCCGCCGGTGACAGTAACGCCCCGGTTTATTTTGAAAGGTCGTTATTCAGTTATTATCACAAATCGTGCACATTGGCGACGCTCTGCCATTGTCCTCGCAACAAAGGCTCCATGAAGTGTCTTATTGAATTATACGCAAACCTTGAACCTTTCATGCTGTGATTTAGCTACAAACAAAATGGAGTCTGCAAGATGGAGATATGATCATATGACCGCCTTTATAAGGAGTGCAAAGAATTATGGGATTTATCCTGCTCAAAACAAGACGCTGTTGGGGGGTGGGGGGGGGGGGGGGGAGGGAGGGATAAATAATAAATGATGGGCTCTGCTCTTTTGAATGGTCTATACCAAGCACATAAATATAGGAGACGTCAATTACCCCTGGTCCTCTGATAGCACTGCAGGTGACACTATCCGCAGAGCTGACAGTCTAGCCCCCGTGCAATGATAAGCCCCCCCACAGTGATTATTTCTGTAGCGTTCATAGCTGTGTGTTGTCTGTAGATAACTAACAAAAATATTTTGTCTTAGTGTTTCAAACAGTAACCTGAATTAAAAGAAAACACACATATCTATATATCTATATATATATACATACACACACACATATACATATATATATATATTTATATATCTGTTTCTCCAGCATTTTTAGTTCTGTAGAATTCTATGTAACATCAGAAAACAGAGGAACACGACTGAGTCCCCGTGTTCCGCCTGCATGCATACTGTACAGATACATTAACACATATGGTGCCAGGCCAGGCTGCTGCAGGGTTAATGGTGCAATGGCAGCTCCGTACAGCAGCGGAGGCGGCTGCAAAGGAATTTTCCCCCTAAATGGACGTTGTCAAACAGGCTGCGTTCCTTTATCAAGATATATGCAGAATACCTGTCCTAGCCGTGCGTGTGTAGCCCAGAGTAACCCCCACTAATGCAAATGATGTTCTCCCTTCTACCGCTCATCAATTACCAAGACTTGCATACATAGCACAAGTCACACAACACCCCCCACCCACCCATCGCCACCACCTATGAATTTTAAGCAGCGGAGGAAGGAAAAAAAAAGAAAAAGACAAGAAGTGGCAGGATGGCGTAATCTGCTATTTTCTTTTCTCTTGCGGTAAAATGTCTGCCTATGTGTTTGCAGGGTGCAGATCGCTGGGGCTACGTATTACATAAACGTGCACACACACGCAGCTCGCTGTATCTCTTGCTGGACGAGTGCTCGCAGGGCGACGCAGAGATCTCTGCACTGTGCGGGCAGCAGGAGCCGGGGCTGTATACAGTACAGTATTGATTCTGCTGCAACTTCATTGATATCCAGAACTATCTCCCTACACTATACTTCCTGCATCCCCACTGCGGCGCAATACACAGCGGTATGCATCAGAGTAACAGGGAGAAACGGTGTATATTCATATATAGGTTATGCCATCTGCTAACAGATTTATATATAGATGATAGATACTGCAGATAGATAGATAGATAGATACTGTAGACGAAGGTAGATATTAAAACTAGTATGATATAAGGATAGATAGATAGATAGATAGATATCTACCTTCGTCTACAGTATCTATTAAAACTAGTATGATATAAGGATAGATAGATAGATAGATAGATAGATAGATAGATAGATAGATAGATAGATAGATAGATAGATAGATAGATAGATAGATACTGTAGACCAGAGGTTCTCAAACTCGGTCCTCGGGGGCCCACACAGTGCATGTTTTGCAGGTCTCCTCACAGAATCACAAGTGAAATAATTAGCTCCACCTGTGGACCTTTTAAAATGTGTCAGTGAGTAATTAATACACCTGTGCACCTGCTGGGTTACCTGCAAAACATGCACTGTGTGGGCTCCCGAGGACCGAGTTTGAGAACCTCTGCTGTAGACGAAGGTAGATATTAAAACTAGTATGATATAAGGATAGATAGATAGATAGATAGATAGATAGATAGATAGATAGATAGATAGACAGACAGACAGACAGACATAACATAGCTATATATGTACTGAAATAAGATTACTATTTTATTTTATTTATAAGGTGCTTCAAAGTGTCTCCAGCATCGTAGAAGGGGTAGACATAAAAATATATATAGTTTATGCCATCTGCTAACAGATTTATATATAGATGATAGATAGATAGATAGATAGATAGATAGACAGATACTGTAGACAAAGATAGATATTAAAACTAGATAGATATAAGAAGGATAGATAGATAGATAGATAGATAGATAGATAGATAGATAAATACTGTAGACAAAGATAGATATTAAAACTACATAGATTTACGGATAGATAGATAGATAGATAGATAGATAGATAGATAGATAGATAGATAGATAGATACTGCAGACAAAGATTTTAAAACTAGATAGATATAAGAAGTAGATAGATAGATAGATAGATAGATAGATAGATAGATAGATAGATAGATAGACTGTAGACAAAGATAGATATTAATTAAAACTAGATAGATATAAGATAGATAGATAGATACTGCAGACAAAGATAGATAGATAGATAGATAGATAGATAGATAGATAGATAGATAGATAGATAGATACTGTAGACAAAGATAGATATAAAAACTACATATACGGACGGATAGATAGATAGATAGATAGATACTGTAGACAAAGATAGATATTAAAACTAGATAGATATAAGATAGATAGATACTGCAGACAAAGATAGATAGATACGATAGATAGATAGATAGATAGATAGATAGATAGATAGATAGATAGATAGATAGATACTGTAGACAAAGATAGATATAAAAACTACATATACGGATAAATAGATAGATAGATACTGTAGACAAAGATAGATATTAAAACTAGATAGATATAAGAAGGATAGATAGATAGATACTGTAGACAAAGATAGATATAAAAACTAGATAGATATAAGAAGGATAGATAGACAGATAGATAGATAGATACTGTAGACAAAGCTAGATATTAAAACTACATAGATTTACGGATAGACAGACAGACAGATACTGTAGACAAAGATAGATATAAAAACAAGATATACGGATAGATAGATATATAGATAGATAGATAGATACTGTAGACAAAGATAGATATAAAAACTAGATAGATAGATAGATAGATAGATAGATAGATAGATAGACAGACAGATGTCAGCTAGACATAACATAGATATAGGTATATATGTACTGAAATAAAATTACTAATTTATTTTATTTATAAGGTGCTACAAAGTGTCTCCAGCGTCGTAGAAGGGGTAGACATAAAAATATAGCAGGATTACAGAGAAAAAAATGACAATATATAACAGGTAACCATAGCGAAAGCACATGTAGATAAACATTATTGAATAGATATAAGGTAGGTAGATACGAGACAGATAGATAGAGACGTCATTGAAGTGTGTTTCCAAGAGAATGTAATAACTTAAGAGTGCAGTATTTAGTATTATATAATTATATAAGTGGTGTTAATGTATAGTATGTATCAACTCCTGTAGAAACAGTAATACTGTATATAGTGGGTGTTATGAAGCCGTCGCATCTTGTCACTGCCTTCTGGTCATCACATCACTTCCGTCCCCATTTAATTTTTAAAACTCTATATAAATAGAATCTTAGCTATATGATAATTATTTTTTACAAAACAAATTATTATTATTATTATTATTATTATTATTTTTAGTTGTATAGGGACATTCAATTACTAAACCCACACTTCTATTTTATTTGTAAAAAATATTTTTTCTTTTTTGTAAAAAATAATAATATTTTTTTTTAAATAAATAACCATTGTTTTAATACACGGAATCAATACTAAGTATTGATAAGCCGACTCTTCACTCTGTGGTTAGTAGCAGATGTATCCGACCAATAAGAGGGGTAATATTAATAACTATTCATTATGAGGATTATACTTTCATGGAGTGTACCAAATGAAATATGTTGGGGGGTGGGGGGGATTTGGACCAAATTACAAAACCCTTCCGGCTCTAAAAGGGTGAACGGGGATGACATTCAGCCGATCTTAACTCATCTGGAACCTAAGACTTAATACTTAGCTGATATTGGCACTCTCGAGGGAGATATCATGCATTACAGCATTAAAGGGGACGCTGCGTTTTGTACGGAGGAGGATGCACAGATGCCTCACCATATGGTCCTGGAAGATTCTGGACAATCAGATTTATTTATTTATTTTCAGAGTTTTACGTTGTCATTTCTTAATGTGTTAATACTTTGAGTGGGGTGGTGGGGGGGTGGGCTTATCACTTTAAATTGATTGGGATACAAAAGACACGACAACTTTTTGCCTGTGCCATTGTCTCCCTGTGCACCGTTCTACGATGATTAAAGGCCTTTCATCCTCCTAGTGCAGGAGTGGGATTACGCTGTACATTTCTCCGCGGAATCTTTTTTTTTTTTTTTTTTTCCCCGCAAGGGCCTATTTTATTTATATGTTTTCTTTTTTTATCCTGAGATTAAACACTTAAAAAAAAAAACGCCCAAAAATGTACTCAAGTGAAAATAATGAAAGGAGATTTTAAATTATGAAAGCGGCCGGGTGAATATTGATGGTTGTCTCGCATTTGAACGCTGGGATGAGGAATGCACGCTGAAATATGTATGTGTGCTCCGGCTCCCTTTATGATATTATAGTTTCTTTGTGATTCACGGCCCACCCCAGAGACTAGATCAAGACCCCCCCCCCCCCCTTTGCAATGAGCAGATGCAGAACGCAGAGCCTAGCAAGCTCCTCAGGCACAAATATTTCCTGCACTTGCTTTTTATTTTTTTTATTTTGGATTTTCACTAATTCCACAGAAAGTAGGTCAGCACGCCGCGCGGCCGGATGTTCAGCAATTTTCGGCTGCAGCCATTTTTGCAGAGCTCGGCTGAATACAGAACATCGCAGAGAAGACAGACGTTATTACTGTATTCCATTATATATATATATATATATATATATATATATATATATATATATGTTTTAAAACATGCAATATTTGTGAAAACGATGAAAATAGCTAAAATGGCGCCCTCCGATTACTAAAACCAACAAAGTAACTCACAGACATGAAGTGGCTGCATTATACAACACACCTCGCATGCGTATTTTATGCAAGTATAAGCACATCCGCCATTTATATGAGATACATAACTGGTGTTATTTTCTAAAGGCAATTAGAGACAGCGAAAAGACGCACAAAGCAAAAATAATATGCATCCCGATAAGTTTAGTGGCTATCTAATGGTATACAACCTTTTGTCATGTTAATTACTTCGCACCAGTCCTCTTATACTGGCCTTTATTACCCTCCTGAGGCGTGCTATATTTGTAGGTAATCGTAGTTTTGTGGGGGAAGTAAAAATACGAAACAAATGGGGAAATGACGGTATCGGGTGCATATACTGTATGCAAGTACGGGTATATACAGTATCTGGGGTGGGGAGAGCATCGCATTCTGTTTCCTACACAAGGAAAAGGAGCTGACAGCACCGTACTGCAGATTACTTGGCTGCCTCTGTCATTACGCAACGTTCTCCTTGAAGGGACAGATTTTTCATCAAGCCTATTTTTCTCCTGAGCATGCAGTTCTGTAAGACGCACACAATTTAACCTCTGTCGCACTGAGTACGTGTGTGCCTATACACACACACACTATATATATATATACATACACACACATATATCTATATTAGCTGTATATATATATATATATATATATATATATATATGTATATATATATATATATATATATATATAGTGTGTGTGTATAGGCACACACGTACTCAGTGCGACATAGGTTAAATTGTGTATATATACAGTATATTTATATACACACCCCTATACATTCTATACACATACCAAAATATATGTGTGTGTGTGTGTGTGTGTGTGTGTGTGTGTGTGTGTGTGTGTGTGTGTGTATATATATATATATATATATATATATATATGTTTATATATATTGAGATAGATAGATAGATAGATAGATAGATAGATAGATAGATAGATAGATAGATAGTCAGACAGACTTGTGTGGCCTCACACTGATTCCCTGCATGCAGTCCAGAGGATATGAAGGGTTAATATTAATATATTTGAGTCTATTATAAGGTCCACCTATTCAGGCTTTAATAAAAATCATATATATATATATATATATATATATGCACACACACACACACACACACACACATATATATATATATAAATACATATATTACACACATACAGTATACTGAGATATATATATATATATATATATATATAAGTTTTTCTTCAGTGTTCTTGCAGCAATGTCCATCGGTACGACCGTTTTGCGTTTTGTTCATACAAGGAACCTATGATGAGACTCTGTACCTGTTATTAGTAGGGAATAAAGCTTTTGAAGTATTTTTTTTTCTTCACAACATGATCAGAAATTAAATGGCTTCCTTACGCCCATGAACAGCATCATTTTATGGCATGGACTGGCTGTGCGGATCATATAGTAGATTAATCATTTTCATACGAAGCCGCCTCTACCGGTGCCATTTGTAATGAGTTCAGCTGAACCAGAGAGCGGGGATCTCCGGATAACCTAGGGAAACATTCTGACATTCGTTTCATGTCGTCGCATGCATTTTATTGATTGAAGGCCATCAGCTTTTTTCCTTTAACATTTAAAACACATATAAAAACAAATCCATTGGACCAGTAAAAGACAGAAATGTATGCATTTTAATGTCAATATGTTATACAAATAATCATTTTGCTACTGGCGGGCATTTGCATAAGATATGGACATTAAAATACAATCTTTGTCTACCAAAGCCTTTTTAAGAATTATACATTAAACATTATTTTTTAGTTTCAAATTGTAATAATTTACTTTATATACCAACGACATCCTGTCTGCAAGAGACATTTTGGGTTCATTTATGTGGATTGCGTGCAATGATTTGAGACACATAATGCATTTTGACCAATCCCTCTACAGCGGCAAGAAATAAATACAAAATAATTAAAAATAGTACAGGGTATGATCTGTACACGTTTCCAGGTCCTGATACTGACAAATGTCCACTTGTCCTGGTCAGCACTAGTGACATAGGAAATTTCTTGCTATAAACCCCACAAAAAAAAACACATTAAGTTGGTTGTAAATGCAACTTGTCACATTAATGTACACAAATTGTCACATCAATGAACATACAGGATACAGTGATACAGAACACGTTACATTGCACAGGCTCAAAAAATTGGTTTAAGTGACGTATTTTTTAATTTTTTTTTACTGGACTTTGATTTTCATGACAGATTGGGCATAAAATGTGTTATGGGGGAAAAATTGCTGGCAGTGGGCAATTATTTTAATTAAATAATTGCAAATTCATGTTCAAAATAATGAAGGATTTATTGAAATTCCTTTACACTCTTAAATGTCCACTTCTGCCAACAACAAAAATACTCGTATAATAAACTGTCTATACAGGTCAAGGGCATTTAAAGTAAGACAGGTTACGTGTAGCGATCTCTCTGTGTTACAGGACACTGAAGAACCCAATACATTGGTACTATATTCTCATCAGTATGCCGAATCTATCTGTATATGCGGTAAGGGCACTCAGCCTATAAGTACATAATGTAGCATTTACACAAGGATGGTGTATGGAACTGCTGTCCGTCCAATGGGTCTACACAGGAGGCAGAAACGTACTGACGCATACTCTTCCTATATTTTCCATATGCTGCGGTATTATCAGCATGAATTCTTTATCTACCCGGAGCTTCGTATACATTGTAAGAAGGTCTGTGCTGCACAGTCTGTAAGACGCTTCTTCTCTTTAATAGGCAAAGATGTTTGTTACTTGCTGGCAAATGTCTGTATTAGACTATAATTATAATATTCTGTGTTTATACATATATCTGTTGATGTGTATGTATAAATAAATGTATAAATACACACACATCTATCTGTTATATACGTTATATACATAAGTATACATATACAGATATATACACTGTGTGTATATATATATATATATATATATATATATATACACACACACATATATATATATATATATATATGGATTACTTTAGGTGAGTGCATGAGTGTATGCGCATATACTGTAGATGAAGTAATAGAGGGAATATATATATATATATATATATATATTTTTTTTTTTTAACACACACATTAAGTATATGCAAACACGCACACACATCTATAGAAAAAAAAATATATATTAATCACGATGGTTTATATTGTGTTATATGATTTGTTCCTGTTTAATATAGCACATATGGTGAGTAATCCCATACGGCGATATAAGTGTTAACTTCTGGAGAAGAGGATAACGCGGACTGATCTGAGCAAGCCTATCCCTGCTGTGTATGCGCTATGTATGTTAGTGAACCACATACAGTGACGGCTGGCAGTAACACACAACACTAATGTGCTGTACGAGCACTCACATAAATGCGGTCTATGGGAATGGGGCTGCTGTATTGCGTCAGCGTCTGAGAGGGGGCTAGGAGACACTGCACGCAGCCCAATGTACACTGTCGGATGGAAACACGTATAGGGCAGAAAATTAAATGTATGTTCTGCAGGTCCAGCGGAGCGGAACCGTCTGCTATGCCTCTGTGTCCATAATCCTGACGCTCCGCTCTTGAATGGCGGCTTGAGTGACAATTCTCCGCCGTAAATGCGTGTCAAGGAAATTGGATTAGACTTTTAAAATGTGCATGGCGTGACTGCGTCAACCAAACCGCCTAACGCTCATGAGACGTCAGGTTGCGCTAAAGGCATCTCTATCATGACGTAAGGTCCACAATACAAGACGTATAAGACTTGCCAAACTATATGAGCCATTGTTTTATTTTCTACCTACAAATTCAAATGTCCAGATGATATAACACAGAACAAATAAACCTAAAACCAATGAGTGCAAGTGCACCGTTCATGGTTCTAGCATCAGACCATAAATCCTTTCCTGTCGGGGAAGGGATCATTAGCAGACCCCTCTATTGTTCTGCTTGCACTGTCCTCACACCCTGCGTGTGTGGCTGACAGCGTGGTGGGCAGACTGCAGCAACACAACCACTGCAAAGGAATCAATGCCGCATCCAAAACACACCCTGCTAAGTGCACCTCTGCCCCTTAGCAAGTGCATGCAGAAAGGCCACAACAATCTCATTCTCCAAACAGAAAGGTGTAAGTAACCCAGCTGGCTCCCCACTACAGAAACACTCCAAAGAGACGCCAGCTAACGGGCGGATGAGGCTCTGACAACCGTCTTCTAAAAATGATGACATCACAACCAAAAATCAGAAAACCCGCATATGTATAAATAAACAGAAACAAAAAACCGGCGATGGATTTATGCGTTTATTTTGCAAGGGTCCTTTTTTTTGCGAGCAGATATTGGTGTATTTGTGAGCGTGGAAATACTGTGTAAAGGTTGAATTAAATGTTTACTGATGCGTAGAGGATACACTGACAGGCGATCTGGCTGTAAGGAGTGTTTATATAATATATATATTTTTTTACTATTAACCACTTCGATGCCTTGAGCTGCATTGCGCCGTTCGTGTGTAACCCCGCGTGCGAGAAAAGCTGCGCCAGTAGGAATATTTTTTTTCTTATGAGAATAAACAATTGATTTAATAATCTGAACACTATACCACAACCCCCCCCCCCCCCCTTCCTCTTCCCCTCACCATTATTCTTTTTAAAAGCATCTTCTATTCTTTTCAACGGGTAGAGTGGGTGTGGCTCCCACTGACATTCTACAAGGTTAAAATTAAGAAGAGTCCTTTCCGAGCCCCCGCCTCCTCCCACATGTCCCTTGTCCTCATTTTCTGACCCCCTCCCCACCCCCCGCCTCCGTGTCCCTAACTCAAATATGGCCATTGATGCTGTATTATTCACCCTCCCTCACCTTCCTCTTCTTCTTCATCATTTTGATGACTACAACCGTGGCATAATAAAACGGAATTGCATCCTGCTCGGCAGAGAAGGGGAGGAACACTGGGGCAGGTGTGACGAGTGCCTATCCATGGAGGGTCTCGTTTTATTTACAAGAATTATAATCCTCTTGTTTTCAGTGCATGGAGTCAGCAGATGTGAATATATTAAAACATTTTTTTTTTTGGCTGAATAATCCGTTCAAGAAAAAAAAACAAAAAAAAAACAAACGAGGGATCAGAAAAGGAGGACAGTGAGAAAAGATTAGGACTGGCTAATGATAAGTGGGAAGGTTTCCCCCCCGTCTCTTTTCTCCAGAACAGCTCCTAGCAAAAGGCACTTTTGCACAACACATAAAGACATCAGTAGGTTTAAAGGAGAATTTCGATCTCTTTTTATTTATTTTTTTACAGCAATCGCTTTTTATCCTGTCGTGATGCTTTTTTTTTCTTTCCTACTGTTTCTTATGTATTGCAAGGCTGATTTCTTTTTTTCTTTTTTTTCTTTTTATTGGTTCTTTTTTCTTCTTCTCTTCTCTAACCAAATACTGGGAATTTTGTCGGAATGCCCGCTGTAGTCTGTAGTGGGGAATATTATGCTAGATGGCATTAGCTGGATATGCTGCAGGTGCATGAGACGCAGGAAAATAAGGAGGTAGGTGCGGACGAGCTTGTTTGTATTTGAAAGTGGATTGGTCCAACAGCTCCGCTCTTCGTCAGGGTTGGTAAGTGTTAGCGGGTCAGAGCTGCTGTGACTGCTGTCCCACATCATACAAGGCAGAGGATGAAGACGGCTGGACAGGGCAGGGGAGGCTTCGAGCATCATTGATGGTGTGGGGTAGGAGGTAGGACTGGGCTGCACGGATGCTGCCACAATGAAGTGTGAGGTTTTGATCAGTGGTAGAGCGCTGCGATGAACAAAAGGAACATTTGTCTCTCTCTCTCCCGGTGATCAGACAAAGGGAGACAGGAAGGGCTCAGGTTTATAAAGGGGTCCTCAGGAAGCCAGGTTTGGACTGGATGCTAGGAGAGAGGTAACCTTTATGCCACAGATGGGATTTCTATGCCTTGCTTCAAGATTTCAACGTTTGCCTGGTCAAGTTAGACGGCAGGCCCTCTGGGCACCATTTTATCCTATTGTTTTACTGCAGGAGAGATAGGTAGGTAGACCCAGTGTAAGCATCTGTGCATTGACTACGGTTGCTTTGCTGTTGGTGCGTGATGAGTGCATTGATAAGAGTATACAGGCTTGGGGCTTCATGAGATATAAAAGCGATACACTGTTTTAGCATTTTTGCAGCACCGGGGTGATCCGACTAGTGCCTGCACCACCGTACTGCCTGCCAGAGTCTGCAAGCCTCCGGGCGACGCACTGGCAGCCGGACACTGATGTTATACTGTATTTCCGTTTTGTGACCTTGGGGTCAATTTTAACCAAACGCCAAAGCCTTATGTTGTGTTTCGGTTGTTAGGTAGCGGAATTTCCGTAAAGTCAAGGGAAGCCATGTTTTGTTGCATTAAAGAGGGTACGTTATGGAACGCTTAGAAGCAGGGGCTTTTACAATGTACGAATATTTACCCGTCTAAGCATAACATGACCTTTCACATATGAAAGCATTGTGTAAAATAGGAGGTGAGCCAGACTGATTAGTAAAGGGATTTGGAAGGGTAGATGCAATGCAACCAAACAATCTTAGTCTCTTCCCTCCTCCCCTCTATACCTCCCTCTTTCTCTCATACCCCCCTTCCTCTGTCTCTCTCTCTCTCTCTCTCTCTCTCTCTCCGCTGCTGCATTTTGCATGAGCTATCTAGGTCATTAGCATTTTAGCGTATGCAAGACTTGACAAAGCTGATGAGAAGCCAGATGGGCCCCTCTCCTATGTTTTTTTCACCACTTGAGACCTCAGTAAAAGGACTGACTGCAGAGGCAGAGTTGGGATGCTTTATATCCAGCCTGCAGGCCCTCTCATTCAACCAGATCATTTATTCTACAAAACAGAATGCAGCGCGTGCCCTGCGTCTTTCACAGTAGACAGAGTCAATAGGCTTTTATTTCCCTCTCCTTTTTTTTTCCTCTTGGTTTTTTTATTTTAATGATCATTTCCAACCTACGCTCCATCCTCAGCGATCTGCTTATCTCTGCTGTCAGCAGTACCAAGAAAGCATCTTCTGTGCAATGCGACTGTCATTGTAAAGCATAAGAGCCGCCTCTGATCTGCTGCGAGGAAGATGCTGGGTGCTGCCGCAGCTGGGCTGGACGTGAGGAATCAAGAGGAGAACAGAAAGATAAGAGGGACCCTTTTTCAGTGAAGCTTTCAGAATGCAGAACAAAGGAAAGCATTGGGACTGCACCGCCTGGTATGATGGCATTGTCCAGCCAAGGTTTAGGGATCAGGATGGTCTGCAGTGATGCGGAGGAGAGGCGTCTTTTTCTACGCTGTTTGCTGTTATTTTCACTGCAGTCATCACACAGAGGCCCCTTCTCTCCGTGTTCACAGCGGACCTTGATTTAAATGTCCATACAATTAAGGCACGCGGTGAATGCCAAGAGAGGGTCTTATAAGCAGCAAGCAGTGATATTGGGGAGAAGCTGCCTGGATGGAGGATGGACAGCTGAAATCAAGGCAACACAACACAGCACAGAGAGACGCAGGCTGCCTCGGAGACAGAGATGCCTCTCTACCACCTAAGTCTGATATTACAAGCATTTGTTAGCTTTTATAAACTGCTAACTGGGAAGTCATGTCAATTTAAATATTTATACATACTGTGTATATATATATTTGTTTGTTTTAGTGCATTTATTTTGTTACCATTTATTTACATTTTACCTATATCTATTTTTTTACAGCTATATTGTGCTCTAACCAAATGTATGTGAATACTTATATAATAACTGGTGATCTAGTCATAATATATATATATATATATATATATATATATATATAGAGAGAGAGATAGATATATATAGATATAAATTTATAAATATAGATATAGATTTATATATATATATATATATATATAAAATGTATTTACGTTAGGGACACATGATCATGGTGAAATTAGTGCATCAAGAAATTTGCTGAAATGTGAATATAAATCTGTATGTAAACTGTATATTGATTTTTTTTGCCCCCTTACATATATTATGATTGCATTATATATATATATATATATATATATATATATAATAGATAGATCGATCGAAAGGTAGATAGATAGATAGGAGATAGAGATATTGTTAATATTACTATGCTACAATGTGGCAGCGATCCTTCTTCGTCCCTCTCCCTCCATATGACGCTATTATGTAATGCCTCAATCTCTCCACCATGAAATATTTCTATTTACGCAACCTCTATCTTTATCGCAGTAATGCAATTTTCCTTGTGAGTTCATAACGCCATGCTGACTCATTACATTGTCCATTTGCCAAAGAGGCCTGTCAGACAGAGGGCTAAAGTGCATCTTGTGCACTTAAAGGGTTAATTAAATAATAATAATTAAAAAAAAAAACACAACAAGAAAAGATGCGGAGAAGGATCGGAGGATGTTCCCTAAGGACTTCCACCAGCACTGGAAAAAAAAAAAACGCAGCAAGTAATGGAAGGTTAATAGTCTGTAAATGTCTAATAAACATTACACGGAGAACGTAATGCTGTCAGGAAGTCTCTCCTTGCCACTCTAGATATGGGATGTGTCTTGCGATGTTGCAGGCCTGCAGACAGCCTGAGAGCAATACTCCGCCGGCCCTCAATAATAAAGACATGGACCATACACCTGGTGTCTACCGTGAGTGTCTTGTATGACGTCGGCGCTCTATAAACCTGATTTGTAAGTCGATATTTGAAAATAAACTTCATATTTCCATATCCGCTATATTGGTGTGAATGAACGTAAGTAAAAACGGTTCATCTCACAAGGGTCAGATAAGGGCCCTTAACCTAAACAGCAGCTCTCACACACAAGCGGTGTATATAAGACACCAACAACCCCTTCAGCAAAGACGACAAGCCCAAGAATAAGACAGTCCACTGGACCGAACACAATAGGCCTCCGAGAACCATCATGTTACTTTTTAGAAATATTCGTTCACGCTACTTCCACAACTTATTATTTTTGGACATCAAAATATCCATTTGTTATAATAGTCTTTAATGAGCCAGGCAGCTCTAGTCTCCAATGATAAACCTTGAAGTATTAAAAGGTTTAGAAGCAACATCTTTTTCTTTTTTTAAATGTTTTTCTTTTTTATTCTATGTTACTGGTGTTTTGCATTTTCAAATTTACAAAAAGTGGAGGCATAAAAATCTAAGCAGGTAAAAAATAAAAAGATAAGAAAAAAAAAATAATGATGTTCCAACCGCAATAAGAGTATACACATAATAGAATGACTTATTTATTAACATTTATATAGTGCATATGTATTCCACAAAAAGCAAAAGAATACAAGTATCGGGACTGTGCCACCGATTCTATAAGTTAGGGCTCCTGGATCTGACCCAACCAACTTTTCCCCCTTTACATAAACTTTTTTTTTTTTTTTTTTAAAGGGACATTTGTGGATCAGCAAGAGAGGTCATCATTTCTTTTGCACCCTTTCCAAATATGTAGCCGGCATAATATTTAGGGTAAAAAAAATAATAATAATCATAAAAAATTTGTAGACCTTTATTAAGTCCTAAAACTTTGCCTACTATCAATAAGTGACACCAGTTGTCGTTAGTCTTTATTACTTTTTTCTATTACTATAAAATATGAAGACGCTTACCATTTTTATTTTTAACTTCACGAAACAGTTGTCGCTGCTGTTGAATATGGCTGTTAAGCAGTCAGTAAGCTTAGTGCAATTTAGGTTAACGTTACATAATCCAAAAGGCACCCAAAGAAGATTATTGGATAGCTACCTACATCTCGCAAGGAGCTTTGGACGGGGATATTAGAATCTATGAAGGACACACATATCAGAGCAGGGAAGTATACACCAGGTTTTTCTGTGTAGTTCATTAATGGCCTGGCCAGCCTGTACAGCATCAATATTATTTTAAAATAACACTTAAGAGAGTTTTCATGTTAGATTTCTAGGACAAAATTTTATATTTATAAATATATATATAATTAAAAAATTTTTGCCATATCATCACATAAACTCTACCGTACAACAAGTCTCCATGTACAATATTGTATTTTACACAGATAGGTCTATGTAAGGGCAGGTGATTTACACCAGTGAGATGACACTGACAGTGGTGGGTGCTTTATAGTGTGGGCTGGTTTAAAGGTAAGACAAGAGATTGCGACACAAACCGTCAGTCACGCATAAATGGCTATTTATAAGAATACTTTTGTTTCAGATTAAATATTAATAAAGAAATTAAATTTAATTACATCAATAAATATTATATATATATATATATATATATATATATAAAGAAATTGGATGGTATTTTGAGAAGGATCCAGGATTCCTGCTTACAATTTCATTTCTGCTCTCTGCCGTTCACAATATTAGAATCTACCACTACAAGAACACAGGTAATTATTATTGCATGGGAATTGCGTATTCCGCTGGGTTCTCCTTTCCTCGCACCCTATTAAGCCGTTTCAATGCCCACGGGCAATTTCATAAACCTTTTGCTGAGATCTGAATTAATGTTTCTGCATTTTTAATCCCTTTCATTTTGTCTCTCCCCATCATGCTGAAAGCGTGCGTGAGCTGTTCCCCGGCTGAAGGGGTTAAACATGATTAATCCAATAAGACTCAGCCATTAGTAGGACATTTTTGCCCCCCCCCCCCAGCCATAAACTGCTCTCAATTCTCCAGGCTGAGTGTGTCCCTATTACACTCACAAGTGCATAATGGAGGAGAGCCGTGGGCTGCGTCTACGCACAGCACATTAGGTCATTGGATGTATAGGTATGCTGAGGGGAGCGACTCGCAGCGTAACTGCAGGACGAATCATCCTGTGGCCTCATTATACCGCTCTGCGGGCCCCGCTGGCTACAGAAGGGCTGTACGGTTGCTGGAATGATAAGGCAAACGATATTTTTCTTTTTAAAAAAAAAATCAATTCGACCCACAGTATTTACAGCAAAATATATATGCGACGACTGCATTGTGACGCAGCTCAAAATAAGAGCTGCGAGGATTTTACGGCTGTATACTATACACTGCGCTGCCGTCCTGAATTGTGCAATGCAGCACTGATAAGTAGAGATAGATGTAGACTGAGACGCTCAGCATAAGCGCCTTTACTTCATGTAAGGTCACTAGGACACGGCCCGGCACGGAGTAAAGCCTTAGATAAGGCCGAGGGTATGAAAATGCTGGCAGTTCTGCCTCCGGGTGCCTATGCGCAGTGTATGCAGGACAAGTGCATAACTGATCAGCAGCCTTTATATTAATGGCACACATCTAATTTTATTACGTTGTTTTCGCTGGTGACTGAAACATTTATATATTAAACGAAGCTGACTGAACACTGGTCAGTAATTAGTAATAACATAGCCTTTAGCATCCATGCTGCTACCTCTTTATCCGTACGTTTCTATAAACATGGCGTGGGCTCGTTATAGTTATCATTATCTGACTGAAGGAATCAACTAGAAACAGAAAGCCACAGGCATGTACACGACATGCATCACACAGTGTAAGTAGCCATTTTGTGGGCTTCTCACTGATTATGTAGCCACTCACTTGCCTAAGTGATCTCACAGATTCCCTGTGATTTGAGAGGCTACATTTTCATTGTGTCAGCCATTTTGTGCTTCTGTTTATGTTGCTGGCACATAGAGAAGTGATAGGCCACAAGATGGCTGCCGCCTCCCTCTGCAAGCAACGAGCTGCGTTTTCTAGGTTCCACTGTAAAATTTGCAACGGCGATCCCCTGTCCTATAGTATAAATGGACACAAACATAATGCAGCAACATGGGCAGCCCTATTTAATCAGGCAGCGGAAATGCTACATGGAAACATGTTAATCCCAACTCTAAGCACATAAGCTATGTCCATTTGCCGGTCATCCTCAGCACTGATTTGTGAATAAGGCTTACTCCAAATCTGACGTTACTGCCATTGCTATTTACATTTACTATACTGTATTTGACTATTTTGAAATATTTACTGAAAATCCTATCACTATACATCTCCCAGAAGCACTTGAGCCTCCCAGCAGCCCCGAGACTCCCAGTAGCACCCACCCCAGTGGGAAGATACATAGGAGACCAACGGGAGCTGCGGTGACCACCGGACCGGTAAGTATTCATTTTTCTTTTCTTTTTTTTCTTTTACTCGAGTCTTCGGCCTTTCAGCGCTGAAAACCCTGCAACCTTTTTTTAAAATTAGATACTGTGGGTATCAGTGAGTGCAAATACCTGCGTCAATCCAAAATTTTACCTCGCTAAACCTCACGCCCAATTGAATTCTCCCTAATGTAGCTTTATTTTAATTCTACCAACACAGGAAAGTTACTAAAAAGAGACATGTATCAAGCCTTGGAGAGATATATAATGAAGAAGTAGCCCATAGCTAGCTATCGTTCATTTAGTACAGTCTATAATACGACAGAAGCTACAAACGTCTACAATTGAATAACTCTGGGCACTGTACCCTGGGAGGCAGCGTGAATCAACCTGCGGCTGACTGAATCTGCCACTTATATGCTGACGGGGTCATGGGTACCCAAGGAACACCGCCACTTTTCTGATCGCAGCGGCTGCATGTGACGTCAGACAGCTGACCCGATCACGCCCCCGCCATGCCCCCCATTCGCGCCGCCGCCCTCGCAATGCTCGGTCTCCGCCTTGACAAAAGAGCGTTGTCAACCCCCCACGAGCGAACGCCTCTGCCTGATTGATAGGCAGATGCAATCGCATTTTCTGCAGGGCGCCGCAGAAAATGCGGCACATGCGCAGGACGGGCCCTGCACCCGCATCCTCTTAGCAATTTTTGCGGTTGGATCGCTTATTGCGACAAGGCCCTGTGATAGGTGTCAGAACACACAGTGCATTCAACTTGCTGCGTATGAGGCTGCGTAACCCATGCAGACCACTGTCCACCTCCGAAATCATCTACAATGGGCATGGGAGTGTCAGAAGTGGACCATGGAGCAATGGAAGAAGGTTTTCTTTTACATCAAGCGGATGGCCAGGCGCCTTTACCTGGTGAAGTCTCAGCAGGAGAATGCCTCCGGCCACACTGCAGACATTGCTCAGGAATGGTGTGAGGAACATGGCAGAGAGATGAAGGTGTTGACTTGGCCTCCACATTCCTCAGATCTCAGTATGATGGAGCATCTGTGGGATGTGCTGAAGAAACACAGGTCCGAGCCATGGAGGCCTCACCTCACTGCTTACAGGACGTACAGGATCTGCTGCTAACGTCTTGGTGCCAGATACCACAGGAGACCTGCAGAGGGCTTGTGGAGACCACCACGCCTCGACGGGTCAGGGCTGTTTTGAAGGCACGAGGGCGACCTACAGAAATATTAGGCAGGTGGTTTTATGTTATGGCTTATCAGTGTATATTCATACACATATATTGTACAGTACATACAGTATGTGATGTTCTTGTGCACTGATGCAATGTGTTTAACACTGTGTAAAGTGCTGCACAGCCTTTGTGGCGCCATTAAAAGTAAAAGATAATTTTCTAGTTATGTAAGTAAGATCATAAAAACTAAATGAAAAACGATATGAATTTAATCTGCTATCAATTGATAAACACTACCCAGAAATATGGTTTAATTCCTTTTAAACAGGTAACAGAAGCAAACCAAATCTTTTCTTTCTTCTTAGAACATACAGTATATAATTCCACTTTTGCTTCTGTTTTTGAAAGCATTCTTACTTTGCAGCATTTTTTTCATACACGCCTAACACTTTTGCACAGTAGTGTGTGTGTGCGCTTATGTGTATATATATATATAAAATAAGATTTTACTTACCGGTAAATCTATTTCTCGTAGTCCGTAGTGGATGCTGGGGACTCCGTAAGGACCATGGGGAATAGACGGGCTCCGCAGGAGACATGGGCACTTTAAGAAAGAATTTAGATTCTGGTGTGCTCTGGCTCCTCCCTCTATGTCCCTCCTCCAGACCTCAGTTAGGGAAACTGTGCACGGAAGAGCTGATAGTACAAGGAAAGGATTTTGGGAATCCAGGGTAAGACTCATACCAGCCACACCAATCACACCGTATAACTTGTGATAACTTTACCCAGTCAACAGTATGAACAACAGAGCAACAGGTCAACGCTGATGCAACCATAACATAACCCTTATTTAAGCAATAACTATATACAAGTATTGCAGAAGAAGTCCGCACTTGGGACGGGCGCCCAGCATCCACTACGGACTATGAGAAATAGATTTACTGGTAAGTAAAATCTTATTTTCCCTAACGTCCTAGTGGATGCTGGGGACTCCGTAAGGACCATGGGGATTATACCAAAGCTCCCAAATGGGCGGGAGAGTGTGGATGACTCTGCAGCACCGATTGAGCAAACACAAGGTCCTCCTCGGCCAGGGTATCAAACTTGTAGAACTTTGCAAAAGTGTTTGAACCTGACCAAGTAGCCGCTCGGCAAAGTTGTAATGCCAAGACCCCTCAGGCAGCCGCCCAAGAAGAGCCCACCTTCCTTGTGGAATGGGCCTTAACTGATTTTGGCAGCGGCAATCCATACGCCGAATGAGCCTGCTGAATCGTGTTACAGATCCAGCGAGCAGTAGTCTGCTTTGAAGCAGGAGCACCAAGCTTGTTGGAAGCATACAGGATAAACAAAGACTCTGTTTTCCTGACCCTAGCCTTTCTGGCTACATAAACCTTCAAAGCCCTGACTACATCAAGCAACTCGGAATCCTCCAAGTCCGTAGTAGCCACAGGCACCACAATAGGTTGGTTTATATGAAAGGATGACGGGTCCGCAATTCTGCTCTATCCGCATGGAAAACCAGATAGGGGCTTTTATGTGACAAAACCGCCAACTCTGACACACGCCTAGCCGAAGCCAAGGCTAATAGCATGACCACCTTCCACGTGAGATATTTCAACTCCACCGTTTTGAGTGATTCAAACCAGTGGGATTTCAGGAAACTCAACACCACGTTAAGATCCCAAGGTGCCACTGGAGGCACAAAAAGGGGCTGATTATGCAGCACTCCCTTTAAAAACGTCTGAACTTCAGGTAGAGAAGTCAACTCCTTTTGAAAGAAAATCTATAGGGCCGAAATCTGGACCTTAATGGACCCAAATTTTAGGCCTAAATTCACTCCTGACTGTAGGAAGTGAAGGAAACGGCCCAGCTGGAATTCCTCCGTAGGGGCATTCCTGGCCTCACACCAAGCAACATATTTTCGCCATATACGGTAATAATGTTGAGCTGTCACGTCCTTCCTAGCCTTTATCAGCGTAGGAATGACCTCCTCCGGAATGCCTTTCTCCGCTAGGATCCGGCGTTCAACCGCCATGCCGTCAAACGCAGCCGCGGTAAGTCTTGGAACAGACAGGGCCCCTGTTGCAACAAGTCCTGTCTTAGAGGAAGAGGCCACGGGTCCTCTGTGAGCATTTCTTGCAGATCTGGATACCAAGTCCTTCGTGGCCAATCTGGAACAATGAGTATCGTTCTCACTCCTCTTTTTCTTATTATTCTCAGCACCATGGGTATGAGAGGAAGAGGAGGAAATACATAGACCGACTGGAACACCCACGGTGTCACCAGGGCGACTACAGCTATCGCCAGAGGGTCTCTTGACCTGGCGCAATACCTCGGTAGTTTTTTGTTGAGGCGGGATGCCATCATGTCCACCTGTGGCAGTACCCACCGACTTGCAGTCTGTGCGAAGACTTCCTGATGAAGTCCCCACTCTCCCGGGTGGAGGTCGTGTCTGCTGAGGAAGTCTGCTTCCCAGTTGTCCACTCCTGGGATGAACACTGCTGACAGTGCGCTTATGTGATTTTCCACCCAGCGAAGAATTCTGATGGCTTCCGCCATCGCTACCCTGCTCCTTGTGCCGCCTTGTCGGTTTACATGAGCCACTGCGGTGATGGTGTCTGACTGAATCAGAACCGGTTGGTCGCAAAGCAGGGTCTCCGCTTGACGTAGGGCGTTGTATACAGCCCTTAGTTCCAGGATGTTGATGTGAAGGCAAGTCTCCTGACTTGACCACAGACCTTGGAAATTTCTTCCCTGTGTGACTGCTCCCCACCCTCGGAGGCTTGCATCCGTGGTCACCAGGACCCAGTCCTGAATGCAGAATCTGCGGCCCTCGAGAAGGTGAGCACTCTGCAGCCACCACAGGAGAGACACCCTGGCCCTGGGGGATAGGGTGATTAACCGATGCATCTGAAGATGTGATCCAGACCACTTGTCCAGTAAGTCCCATTGAAAGGTCCTCGCATGGAACCTGCCGAAGGGAATGGCCTCGTATGATGCCACCATCCTTCCCAGGACTCGAGTGCAGTGATGCACTGACACCTGTTTTGGTTTTAAAGGTTCCTGACCAGTGTCATGAGTTCCTGAGCTTTCTCCATCGGGAGATAAACCCTTTTCTGGTCTGTGTCTAGAATCATGCCCAGGAAAGGCAGACGAGTCGTAGGAACCAACTGCGACTTTGGAATATTTAGAATCCAGCCGTGTTGCCGTTACACTTCCAGAGAAAGTGCTACGCTGATCAGCAACTGCTCTCTTGATCCCGCTTTTATGAGGAGACCGTCCAAGTATGGGATAATTGCGACCCCTTGCTTCCGCAGGAGTACCATCATTTCCGCCATTACCTTGGTAAATATTCTCGGTGCCGTGGAGAGACCAAACGGCAACGTCTGAAATTGGTAATGACAATCCTGTACCACAAATCTGAGGTACGCCTGATGAGGTGGATAAATGGGGACATGAAGGTATGCATCCTTTATGTCCAGAGACACCATAAAATCCCCCCCTTCCAGGCTTGCGACGACCGCTCTCAGCGATTCCATCTTGAACTTGAACCTTTTCAGGTATATGTTCAGGGATTTTAAATTCAATATGGGTCTGACCGAACCGTCCAGTTTCGGGACTACAACATGGTCGAATAATAACCCCCTCCTTGTTGAAGGAGGGGAACCTTGACAACCACCTGTTGAAGATACAATTTGTGAATTGCAGTTAACACTATTTCCCTCTCGTGGGGGGAAGCCGGCAGGGCCGTCGGTGAGGGGGCATCTCCTCAAAGTCCAGCTTGTATCCCTGAGACACAATATCTATTGCCCAGGGATCCAACAGGGAGTGAACCCACTTGTGGCTGAAATTTCGAAGACGTGCCCCCACCGGGCCTAGCTCCGCCTGTGGAGCCCCAGCGACATGCGATGGATTTTGTAGAGGCCGGGGAGGACTTCTGTTCCTGGGAACTAGCTGTGTTGTGCAGCTTCTTTCCTCTGCCCCAGCCTCTGGCAAGAAAGGACGCACCTCGGACTTTCTTGTTTCTTTGTGATCAAAAGGACTGCATTTGATAATGTCGTGCTTTCCTAGGCTGTGCTGGAATATAAGGCAAAAGATCAGAATTACCAGCTATAGCTGTGGAGACCAGGTCCGAGATCCCTTCTCCACACAATCCTCAGCCTTGTAAGGTAAACCTTCCATATGCCTCTTAAGTTGGCATCACCTGTCCATTGCAAGTTCCATAGGACACGTCAAGCAGAAATCGACATAGCGTTGACTCTAGAACCCAGTAGACTAATGTCTCTTTGGGCATGTTTTATATATATATATATCTAAGACAGCATCTTTTATATATATATCTATATATATATACATACTAGGGTCTCAATCTCTGCTGATAAGGTATCTGTCCACGCTGCTACAGCGCTATAAACCCATGCCGACACAATCGCCGGTCTGAGTAGTGTACCAGAATGTGTGTAAATGGACTTCAAAGTACTTTTACTGCATGCTATCTGCAGTATCCCTGAGGATAGCTGTTAAGTCAGCGCTACCTTTTGGGCAAACGTGACACCCTAGGGGAAGATTCCCATCGTATCCTGGCCCTAGTAGGGAAAGGATACTCCCTGAGAATTCTTTGTGGGAAACTGCAGTCTCTTGTCTGGAGATTCCCACTCTTTTTCTTCATGAGAGGAGGGAAATTTACCTCAGATTTCTTCCCCTTAAACATGTGTACCCTTGTGTCAGGGACAGATGAGTCATCAGTGATATGCAAATATTTTTTATTACAATAATCATATATTGAATACTTTCCTGCCATTTTGGCTGTAACTTTGCATTATCGTAGTCGACAATGGAGTCAGACTCCGTGTCGATACCAGTGTCTATTATTTTGGATAGTGAGCATTGAGAGACTCTTAAGGTCTCTGCGACATAGGGACAGACATGGGTAGATTCCCTGTCTGTTCTCTAATCTTTTGTGCAATAAATTTACCTTAGCACTTAATTTCACATATCCAAACAGGTGTCGGCGTTGTCGACGGAGACACCACTCACACACACATTTGCTCCATCTCCTCCTTAGGGGAGCCTTTTACCTCAGACATGTCGACACACACGTACAGACACACCACACACTCAGGGAATGCTCATCTGAAGACAATTCCCCCACAAGGCCCTTTGGAGAGACAGAGGGAGAGTATGCCAGCACACACCCCAGCGCTATTAACCCAGGAATAACAGGGGGGCAGATTCATTAAGCTCGGTGAAGTGATAAAGTGGAAGGTGATAAAGTACCAGCCAATCAGATCCTAACTGTCATGTCACAGACTGGGTTTGAAAAATGTCAGTTAGGAGCTGATTGGCTGGTACTTTATCACCTTCCAATTTATCACTTCACCGAGCTTAATAAATCTGCCCCACAGTTACTTAATGTTAACCCAGTAGCTGCTGTTTATATTGATTTTTGCGTCTAATTATGTGCCCTCCCCCCCTCTCTTTTTACCCTCTTCTACCGTGTATCTGCAGGGGAGAGCCTGGGGAGCTTCCTCTCAGCGGAGCTGTGGAGAAAAAATGGCGCAGGTGAGTGCTGAGGAAGAAGCCCCGCCCCCTCGACGGCGGGCTTCTGTCCCGCTTAAATATCCATTTTCTTGGCGGGGGCTCATACATATATACAGTGCCCAACTGTATATATGTGTACTTTTGCCAAACGAGGTCCATATGCTGCCCAGGGCGCCCCCCCCCCCCTGCGCCCTGCACCCTTACAGTGACCGGAGTATGTGAGGTGTGTGGGAGCAATGGCGCACAGCTGCAGTGCTGTGCGTTACCTCAGTGAAGAACGGAGTCTTCTGCCGCCGATTTCGAAGTCTTCTTGCTTCTCATACTCACCCGGCTTCTGTCTTCCGGCTCTGCGAGGGGGACGGCGGCGCGGCTCTGGGATCGGACGACGAGGGTGAGATCCTGTGTACGATCCCTCTGGAGCTAATGGTGTCCAGTAGCCTAAGAAGCAGGACCTATCTTCAGAGAGTAGGGCTGCTTCTCTCCCCTCTGTCCCACGATGCAGGGAGTCTGTTGCCAGCAGAGCTGCCTGAAAATAAAAAAACAAACAAAATACTTTCTCACAGCAAGCTCAGGAGAGCTCACTGAACAGCACCCAGCTTGTCCGGGCACAGTCTCAAACTGAGGTCTGGAGGAGGGACATATAGGGAGGAGCCAGAGCACACCAGAATCTAAATTCTTTCTTAAAGTGCCCATGTCTCCCGCGGAGCCCGTCTATTCCCCATGGTCCTTACGGAGTCCCCAGCATCCACTAGGACGTTAGATATATATATATATAAATATATATATAAAAGGAAATCAGGGTAAGGGTGCCCTCTCCTGGTGTAGATGGGCACCTCCAAACACACAGCAGCTAGGAGAGCAGCACACCAGTCCAGGGTTTTCATGCAATCTAGCTGTGGCTAGTTTTATTGTGCGGTATAAAACATCATATAAAAATAAATCCTAGCCCATCTGGGTACTAATTGAACATAACAGATTCCCCCTCTCAGAGAGGTAGGACCTGATGCCCCTAGCACATAGAATTATGCACAGTACTTACATTCAATAAATCACAGTGTCCCACAACAAGTTTGCTGCCTGTTTCCCCAGGTAGTGAGCTCTGAGCCAATCCCTGATAGAGCGTATATTAGCCTACTCTCAGGCTGAAGGCCTATAGACCAAAACTGGGCATTGTGGATGGAAAGGGAACTGTACCTGCCGTAATGTGTAAAAAGGGTACTACCTGCCGTAATGTGTAAAAGGGAGCTCTGCCTGCTGTAATGTGTAAAAGGGAGCTCTGTCTGCTGTAAGTTGTAAAATGATGCTCTAGATGGCGTTATGTGTGACAGGGGCTCTACCTGGTGTAATGTGTGACAGGTGCTCTAACTGGAGTAATGTGTATAAGTGGCGCTAATTTGAATAATGTAGTGCAGAGTAATTTGAATAATGTAGACTACTGTGCAGCGTAATATGAATTGGTATTATTTTGTGGCCACGCCATATATTTTTTGGCGCGCACTGGCATTATTTTAAATATGATGGTGGTGGCGGTGGGTGCCAAAGCTGTTTCTTGCACACAGCGCTAAAATGTCTAGTTACGGCACTGGATGGAGCGGAGGGCTCACATCCACACCACCCGGACCCATATCCGGCCTTTACTAAAAGTCCAAACTCTCATCAAGTCTGTTTAGCAAAACAGACATTTCCTGGGGTTCAAACGACAGACATATCTCCCGTTTTTTTATATATACTGTATGTATATATACACTGCTCAAAAAAATAAAGGGAACACTTAAACAACACAATGTAACTCCAAGTCAATCACACTTCTGTGAAATCAAACTGTACACTTAGTAAGCAACACTGATTGACAATCAATTTCACATGCTGTTGTGCAAATGGAATAGACAACAGGTGGGAATTATAGGCAATTAGCAAGACACCCCCAATAAAGGAGTTGTTCTGCAGGTGGTGACCACAGACCACTTCTCAGCTCCTATGCTTTCTGGCTGATGTTTTGGTCACTTTTGAAAGCTGGTGGTGCTTTCACTCTAGTGGTAGCATGAGACGGAGTCACACAAGTGGCTCAGGTAGTGCAGCTCATCCAGGATGGCACAACAATGCGATCTGTGGCAAGAAGGTTTGCTGTGTATGTCAGCGTAGTGTCCAGAGCATGGAGGCGCTACCAGGAGACAGGCCAGTACATCAGGAGACGTGGAGGAGGCCATAGGAGGACAACAACCCAGCAGCAGGACCGCCACCTCCGCCTTTGTGCAAGGAGGAACAGGAGGAGCACTGCCAGAGCCCTGCAAAATGACCTCCAGCAAGCCACAAATGTGCATGTGTCTACTCAAACGATCAGAAACAGACTCCATGAGGGTGGTATGAGGGCCCGACGTCCACAGGTGGGGGTTGTGCTTACAGCCCAACACTGTGTAGGACGTTTGGCATTTGCCAGAGAACACCAAGATTGGCAAATTTGCCACTGGCGCCCTGTTCTCTTCACAGATGAAAATGAGTTTTATGGTAAGAACTTACCTTTGTTAAAACTCTTTCTGCGAGGTACACTGGGCTCCACAAGGAATGGACAATGGGGTGTAGAGTAGGATCTTGATCCGAGGCACCAACAGGCTCAAAGCTTTGACTGTTCCCAGAATGCATAGCGCCGCCTCCTATATCACCCCGCCTCCCTGCACAGGATCTCAGTTTTTAGTTAACCAGTTCAATGCAGTAGCAGGAAAAGAGACGACAATGGTTAGTGGCCACAACACCGAATTCTCGCGACAGGAGACGTGTCAGCGGCTAATGCCATACCAACCCAAAGAAGCTAAGTGCGTCAGGGTGGGCGCCTTGTGGAGCCCAGTGTACCTGCAGAAAGAGTTTTAACAAAGGTAAGTTCTTACCATAAAACTCGTTTTCTGCTGCGGGGTACACTGGGCTCTACAAGGAATGGACAATGGGGATGTCCTAAAGCAGTTCCTTATGGGAGGGGATGCACTGTAGCGGGCACAAGAACCCGGCGTCCGAAGAAAGCATCCTGGGAAGCGGCAGTATCGAAGACATAGAACCTTATGAACGTGTTCACAGAGGACCACGTAGCCGCCTTGCACAACTGTTCAAGGGTCGCACCACGTTGGGCCGCCCAAGAAGGTCCAACAGATCGAGTAGAATGTGCCTTAATGTGATCAGGAGCAGAAAGACCAGCCCTCACATAAGCATGTGCAATCACCATTCTAGTCCGTCTGGCCAGAGTTTGCTTGTGAGCAGGCCAGCCACGTTTGTGAAACCCAAACACAACAAAAAGAGAATCCGATTTCCTAATAGGAGCAGTTCTCTTCACATAGATACGGAGAGCCCGTACCACATCCAAAGACCGCTCTTTGGGAGACAGATCAGGAGAAACAAGTGCCGGAACTACAGTCTCCTGAGGTAGATAGCCAGGACGAGTCCTAAGAACCGCCCGGTCACGGTGAAATATCAGATATGGGGAACTACAGGACAAGGCACCCAAATCCGACACTCTTCTAGCTGAAGCAATAGCCAGCAGAAACACCACCTTAAGGGAAAGCCACTTAAGGTCAGCTGAACCAAGAGGTTCGAACGGAGACTCTTGTAACGCCTCCAAAACCACCGACAAGTCCCAAGGAGCCACAGGCGGGACATAGGGAGGTTGGATACGCAACACGCCCTGAGTAAAGGTATGCACATCAGGTAAGGTTGCAATTTTTCTCTGAAACCACACCGACAAGGCAGATATTTGAACCTTGAGGGAGGCCAGACGCAGGCCTAAGTCCAGGCCCTGCTGAAGAAAAGCCAACAACTTGGCTATACTAAACTTGGAAGCGTCATAATCGTTAGATGCGCACCAAAGTAAGAATGCCAGATGCTATAGTAAATCCGAGCCGAAGCCGGTTTCCGGGCCTGCAACATAGTTTGAATGACCGCCTCAGAAAACCCTTTAGCCCTTAAGACGGAAGCTTCAAGAGCTCGACGTCAAAGACAGCCGGGCTAGGTCCTGGTAGACACAGGGGCCCTGAACGAGGAGGTCTGGGCATTGTGGAAGTAGAATTGGACGCTCTGACGATAGGCCTTGCAGGTCTGAGAACCAGTGCCGTCTGGGCCACGCTGGAGCTATGAGAAGCAGAATTCCTTTTTCTTGCTTGAAATTCCGAATTACCTGGGCAGGAGTGACACCGGAGGGAACACGTACGGCAGCCGAAACCTCTACGGTACCGCCAGCGCATCCACGAATGCTGCTTGAGGATCCCTTGTCCTTGCTCCGAAGACTGGAACCTTGTGATTGTGTCGAGACGCCATCAGATCCACATCTGGAAGGCCCCACCTTTCCACTAGAAGTTGAAACACTTCTGGATGGAGGCCCCAGTCGCCGGCATGCACGTCCTGACGACTGAGAAAGTCCGCTTCCCAATTCAGGACTCCCAGAATGAATATTGCCGATATGGGCGGTAGATGGCGTTCTGCCCACTGTAGAATCCGTGAGACTTCCTTCATTGCTAGGCGGCTTCGAGTGCCGCCTTGATGATTTATGTAAGCCACTGTGGTGGCGTTGTCCGACTGTACATGAACAGGACGGTTCTGAATGAAATGCTGGGCTAGGTTCAAGGCATTGAAGACCGCCCACAACTCCAGAATATTGGTCGAGAGGACGGACTCCTCCCTGGTCCACCGCCCCTGAAGGTAGTGTTGCTCCAGCACCGCGCCCCAACCTCTTAGACTGGCATCTGTCGTCAACAGGACCCAGTCGGATATCCAGAACGGACGGCCCCTGCACAGTTGTTGGTCCCGGAGCCACCAGAGCAGCGACAGACGGTCCTTCGGAGTCAATTAGATCATTTGAGACCTGATCCGGTGAGGCAGGCCGTCCCATTTGGCTAGAATCAGTCACTGGAGAGGGCGAGAATGAAATTGAGCGTACTCCACCATGTCGAATGCTGACACCCTGAGGCCCAGCACCTGCATCGCCGAATGTATCGACACTTGCGGACAAGATAGGAAGCAACGAATCCTGTCCTGAAGTTTCAGGACTTTCTCCTGAGACAGGAACAACCGCTGGTTGTGAGTGTCCAATAGTGCTACCAGATGCACCATGCTCTGAGCAGGGATCAGGGATGACTTCTTCCAGTTGATGAGCCACCCGTGGGCTTGCAGAAACCGGACCGTCACATCTAGATGACACAGGAGAAGTTCTGGGGAATTTGCCAGGATTAACAAGTCATCCAAATACGGCAGTATCCTGACCCCTTGACGGCGGAGTACCACCGTCATCACCGCCATGACTTTTGTAAAGACTTGCGGAGCCGTTGTTAAACCAAAAGGTAACGCCCGAAACTGGTAATAGCAGTTGCCAATCGCAAATCTCAGGTATTGCTGATGAGACACTGCTATAGGAACATGCAGGTAAGCATCCTGTATATCCAGTTAGACCATGAAGTCCCCAGGTTCCAAGGCCAAAACTATAGAGCGAAGGGTTTCCATCCGGAACTTGGAAACCTTCACAAACCTGTTCAATGAGGTTGAGAATGGGCCGAGAGGACCCATTCGGTTTCGGGACTAGAAACAGCGGAGAATAGTAGCCCCGGCCCCTCTGCGCAAGAGGCACCTGTACTACAACTCCTGTATCCAGGAGGGTCTGTACCACCGAATGTAGAGTGTTTGCCTTTGTCTTGTCCAACGGGACATCTGTCTGGCAAAATCGATGAGGGGGTCGTTTTTGAAGGCTATGGCGTAACCTCGTGTGACGACTTCCCGTACCCAGGCATTTGAAGTGGTCTTCAACCATTCCTGGGTATACCCTAGAAGCCGGCCCCCCACCCTGGGATCCCCCAGAGGGAGGCCCGCCCCGTCATGCGGCAGGCTTCTCTGTCTTGGAAGCTGGCTGACGGGCCGCCCAGGCTCTTTTGGGCTTAGGCTTACCAGGTTTGGAAGTCCGGGCCTGCTTGTTGTACGCCTGACCTTTTGCTTTACCTGAAGGACGAAAGGGGCGAAAGGAAGTACCTTTAGCCTTCGACACAGAAGGAGCAGTACTTGGCAGACAGGCAGTTTTGGCAGTAGCCAAGTCAGCCACAATCTTATTTAAATCCTCCCCAAACAGAATATCTCCCTTAAAAGGGAGTACCTCCAGGGTTTTTCTAGAGTCCAGATCCACAGACCAGGATCTCAGCCACAATATCCGGCGAGCCAGGACTGATGTAGTAGAGGCCTTGGCTGCCAGGATACCGGCATCAGAAGCCGCCTCTTTAATATAACGAGAAGCTGTGACAATATAAGACAAGCATTGTCTAGCATGGTCAGAGGAGATTTCAGCATCTTACTCCAAGGCCCATGCTTCAATGGCCTCTGCAGCCCAAGTAGCTGCAATAGTGGGCCTTTGTGCAGCACCCATGAGGGTGTAAATCGCTTTCAGACAACCCTCCACACGTTTATCCGTAGGCTCTTTTAGAGACGTGACAATGGTGACCGGTAGAGCTGAGGAAACCACCACCCTAGCCACATGAGAGTCCACTGGAGTAGGCGTTTCCCAATTCTTAGCTCCGGCACGAGGGGATAGCGAGCCAGCATCTTCTTTTGAGGCACAAACTTCGTACCCGGGTTTTCCCAGGGTTCCTGACGTATATCAATTAGGTGGTCAGAGTGAGGTAAAACTTGTTTAATCACCTTCTGACGCTTGAACCTATCTGGTTTCTTAATAGGAACGGATGGCTCGGGATCATCCGTAATCTGTAAAATTAACTTAATAGCCTCCAAGAGATCAGGAACATCCACATGTGAACCACCGTCCCCATCAGCCGTATCTGAATCAGAACCTGTGGGGTCCGTGTAAGTGCCGCCTTCATCCGACGAGGTGTCAGTGACAGCAGTGGATTGTGAGGAGACAAGCGCTCGCTTAGAGGACCCCTTGGACGTAGGCGAGCGACGGTCAAACTTTTTAGTAGTCAGGGACTGGTTCAACTTCTTTATTTGAGCAGATAAATCGTCCGCCCACGGCGGGTTAGCTGCAGGAACCACAAACAGTTGTACTGGCATTGGGGGTCCCATAGGGGGTGTTAGTTTATGAACTAGCGTATGCAGAAGCGTGGAAAAAGCGGCCCACGGCGGGTCATTATTTGCCCCCATTGTCACCGTTCCACTGGGGGGCAAGGAGCCCCCAGAACCAGAGCCCAAAGCTGCTATATTCTCCTCATAGGTATCTGCGGCTTCAGCAACACCGGCAGTGTGTTCAGCCCCAGAACCGTTACCCTCAGAGGCAGACATGATATAACTTGCAGTATCAGGTAACACAGTACAATTTGTCAGCAGCACGATACCTCTAGCCCAAACCCCTGCGCAGTGTAGTCAGCACCAGCAGAGATAAAGGAGAGATATGGTGACTAAATCACAGAGAAAAATACGTAATACAGTATATCTTTGTGAAAATCCTATATTAGATAAAACCTGACGCACCAAGCCCCCTCAGGTTCTAGAATATAGAGATAGCAGGTTGAGTGAAAGACACGAAATGGACACCACTCAGCTATCAAATGCACACACAAATAGTCACAGTTTGTACAATGCAGAGGTTATTACTGACAATAATACTGCACTGGACTAGCTTACACAGCTATATAACAATAGATATAACAGTACACAGTAAGAACTGGATGTATATCACAGGGTAATTGTACTAGGAAACCCTGACTAAGTGCACTCTTTCTTAACTAACACTGACTAAAAAAGGCAGGTAGAATACTTGTGTCTTGTAAAGTCACAGCACTGACAACCAGGCGGCTTTACATAGGAGGATTTGCCCAAGCATTCCCAGGAACAGTGAGCTGAGGGATAATGGTACCGCAAACACTGCCAGGGAGTGAGGGAGAGACAGATATCCAGCTCCAGGGCGGGAACATTTGCAGAAAATGGCGCCCTGGGGCTGGGGGAGGGGCTTCAGGTCCAAGCTCTATCCACCTGCTGGCAAAACCACCGGGTACTGCGGGCTCTAATAAAACGGTTTATAGAGAAAACCTGACCTGTCCCATGCCCTGGTGATCTAGTGGGATCGCCTGTACTGCCACAGTGTCCACCGCCAGCGCGCGCGGCCCGCCTCCCACTGACCGCGCCGGATCGCGATAAAGACCGGGTCCCGCAAGCGGGACCCACTTACCACCTCCCGAAGCGCGGCCACACGATCCCGGAGAGCCCCTGTCATGTGTGCCTGACAAGAAGAAAACCGGAGCCGCCAGCTGTAGTTACCCGGCAACCAGGGCGCGGGAGTGTACAGCGCCGCTGGGGAGAGCTGGAGCTGCAGCCGTGAATGTCCACTGACATGTAACACTGCTGCTGCCCTTGAAGTCTTCACTTTTTTCCTCAGAAAAAAAGCTTTTCTCAGGGCTACCCAGAGCAGCCCCTCTGTTAAGTGACTGCTACTGCAGCACCAACTACAAAACTGAGATCCTGTGCAGGGAGGCGGGGTGATATAGGAGGCGGCGCTATGCATTCTGGGAACAATCAAAGCTTTGAGCCTGTTGGTGCCTCGGATCAAGATCCTACTCTACACCCCATTGTCCATTCCTTGTGGAGCCCAGTGTATCCCGCAGCAGAAAGCAGGTTCTCACTGAGCACGTGACGGACGTGACAGAGTCTGGAGATGCCAAGGAGAACGTTCTGTTGTCTGCAACATCCTCCAGCATGACCGGTTTGGCAGTGGGTCAGTAATGGTGTGGGGTGGCATTTCTTTGGGGGCCTGCACAGCCCTCCATGTGCTCGCCAGAGGTAGCCTGACTGCCATTAGGTACCGAGATGAGATCCTCAGACCCCTTGTGAGACCATATGCTGGTGCGATTGGCCCTGGGTTCCTCCTAATGCAAGACAATGCTAGACCTCATGTGGCTGGGGTGTTTCAGCAGTTCCTGCAAGACAAAGGCATTGATGCTATGGACTGTCCCGCCCGTTCCCCAGACCTGAATCCAATTGAGCACATCTGGGACATCATGTCTCGCTCCATCCACCAACGCCACGTTGCACCACAGACTGTCCAGGAGTTGGCGGATGCTTTAGTCCAGGTCTGGGAGGAGATCCCTCAGGAGACCATCCGCCACCTCATCAGGAGCATGCCCAGGCGTTGTAGGGAGGTCATACAGGCATGTGGAGGCCACACACACTACTGAGCCTCATTTTGACTTGTTTTAAGGACATTACATCAAAGTTGGATCAGCCTGTAGTGTGTTTTTCCACTTTAATTTTGAGTGTGACTACAAATTTAGACCTCCATGGGTTAATAAATTTGATTTCCATTGATAATTTTTGTGTGATTTTGTTGTCAGCACATTCAACTATGTAAAGAACAATGGCCCTCATTCCGAGTTGTTCGCTCGGTATTTTTCATCGCATCGCAGTGAAAATCCGCTTAGTACGCATGCGCAATGTTCGCACTGCGACTGCGCCAAGTAACTTTACTATGAAGAAAGTAATTTTACTCACGGCTTTTTCATCGCTCCGGCGATCGTAATGTGATTGACAGGAAATGGGTGTTACTGGGCGGAAACACGGCGTTTCAGGGGCGTGTGGCTGAAAACGCTACCGTTTCCGGAAAAAACGCAGGAGTGGCCGGGGAAACGGTGGGAGTGCCTGGGCGAACGCTGGGTGTGTTTGTGACGTCAACCAGGAACGACAAGCACTGAAATGATCGCACAGGCAGAGTAAGTCTGAAGCTACTCTGAAACTGCTAAGTAGTTAGTAATCGCAATATTGCGAATACATCGGTCGCAATTTTAAGAAGCTAAGATTCACTCCCAGTAGGCGGCGGCTTAGCGTGTGTAACTCTGCTAAATTCGCCTTGCGACCGATCAACTCGGAATGAGGGCCAATGTATTTAATAAGAATATTTAATTCATTCAGATCTAGCATGTGTTATTTTAGTGTTCCCTTTATTTTTTTGAGCAGTGTATATTTCTGCAGCGGGGTACACTGGTATTCCACAGGGAATAACATTAGGGGTGTGGAGTAGGATCTTGATCCGAGGCACCAACAGGCTAAAGCTTTGACTGTTCCCAAGATGCTCAGCGCCGCCTCCTCCATAATCCCGCCTCCGTGCCCAGGAGCTCAGTTTGTAAGTTGGTGCCTGCAGTGCAGGCAGTTAACAGGCAGGGCTGCTCCAGCAGCCCTAAGAAGAGCTATTCTAAAGAAGATAGAAGACTTCAAGGGCTGCAGCAGAGGCACTCTAGTGCTAGATATCATTCTGATATCTCCTGCTGCAGCTCCATCACCTCCCCCAGCGGCGCTGTATACTCCCGCATACCTGGTTGCCGGGTACTTACAGCAGAGGCTCTGGTTCATCACCCAGGGCACACACACTAAGCGAAGTTCTCCAGGATTGCGTGGCCGCACTCAGGGAGGAGGTAAGACGGTCCCCCAGGTGGGACCCGCTGGAAATCACGATCTGCCGCAGCCATAAGGAGGCGGGCCGCTTGCACTGGCGTGGACACTGTGGCAGTACAGGGACCACAATAGACCACCAGGGCAAGGGCACAGGTCGGATTAGGCTATAATCCATTTTATTAAGGCCCGCAGCACCCGGTGGTGAAGTCCAGCAAGGGGATAAGGCTCTGGACTGTAGCCCCTCCCCCAGCCCCTGGGTGCCATTTAGAGTGTTCACGCCCTGGAGCTGCATCTCTCTGTCTCCCTCACTCCCTGTCAGTGTTTGGGCACCATTACACACAGCTGCGCTGATTCTGGGACTGCTGGGTGATGCCTCCTCTGTAAAGCCGCCTGCATCCAGGGTCGTCTTTTCATATGGGCTCAATGGGCTCTTGCCCAAGGGCCCCAGGAGTATAAGGGTCCTAGGCTGATAGCTGGGGGTCCCTTCTTTCCAGGGGTACCAGATTTTTGAAAATCGGCCCTGGGGAACCGGAGATATCCGACTTCATAGCAGTGGTCCCCATCCGAGCCTGTTAATTACTCTTCCCAGACAGATATCCCAGGTCATGTCTGACATATAGTTTTTCTGAGGTTATAATGCAAAAGTTGGGATTCTCCCCTTTCGTTGGACACTGGTGTAATACCCTGGAACTGCAAGCACAAATCAACTGTGGCACTACAGGTGCCAGCATGGCTGTGTAATATAGAACTGAGCCAGCAGCCTACAGCTTGCAGTACAGAAGGAGTTAACAGCCCAGCTCACAGCAATACAGATCAGTCTGCAAAATGCAAAGGGCATGACTCACCCATTTGCAAACTGAGAGCGGGAAACTCAGAGCGGGAGATCCCAGATGGAATGTGTCCCTGGGAATGCAAGGTTATAAAAAGGTTGTCCTGCAGTGAGAGAGGACACACAAAAAAACAGAGTGAGCAGAGAGCAGACAGACAGTGAGGAGAAGCACGTGTATTAGCTAGCAGAAGTGTGGTGGATTAGCTAGAAAGATGTAGCCCCAGTGAGGGCTACCCACATGTTTTGGTGGGGAGTGATGCCAGCCACAGCAAGGCACTTGACAGAGGGAGACATCGCAGTGTGAGAGCAGCAGTATTCAGAATCCAGTGAAAGGGTGATGCCAGGAGAAAAGTGTGCTAAAGGTGTGAGTCTCGAGAGGTATCTGGGTGAAGTGGTCGGAAGCCACGCGGCGTGATTAAAAGCCCCCATGGAAAAGAATCTCGAGAGGTATCTGGGTGAAGTGGTCGGAAAGCCACGCGGCGTGATTAGAAGCCCCCCATGGAAAAGAATCCTCGCTAAGTAAAAGAGAGAGAGAGAGAGACGGTAACCTGATGTGTAGCACTACTGGTCACAGAATGCCCTGGTACGTACTGATGTTCGCCATATATATATGCCGCTGCGACTATGTGATGCGCTGGAGGAGGTGCCCTGATATGTGATCCACTGTAACTGTTATGCTTTGTGCTGGAGGAGTGTTCACAAGTTATCCCTGCAATATCCCTGTTTGATGTTAAAATAAACTTTATGCTGTTTATGAGATGGCCTGGCGCCCAATTCTTTATGCGCTGCACCGACACCTGTAGTCCACACCCACAATGCACCTGTAATTAAACACCTGATTATTCAGGGCACCCTCTGGTATCTGTGCCTGAACCCATGACCAGCCGGGGCAGAGTAAGTGTGATGCACTATACACAGTGACTGCAGATTTTGCATACCTAGTACCAGTGGGGTGTTACACTGGCAGCTTGTCTCTACTATGCCCAGAACCAGAGATATCAGTCTTCAAGCAGCTGGTCCCTGCTCCAGAGCCACATGCCTGGTAAGCAGTTTTATATTTTCATTGGTGGATTGCTCTGGCTCCTGAACTCTGATCCCCAAGTCCCCAGTACCTCCTGAAAGGGGGGAATCTATAGCTTTTCTCTGATGTCCTAGTGGATGCTGGGAACTCCGTAAGGACCATGGGGAATAGACGGGCTCCGCAGGAGACTGGGCACTCTAAAAGAAAGATTAGGTACTATCTGGTGTGCACTGGCTCCTCCCTCTATGCCCCTCCTCCAGACCTCAGTTAGAATCTGTGCCCGGCCAGAGCTGGGTGCTCCTAGTGGGCTCTCCTGAGCTTGCTAGAAAGAAAGTATTTGTTAGGTTTTTTATTTTCAGTGAGATCTGCTGGCAACAGACTCACTGCTACGTGGGACTGAGGGGAGAGCAGCAAACCTACCTGCGTGCAGCTAGCTTGTGCGTCTTAGGCTACTGGACACCATTAGCTCCAGAGGGTTCGAACACAGGGCCTGACCTCGATCGTCCGTTCCCGGAGCCGCGCCGCCGTCCCCCTTGCAGAGCCAGAAGACAGAAGAAGGAGATGAAATCGGCGGCAGAAGACTCCGGTCTTCATTAAGGTAGCGCACAGCACTGCAGCTGTGCGCCATTGCTCCCACAGCACACCACACACTCCAGTCACTGTAGGGTGCAGGGCGCTGGGGGGGGGGGGGGGGGTGCCGTGGGCAGCAATTATATTACCTTTTGGCTAAATATACACATAATACAGTCAGCTAACTGTATATGTGTAAAAAACCCCGCCATTAAGTTAAAGAAAACGCGGGACAGAAGCCCGCCGCTGAGGGGGCGGGGCCTTCTTCCTCAGCACACCAGCGCCATTTTCCCTTCACAGCTCCGCTGGAAGCACGCTCCCCAGGCTCTCCCCTGCAGTATCCAGGTACAAGACGGGTTATAAAGAGAGGGGGGGGGCACATAAATTTAGGCGCAAATCGATACAAACAAGCAGCTATTGGGAAAATCACTTATTAGCAGTGTAAATCCCTGTGTTATATAGCGCTGTGGTGTGTGCTGGCATACTCTCTCTCTGTCTCCCCAAAGGACTTTGTGGGGTCCTGTCCTCTGTCTGAGCATTCCCTGTGTGTGTGCGGTGTGTCGGTACGGCTGTGTCGACATGTTTGATGAGGAGGGTTAAGTGGAGGCGGAGCAGGGGCAGATACATGTGGTGTCGCCCCCGACGGGGCCGACACCTGATTGGATATGTGGAAGGTTTTAACCGACAGTGTCAACTCCTTAAATAAAAGGTTTGATGACGCAGCAGCCTTGGGACAGCCGGGGTCTCAGCCCGCGCCTGCCCAGGCGACTCAGAAGCCGTCAGGGGCTCATAAACGCCCGCTAGCTCTGATGGTAGACACAGATGTCGACACGGAGTCTGACTCCAGTGTGGATGAGGATGAGATAAATGTTCAGTCTACAAAAGCCATCCGATGCATGATTACTGCAATGAAAGATGTATTGCACATTTCTGATATTAACCCGGTTACCACCAAAAGGGGTATTATGTTTGGGGAGAAAAAGCAGCCAGTGACTTTTCCCCCATCTGATGAATTAAATGATTTGTGTGAAGAAGCGTGGAGTTCCCCTGATAAGAAACTAGTGATTTCTAAGAGGTTACTGATGGCGTACCCTTTCCCGCCAACGGATAGGTTACGTTGGGAAACATCCCCTAGGGTGGACAAGGCGCTAACACGCTTATCTAAAAGGGTGGCACTGCCGTCTGAGGATACGGCCGCCCTAAAGGATCCTGCGGATAGAAAGCAGGATGCTATCCTGAAGTCTGTGTATACACACTCTGGTACTCTACTGAGACCTGCTATTGCTTCAGCCTGGATGTGTAGTGCTGCAGCAGCATGGACTGATACCCTGTCAGACAACATTGATTCCCTCGACAGGGATACTATTTTGCTAACCATCGAACATATAAAAGACGTCGTCTTATATATGCGGAATGCACAGAGGGACATTTGCCTGCTGGCATCTAGAATTAATGCAATGTCCATTTCTCTAACGTCCTAAGTGGATGCTGGGGACTCCGTAAGGACCATGGGGATTAGCGGCTCCGCAGGAGACTGGGCACAACAACAAAGAAAGCTTTTAGACTACTGGTGTGCACTGGCTCCTCCCACTAAGACCCTCCTCCAGACCTCAGTTAGATTCTTGTGCCCGGCCGAGCTGGATGCACACTAGGGGCTCTCCTGAGCACCTAGAAAGAAAGTATATTTAGGTTTTTTATTTTCAGTGAGATCTGCTGGCAACAGACTCACTGCAGCGAGGGACCAAGGGGAGAAGAAGCGAACCTACCTAACAGGTGGTAGTTTGGGCTTCTTAGGCTACTGGACACCATTAGCTCCAGAGGGATCGACCGCAGGACCCGACCTTGGTGTTCGTTCCCGGAGCCGCGCCGCCGTCCCCCTTACAGAGCCAGAAGCACGAAGAAGGTCCGGAAAATCGGCGGCAGAAGACTTCAGTCTTCACCAAGGTAGCGCACAGCACTGCAGCTGTGCGCCATTGCTCCTCATGTACACCTCATACTTCGGTCACTGATGGGTGCAGGGCGCTGGGGGAGGGCGCCCTGAGGGCAATAGATAACACCTTGGCTGGCAAAATATACATCATATATAGTCCCAGAGGCTATATAGATGTAAAATTACCCCTGCCAGTATCACAGAAAAAGCGGGAGAAAGTCCGCCGAAAAGGGGGCGGGGCTTCTCCCTCAGCACACTGGCGCCATTTTTCCCTCACAGTTCCGCTGGAAGGAAGCTCCCTGGCTCTCCCCTGCAGTCTGAGAAAACTACAGAAGGGTAAAAAAGAGAGGGGGGGGGCACTAAATTTAGGCGCAGTATAGATATATATATATGTAATATATATAAAAAAGCAGCTATAGGGAAAACACTCATTGATAGTGGGATCCCAGTGTTATATAGCGCTCTGGTGTGTGCTGGCATACTCTCTCTCTGTCTCCCCAAAGGGCTTTGTGGGGTCCTGTCCTTAGTCAGAGCATTCCCTGTGTGTTTGCGGTGTGTCGGTACGGCAGTGTCGACATGTTTGATGAGGAGGCTTATGTGGAGGCGGAGCAGATGCCTGTAAATGTGATGTCACCCCCTGCGGGGTCGACACCTGAGTGGATGGTGCTGTGGAAGGAATTACGTGATAGTGTCGACTCCTTACATAAAAGGTTTGACGACATACCTAATGTGGGACAGCTGGCTTCTCAGCCTGTGCCTGCCCAGGCATCTCAAAAACCATCAGGGGCTCTAAAACGCCCGCTACCTCAGATGGTTGACACAGATGTCGACACGGATACTGACTCCAGTGTCGACGATGAAGAGACTAATGTAACTTCCAGTAGGGCCACACGTTACATGATTGAGGCAATGAAAAATGTGTTGCACATTTCTGATGTTACCCCCGGTACCACAAAAAAGGGTATAATGTTTGGAGAGAAAAAACTACCAGTAGCTTTTCCTCCATCTGAAGAGTTAAATGAAGTGTGTGAAGAAGCGTGGGCTTCCCCTGATAAAAAGCTGGTAATTTCTAAGAGGTTACTAATGGCGTACCCTTTCCCGCCAGAGGATAGGTCACGCTGGGAAACATCCCCTAGGGTGGATAAAGCGCTCACACGCTTGTCGAAGAAGGTGGCACTACCGTCTCCGGATACGGCCGCCCTGAAGGAATCTGCTGATAGAAAGCAGGAGGCTATCCTGAAATCTATATATACACACACAGGTGTGATACTGAGACCGGCTATAGCTTCAGCCTGGATGTGCAGCGCTGCTGCTGCGTGGTCAGATTCCCTGTCAGAAAATATAGATACCCTAGACAGGGACACTATTTTGCTGAACGTAGAGCATATAAAAGACGCACTTTTATACATGAGGGATGCACAGAGGGATATTTGCCGGCTGGCATCCAAAATTAGTGCAATGTCCATTTCTGCCAGGAGAGGGTTATGGACTCGGCAGTGGACAGGTGATGCAGATTCCAAACGACACATGGAAGTTCTGCCTTATAAGGGTGAGGAATTGTTCGGGGATGGTCTCTCGGACCTCGTTTCCACAGCAACAGCTGGGAAGTCTACATTTTTGCCCCATGTTCCCTCACAACCAAAGAAAGCACCGTATTATCAGGTACAGTCCTTTCGGCCCAATAGGGGCAAGCGGGTTAAAGGCGCGTCCTTTCTGCCCAGAGGCAGAGGTAGAGGGAAAAAGCTGCAGCATACAGCCAGTTCCCAGGAGCAAAAGTCCTCCCCCGCTTCCTCTAAGTCCACAACATGACGCTGGGGCTCCACAGGCAGAGCCAGGTACGGTGGGGGCCCGTCTCAAGCATTTCAGCAAGCAGTGGGCTCGCTCACGGGTGGATCCCTGGATCCTTCAAATAGTATCTCAGGGGTACAAACTGGAATTCGAGACGTCTCCCCCCCGCCGTTTCCTCAAATCTGCCTTGCCAACCACTCCCTCAGGCAGGGAGGCAATGTTACAGGCAATTCAAAAGCTGTATTCACAACAAGTGATAGTAAAGGTGCCCCTACTTCAACAAGGAAGGGGTTACTATTCCACAATGTTTGTGGTACCGAAACCGGACGGTTCGGTGAGACCCATTTTAAATTTGAAATCCTTGAACACATATATCAAAAAATTAAAGTTCAAGATGGAATCGCTCAGGGCGGTTATTGCGAGCCTGGACGAGGGAGATTACATGGTATCGCTGGACATCAAGGATGCTTACCTACATGTCCCCATTTACCATCCTCACCAGGAGTACCTCAGGTTTGTGGTACAAGATTGTCTTTAACAATTCCAGACGTTGCCGTTCGGTCTCTCCACGGCTCCGAGGGTCTTTACCAAGGTAATGGCGGAAATGATGATACTCCTTCGAAGGAAGGGAGTTTTAATTATCCCGTACTTGGACGATCTCCTGATAAAGGCGAGGTCCAGAGAGCAGTTGTTGGTAGGGGTAGCACTATCTCGGGAAGTGCTACAACAGCACGGCTGGATTCTAAACATTCCAAAGTCACAGCTGGTCCCTACGACACGCCTGCTGTTCCTAGGGATGGTTCTGGACACAGAACAGAGAAAAGTGTTTCTCCCGGAGGAGAAGGCCAAGGAGCTGTCATCTCTAGTCAGAGGCCTCCTAAAACCAAAACAGGTGTCGGTGCATCACTGCACGCGGATCCTGGGAAAAATGGTAGCTTCCTACGAAGCGATTCCATTCGGCAGGTTTCATGCAAGAACCTTTCAGTGGGACCTGTTGGACAAGTGGTCCGGATCGCATCTTCAGATGCATCGTCTGATAACCCTGTCTCCAAGGACAAGGGTGTCTCTGCTATGGTGGCTGCAGAGTGCTCATCTTCAAGAGGGCCGCAGATTCGGCATACAGGACTGGGTCCTGGTGACCACGGATGCCAGCCTTCGAGGCTGGGGAGCAGTCACACAGGGAAGAAACTTCCAAGGACTATGGTCAAGTCAGGAGACTTCCCTGCACATAAATATTCTGGAACTAAGGGCCATTTACAATGCCCTAAGTCAGGCAAAACCCCTGCTTCAAAACCAGCCGGTACTGATCCAGTCAGACAACATCACGGCAGTCGCCCATGTAAATCGACAGGGCGGCACGAGAAGCAGGACGGCGATGGCAGAAGCCACAAGGATTCTCCGATGGGTGGAAAATCACGTGTTAGCACTGTCAGCAGTGTTCATTCCGGGAGTGGACAACTGGGAAGCAGACTTCCTCAGCAGGCACGACCTCCACCCGGGAGAGTGGGGACTTCATCCAGAAGTCTTTCAAATGATTGTAAACCAGTGGGAAAAACCACAGGTGGACATGATGGCGTCCCGCCTAAACAAAAAGCTAGAAAAATATTGCGCCAGGTCAAGAGACCCGCAGGCGATAGCTGTGGACGCTCTGGTAACACCGTGGGTGTACCGATCGGTTTATGTGTTCTCTCCTCTTCCTCTCATACCAAAGGTACTGAGGATAATAAGGAGAAGAGGATTAAGAACTATACTCATTGTTCCGGATTGGCCAAGAAGAGCGTGGTATCCGGAACTTCAAGAAATGATGTCAGAGGACCCATGGCCTCTACCGCTCAGACAGAACCTGCTGCAGCAGGGGCCCTGTCTGTTCCAAGACTTACCGCAGCTGAGTTTGACGGCATGGCGGTTGAACACCGGATCCTGAAGGAAAAGGGCATTCCGGAGGAAGTCATTCCTACGCTGATAAAAGCTAGGAAAGAAGTAACCGCGAACCATTATCACCGCATATGGCGAAAATATGTTGCGTGGTGTGAGGCCAGGAAGGCCCCAACGGAAGAATTTCAGCTGGGCCGGTTCCTGCACTTCCTACAGTCAGGGGTGACTATGGGCCTTAAATTGGGTTCCATTAAGGTCCAGATTTCGGCTCTATCGATTTTCTTCCAGAGAGAATTGGCTTCACTACCTGAAGTTCAGACTTTTGTTAAGGGAGTGCTGCATATTCAGCCCCCTTTTGTGCCTCCAGTGGCACCTTGGGATCTCAACGTGGTGTTGGATTTTCTAAAGTCACATTGGTTTGAGCCACTGAAAACCGTGGATTTAAAATATCTCACGTGGAAAGTGGTCATGTTGTTGGCCTTGGCTTCGGCCAGGCGGGTTTCAGAATTGGCGGCTTTGTCATGTAAAAGCCCTTATCTGATTTTCCATATGGATAGGGCAGAATTGAGGACTCGTCCCCAGTTTCTCCCCAAAGTGGTATCAGCTTTTCATCTGAACCAACCTATCGTGGTGCCTGCGGCTACGAATGACTTGGAGGCTTCCAAGTTGTTGGATGTAGTCAGGGCCCTAAAAATTTATGTTTCCAGGACAGCTGGAGTCAGGAAGACTGACTCACTTTTTATCCTGTAGGCGCCCAACAAGTTGGGTGCACCTGCTTCTAAGCAGACTATTGCTCGCTGGATCTGTAGTACGATTCAGCTTGCACATTCTGCGGCTGGACTGCCGCATCCTAAATCAGTAAAAGCCCATTCCACAAGGAAAGTGGGCTCTTCTTGGGCGGCTGCCCGAGGGGTCTCGGCTCTTCAACTTTGCCGAGCTGCTACTTGGTCAGGGGCAAACACGTTTGCTAAATTCTACAAATTTGATACCCTGGCTGAGGAGGACCTTGAGTTCTCTCATTCGGTGCTGCAGAGTCATCCGCACTCTCCCGCCCGTTTGGGAGCTTTGGTATAATCCCCATGGTCCTTACGGAGTCCCCAGCATCCACTTAGGACGTTAGAGAAAATAAGAATTTACTCACCGGTAATTCTATTTCTCATAATCCGTAGTGGATGCTGGGCGCCCATCCCAAGTGCGGATTGTCTGCAATACTTGTATATAGTTATTGCTTAACTAAAGGGTTATTGTTGAGCTATCTGTTGAGAGGCTCAGTTGTTATCATGCTGTTAACTGGGTATTGTATCACGAGTTATACGGTGTGATTGGTGTGGCTGGTATGAGTCTTACCCGAGATTCAAAATCCTTCGTAATTGTGTCAGCTCTTCCGGGCACAGTATCCTAACTGAGGTCTGGAGGAGGGTCTTAGTGGGAGGAGCCAGTGCACACCAGTAGTCTAAAAGCTTTCTTTGTAGTTGTGCCCAGTCTCCTGCGGAGCCGCTAATCCCCATGGTCCTTACGGAGTCCCCAGCATCCACTACGGACTATGAGAAATAGAATTACCGGTGAGTAAATTCTTATTTTCTGCCAGGAGAGTATTATGGACTCGGCAGTGGACAGGTGATGCAGATTCTAAAAAACACATGGAGGTTTTGCCTTATAAGGGTGAGGAACTATTTGGGGACGGTCTCTCGGACCTCGTATCCACAGCAACTGCTGGGAAGTCGACTTTTTTGCCTCAGGTTCCCTCACAGCCTAAGAAAGCACCGTATTATCAAATGCAGTCCTTTCGGCCTCAGAAAGGCAAGCGGGTCAGAGGAGCATCCTTTCTGGCCAGAGGCAAGGGTAGAGGAAAGAAGCTGCACCAGGCAGCCAGTTCCCAGGAACAAAAATCCTCCCCTGCTTCCACTAAGTCCACCGCATGACGTTGGGGCTCCACAGGCGGAGCCAGGTGCATTGGGGGCGCGTCTCCGAAACTTCAGCAACCAGTGGGTTCGCTCACAAGTGGATCTATGGGTTGTACAAATTGTATCTCAGGGCAACAAGCTGGAGTTCGAGGCGACTCCCCCTCGCCGTTACCTCAAATCAGCCTTGCCAGCTGCTCCCAGGGAAAGGGAGGTAGTACTGGCGGCAATTCACAAGCTGTACCTCCAGCAGGTGATAATCAGGGTCCCCCTCCTTCAACAGGGCAGGGGTTACTATTCCACAATGTTTGTGGTACCGAAACCGGACGGTTCGGTGAGACCCATCCTGAATTTAAAATCCTTTAACACTTATATAAAGAAGTTCAAGTTCAAAATGGAATCGCTCAGGGCGGTTATTGCAAGCCTGGAAGAGGGGGATTTTATGGTGTCGCTGGACATCAAGGATGCTTACTTGCATGTCCCCACTTTCCCACCTCACCAGGAGTACCTCAGGTTTGTGGTACAGAACTCTCATTACCAATTCCAGACGTTGCCGTTTGGTCTCTCCACGGTTTCCGAGAATATTTACCAAGGTAATGGCCGAAATGATGATACTCCTTCGAGGAAAGGGAGTTATCATTATCCCGTACTTGGACGATCTCCTCATAAAGGCGAGGTCCAAAGAGCAGTTGTTGGTCAGCGTAGCACTCTCTCAGGAAGTGTTGCAACAGCACGGCTGGATTCTGAATATCCCAAAGTCGCAGCTGATCCCTACGACGCGTCTGCTTTTCCTGGGAATGATTCTGGGCACAGAACAGAAGAAGGTGTTTATCCCGTAGGAGAAGGCCCAGGAATTGTCATCTCTGGTCAGGGACCTCCTGAAACCAAAACAGGTGTCGGTGCATCACTGCACGCGAGTCCTGGGAAAGATGGTGGCTTCTTACGAAGCAATTCCCTTCGGCAGGTCCATGCAAGGATCTTTCAGTGGGATCTGTTGGACAAATGGTCCGGATCGCATCTTCAGATGCATCGGTTAATCACCCTGTCCCCAAGGACCAGGGAGTCTCTGCTGTGGTGGCTGCAGAGTGCTCATCTTCTCGAGGGACGCAGGTTCGGCATACAGGACTGGATCCTGGTGACCACGGATGCAAGCCTCCGAGGATGGGGGGCAGTCACTCAGGGAAGAAACTTCCAGGGACAGTGGTCAAGTCTGGAGACTTCTCTACACATAAATATATTGGAACTAAGGGCCATCTACAACGCCCTGAGTGAAGCAGAGCCCCTGCTTCAAAACCAATCTGTACTGATTCAGTCAGACAACATCACGGCGGTCGCCCATGTAAACCGCCAGGGCGGCACAAGAAGTAGGATGGCAATGGCAGAAGCCACAAGGATTCTTCGATAGGCGGAGAATCACGTGCTAGCCCTGTCAGCAGTGTTCATTCCGGGAGTGGACAACTGGGAAGCAGACTTCCTCAGCAGGCACGACCTCCACCCGGGAGAGTGGGGACTTCATCAAGAAGTCTTCACACAGATTGTAAATCGTTGGGAACTGCCACAGGTGGACATGATGGCGTCCCGCCTCAACAAAAAGCTAAAAAAATATTGCGCCAGGTCACGGGACCCTCAGGCAATAGCTGTGGACGCACTAGTGACACCGTGGGTGTACCAGCCGGTTTATGTGTTCCCTCCTCTTCCTCTCATACCCAAGGTACTGAGGATAGTAAGAAAGAGAGGAGTAAGAACTATACTCATCGTTCCGGATTGGCCAAGAAGAACTTGGTACCCAGAACTACAAGAAATGATCTCAGAGGACCCATGGCCTCTGCTTCTCAGACAGGACCTGTTACAGCAGGGGCCCTGTCTGTTCCAAGACTTACCGCGGCTACGTTTGACGGCATGGCGGTTGAACGCCGGATCCTAGCGAAAAAGGACATTCCGGATGAAGTTATTCCTACGCTGATAAAGGCTAGGAAAGACGTGACAGCAAAACATTATCACCGTATATGGCGAAAATATGTTGCTTGGTGTGAGGCCAGGAAGGCCCCTACAGAGGAATTCCAGCTGGGTCGATTCCTGCACTTCCTACAGTCAGGAGTGACTATGGGCCTAAAATTAGGATCCATAAAGGTCCAGATTTCAGCCCTATCTATTTTCTTTCAAAAAGAACTGGCTTCACTGCCTGAAGTTCAGACGTTTGTTAAGGGAGTGCTGCATATTCAGCCCCCTTTTGTGCCTCCAGTGGCACCTTGGGATCTTAACGTTGTGTTGGATTTCCTGAAATCACACTGGTTTGAGCCACTTAAGACCGTGGAGCTAAAGTATCTCACGTGGAAGGTGGTCATGCTGTTGGCCTTGGCTTCAGCTAGGCGTGTGTCAGAATTGGTGGCTTTGTCATGTAAAAGCCCGTATCTGATCTTCCATATGGACAGGGCAGAATTGAGGACTCGTCCCCAATTTCTCCCAAAGGTGGTATCAGCGTTTCATTTGAACCAACCTATTGTGGTGCCTGCGGCTACTCGGGACTTGGAGGCTTCCAAGTTGCTGGACGTAGTCAGGGCTTTGAAAATCTATGTAGCCAGGACGGCTGGAGTCAGGAAAACTGACTCGCTGTTTATCCTGCATGCCCCCAACAAACTGGGTGCTCCGGCTTCAAAGCAAACTATTGCGCGCTGGATCTGTAACACGATTCAGCAAGCTCATTCTGCGGCAGGGTTACCGCATCCTAAATCAGTAAAAGCCCATTCCACAAGGAAGGTGGGCTCTTCTTGGGCGGCTGCCCGAGGGGTCTCGGCTTTACAGCTTTGCCGAGCTGCTACTTGGTCGGGTTCAAACACATTTGCTAAGTTCTACAAGTTTGATACCCTGGCTGAGGAGGACCTTGCCTTTGCTCATTCGGTGCTGCAGAGTCATCCGCACTCTCCCGCCCGTTTGGGAGCTTTGGTATAATCCCCATGGTCCTCACGGAGTTCCCAGCATCCACTAGGACGTCAGAGAAAATAAGAATTTACTCACAGGTAATTCTATTTCTCGTAGTCCGTAGTGGATGCTGGTCGCCCGTCCCAAGTGCGGACTCTCTGCAATACATGTATATAGTTATTGCTTAACTAAAGGGTTATTGTTATGAGCCATCTGTTACTGAGGCTCAGTTGTTGTTCATACTGTTAACTGGGTATGGTTATCACAAGTTGTACAGTGTGATTGGTGTGGCTGGTATGAGTCTTACCCTGGATTCCAAATCCTTTCCTTGTTGTGTCAGCTCTTCCGGGCACAGTTTCCTTAACTGAGGTCTGGAGGAGGGGCATAGAGGGAGGAGCCAGTGCACACCAGATAGTACCTAATCTTTCTTTTAGAGTGCCCAGTCTCCTGCGGAGCCTGTCTATTCCCCATGGTCCTTACGGAGTTCCCAGCATCCACTACGGACTACGAGAAATAGAATTACCGGTGAGTAAATTCTTATTTTTTATCCCATTCAAAGATAAGAAATCTATTTCCAGGAACTTGAGATACAGTATCTGCAGTCAAGCAAGTTGCCCTCCCATCTATCCACCCGTCCCCTACATATCAAACACCCACTACCACCCTGGAAGTTATGTACTAGGGCCCCTTCATTCATCCCAATGCCCCCTTCTACAGATTAGTGTTCTCTTTTCCGCCCCATCTGTGCAGTGAAGGAGTAATTAGCAGAAATGACTGCTCCAGGTCCTACATGCTGAGAGGAAGATAGAACAGCCCCTACCGTCCATGGGTCATCAAAGCTGCCGCTGATAGCACCCTCACCCCTATTGCTGGAGGATGGGTAGTGGGCCCAGTGCATTCCTGTGCCCAGGGGCCTACACTGCTGTTAAGATGGCCCTGCCTGCATCATCAGCACTGTGCATTTACAGGACACTTAAGTATGCTACATGTCGTTTAGACAGTGTTAGTTAAGAACAAGTGCATACATTCAGGGTTATTTAGTGCAAGTACCCTGTGATATCCAGTTTTTACTGTGCATTGATATATCTGTCTATATACATAGCTTTACTCGGTAATAGTATTGCTAGTCCAGTGCAGTTTTATTGTTTGTCATAATTCCTGCATGGTACATGTGACTGTGTGTGTGTGCATATAGCTGCTGGGTGATCTCTGCTCCGTGTATCTCACTCCTAGTGCTATCCCTATATTCTGTAACCTGAGGGGGCTCCGTGCGTCAGGGTTATTAGATAATATAGGTCATACTTGCCTACTCTCCCGGAATGGCCGTGAGGCTCCCGAAAATCGGGTGACCCTCCCTGGCCCCACGGAAGAGGAGACAAGTCTCCCGACTTTTCACTGCCCTCCTGCCTGGCCGCCCACTTTGAGAGTAAAGTGGGCGGTCCGGACACTCGATGACGCGATTCAACAAGAATCGCGTCATCGTAGTCACGCCCCCTGCTGGAAATTGCCGGTTATAGCGGCATTACAGAGTGGGGGGCGTGGCTTAAACATGTTGTCGCTGTAACCCCACCCTCGTACCACCTCCGACCCGCCCCCACCACGCCCCATTCCACCTCCTCCCCGCCCCCTCCTCTCATCATCGTCCTGGACAGCCCCCCCACTGAGCCGACCTGGCAGCTTTCTCCCGGAGAGGGCTGCCAGAAAGTAGGTAACTATGATATAGGTATTTCACAGGATATACGTATTTTGTATTTTTCTCTGTGTTTTTCAGTCACATTTTACCTCAGAAATCCTGTTTGTGCTATCACTCCTGCACAGGGCGTTTGTGTTAGGTATTCTATCTCCTGACATTGGGGGTAATTCTGAGTTGATCGCAGCAGCAAGTTTGTTAACAATTGGGCAAAACCATGCGCACTGCAGGGCGGGCAGATATAACATGTGCAGAGAGAGTTAGATTTGGGTGGGTTATTTCGTTTCTGTCCAGGGTAAATACTGGCTGCTCTATTTTTACACTGCAATTTAGATTTCAGTTTTAACACACCCCACCCAAATCTAACTCTCTGCACATGTTATATGTGCCCCCCCACACACACACACACACTGCACATGGTTTTGCCCAACAGCTAACAAATTTGCTGCTGTATACCCCCACAAACATGCGCTTGTTAATGTCATGCAAGATGACACGGATACCGATTCTGATACCACAGACGGTAATGGGGATGTGTTGCGGGGTCTGCCTCTCTTACAAAGGGGGTGCAGTTGATGATAGAGGCTATCAGGGATGTGTTGAATATTAATGATATCACACCTGAGCAGGTTGAGGAGGCTTTTTTTCACTGAACATAAGAAAGCATCGCTAACCTTCCCTGCGTCAAAGGAATTGAATGCTATAGTTAAGAAAGCATGGGAAAATCCTGAGGAAAAATTCCAGATCCCTAAAAGGGTCCAGGTGGCGTTTCCTTTCCCTGAGGAGGATAGGAAAAAATGGAAAGCCCACCAATTGTTGACGCATCTGTGTCCAGACTCTCAAAAAAGGTGGTTTTGCCTGTTCCGGGATCTACCGCCTTAAAGGAGCCGGCTGATCGAAAGATTGATAATACACTTAAATCAATGTACACAGCTTCGGGGGCCATATTACGTCCCACTATTGCTAGTGCATGGATTGTAAAAGCTATAGTAAAATGGTCAGGCACCTTACTTGAGGATTTGGATACAATGGATAAGGGTGATGTTGAATTGTTTTTGCATAACATTCATGATACAGCAGGTTTTATGGTAGAATCCATGAAAGACCTGGGTTCCATGGCTGCGGGGATCTCTTCCATGTCTGTTTCAGCTCGTCGGGGACTGTGGCTGCGCCAGTGGTCGGCCGACATGGAATCCAGGAAAAGTGTGGAGACCCTACCCTACACAGGTCAGGCTCTCTTTGGGGAAGCTTTGGATGCATGGATATCCACGGCTACGGTGGGTAAGTCTCCGTTCCTTCCCTCAGCTGCACCTGCTCTGAAGAAATCCTTTTCTTCATCAGCATCGCAGTCCTTTCGGCCTAACAAGCTTAGAAAGGCCAAGCCGTCCAATACCTTCTTTAGGGGAGGTCGAGCTAAATCCAAGAAACCTGCTGCGGCAGGTTCCCAGGAAACTAAGCCTGCTTCCAGTACGCCGAAGTCCTCTGCATGACGGTGGGCCGCGCGACCTGGAGGTGGGGCCAGTGGGAGCGAGGCTCAGACAGTTCAGTCACGTCTGAGTATCGTCCGGCCTGGATCCCTGGGTGATAGATATTGTGTCCCAGGGATACAGGTTGGAATTTCAAAATCTCCCTCTTCACCGATTTTTCAAATCAGGCTTTCCAGCTCTGCAGCTCTGCTGGCAGACAGGACTGTCCTACAAACAGCGGTTCAGAAGTTGGTGGAGGCACAGGTCATTGTGCCAGTGCTTCCTCATTCTCAAGCCACGTGTTACTATTCAAACCTTTTCGTGGTACCGAAACCGGATGGTTCGGTCAGGCCCATTCTGAACCTAAAATCACTGAACCCTTTTCTGAAGGAGTTCAAGTTCAAAATGGAGTCTCTCAGGGCGGTGATATCAGGTCTGGAAGAGGGGGAATTCCTAGTATCCCTGGATATCAAGGATGCGTACCTCCACATTCCGATTTGGCTACCGCATCAGGCTTATCTCCGTTTTGCATTGCTGGACTGTCATTTCCAGTTCCAGGCCCTGCCATTCGGCCTCTCTACAGCCAAGGGTGTTCACCAAGGTGATGGCAGAGATGATGGTTCTACTCTGAAAACAGGGGGTGAACATCATTCCGTATCTAGATGATCTACTGATAAAAGCATCGTCCAAGGAGGAGCTGTTGCAGTCCATTGTACTCACGACCCGCCTATTTTAGAGTCTACGGTTGGATTCTGAACCTTCCAAAATCTCATTTGGAACCATCCCGGAGGTTGTCTTTTCTGGGGATGATCCTCGACACGGAAGTGTGGAGAGTGTTTCTTCTGCAGGAAAAGGCGTTGGTGATACAAACAATGGTCCGGGATGTCCTGAAGCCAGCCCGGGTGTCGGTTCATTAATTCATTCGCCTTTTGGGGAAGATGGTGGCCTCTTACAAGGCTCTCCAGTATGGGAGGTTCCATGCTCGGGCCTTCCAACTGGATCTCCTGTACAAGTGGTCAGGATCTCATCTACACATGAACCAGAGAATTCGTCTGTCGCCAAAGGCCAGGATTTCACTCTGGTGGCTCCAATTACCTCACCTTCTGGAGGGCCGCAGGTTCGGGATTCAGGACTGGATCCTTCTAACCACGGATGCGAGCCTCCGGGGCTGAGGCGCAGTCACTCAAGGGGAAACCTTCCAAGGAAGGTGGTCAAGTCTGGAAGCCAGCCTGCCAATCAATATCCTGGAACTAAGAGCCGTCTACAACGGTCTTCTTCAGGCGGCCCATCTGCTAAGAAATCAGACCATTCAAGAACAGTTGGACAATGTAACGACGGTGGCTTACATAACCCGACAGGGCGGAACGAAGAGCAGAGCTGCAATGTCAGAGGTGTCAAGAATCATCCTTTGGGCAGAAAAACACGCGTTAGCGCTCTCTGCAATCTTCAATCCGGGAGTGGACAACTGGGAAGCAGACTTCCTCAGCAGACACGATCTCCATCCGGGGGAGTGGTGTCTCCATCCGGAGGTGTTCAAGGAAATAACAGACCTTTGGGGATTACCCCAAATAGACATGATGGCCTCTTGTCTCAACAAGAAGCTTCGACGCTATTGTTCCAGGTCGAGGGACCCACAAGCAGTGGCAGTGGATGCCCTGGTGTCTCCGTGGGTGTTCCAGTTGGTGTACGTGTTTCCACCACTCCCAATCATTCCAAGGTTTCTAAAGCTCGTAATGAGAACAGGAGTTCAAGCGATCCTCATTGCTCCAGATTGACCAAGGCGGGCTTGGTACATGGACCTTCTGAATCTCTTACAGGAAGAGCCGTGGCCTCTTCCTCTTCGGGAGGACCTGATGCAGCAGGGGCCGTTCGCCTATCAAGACTTACCGCGGCTACATTTGACGGCATGGAGGTTGAACGCCTGATACTAGCTTAGAAGGGCATTCTGAAGAAGGTCATTCCTACCCTGATACAGGCTAGGAAAGGGGTAACGTCTAAACATTACCATCGTATTTGGAAGAAATATGTTTCTTGGTGTGAGTCCAAGAAGTTTCCTGCGGTGGAGTTTCAACTGGGACGTTTTCTCCTCTTCCTGCAAGCAGGTGTGGATATGGCAAAGAAAGGAAACAAAAAAATAGCAGCGCTAGTGTGATAATACCACATATGAAGGATTGAGTGATAAAAACTTCACATTTAATATAATAGCAAATTAAGCCACATTAAAAACATATATACCAAGCTCATATATTGGATGAATTAAAAACTGAGGGTCTCAATTGAACTGCCTATAATGATGTAGTCCATTCCTATATGGTAAACTGGATATCCAGATGGGAGGATTGTGTGAAAATGGACTGACAGCGCAGTCTAGCCAGAACAACTTTACCAGAACCGTTAGAGGTGGAGTCCCTTGGATATCTTTGATGTAATTCAAGTGTCCAATTGTGGGGTCCTCATTAAGTTACGGTGTCCTCCTCATGGAGGTGAAAAGTTGGTAGATTTCAAAGCTTTAGTCACCGCGATTTTTCTGCTCCAATCAAAGTCCAGTTTTGGTCCGGATATACACAGGCAGTAAAGATGAATCAGATGATGACCCAGAGAAATTCCTGACGCGTTTCGCTGCAGGCAGTGCAGCTTTGTCAAAGGATGTTTGTGTAACTGAGCTGGTCAGATATTCATACCATTGCTAATCAACAAACAATCTACAGCTGTTCACTCAATCCTTCCAATACATTAAAATACTATACAAAACATATAAAAATCACTATAATCACACAGTATATATACTCCTAGGACAGACTCAGATAGTGGGATTCTATTTTTTATTTCATATCACAAATAGAGAACCTTATTTTGAAAAAATAATAAAATCCTGTTCTAAATACTTCCGGGTCAATTTGACACTGGTTCCTCGTCAGCATATTCAGCTGCTGATTCAGATTTTTTACATATATGACAACCTCTGTTTGTTTTATATATATATATATAGGTCTTTGAATTCAAACATAAATATAAAATAAGCAACATATATTCCAGCTAAATCCTACACAATTATTGGCCACTTCCGAGTTCATTATCTCATTGCATTTCCACTCTGTGGAGCGCATCGTAGTTCCGCTATTTGCATTTCCGCTCTGTGGAGCGCGTCGTGGTTCCGCTATCTCATATAAATGAGAAAGCGGTTGCCCACAAACCTCTGACTCCCGGTCACATGACCGCCCTAGGGCCGGACACGAGGCCGGAAGAGAAGGTGCTATTGTATGCTGCTGGAACATATACTTCCTCACGTGACAATGAGGGGCTGACGTACTGCAGCCAATCAAAGGGTTCTGAGAATATATCTGTTTGGTGAAGTCTGTTGTCATGGCAACTAACAGTTATTTATTTTCATTTATAGAGCCTAAAAATGTAGAAAGTATATCACTGTTCTTTTACAAACAATGGATAGAGAAGTGTTTCTGAAAATAAAATAAGATACATACTATATCCATCTATATGCTAATAAATATAACTATTTCTCTATTGCTCATAGTATACAGTCACCATAGTTTTTCCATGTGTTACTACACACTATAATTATATAGATCAAATATTCAGGCATATAGATTCTTACAGAAGAGGGGAAGATAAACAAATAGTCGTTCAACACATACTTCTTGCAATTGGGATGGAAATACCTCCTTAATCTCTATACATTAACATATGTGATAGGAACTTAACTCCGTCACCCCATTATTTTGATATATTTTATACTAATTAATAAGCTTTAGCTATATCAGTATTTCAACAGATAGTATAAATGTTATCTCAAAAAGGCCAGGCTTTTGAATGGGGAGGGCCCTTCCTCAAGGGTTCATCCTCATAACTACTACACTCAGATAGTAGTGTTTAGTTCCACTGACTCATTAAGGCCCTCGGGAAAAATACTATTCATCTGGTACATCCAAAAGACCTCTTCTTGTCTGCATAAATTCTTATATCTGTCACCACCACGTTTGGTTTGAGGAATAAATTCAAGACCCATGAGTTTCAGGCATTTAGGGTTCCCCTCATGAGCAGCATCATAATGTTTTGACACACTATGTGTCTGAATACGGTTAATAATATTCCTCCTATGTTCTAGGAACCGTATCTTGAGTGCACGTGTTGTACGTCCTATATATTTTTTTTCACAGCCACATATTAGCATATAAATAACATATGGTGTGTCACAATTAATAAAACTTCTCAATTCAAATGGTTTCTTAGTACTTTCTATAATAACTTTCTTTATCCGATTAGCTATATGATTGCAGGTTATGCATTTGTTTCTACCACATTTGTAACACCCTTTAATTTTCTCCGAATGTTCTTTCAACCAATCACTACCACCTACACCATCTTTAGTGCTTTCCGTCAGAGTTTTCAAATAACTGGGAGCCAGCAAGTTTTTAAGGGATTTATTTTTAAGAAAGATGAACCTAGGTTCAGAATTCAATAAAGTAGGGGATCCTGTCTCAAAATCCTATAATTTTTTTGAGACAATTTTTCTAATCTCAGAATGACAAGTGTTGTAAGTTGAAATAAAAGATATTTCCTCCATTTGTACTCTATCGGTATCCATAGTTTTTTTTCTTTACCAGTAGGTCATCTCTCTTTCTATTCCTGACCTCTTCTAACGCTGAATCCACCAGTGATTTGGGGTAACCCATATTCAGAAAAGCATCTGACATCTCTTTAGCTTGTGTATTGAAGGAAGTGAGGTCAGAACGATTTCTACGGAGTCTTAACAGTTGACTCTTAGGGATGCTCTTCTTCCAAGGCATATAATGACTACTCTTGAAATGCAAATAAGCATCTGTCCCCACTTCCTTCATGTAATTCATGGTGAAGATTTTGTTGTCTCTGATCTCCAGGGAGACATCCAAAAAATTCATCTTGTGAGAGTGAAAAGTGTGTGTGAAACTTAAATTAAAAGAATTAGAATTTAAATAAGTGGCGAAACGTGAGGCTGATGTGGCGTCCCCATCCCAAATAATAAACAAATCATCTATATAACGGCCATAGAGAACCAGGCTCACGCCAAAGTCGCCACCCCACACGAGCTGGTCTTCGACCTCGCCCATGTAGAGATTGGCATAACTAGGCGCGAACCTGGTTCCCATGTCCGTCCCCATCACCTGTAAATAAAACGTGTCTAAAAATAAAAAATAATTGTGCCCTAATATGAACCGAATGGAATCTAAAATAAATTGTTGATGTGAACCAGTGAGATCATCATCAACACTTAGTTTCTTTGCTATTACATTAATGCCCAGGTCATGTGGAATATTGGAATATAAACTTTGGACATCGAGCGTGAGGAATCCATAAGAATCTCTCCACTCGATGTTCTTAATTAAATTCAAAAAGTGCGTGGTATCTTTAATGTGCGATTTAAGCATAGAAACACGTGGCTGTAAAAAAATATCAACATAATGTGACAAATTAGAAGTGAGGGAACCCACACCAGAAATTATGGGTCGGCCAGGAGGTGCTGTGAGTGACTTGTGGATTTTAGGGATGTGATAATAAATGGGTACCGTGGGGTGTGAATTATATAAAAAAACTAAATTCCTCCCTGGAGATCAGACCATCGAGCAAAGCAAGATCCAAAAGATCATGAAGTTCTGACAAATATACAGTAGTTGGATCTTTAGATAGGGATTTATAGAATTCAGGATTGTCAAGCTGTCTTTTCGCTTCGGTAATGTAATCGGACCTGTTCTGTATAACAAGCCCACCCCCCTTGTCCGCTTGTTTGATTATAATCGAACTGTCCTTCATTAACCTGCGAATTGCTTGTCTCTCCCACTTATTCATATTATCACCTTTATATGCATCAGATGGTTTGGAACACATGTTCTTGAAATCATCCAAAGTTGTTTTGTAAAAACTGTCAATACTTGACCCTTTTGATTTAATCGGATAAAATTCTGATTTATTTCTTAATTCATTCTTACCATTAATATTGAAAAGTTTTATGGGCTTAGGACCCTCCCCAGAACTCTCACTTAGGAGGTCTGAAAGAGTCTCCAAAGCCCCCAGATACTCTTGATCGAGGACTATGGGTGATGCCTCTTCCCTATTTCTCAAGAGGGTTTGTTTAGCAAAGTATTTCTTGCGGCACAGTGTCCTAACAAACCGATTAAGTTCCACGAATAAACTGAAAATATTCGGTGGGGCAGATGGTGAAAATTTAAGACCCTTATTAAGTACTTGCAATTCATTCTCTGTCAATTGCCTGGAAGAAAGATTGAATATATTCTTTTTCTGAGATAGGCGTCTAATTTTCTTTAGTTTCTTATATACTTCTTTCCTACCTCCTCGTCTTCCTCGAAACTGACATTTCTTCTTTTCCTTCCTATTTCCTTCTGCCACTCCCTGTCTGGTGTCACGATCCGGGTATCTGGACGCCATTTCTTACCCATCAGATGCCTCCTAAGGCTGGCTCAGCGCTCCAGGACCGGATCCCATCTGTTATCCTAATGTTCACATTCCTGCATCCTCTCCTGTCTCTCTGAGACGCTGTCACAGTAACGCCTTATTACATCTGGCATGGCGTCTCCCGCGGCCTCCGCCGCCGTCCCTGAGCTTCTGCATGCAGAGTGTCAGAGTGGCGATTACGTCAGCCGCGGCCTCCGCTGTGTCCGCGTGGTTGGATGTGCACTTGTCAGCCTGGCGTCTCCTGTCTCCAGTGGCCGGCGCCGCCATTACTGTTTTCATTACCACATGGATTACAAACCAAACTTCCCTCCAAGTGTCTGCATGGGCGCAGCCATCTTGGATTCTGTCAGCTGATCATTTCCTCCAATCTGTTGTCAGTATTGTTAATCTGCATAATTGCCTAGCCAATCCCTTCCTTGCTGCAGGTATAAATACACTGTGCCTGAGCAAGGAAGGCGTCAGTGCTTTGGTTGTCAAACCTAGTTCCTGTTTGTCTCTCTCCTGTGATTGTCTTCCAGGTTCCAGCTCCTGTCTCAAGACTTCCACCATAGAGACCCGCACCAGCATTCCACCTGCGGTGTAGCCTGACTCTCCAATCCATTGTGGATTCATCTGTTTCCAGCTACAACATTACCTGCTTCCAGCTCAGCTTTCAGCAGAGTACAGCTTCCCTTAAAGGGCCGGTGTCCTTTCTACACTTTACCACTCTCCACCGGTATTATTATTTCTCCGCTCTCAAGTTCTACATTTCAGTTCATATTTCATCGCTCCCAAGTTCATCTATTATTTAACTGGTTCCAGCCAGTATCCACTCCGTGCTAACAACAGTCTGGTTCCAGCCAGTATCCACAGCAGCTGTTTTACCTTCAGCAACCCAGCTTTTCCTGGAACACCAGCTGGCACAATCCTGGGTTATCTCCATTGCTACAGTCGGGCCTGGTAAGGACTTTCCATCTAGAAGATCATAAGAACTATCTCACACTACCAGTGCCCTGTGGCTCCTGCCATCCTGTAGTACCCAGGAACTGTATTTATTATTTGCTGACTTTTACGTTTTCTTTTACTGCTGCTGTGTTGCGGAGTTGTCATAATAAACATCATTGACTTTTATCCAAGTTGTCGTGGTCACGCCTTCGGGCAGTTATTATTCATGTTACTTACATGTCCAGGGGTCTGATACAACCTCCCAGGTTCCGGTACATCTCAGCCCCTACAACTGAGGCTGCCTCCCGTCAGCTCAGGCCCTCAGTTGTGACAGTAAGCACTGACCTAATGAATCCAGCCGGAGACCAGGATCAAGCGGCCAGGCCGATGCAAGAACTGGCAGCCCGACTAGAACATCAGGAGGCTGCACAGGGCCACATCATCCGCTGTCTCCAGGATCTCTCTACTCGGCTGGATGGGATTCAGACAACTCTCCGTGGATCAGGCGCATCTGGTGCGTCAACCACAGTGACTCCAGCTATAACCCCACCCACCTTACCCATTTCTGCTCCACGTCTTCATCTTCCAACGCCAGCAAAATTTGACGGATCTCCAAGATTCTGCAGGGGATTTCTCAACCAGTGTGAGATTCAGTTTGAGCTACAACCTGGCAATTTTCCCAGTGACCGTACAAAAATTGCCTACATTATCTCTCTTCTCAGTGGCTCCGCCCTTGACTGGGCATCACCGTTATGGGAGAGGTCCGACACCCTGCTATCTTCTTACACTGCATTCGTGTCAACATTCAGGCGCATCTTCGACGAGCCAGGCCGGGTAACCTCAGCTTCATCCGAGATTCTCCGTTTACGCCAGGGGTCACGTACTGTAGGACAATATCTGATACAGTTCCAGATCCTGGCATCCGAACTGGCATGGAACGACGAGGCCCTGTATGCTGCATTCTGGCATGGCTTATCTGAGCTTATTAAAGATGAGTTAGCTACCAGAGACTTACCTTCTAAGTTAGATGAGCTAATCTCACTCTGCACGAAAGTTGATTTACGTTTCAGAGAGAGAGCAACTGAGCGTGGAAGATCATCTGCTCCAAAATCTTCTGCTCCTCCTCCTCGTCAACTGTCACCATCTAAAGATGAGCCCATGCAAATTGGCCGTTCCCGTTTAACTCCTGCTGAGCGCCGAAGACGCCTCTCTGAGTCTCTTTGTCTTTACTGTGCAGCTCCGTCTCACACCATCAATGCCTGTCCCGAACGTCCGGGAAAACTCCAAACCCTAGCTCGCCCAGGAGAGGGCCGGCTAGGAGTAATGATCTCCTCTCCATCTCCTCATGATTGTAATCTCCCAGTCTCGCTTCAAGTTGCTCAACGTTATCGGAACGTCATTGCCCTCCTTGATTCCGGAGCAGCTGGGAACTTTATTACTGAAGCCTATGTTAAACGGTGGTCCCTACCCACCGAGAGACTTCCTTCCTCCTTTTCCTTAACTGCCGTGGATGGCAGTAAAATTTTTGATACTGTTATTGCTCTAAGGACTCTACCAGTTCGTCTGAGAGTGGGAGTTCTTCATTCCGAACTTATTTCACTTTTAGTGATTCCAAGAGCCACACATCCTGTGGTCCTGGGCCTTCCATGGCTCCGTCTTCACAATCCTACAATTGATTGGACGACTACGCAAATCCTGGCATGGGGTTCCTCCTGTGCAGAGACATGTTTGTTTAAAGTATTGCCTGTCTGTTCTTCCTCCCCCAGGTCGTCTGATGTTCCACCTCCTCCATATCAAGATTTCACGGATGTGTTCAGTAAAGCTTCTGCTGATATCCTTCCTCCTCATAGAGAATGGGACTGCCCGATTGATCTCGTTCCAGGGAAGGTTCCACCTCGAGGCCGAACTTATCCGTTGTCTCTGCCTGAGACGCATTCTATGGAGGAATACATTAAAGAGAACCTAGCAAAGGGGTTCATTCGACCTTCTTCTTCCCCAGCCGGCGCAGGCTTCTTTTTTGTAAAAAAGAAAGATGGTGGTCTGCGGCCGTGCATCGACTACAGAGGTTTGAACGACATTACCATCAAGAACCGTTATCCTTTACCCCTGATTACTGAGCTCTTTGACAGAGTTAGCGGAGCTACCATCTTTACAAAGCTGGACTTGCGAGGTGCATACAATCTCATCCGGATCCGTGAGGGTGACGAGTGGAAGACCGCCTTTAACACCCGTGACGGACATTATGAGTACCTCGTCATGCCCTTCGGATTGAGCAATGCTCCAGCTGTCTTCCAGCATTTTGTCAATGAGATCTTCAGAGACATTCTATACCGTCATGTCGTGGTCTATCTAGACGATATCCTCATTTTTGCCAACGATTTAGAGGAACATCGTTTTTGGGTTAAAGAGGTTCTGTCCCGTCTCCGTGTCAATCATCTCTATTGCAAATTAGAAAAATGCGTCTTTGAAGTCAAGTCCATTCCGTTTCTAGGGTACATTGTGTCCGGTTCCGGACTAGAGATGGATCCTGAGAAACTACAAGCAATTCAGAATTGGCCGGTACCCTTAACCCTCAAAGGGGTCCAGAGGTTCTTAGGGTTCGCCAATTATTACCGAAAGTTTATACGAGACTTTTCCACCATTGTGGCGCCTATTACTGCTTTCACCAAGAAGGGTGCTAACCCGTCCAAGTGGTCTGAAGAAGCCATGCAAGCTTTTCATCTTTTAAAACAGAGGTTCATCTCTGCGCCTGTCCTGAAACAGCCTGACATCGACTCTCCTTTCATCCTAGAGGTGGATGCCTCCTCCGTTGGAGTAGGAGCGGTGTTATCTCAGAGGGCTAAAGATGGCCATTTACATCCTTGCAGTTTCTTCTCCCGGAAGTTCTCCCCAGCTGAGCGCAACTATGCCATTGGCGACCAGGAGTTGCTAGCCATCAAGCTCGCTCTAGAAGAGTGGAGGTATCTGTTGGAGGGAGCTTCTCATTTAATCACCATACTTACAGACCACAAGAACCTTTTATACCTGAAGGGCGCACAATGTCTCAACCCTCGTCAGGCCAGATGGGCACTTTTCTTTTCCAGGTTCGACTTTAAACTCCAGTTCTGTCCGGGCTCTCAGAATCGCAAGGCCGATGCCCTTTCCCGCTCATGGGAGCAAGAAAATGAGTCAGAGTCTTCAGACAAGCATCCTATTATAAATCCGTTGGCATTCTCCACGGTAGGGATGGACTCTACGCCCCCATCAGGGAAAAGTTTTGTGAAGCCGATGCTAAGGAAGAAGCTCATGCATTGGGCCCATGCTTCCCGTTTTGCCGGACATACAGGTATCCAAAAAACCCTGGAGTTTATCTCTAGGTCCTATTGGTGGCCAACTCTGAAAAAAGACGTCTTGGAGTTTATTGCATCTTGCCCAAAGTGTGCCCAACATAAAGTATCCCGCCAGTCGCCTGCGGGGCAACTGGTTCCACTATCCGTTCCCCGTCGACCATGGACCCACTTGTCGATGGATTTCATTACAGACTTACCCATGTGCAACAAGTTCAATACCATCTGGGTGGTAGTTGACCGGTTCACCAAGATGGCACACTTCATTCCTCTCACCGGTCTTCCGTCAGCTTCCAAGTTGGCTCAAGTATTCATGCAAGAGATCTTCCGACTCCACGGTCTTCCTGAAGAAATTATCTCAGATCGAGGAGTTCAATTCACAGCCAAATTCTGGCGAAGTTTATGTCAAGTCCTCCAAGTCAAGCTAAAGTTTTCCACGGCTTACCATCCTCAGACCAATGGTCAAACCGAGAGGGTGAATCAGGACTTGGAGGCCTTCCTCCGCATCTATGTGTCCTCCTCTCAAGATGACTGGGTTCAATTACTTCCCTGGGCCGAGTTCTGTCATAACAACCAGTATCATTCTTCATCTGCTTCAACACCATTCTTCACTAACTTTGGATTCCACCCTAAAGTCCCTGAGTTCCAACCGCTTCCAGCAACTTCTGTTCCCGCAGTGGATATCACCTTGCATCAGTTTGCCAATATCTGGAAGAGCGTACGATCAGCTCTGCTCAAGGCATCGTTCAGGTACAAGAAGTTTGTGGATAAGAAGCGTCGAGCAGTTCCTGCTCTCAAGGTGGGTGATCGGGTATGGTTATCCACGAAGAATTTGAGGTTAAGAGTTCCCAGTATGAAGTTTGCACCTCGCTATATCGGTCCTTTCAAGATTGAACAAGTCATCAATCCTGTTGCTTACAGACTCCAGTTGCCTCCCTTCTTAAAAATACCCAGGACATTCCATGTTTCCCTGTTGAAACCGCTGATCTTGAATCGGTTTCATTCCTCACTTCCTCCAACTCCGAAAGTCCAAACTCAACGAGGCGTTGAGTATGAAGTGGCCAAGATCCTGGACTCACGTCACCGTTACGGTCAACTACAGTATCTTATTGACTGGAAGGGTTACGGCCCTGAGGAACGTTCATGGACCAATGCTTCTGATGTCCATGCTCCTGCCTTGGTCCGGAGATTCCATTCCAAGTTTCCTCAAAAGCCAAAGAAGTGTCCTGGGGCCACTCCTAAAGGGGGGGGTGCTGTCACGATCCGGGTATCTGGACGCCATTTCTTACCCATCAGATGCCTCCTAAGGCTGGCTCAGCGCTCCAGGACCGGATCCCATCTGTTATCCTAATGTTCACATTCCTGCATCCTCTCCTGTCTCTCTGAGACGCTGTCACAGTAACGCCTTATTACATCTGGCATGGCGTCTCCCGCGGCCTCCGCCGCCGTCCCTGAGCTTCTGCATGCAGAGTGTCAGAGTGGCGATTACGTCAGCCGCGGCCTCCGCTGTGTCCGCGTGGTTGGATGTGCACTTGTCAGCCTGGCGTCTCCTGTCTCCAGTGGCCGGCGCCGCCATTACTGTTTTCATTACCACATGGATTACAAACCAAACTTCCCTCTAAGTGTCTGCATGGGCGCAGCCATCTTGGATTCTGTCAGCTGATCATTTCCTCCAATCTGTTGTCAGTATTGTTAATCTGCATAATTGCCTAGCCAATCCCTTCCTTGCTGCAGGTATAAATACACTGTGCCTGAGCAAGGAAGGCGTCAGTGCTTTGGTTGTCAAACCTAGTTCCTGTTTGTCTCTCTCCTGTGATTGTCTTCCAGGTTCCAGCTCCTGTCTCAAGACTTCCACCATAGAGACCCGCACCAGCATTCCACCTGCGGTGTAGCCTGACTCTCCAATCCATTGTGGATTCATCTGTTTCCAGCTACAACATTACCTGCTTCCAGCTCAGCTTTCAGCAGAGTACAGCTTCCCTTAAAGGGCCGGTGTCCTTTCTACACTTTACCACTCTCCACCGGTATTATTATTTCTCCGCTCTCAAGTTCTACATTTCAGTTCATATTTCATCGCTCCCAAGTTCATCTATTATTTAACTGGTTCCAGCCAGTATCCACTCCGTGCTAACAACAGTCTGGTTCCAGCCAGTATCCACAGCAGCTGTTTTACCTTCAGCAACCCAGCTTTTCCTGGAACACCAGCTGGCACAATCCTGGGTTATCTCCATTGCTACAGTCGGGCCTGGTAAGGACTTTCCATCTAGAAGATCATAAGAACTATCTCACACTACCAGTGCCCTGTGGCTCCTGCCATCCTGTAGTACCCAGGAACTGTATTTATTATTTGCTGACTTTTACGTTTTCTTTTACTGCTGCTGTGTTGCGGAGTTGTCATAATAAACATCATTGACTTTTATCCAAGTTGTCGTGGTCACGCCTTCGGGCAGTTATTATTCATGTTACTTACATGTCCAGGGGTCTGATACAACCTCCCAGGTTCCGGTACATCTCAGCCCCTACAACTGAGGCTGCCTCCCGTCAGCTCAGGCCCTCAGTTGTGACATCTGGATCTTGAAATCTCCTCTTTCATTGCTCTAAAAAATTACTTGATGAATGTGTGGTGTCAGATTTTGGCCTTGCTCCCAACTCTCTATTCCTAGTAGAGGCAAAATCATCCTCACGGAACTTATTCGGTGTTGTTTCATACTCGCACCACTCCTGGGAGTGTTTCCTAAATTGAGTTCTATTTCTCTGAGTGAACTTAGGAGTATCTCCTTGTGCTCTTCTCTCCCCCCCCCCTCTAGACCTCTGGGGTTGTTCTTGTCTTACAAATGGGCGGTTGTTAACGGGTAGATCCTCATAGTTCTGGCTCCTATTTTGTCTGTATGACCTCACACTATCAGTTCTATAATCCTCCACATCCCGCTGGAATTTTTTACACTTTGTCTCTAATATGGTTTGCTCAAATTTATTGACCCTCTCTGTAACTGCAATGTTTCTTTCTTTATAATCATTACTCTGACTATGTATTTCTAATTTCTTTGTTAGAGTCTCAATTTCTGACTCAATGCTATTTAACTTCTCTGTTCTATAATCAATTACTATCCCCATCAAAGCTAGTGAAGTCTAGTGTAGAATCCCATCTCTTTTGGTAGTCTACATTTTCATTAAAAATAGAAGGTTTTGAGAGTCTAAGACCCCTTGGTACAATCTTTTTATCTATGTACTTTTGCATATTTACTGTGTCTAACCAGTGTTTTATTTCTGATTTCAGCAAATCTTCAAATTTAAAAAAATCACCTCTTAATTGATCATCATGATTCTCTATTCTATTGTCTACAGAATTATCCCATTTAGCAAGATAACCTTGTCGCCTACTGAGTCTGTCCGAAAAATTAGAGAAGCAGCCCATGCTGCCCGATCTGGACTATGTGAAACGCAAGAACAACTAATACCAAAGGTATATGATCGGGCGCTGGCGGTGCTGCAACTCTAATGCTGCTGCTATAGCTAGTGGGGTAGTCACACCCAAACAATGACAAAGAAAGGAAAACAAAAAAATAGCAGCGCTAGTGTGATAATACCACATATGAAGGATTGAGTGATAAAAACTTCACATTTAATATAATAGCAAATTAAGCCACATTAAAAACATATATACCAAGCTCATATATTGGATGAATTAAAAACTGAGGGTCTGCCTATAATGGTATTAGTTGTTCTTGCGTGTCCCCCCCCCCCCCCCGCACCCTGCAGTGACTGTGTATGTGTGGGCAACATGGCGCGCTGCGCTCCCGCCAGCCGTGCGGTACCTCAGCCGTCACCTTACTTGATTGAAGATCTATCTTCTTACACTCACCTGTCTTCTAACTTCTGGCTCTGTGAGGGGGGTGACGGCGTGCTGTGGCAGTGAGCGTCTAGGCACAGCTAGCGTTCAGTTCCCTTCAGGAGCTAATGGTGTCCTTCAGAGCCATGAAACTCTTTAGGAAGTTGGTTCCTACTTCTGCCCCCTCAGTCCCACGAAGCAGGAAGACTGTTGCCAGCAGTTCTCCCTGAAAATAAAAAAACCTAACATAAGTCTTTTCAGAGAAACTCAGTAGAGCTCCTCAGAGTGCATCCAGTCTGCCTGGGCACACTTCTAAAACTGAGGTCTGGAGGAGGGGCATAGAGGGAGGAGCCAGTTCACACCCATTGAAAAGTCTTAAGAGTGCCCATGGCTCCTGCGGAACCGTCTATACCCCATGGTCATGAAGTGGACCCCAGCATCCTCTAGGACGTATGAGAAATAGGATTTTGGTTAACTACCGGTAAATCCATCTCTCGTAGTCCGTAGAGGATGCTGGGCGCCCGCCCAGCGCTTCGTTTTCCTGCAACCGTTATCTGGTTCAGTACAACTTTGTTTAGTTAGGTACTGCATTGTTACTTGGTAAGTAATGTTTCAGCAGTTGCTGGGTTTATCAAGCTAGTTAGCTTGACGTGCCTTGTATGTGTGAGCTAGTATGAATCTCGCCACTATCTGTGTTAACTCCTTCTCTCGAAGATGTCCGTCTCCTCGGGCACAGTTTCTAGACTGAGTCTGGTAGGAGGGGCATAGAGGGAGGAGCCAGCCCACACTCTCAAACTCTTAAAGTGCCAATGGCTCCTGGTGGATCCGTCTATACCCTCCGTCTATACCCCATAGTACTAATGTGGACCCCAGCATCCTCTACGGACTACGAGAAAAGGTTTTACCGGTAGGTAACCAAAATCCTATTTTCTGAGGCGGTCATTCAAACTATGTTGAAGGACCGTAAGCCGGCTTCTGCTTGGATTTACCATAGGGTCTGGAATTCTTACTTTGCTTGGTGCGCATCTAACAATCATGACGCTTACAAGTGTAGTACGGCCAAACTTTTTGGCCTTCCTACAACAGGGACTGGACTTGGGCCTTCGTCTGGCCTCCATCAAGGTTCATATTTCTGCCTTGTCGGTATGGTTTCAGAGGAAAATTGCGACTCTGCCTGATGTACATACATTCACTCAGGATGTTTTACGGATTCAACCTCCCTATGTCCCACCTGTGGCTCCTTGGGATTTGTCAGTGGTTCTGGAGGCTTTGCAAGAGTCTCCGTTTGAACCTCTGGAATCTGTGGACCTTACGTGGCTTTCCCTCAAGGTCTTGTTTCTGCTGGCTATTGCCTCTGCTAGACGGGTATCAGATTTGGGTGCCTTGTCTTGTTGGTCCCCCATCTGATTTTTCACCGTGACTGGGCGGTTCTTCGACGCGCCCTGGTTATCTACCTAAGGTGGTGTCTTCTTTCCACATTAACCAAGAGATTGTGGTTCAGGCCTTTGTCTCTCTGGATTTATCCTCCAAAGAGCGGTCTTTGGATGTGGTACGGGCTCTCCGTATCTATGTGAAGAGGACAGCCTCCGTTAGGAAGTCTGATTCTCTCTTTGTACTGATTGGTTTTCACAAACGTGGCTGGCCTGCTAACAAGCAGACCTTGGCCAGATGTATTAGAATGGTGATTGCACAAGCTTATGTACAGGCTGGCCTTCCAGGTCCTGCTACCATCAAAGCCCATTCTACTCGGTCTGTTGCACCTTCATGGGTGGCCCGCCGTGGTGTGACCCTTGAACAATTGTGCAAGGCGGCTACGTGGTCCTCGGTGAACACGTTCATTAGGTTCTATGCCTTCGATACTTCCGCCTCCCAGGATGCTTCCTTTGGAGGCCGGGTTGTTGTACCCGCTACAGTGCGTCTCCTCCCATGAGGAACTGCTTTAGGACATCCCTGATGTTATTCCCTGTGGAGCCCAGTGTACCCCGCTGCAGAAAAGGAGATTTATTGTAAGAACTTACCCTTGTTAAATCTCTTTATGCGAGATACACTGGATTCCACAGGGCGCCCACCCTGACGTACTTCTTTGGGTTGGTATGGCATTAGCCGCTGGTACCTTCTCCTGTCGTGAGAATGTGGTTCTATGTGGCTACTAACTATTGTTGTCTCTTTTACCTGCTACTGCATTGAACTGGTTAACAAAACTGAGCTCCAGTGCCTGGAGGCGGGGTTATAGAGGAGGCGGCGCTGAGCATCTTGGGAACAGTCAAAGTTTTTAGCCTGTTGGTGCCTAGGATCAAGATCCTATTCTACACCCCCGGTGTTATTCCCTGTAGAATCCAGTGTACCTCGCAGAAAGAGATTTAACAAGGGTAAGTTCTTACCATAAATCTCCTAATATATATACTTATCTGTACAACATACCAGCAGCCACACACACAGGCAGCACTGACACACATGACACAGATAAATCCCCTATGTTTGGATGCTAGCGTGGCTTTTCAGCACCAGGTGCCCAGTTTACAACTTTTCAGAGGTCTTTTAATCACTTTGCGACAAGATAAAGCAATCACCCTGTAGCAACAAATGTAAAATCCTTAGCCGTATCCTTGCTTAATTTTATCCTGGGACTTGTAGTTCCACAACTTTATTTTCCCACCAAAAGGAAAACAACGTGGTATAAGCTCAAATGCTGATTAAACAAACACACATACCCTCCAGCTGGACCTTCTTGGCAGGTACAGGAACTTTTTTTATGGCCTGTACCGATTTCTGGCTCTCCAAACATCCACTGAAAATATAGGAAAAGGGGCGTGGTCACGCCACTTTACCCGTGGCCACGTCCCCTTTTAGAATTTGTACCGATTTTTATGTGTAAATAGTTGGAGGGTATGAAGTGAACCACATCATTTATATTATTGGCCCCCATTTATCAACGAGTTTCATTGCTGGAAACTCGTGCTTGCAAGCTTACACTCTATAGGGAAATAGGCGTGTGATACACAAGGATAGCTTCTATCTATTGCATAAAGGTCCACCAGATTGCATAGACTCTTGGTGGGCTGCATGATATGGTCACACAGTGATGTTGGCCTGGGGTCAGGAGGATGGTCAAGTGAAGAAAAATAAAATATGTGAGCATATGAGTGGCCTGTACAGTGGGGATGTACAGTAATCAGATAGGATGAACATTTACCTGCCAGCTCATCTATCCCTGACCCTTGTGGGCAGATTTAGCTCAAACCCCACTTGAATATCAGAGATAGGTAAATAAACCACAGTTACTTATCTGCACCAGTATGGATCAAGGGACTTGAACTGGGCTCTTCCTCCAACATGGTTGACTTGCTGAATATCCCGCCTTAAGAGGTGCAGGAAACTTATTCCAGCAGGATCTGTTCGCAGCTCCTCCTGCTCTGGAATCCCTCAAGACTGACAGCTCACTGTCCATGCCAGCAATCCAGTACCCTTACTCTTAGGAGCACCCATGGTTGGTCACACAACTCAGACTCTCCCAGGATGCTCCCCTGTCGCTGTTTTGGGGTTTCCCAGTCTCCATACTGTCTCCGTACCTGTTTGGTTCTGCTTCTGCCCCCTTTTTACTGCAGGATTCTGGTAGATGCTCTCCCTGGTAAAAGACAGAGGGTCAAATTCAGAACTGATCGCTTGCTAGCAGTTGTTTGCAGCGCTGCGATCAGATAGTCGCCGCCTATCGTGGAGTGTATTTTAGCTGTGCAAGTGTGCGAACACATGTGTAGCTGAGCGGTACAAAAAGATCTTTTGCAGTTTCTGAGTAGCCCAGAACTTACTCAGCCGCTGCGATCACTTCACCCTGTACGGGCCCCGGAATTGACATCAGACACCCGCCCTGCAAATGCTTGGGCACGCCTGCGTTTTTCCAACCACTCCCTGAAAATGGTTAGTTGACACCCACAAACGCCCTCTTCCTGTCAGTTTCCTTGAGATCGGCTGTGCAACTAGATTCTTCGTAAAACCCATCGCACAGCAACGATCCGCTTTGTACCAGAGCGACGCGCCTGCGCATTGTGGTGCGTACGCATGCGCAGTTCTGACCTGATCGCAGCGCAGCGAAAAAAGCTAGCGTGCGATCAGGTCTGAATTACCCCCAGTGTCCATCTCTCTTCTTACTAAGGAAAAGGGAGGGCCGGCCTGAGCCTAATTTTTTGGGTAAGCGAGTATATATTTTAATGCCCCTTAGTGAAATATATAGGGGCATGGCTTCACGGGAAGGAGTGTGGCCACAGATTAGTACCAATTTACATTACACAGCACAGTAGTGTCCGTTACTCACATTACACCGCACAATAGCGTCCGTTACTCACATTATACTGCACAGTAGTGTCCGTTACTCACATTACACTGCACAGTAGTGTCCATTACTCACATTACACCGCACAGTAGTGTCCGTTACTCACATTACACCGCACAGTAGTGTCCGTTACTCACATTACACCACACAGTAGTGTCCATTACTCACATTACACTGCACAGTACTGTCCTTTACTCACATTACACCGCACAGTAGTGTCCGTTACTCACATTACACCGCACAGTAGTGTCCGTTACTCACATTACACCGCACAGTAGTGTCCATTACTCACATTACACTGCACAGTAGTGTCCGTTACTCACATTACACCGCACAGTAGTGTTCGTTATTCACAGTACACTGCACAGAAGTGTCCATTATTCACATTACACCGCACAGTAGTGTCCGTTACTCACATTACACCGCACAGTAGTGTCCATTACTCACATTACACTGCACAGTAGTGTCCGTTACTCACATTACACCGCACAGTAGTGTTCGTTATTCACAGTACACTGCACAGAAGTGTCCATTATTCACATTACACCGCACAGTAGTGTCCGTTACTCACATTACACCGCACAGTAGTGTCCATTACTCACATTACACAGCACAGTAGTGTCCGTTACTCACATTACACCGCACAGTAGTGTCCATTACTCACATTACACTGCACAGTAGTGTCCGTTACTCACATTACACCTCACAGTAGTGTTCGTTATTCACAGTACACTGCACAGAAGTGTCCATTACTCACATTACACCGCACAGTAGTGTCCGTTATTCACATTACACCGCACAGTAGTGTCCATTATTCACATTACACCGCACAGTAGTGTCCATTACTCACATTACACCGCACAGTAGTGTCCGTTACTCACATTACACAGCACAGCAGTGTCCGTTACTCACATTACACCGCACAGTAGTGTCCGTTACTCACATTACACCGCACATTACACCGCACAGTAGTGTCCGTTACTCACATTACACCACACAGTAGTGTCCATTATTCACATTACACCGCACAGTAGTGTCCGTTACTCACATTACACTACACAGTAGTGTCCGTTATAAACATTACACCGCACAGTAGTGTTCGTTACTCACATTACACTGCATAGTAGTGTCCGTTACTCACATTACACCGCACAGTAGTGTCCGTTACTCACATTACACCGCACAGTAGTGTCCGTTACTCACATTACACCGCACAGTAGTGTTCGTTACTCACATTACACTGCACAGTAGTGTCCATTACTCACATTACACCGCACAGTAGTGTCCGTTACTCACATTACACTGCACAGTAGTGTCCGTTATTCATATTACACCACACAGTAGTGTCCATAATTCATATTACACCGCACAGTAGTGTCCGTTATTCACATTACACTGCACAGTTGTGTCCGTTACTCACATTACACCGCACAGAAGTGTCCATTATTCATATTACACCACACAGTAGTGTCCGTTATTCATATTACACCGCACAGTAGTGTCCGTTATTCATATTACACTGCACAGTAGTGTCCGTTATTCACATTAGACTGCACAGTGGTGTCCATTATTCATATTACACTGCACAGTAGTATCCGTTACTCACATTACACAGCACAGTAGTGTCCATTATTCATATTACACCACACAGTAGTGTCCGTTACTCACATTGCACAGCACAGTAGTGTCCGTTATTCATAATGCACCGCACAGTAGTGTCCGTTACTCACATTACACCGCACAGTAGTGTCCGTTATTCATATTACACTGCACAGTAGTGTCCATTACTCACATTACACTGCACAGTAGTGTCCGTTACTCACATTACACCGCACAGTAGTGTTCATTATTCACAGTACACTGCACAGAAGTGTCCATTATTCACATTACACCGCACAGTAGTGTCCGTTACTCACATTACACCGCACAGTAGTGTCCATTACTCACATTACACTGCACAGTAGTGTCCGTTACTCACATTACACCGCACAGTAGTGTTCGTTATTCACAGTACACTGCACAGAAGTGTCCATTATTCACATTACACCGCACAGTAGTGTCCGTTACTCACATTACACCGCACAGTAGTGTCCATTACTCACATTACACTGCACAGTAGTGTCCGTTACTCACATTACACCGCACAGTAGTGTTCGTTATTCACAGTACACTGCACAGAAGTGTCCATTAATCACATTACACCGCACAGTAGTGTCCGTTACTCACATTACACCGCACAGTAGTGTCCATTACTCACATTACACAGCACAGTAGTGTCCGTTACTCACATTACACCGCACAGTAGTGTCCATTACTCACATTACACTGCACAGTAGTGTCCGTTACTCACATTACACCTCACAGTAGTGTTCGTTATTCACAGTACACTGCACAGAAGTGTCCATTACTCACATTACACCGCACAGTAGTGTCCGTTATTCACATTACACCGCACAGTAGTGTCCATTATTCACATTACACCGCACAGTAGTGTCCATTACTCACATTACACCGCACAGTAGTGTCCGTTACTCACATTACACAGCACAGCAGTGTCCGTTACTCACATTACACCGCACAGTAGTGTCCGTTACTCACATTACACCGCACATTACACCGCACAGTAGTGTCCGTTACTCACATTACACCACACAGTAGTGTCCATTATTCACATTACACCGCACAGTAGTGTCCGTTACTCACATTACACTACACAGTAGTGTCCGTTATAAACCTTACACCGCACAGTAGTGTTCGTTACTCACATTACACTGCACAGTAGTGTCCGTTACTCACATTACACCGCACAGTAGTGTCCGTTACTCACATTACACCGCACAGTAGTGTTCGTTACTCACATTACACTGCACAGTAGTGTCCATTACTCACATTACACCGCACAGTAGTGTCCGTTACTCACATTACACTGCACAGTAGTGTCCGTTATTCATATTACACCACACAGTAGTGTCCATAATTCATATTACACCGCACAGTAGTGTCCGTTATTCACATTACACTGCACAGTTGTGTCCGTTACTCACATTACACCGCACAGAAGTGTCCATTATTCATATTACACCACACAGTAGTGTCCGTTATTCATATTACACCGCACAGTAGTGTCCGTTATTCATATTACACTGCACAGTAGTGTCCGTTATTCACATTAGACTGCACAGTGGTGTCCATTATTCATATTACACTGCACAGTAGTATCCGTTACTCACATTACACAGCACAGTAGTGTCCATTATTCATATTACACCACACAGTAGTGTCCGTTACTCACATTGCACAGCACAGTAGTGTCCGTTATTCATAATGCACCGCACAGTAGTGTCCGTTACTCACATTACACCGCACAGTAGTGTCCGTTATTCATATTACACTGCACAGTAGTGTCCGTTACTCACATTACACTGCACAGTAGTGTCCGTTACTCACATTACACTGCAAAGTAGTGTCCGTTATTCATATTACACCGCACAGTAGTGTCAGTTATTCATATTACACCGCACAGTAGTGTCAGTTATTCATATTCCACTGCACAGTAGGGTCCATTATTTATGTTACACCACACAGTACTGTAGTGTCCGTTATTCATATTACACCGCACAGCAGTGTCCATTATTCACATTACACCTCACAGTAGTGTCCGCTATTCACATTACACCGCACAGTAGTGTCCATTACTCACATTACACCGCACAGTAGTGTCCGTTACTCACATTACACCGCACAGTAGTGTCCGTTACTCACGTTACACCGCACAGTAGTGTTCGTTATTCACAGTACACCGCACAGAAGTGTCCGTTATTCACATTACACCGCACAGTAGTGTCCATTACTCACATTACACCGCACAGTAGTGTCCATTACTCACATTACACCGCACAGTAGTGTCCGCTACTCACATTACACCACACAGTAGTGTCCATTATTCACATTACACCGCACAGTAGTGTCCATTACTCACATTACACCGCACAGTAGTGTCCATTACTCACATTACACCGCACAGTAGTGTCCGTTACTCACATTACACCACACAGTAGTGTCCGTTACTCACATTACACCGCACAGTAGTGTCCGTTATCCATATTACACCGCACAGTAGTGTCCGTTATTTATATTACACCACACAGTAGAGCCTCTTATACACATTACCCAACAGTAGAGCCACTTATACACGTTGCACCACAGTAAAGCCCTTTATACACATTTTGCCATGGTAGAAACAGTGATGTAAGGTTCCTACCAAACATTTGTAGTAACAGTTTAGTCTTAAAATTACTTTCTTCTTCAAATTTGTTCTAGTGCAGTTTAGAAAATGAAAAAGAAGTAATTGATTGTTATGGGTATCACATTATACCACACTGTAGTGCCCACACATTATACCACACTGTTCTGCCCCCACATTATGCTATACTCCAGTACCCCCCACACACACATTCCAACCAATCAAATTCTACTTTACATTTATCTTGCTGCTTCTAGAAGATACTAGATATATTCTGATTGGTTGCTATGGGGCCTATTTCTAGTTCTAAAAAAAACTCCCAACTTAGTAAATTTACTCCACTATATCACACTGCAGAAAATGGGATTTTAATACCTACCAGTAAATTATTTTCTCATAGTCTATAAGGGACACTGGGGTTCAGTTAATACGATGGGTATAGATGGGGTCCAAAGCAGGGGCGGATCCAGAAAAAAATTACAGGGGGGCACCATAAGTGGTTGGGCTATCAAGGAGGGGTAGAGTTAGAAGTGGAGTAGGTGTGACCAAGTTTCAGTGGGTGTGTCCAATTGTGTGAGGGGTAACAGCAAAGACACAGTCACTATCCATGTGTACAGCAAAGTCTAAAGGGCCCCATACACTAGGATGATAATACCCGATTTCATCCGATTTCGGGCATTCGGCCCAATATATCGGATGAAATCGGGCATTTTGGAGGCGTTTCAAATCCGATCTGATGCGCGTTCCCGTGAGCATCAGATCGGATCCTCAAGATTGAATGTGCTGCACATTCAATCTGGTCCGACCCCGCAGGCGTGGCTGGGATCGCCCAGGATCGCCCAAGATACATCGTATACAAAAGGACAGCACACGATGTATCTTGGGCGATCTTGCCGCTCGGGAGGCTACCGGGGTGATCACCAGCGACATGTCAGAGGGACATGTCATAGTAGTGTGTGGGGCCCTTTACACAGAGGTAGCGTAAATCAAAAAACATAAGGAGTGTCAAGTCCAAAGCAGAGGTCAGGAACACGCAGGCAATAATGCAATAAATCAGGGTCTCAAAACATAGTCACATCGTCCAAAGCCAAAGTCTGGGCAGGCAGTAAACAAGAGTCCCAAAAGTAGCCATGCAACTGCAGAATACCACCCAACAAATGCTCATAATTCTGTAATGTGTGCTCCGGTCTAATTATGGATTATACACAGCAAGGTCCTCTACCCAAATTACTTAACTTGCAAGAAACAGTAAGCTGAATCAATTGCGACAAAATCAGGGCCTATTGCTAGTTACGTTATTTTGAGGTTCAGTTATATTTCTGCCCACAAAGATAAATACGAGTTTCATTCAGTGAACCCGAGAAGGAGCTTATGTAGTCACCCAGCAAAACACTGCGACACTCACCAGACACCAGTGACGTGCGGTGAGGTCCCTGGCTGGGGAGGCACTGAGATTTTTTATATAAATATATTATATATATATATATATATATACATATATATATACACACATACATATACATACATATACATACATATATACATATATATATATATATATACTAGGTGATTCATCGCGCCCTACGGACGCTCTTCCCACCGTCGTAAGGGGCTACGCCCCGTTAACCCTTGCACACCCTTGTGGCGTGCAATATTTTTATTATATGGAGTATTACCTCCAATCATAATTGTGTGAGTGGTTAAATATTGCACGGACAAAGGGCGTGCAATGGTTAAGGGGTGGAAGCCCCTTGCAAAGGCGTGAACAGCGCACGCAGGGCCTGGTGAATCACCTAGTAGGTACTTTGGTTGGGGGAGTAGGGGGTGCGATGAAGAGGCGGATGGGATCCTGGGGTGCCACGGGAGGGGCGGTTGCGGTGGTGCCGCAGGTGGGGGAGGAATGCATGGGTGCCGCAGGTGGTGGTCCGGAGGCGCTGCGGGTGGGGGAGGAGCAGTTGCGGGGTTGCCCCGGGTGGGAGAGGAGTGGATGTGGTGGGAGGTGCGGGGTCGCTGAGGGTGGGGGAGGGGGTCCGGAGCTATCGCGGGCGCTGGAGGGGGTGTGTGGGGGTGCCGCGGATGGGACCCGGAGGTACTGCGAGTGGGGGAGAGGCGGGTAATGCTTATCCTGCTTATCCTCCTGTCAGCATCGAAGCTGCTGTCCTCCTTTTGGCAGCGGCTCTCCCAAAGACTCGCACAGCAGCCAGTCACTATTGTTCGTGCCGGTGTCCCAATGTGCCGCATTACAGGGAAGATGTACGCAATAAACTACAGCTCCCAGCAGCCCTAAGGGGCGGAATGCTTCGGCGCTAAGAGCTGCTGGGAGCTGTAGTTTATGTAGTGCGTCTACTTCCCTGTAATGCGGCGCGTTGGGACACTGGTGCTAACAATAGTGACTGGCTGGCAGAACTGTGTGACTGGCTGATCAATGTAAAAGGTGAGAGTGCTGTGCAGTGTCAGTGACACTACACACATGCAGCGGCGCCGGAAGCACAAAACCTTTTCTCCCCCTCGGCGCCGACAGCACAAAGCCTCCTCTCCCCCTCGGCGCCGGCAGCACAAAACCTCCTCTCCCCCCTCCCCTCCCCGACATTCAGTGGCCGGGAGGGAGCCGGGAGGGAGCCAAAGTGGGCGGAGCTAGATGGGAGTAAGGGGCAGAGCTACACGGGACCATGCTGCAGCAGGAGGATGATCTGCTACAGCTTCGGCCAGCCAGACTTCATTAGATAAGTGTCTGGAAAGAGAGTGAGTGTGTGTGTATATATACAGTGTCTGTGTATACTGTATATATGTGTGACTGGTATAGGGGGTGTTACGTGTGTAAGCGTCACTGGTACAGGGGGGCGATAGGTGTATAAGCGTCACTGGTACAGGGGGCGTTAAGCGTGTAAGCATCACTGGTACAGGGGGCGTTACGTGTGTAAGCATCACTGGTACAGGGGTCATTATGTGCGCTGTGCGTTTGTAAAGTATGCAAGGGTGCAAATTTATAGTTTGCAAGGGGGCGCCGAACACTCTAGCACCGGCCCAGACTGCACACCCACTGCACTGCACAGCACTGTCACCTTTTACATTGATTCAGCGTCCATACATTACCCTCCATTATCTCACCCTCTCTATCCGCTACGTTAACCATCTCGGGGCTTCCAGGCCGGCAGGCCAGGTGCTGTGTTGCGGAGTCAGGGCCTCTGGGGATCTGGGCGCGGCTGTGGTGGGGAGGCACTTCTGTGACATCACACGCAGAGCAGGCTCCGGGGCTCAGAGAGTATGCGGCGCAGGGAGGGCTATGAAAGTCTTCCGCTGCGCCGCTTTCATACACATCTATGCCGGTGGCCGCAGCAGCTTTTGTTCCACCTTCGGCGCGGCTAGGGAGTGGGGATTGTTGATGCCGGAGGGGGCAGGTGGACTGGCAGCAAGACATTGGTGGTCATTCCGAGTTGATTGCTCGCTAGCAGTTTTTAGCAGCCGTGCAAACGCTATGCCGCCGCCCAGTGGGAGTGTATTTTAGCTTAGCAGAAGTGCGAACAAAGGGATCGGAGAGCGGGTACAAAAATTTTTTGTGCAGTTTCAGAGCAGCTTCAGACCTACTCGGCGCTTGCGATCACTTCAGACCATTCAGTTCCTGATTTGACGTCATGAACACGCCCTGCGTTCGGCCAGCCACGCCTGCGTTTTTCCGAACACACCCTGAAAACGGTCAGTTGACACCCAGAAACGCCCTCTTCCTGTCAATCACTCTGCGGCTGCCTATGCGACTGAAAAGCATCGCTAGACCCTGTGTAAAACTACATTGTTCGTTGTAATAGTAAGCCGCACGTGCGCATTGCGCTGCATACGCATGTGCAGAAGTGGCGAGTTTTTGTCTGATCGCTGCACAGCGAACGAATGCAGTTAGCGATCAACTTGGAATGACCCCCATAGGACGCTGCAGTAAAAGGATTGTTTTTCCCCCTATCTACAGCGCAGAGACTTGCTGCAGATGCAGTGGCATACCCTCCAGCTGCACCTTTTTGGCAGGTACAGGACCTTTTTTTTATGGTCTGTACTGATTTTTGGCTTTCCAAGCTTCCATTGAAAGTATAGGAAAAGGGGCGTGGCCACGCCGGCGTACTCGTGGCCACGCCCCCTTTTCGAATTTGCCTCAATGTTTATGTGTAAAGTGTTGGAGGGTATGGTGCTGCAGATGCAGTGGGACTATTTTGGGGTGTGGGGCTGGAGCTGCAGCACCATCAGTCCCATTGCTAATCCTGCTCTGTGAAAACACAGCAGGCAAAGGGCAGAGCCTCCCATTGGATGTAACCTGTGTGGGAGGGCGTTTCTCGCCCAATCAGCTGTGGGCTGGGTGTAATAGACCTGCCACTAACCCAATGAGAGCTCCTAGCCACGCCCAGCGTTAGAAACCCAGGCACAGAGTCACAGGGCTATTATATAGGAGATACACACAGTGGTCGAAGTGGAAATTTTTAAGTGGGGGTATGGAAAAGTGAAGGTTGCAATTATGAGCGCACCTCCGGAAAAGGGGGTGTGGCCACTCAAACAGGGGTGTAGTAGGACCCCTTATACTATCTAGTACTGGCGCCCCTTTCACCTGATACAACACAGTATGAGCCAAAATTCACATTACAGCACACGGTATGAGCCGAAATTCACATTACAGCACACCGTATGAGCTGAAATTCATATTTTACCACACGGTATGAACCGAAATTCACATTACGGCACACGGTATGAGCCGAAATTCACATTACAGCGCACGGTATGAGCCGAAATTCACAATACAGCACACCGTTTGAGCTGAAATTCACATTATAGAACACACTATGAGCCGAAATTCACATTACAGCACACCGTTTGAGCTGAAATTCATATTTTACCACATGGTATGAGCCGAAATTCACATTACAGCACACGGTATAAGCCAAAATTCACATTATAGCACACGGTATGAGCCGAAATTCACATTACAACACACGATATCAGCCGAAATTCACATTACAGCACACGGTATAAGCCAAAATTCACATTACAGCACATGATATGAACCGAAATTCACATTACAGCACACGGTATAAGCCAAAATTCACATTACAGCACACGGTATGACCCGAAATTCACATTAAAGCACACGGTATGACCCACAATTCAGGGACAGGGAGAGAGAGTGACAGCAGGGACTGAGAGAGTGACAGCAGGGACTGAGAGAGTGACAGCAGGGACATAGGGAAGCAGGGGAACATTACCTGATATGTGCAGCGGAGGTGCGGAAGGGACTGTGGTTGTCGGTGGCAGATGAGCCCATGGTCTGCGGGGAATGCAGCAGGACTAAGCTGTCCTTTGTTGCTGCGGCGTTGATGTCCCTCTGACCACCGCCAGTTGTTGTCTGCGGTGGTCAGCTTTCAGTGGCGGTGCAGCGTGCGGCAGTGAGCGCTGGTCAGCAGTGGGCGGCGGGCAGCTGTGATACAAATAATAAGATTTTACTCACCGGTAAATCTATTTCTCGTAGTCCGTAGTGGATGCTGGGAACTCCGAAAGGACCATGGGGAATAGTGGCTCCGCAGGAGACTGGGCACAACTAAAGAAAGCTTTTAGGTCACCTGGTGTGCACTGGCTCCTCCCACTATGACCCTCCTCCAAGCCTCAGTTAGGACACTGTGCCCGGACGAGCTGACATAATAAGGAAGGATTTTGAATCACGGGTAAGACTCTTACCAGCCACACCAATCACACCGTATAACTCGTGATACCATACCCAGTTTAACAGTATGAAAACAACTGAGCCTCTCAACAGATGGCTCAACAATAACCCTTTAGTTAACAATAACTATGTACAAGTATTGCAGACAATCCGCACTTGGGACGGGCGCCCAGCATCCACTACGGACTACGAGAAATAGATTTACCGGTGAGTAAAATCTTATTTTCTCTGACGTCCTAGTGGATGCTGGGAACTCCGAAAGGACCATGGGGATTATACCAAAGCTCCCAAACGGGCGGGAGAGTGCGGATGACTCTGCAGCACCGAATGAGAGAACTCAAGGTCCTCCTCAGCCAGGGTATCAAATTTGTAGAATTTTGCAAACGTGTTTGCCCCTGACGAAGTAGCAGCTCGGCAAAGTTGTAAAGCCGAGACCCCTCGGGCAGCCGCCCAAGATGAGCCCACCTTCCTTGTGGAATGGGCTTTTACTGATTTAGGATGCGGCAGTCCAGCCGCAGAATGTGCCAGCTGAATTGTGCTACAAATCCAGCGAGCAATAGTCTGCTTAGAAGCAGGAGCACCCAGCTTGTTGGGTGCATACAGGATAAATAGCGAGTCAGTTTTCCTGACTCTAGCCGTCCTGGAAACATAAATTTTCAAGGCCCTGACTACGTCCAGCAACTTGGAATCCTCCAAGTCCCTAGTAGCCGCAGGCACCACAATAGGTTGGTTCAAGTGAAAAGCTGATACCGCCTTAGGGAGAAACTGGGGACGAGTCCTCAATTCTACCCTATCCATATGGAAAATCAGATAAGGGCTTTTACATGACAAAGCCGCCAATTCTGACACACGCCTGGCTGAAGCCAAGGCCAATAACATGACCACTTTCCACGTGAGATATTTTAGATCCACGGTTTTAAGTGGCTCAAACCAATGTGATTTTAAGAAACTCAACACCACGTTGAGATCCCAAGGTGCCACTGGAGGCACAAAAGGGGGCTGAATATGCAGCACTCCCTTAACAAACGTCTGAACTTCAGGTAGTGAAGCTAGTTCTTTCTGGAAGAAAATCGACAGAGCCGAGATCTGTACCTTAATGGAGCCTAATTTCAGGCCCATGGTCACTCCTGCTTGTAGGAAATGCAGAAATCGACCCAGTTGAAATTCCTCTGTTGGGGCCTTTTTGGCCTCACACCAAGCAACATACATCCGCCATATGCGGTGATAATGCTTTGCAGTTACATCTTTCCTGGCTTTAATCAGCGTAGGAATGACTTCCTCCGGAATGCCCTTTTCCTTCAGGATCCGGCGTTCAACCGCCATGCCGTCAAACGCAGCCGCGGTAAGTCTTGGAACAGACAGCGCCCCTGCTGCAGCAGGTCCTGTCTGAGCGGCAGAGGCCATGGGTCCTCTGAGATCATCTCTTGAAGTTCCGGGTACACGCTCGTCTTGGCCAATCCGGAACCACGAGTATTCTTACTCCTCGTTTTCTTATTATTCTCAGTACCCTTGGTATGAGAGGCAGAGGAGGGAACACATAAAATGACTGGTACACCCACGGTGTCACTAGAGCGTCCACAGCTATCGCCTGAGGGTCCCTTGACCTGGCGCAATATCTCTCTAGTTTTTTGTTTAGGCGGGACGCCATCATTTCCACCTGTGGCCTTTCCCAACGGTTTACCAACAGTTGGAAGACTTCTGGATGAAGTCCCCACTCTCCCGGGTGTAGGTCGTGTCCGCTGAGGAAGTCTGCTTCCCAGTTGTCCACTCCCGGAATGAACACTGCTGACAGTGCTAAGACGTGATTTTCCGCCCATCGGAGAATCCTTGTGGCTTCTGCCATCGCCATCCTGCTTCTTGTGCCGCCCTGTCGGTTTACATGGACGACTGCCGTGATGTTGTCTGATTGGATCAGTACCGGCTGGTTTTGAAGCAGAGGCCTTGCCAGACTTAGGGCATTGTAAATGGCCCTCAGTTCCAGAATATTTATGTGTAGGGACGACTCCTGACTTGACCAAAGTCCTTGGAAATTTCTTCCCTGTGTGACTGCCCCCCAGCCTCGAAGGCTGGCATCCGTGGTTACCAGGACCCAGTCCTGTATGCCGAATCTGCGGCCCTCTTGAAGATGAGCACTCTGCAGCCACCACAGTAGAGATACCCTGGTCCTTGGAGACAGGGTTATCAGCCGATGCATCTGAAGATGCGATCCCGACCACTTGTCCAAGAGGTCCCACTGAAAGGTTCTTGCATGGAACCTGCCGAATGGAATTTTGCTTCGTAAGAAGCTACCATTTTTCCCTGGACTCGTGTGCAGTGATGCACCGATACCTGTTTTGGTTTCAGGAGGTCTCTGACTAGAGATGACAGCTCCTTGGCTTTCTCCTGCGGGAGAAACACTTTTTTCTGTTCTGTGTCCAGAACCATCACCAGGAACAGTAGGCGTGTGGTAGGAACCAGCTGTGACTTTGGAATGTAGAGAATCCATCCGTGCTGTTGTAGCACTTCCCGAGATAGTGCTACTCCGACCAACAACTGCTCCTTGGACCTCGCCTTTATAAGGAGATCGTCCAAGTACGGGATAATTAAAACTTCCTTTCTCGAAGGAGTATAATCATTTCTGCCATTACCTTGGTAAAGACCCTCGGTGCCGTGGACAGTCCAAACGGCAGTGTTTGGAATTGGTAATGGCAATCCTGTACCACAAATCTGAGGTACTCCTGGTGAGGATGGTAAATGGGGACATGTAGGTAAGCCTCCTTGATGTCCAGGGATACCATGTAATCCCCCTCCTCCAGGCTTGCAATAATCGCCCTGAGCGATTCCATCTTGAACTTTTTATGTATGTGTTCAAGGATTTCAAATATAAAATGGGTCTCACCGAACCGTCCGGTTTCGGTACCACAAACAGTGTGGAATAGTAACCCCGTCCTTGTTGAAGTAGGGGCACCTTGACTATCACCTGCTGGGAATACAGCTTGTGAATTGCCTCTAGCACAGTCTCCCTGCCTGAGGGAGTTGTCGGCAAGGCAGATTTGAGGAAACGGCGGGGGGGGGGAGACGCCTCGAATTCCAGCTTGTACCCCTGAAATACTACTTGAAGGATCTAGGGATCCACCTGTGAGCGAGCCCACTGATCGCTGAAATTTTTGAGGCGGCCCCCCACCGTACCTGGCTCCGCCTGTGGAGCCCCCCCGTCATGCGGTGGACTCAGAGGAAGCGGGGGAAGAATTTTGATTCTGGGAACTGGCTGACTGGTGCAGCTTTTTCCCTCTTCCCTCGTTTTACACGCTTGCATTTCTGAAGCCGAAAGGACTGTACCTGATAATACAGTGCTTTCTGAGGCTGTGAGGAAACCTGAGGTAAAATTGTTTTCTTCCCAGCTGTTGCTGTGGATACGAGGTCCCAGAGACCATCCCCAAACAATTCCTCACCCTTATAAGGCTCTATGTGCCTTTTAAAGTCAGCATCACCTGTCCAGTGTCGGGTCTCTAATAACCTCCTGACCGAATGGACATTGCATTAATTCTGGATGCCAGCCGGCAAAATATCCCTCTGTGCATCCCTCATATATAAGACGACGTCTTATGTTCGCAAAATAGTATCCCTGTTTGACAGGGTTACAGACCACGCTGCAGCAGCACTATCTGCAGGTCTCAGTCTAGTACCTGAGTGTGTAAATACAGACTTCAGGATAGCCTCCTGCTTTTTATCAGCAGGTACCTTCAAAGTGGCCGTATCCTAAGACGGCAGTGCCACCTTTTTTGACAAACGTGTGAGCGCCTTATCCACCCTAGGGGATATCTCCCAGCGTAACTTATCCTCTGGCGGGAAAGGGTACGCCATCAGTAACTTTTAAGAAATTACCAGTTTCTTATCGGGGGAACCCACGCTTTTTCACACTTCATTCACTCATTTGATGGGGGAACAAAACACTGCCTGCTTTTTCTCCCCAAACATAAAACCCTTTTTTAGTGGTACTTGGGTTAATGTCAGAAATGTGTAACACATTTTTTATTGCCGGGATCATGTAACGGATGTTCCTAGTGGATTGTGTATATGTCTCAACCTCGTCGACACTGGAGTCAGACTCTGTGTCGACATCTGTGTCTGCCATCTGAGGGAGCGGGCGTTTTTGAGCCCCTGATGGCCTTTGAGACGCCTGGGCAGGCGCGGGCTGAGAAGCCGGCTGTCCCATAGCTGTTACGTCATCCAGCCTTTTATGTAAGGAGTTGACACTGTCGGTTTATACCTTCCACCTATCCATCCACTCTGGTGTCGGCCCCACAGGGGCGACATCACATTTATCGGCATCTGCTCTGCCATCACATAAGCCTCCTCATCAAACGTGTCGACACACCGCACACACACAGGGAATGCTCTGACTGAGGACAGGACCCCACACAGCCCTTTGGGAAGACAGAGAGAGAGTATGCCAGCACACACCAGAGCGCTATATAATTTAGGGATTAACACTATATTGAGTGAATTTTTCCCAATAGCTGCTTGTATATACAATATTGCGCCTAAATTTAGTGCCCCCCCTCTCTTTTTAACCCTTTGAGCCTGAAAACTACAGGGGAGAGCCTGGGGAGCTGTCTTCCAGTTGCACTGTGAAGAGAAAATGGCGCCAGTGTGCTGAGAGAGATAGCTCCGCCCCTTTTTCGCTGACTTTTCTCCCGCTTTTTTATGGATTCTGGCAGGGGTATTTATCACATATATAGCCTCTGGGGCTATATATTGTGATATATATGCCAGCCAAGGTGTTTTTATTGCTGCTCAGGGCGCCCCCCCCCCCCCCAGCGCCCTGCACCCTCAGTGACCGGAGTGTGAAGTGTGCATGAGGAGCAATGGCGCACAGCTGCAGTACTGTGCGCCACCTTGGTGAAGACTGATGTCTTCTGCCGCCGATTTTCCGGACCTCTTCTTGCTTCTGGCTCTGTAAGGGGGACGGCGGCGCGGCTCCGGGACCGAACACCAAGGCCAGTTCCATGCGGTCGATCCCTCTGGAGCTAATGGTGTCCAGTAGCCTAAGAAGCCCAAGCTAGCTGCAAGCAGGTAGGTTCGCTTCTTCTCCCCTTAGTCCCTCGCTGCAGTGAGCCTGTTGCCAGCAGGTCTCACTGTAAAATAAAAAACCTAATTATATACTTTCTTTCTAGAAGCTCAGGAGAGCCCCTAGTGTGCATCCAACCTCGGCCGGGCACAAAATCTAACTGAAGCTTGGAGGAGGGTCATAGTGGGAGGAGCCAGTGCACACCAGGTGACCTAAAAGCTTTCTTTAGTTGTGCCCAGTCTCCTGCGGAGCCCGCTATTCCCCATGGTCCTTTCGGAGTTCCCAGCATCCACTAGGACGTCAGAGAAATATATTTTTTTACATTTATTTTATTTATTTTTCCCTGTCCCTGCAGTCCAAGTGATCTGGGGGTGAGCTGCAGTCCAAGTGATCTGGGGGTGAGCTGCAGTCCAAGTGATCTTGCCCAGATCACTTGACTGCAGCTCACCCCCAGAGCACTTGGACTGCAGCTCACCCCCAGATCACTTGGACTGCAGCTCACCCCCAGATCATCTGGGGGTGAGCTGCAGTCCAAGTGATCTGAGGGTGAGCTGGCCAGACACTTCCCACCCCACCGCACAACTGCCCCCCCCCGCCCCCTCGCCTTGGTGGTCAGGCACCAGCGCTGCCCAGTGCCGCAGCGCGCTGTCCCCAGCTCTGGTGCTCCCGTTATCTCCGGAGCTGCCGCTGCTGTAGGCAGCTCTAACAACGGATCCCGCCGCCGCTGCCCACACGCCGCGCTCCTGTAGTTGCGGCTCTACTGTAGCGCCGGGTCCCGCCGCTTCCCCTCCCCCACACTGCTAATAGTGCCTCCCAAGGTGATTAAAAGTTTTAAAATGCATAGTATAATATAAAGAGATTACTTATGACACAGGACATGTGTCATAAGTATTTTCTTTATATTATTTTAATCATTAATGGCTCATTAATGGCAGGAGAGGCACTGCCTACCCTGACTGCACGTACCTGCCAGACACACACTGACCACCAGTGCAGAATGCAGGGCCAGGATTCTTCTTGGCCTGGGCGTCCGGTCCGCAGCACCTGCGCAGCGTGCATCTTCTTTTGGTGTCTGCCCTGGATGGGACCCTCAGCGGCGGATGGCGGTGTAACTCCAGGGGCTGGCGGTGCGCTGTCCCTCGTTGGCGGCGGTGCGCTATCCCGGACCCCCGGTAGCAGTGCGCTGTGTGTGGGTGGGCTGGCAGTGCGCTGTCCCTCAGGGGAGGGATTACAGTGGCTGACTGACATCCAGCAGCCTCATAATTGATTCGGGCGGGTGCGCGGACATTATTTGACTGCACAGTAAAAAAAAAAATGACAGGGGGGGCACGTGCCTTGGTGCCCCCCCCCCCTAAATCCGCCACTGGTCCAAAGGAGCCGGTGCACTTTAAATTTCTTCAACTGGGTGTGCTGGCTCCTCCCCTCTATGCCCCCTCCTACAGCCAGTATAGGTAAAACCGTGCCCGAAGGAGAATGGACATACTTGAGAGAAGGAACATAACAACAAGGAGTGGTGAGTATCATATACCGGCACACCATAACATAAAACGACCAGCAACGGCTGGTAACAAACAGCAACAGTTGGACAGGTAAACTTTTTGAAAAGAAAACCCTGCAGACACGTCAACGCACTGAGGCGGGCGTCCAGTATCCCTTATGGACTGCGAGAATAGGACTTACCGGTAGGTATTAAAATCCTATTTTCTCTCACATCCATAAGGGATACTGGGGTTCACTTAATACGATGGTGATGTCCCAAAGCTTCCAGAACGGGTGGGAAAGTGCAGAGACGTCTACAGCACCGCCTGCCCAAACTGAGTATCCTCTTTGGCCAGGGTATCAAACCTGTAAAACTTATTAAAGGTGTTCTTCGCCGACCAGGTAGCAGCTCGGCACAGTTGCAAGGCCGAGACTCCATGGGCAGCCGCCTAGGAAGACCCCACTGATCTTGTAGAGTGTGCCTTCAGAGACTGTGGAACAGGTAAGGCTGTCGACACAGGCTTGTTGTATAGACAACCTAAGTCAACGAGCAATGGACTGCTTAGAAGTAGGGCAATCCTTTTTCTGTGCATCATAGAGCACAAACAAGGAATCCGTCTTTCTTATCCGAGCCATCCTTTTGATATAAATCTTCAAGGCTCGCACAGCATCCAACGACACCGGAGGAGCAGAAGTGCCAGAACTTGACGGGACAACAATTGGTTGATTCAAGTGGAATGCAGAGACAACCTTCGGCAGGAACTGCTGCTTAGTCCTGTCCTCGTAAAAGACCAAGTAGGGACTTTTACACGATAGGGCCCCCAATTCCAAAACACGTCTAGCAGAAGCCAGGGCCAGTAACATCACCGTCTTCCACGTGAGGTACTGGTCTTCTACCAGTATCAGAGGTTCAAACCAGGAGGACTGTAGAAAATCCAACACAACATTCAAATCCCAGGGGGTTGTATGTGAAGTCCCCCATGCAAAAAGGTCTGAACTTCGGGCAACATTGCCAATTTATTCTGGAAGAAAATAGAGAGAGCTGAAATCTGGACTTTTATAGATCCCAGACGTAAGCCCTTAAACACACCAGCCTGCAGGAAATGTAAGAAATGTCCCAAGAGACATATCGCCTCCAGATATGATGATAGTGTTTTGACATCACAGGCTTCCTGGCCTGAACCATGGTAGCAATAACTTTTTTGGAAAGGCCTTTGTGAGCTAGGATGTTCCGCTCAACCTCCATGCTGTCAAACGAAGTCGCCGTAAGTCCGGGTAGATGAACAGTCCTTGTTGAAGAAGATCTCTTCTCATTGGCAGAGGCCAAGGGTCTTCGACGGACAAGTACAGAAGATTTGCGTACCACTTCCTCTGAGGCCAATCCAGGGCAATCAGAATTGCATGGACTCTTTGATTCCTGATTCGCTTTAGCACCCTTGGGGGCAATGGAATCGGGGGAAACAGGTAGACCAGCTGGTAAGGCCAAGGCGACGTTAGTGCATCTATTGCCCTCACCTGAGGGTCCCTGGTTCGTGAGCAGTACCAGCAAAGCTTCTTGTTCAGTCAAAAAGCCATCATGTCTATTTGTGGTGTCAAAGTCGAAAAATATTGTAATGCATATGCCTTGTACTAACCCCATGCACATGCCCGCTGCGCGTGCACCCAGTCTGCCGTGTGTGCACATATCCGTAATTTGCGTAAAGTAGCTTTCCACGGTCATGCGCCTTAGAGCGTGGTATGCGCATTTACGGTAGAGTTTGTGAGCGCGTAGAGGGTTATTAGAACATTACATATTTAACCCAAATAGTGTACATTTTAGATATAGTTCCCCTACACCACATCAGCGAGTATTAATAGTTTAAACAGTTCCAGGACTAAGAGATTCGCCTTTGCATGATAGGAAGGGTCAGATAAAGGTTGGAAGGTGATGTCCAGTATCCAGCTGTAGGGTATTTTGAGGGTAACATTCCGGTGTTGGTTAGAGAAAGATCGCATGTTCCTGCGTATAGTTATGTGCAAAAGTAGAATATGAACATTAACTGTATTTACTGTATATTATGTATGCGGCGGGAATCCAGAGGATACCACCCACAAGAGCAGTTGGGGAAAGACATCGCCCACCTATTCAAATCCACCTATGACCTCTTCTGTAATGTAAAGACACATCCCTGTGTCCAATGGACAATGAGATTACAGTGACCATTGTATTGTGTATGCATGTTGTGTATAAAAAGCCCATTGTTGCCTGGCCAGTCAGAAGACTCTGAACGCTATCTGTATGACCAGCGGAGGACCGGCCGGGTTGCCCTTGCGAACATTCTCACGTATGTAAATTCTCTGTAGCCATTATTCTGTTTAGATTTATCTTGTTAGCCTGTAGTGTATAATTTGTACTGTTTACCTTTTGGAACAATCCACGGTGGCCTTAGAACCCTGTGGTTTCAACTACAAATCAGTGTTGTGTCTTCACTTTCCTGCAAGGGCTTTAAAGTGTATTTATCTGTATAAGGTGTATAAGTATTGATAAGGTGTACGCACTGCGGGTACTTTATACCGTCAGCGCTACTTAAGGTTTAAGGTATAACATCGATTGCAGTACTTTGCTGCTAAGGGTTTAAAGTGTAATCATATCATTGCATTGTATCATTAACAAGGTTTAACGGTTATCAATTGTGTGTGCGCACGCTGTGTGTACTCTGTACACTCAGTGCGGCGTGTGTACGCCAAGTACGTACCACGTGCGGGACTCTGTATGCAAATAGCGTACAAAGTGCGTAGCACGTGTATTCAGTCTAGCGGCCATAGCGGCTCCACGGTAATAGTGTATCTAGAGGTATAGCTTTACGGTCTAAGATAATATCGACATTATCAGTGGGCAGCCCCACAGGTCGATGATCTGCTGAAACACCTGTTGGCGGAGACCCCACTCTCCTGTGTAGATATCGTGATGACTGAGGAAGTCCGCTTCCCAGTTGTCCACTCCCGGAATGAAGATTGCGGATACTGCTCTTGCATGTCATTCTGCCCAGAGGAGTATCTTTGACACTTCTCGCATGCAGGCTCTCCTTTTTGTCCATCCTTGTTGAGTTATGTAAGCCACCGCCGTGGCGTTGTCCGACTGAACCTGTATCGCATGATCCCTGAGCAGAGGAGAGACCTGAAGCAGAGCATTGTAGTTCGCCCGAAGTTCCAGAACGTTGATCGGAAACAAGGCTTCATGGGCTGACCACCTGCCCTGGAACTGAGCCCCTTGGGTGAGAGCTCCCCATCCTCTCAGACTCATATCTGTCGCGATGAGGATCCAATCCTGAATCCTGAAACTTTGACCTCCCAGTAGGTTTGAGGACTGTAGCCACCACAGGAGGGAAATCCTGGCCTGAGTTGACAGCCGTATTATCCGGTGTATCTGAAGATGTGAGCCGGACCACTTGCTCAGGAGATCCAATTGAAAAGTTCTGGCATGGAACCTTCCATACTGGATCACCTCGTATGAGGCTACCATCTTTCCCAACAATCTTATGCAAAGATGGATGGATATCCGAGTAGGCCGTAGAACCATTCGGAGCATCTCCTGGAGTGTTCTTGCTTTGTCCTCTGGGAGGAACACCTTCTGAGCCACCGTATCCAGAAACATTCCCAGGCACAGGAGCTGCTGATCGTGTGGTCTATATAGAGCAATAAAAGCTCCCTGGATCTTGCCTTTATCAAGAGATCGTCCAGGTAAGGGACAATATTGACCCCCTGGACCCGGAGCTGGAACATCATCTCCGCCATCACCTTCGTGAAAACCCTTGGAGCTGTGGACAGGCCAAAGGGTAGCGCCTGGAACTGCTAGTGATCGTTCAGCAGTGCAAACTGCAGGTAAGTCTGGTGAGGCGGCCAAATCGGGATATGGAGATAGGCGTCCTTTATATCCAGCGAGACCATGATCTCCCGTTCTTCCAGATCCACAATCACTGCTAGCAAGGATTCCATCTTGAACTTGAAAACCTCTAGGTAAGGGTTCAAGGATTTTAGATTCAGAATGGAACTTACCGAACCATCCTGTTTCGGTACCACGAACAGTTTGGAGTAGTAACTCTTTCCCTGTTGTTGTAGTGGCACTGGAATAATGACTTGGGACTGGACCAACTTTTGGATGGCCTGTTGCCGCATAACTCGTGTATCCTCCAAAACTGGTAAGCTCGATTTGAAAAACCGTTGGGGAGGAGCGTTGTCGAACTCCAGCTTGTAGCCTTGAGAAATGAGGTCCTTTACCCAGGCATCCTGGCAGGAGCTTTCCCAGATGCGGCTGAAGTGACGCAGTCGAGCTCCCACCACAAGATCCACCATCATGCTGAGGCCTTAGTGGAAGCTGAACTGGTGCTCTGTTCCAGAGACCCTGCGGCTGCTGGTTTTCTTGTCTTACCTCTGGTGCCTCTCATTGCATTGGAGGCACATCTGGCCCTAGACCTAAATCTGGTAGTCTGAAAGCACTGGGTAGACGGTCCCGGCTAGGAACGTCTATCCAGCGAGGCCCCAGATGGGAGGAATGTGGATTTCACCGCAGTAACCTTAGAAATCCACGTATCCAACTAAACCTAGAATAGACACTCCCCTGAGAAGAAAAGAGACTCCACACTGCGCTTGGAATCTGCGTCCACTGTCCACTGACGCAGCCACAGGGCTCTGCGCACCAACACTGCCATGGCAGTAGTCTTAGCATTAAGGGTGCCTATTTCCTTGAGAGAATCACACAGGACGTGTACAGTGTCTCGGATGTGTCTTATGAGCATCACCGTAGTAACCAGGGGCATATCCCCACCAAGACCCTCTTGAATTTGAGTCGCCCATGTATGAATGGCATGCGTCATCCAGTAACCCGCAAGCACAGGTCTTTGTGATACGCCAGCCGCTGTGTAAATAGACTTTAGTGTAGTCTCTATTTTTCTATCCCCAGGGTTCTTTAATGTAAAGGAGCCCGGTGCTAGTAGTACCACCTTTTTAGATAAGCGGGAGACTGATATGTCCACGGCTGGGGTTCTTCACAATTTTTCCTACCTTCTTGGGTAAATGGGAAAGTGTGCAAAAACCTTTTTGTCACCTGATATTTTTTATCAGGATTTTTCCAGGCTTGCTTAAACATGTCATCTAGTTCCGGAGAATCAGGTAAAGTGACACTGAGTTCTTTCTGTGCTAAGAAAAACGACTGCGGTGCTGCAGCATCTTCTAAAGGGATTTTTAACACACCCCTGATAGCCAATATGAGGGGCTCAATACCCTGTGCAGAAGTTGAATCCTCCGTAGTAGGCCCTAATTCCTCCCCCTCCTCCTGTACCTCTTCCTCAGAATCTCAGAGTAAATCAGGCAGCCCACGTTTATGTGGCCCTGAACTAGGGAGGGGGGGTTGTTTATCATCTGCCTTTGCAGCTAGCTCTGCGACAGCCTGTTGCAGCTGTTGTGTCTTCTGATTATTAGCAGTGAGCTTGGATGACATATCTGCCATCACAGTTTTTATGGCACCGAGCCAGAATGGCTCCTGACCCTCCCCCCATGCTCCTCACTAACCTGGGAGGACTGACTGCATTGTTCACATGATAGAGAACCAGCCATAGAGGGAGAGAATCTGGTGTGACATACACTGCATAATTGGTGTTTGACCATGTTTACAGTAGACAACACACACGTATTACAATAGCAAGCTTGCCTTACTGTATGTGAGGAGGAGACATAGAATGAAAGAGGAACAGCACACCCAAGCTTGTCAGGCTCAGTGAGATATATATCACGGTGAAATACCAGAGTTATTGTCCTTTTCAGGACACTAATCGTGTACAATAGCGGCTCTCCCCCTTATTTACACCCCTGTACTAGTTTCCTGAGTATCCTTGAGTGTCTGGAGGCGCTGTGTGTCCTTGCTGCTGCAGCTGTAAGCAGAGGAAGGCAACAAAACGCTGCTGGTCCCGCTCTGAGGAAACTCCGACCCCTGTAATGGCGTTGGAGCTATGTTGTTATTTATACTGGCAATGTCTCCTATTTAGTGTAAAACATCACATAACTCCTAGTTTTCACCACCACTGCCAGTGTACACAGGGGGGCTATAGCGGCTCCCCATAGGGAGGGTTCCGTATGCCACACCTGCGATTGCACCGCACCAAGAACCAGGGGACCACCCTAGCGGGGCCCCCGGTTTGTATTCACCACTCTCACCTTCAGGCTATGTTAGGGGTGTGCGGCGTGCTGCGATTGCGTTCGCCAAGGCGCAATGCCCTGCGGTACCAACAACCTCTCAGAGTGTGCATCCTCTCCTGAGGGCACATTTTTCTAAACTGGCTGTAGGAGGGGGCATGGAGGGGAGGAGCCAGCACACTCAGTTGAAGAAATTTAAAATGCACCGGCTCCTTTGGACCCCATCTATACCCATCGTATTAAGTGAACCCCAGTATCCCTTATGGATGTTAGAGAAACCTCACATTATTCTAAATTCTAGTGCCTCCGCATAATGCCAGAGTGTACTCACAGCAGGCAGCCACAGCATCAGCCAGCAGAGCAGTCACAGCCTCAGAGAGAGCCACTCCCATGAGGCTGCTGATCTCCGCTGTCAGAGGAGCATGTGACGAGCTCCTCCAATCAGAGCTCAGCACATGCTAATCTCACCCCTCAACACAACAAAATGGAGTAGTTGGTGGTGTGGATAGTGACAGTACTATCCCGCCAGCCTAGCTCCTCCCCCTGATGTCAGAGGTCCTTTAACCCACTTGGTTCTATCATCTACCCTCATAGGAGTTACTACCCAGTGGTGCATTGCCCCTGCTGGACCCCATTACATTCCTGCAGCTGCAGCCGCCACCGGGTCCCTTCTCTCAGCAGGGCCATAACTGTTGGGGGATTGTGCCGTGCACCCACAGTACTTACCTACCACCGACCAGCAGCTCCCTCTTCAGTCTGGCACTCTATGCAGCCACGTAGCTGGCGTATGCATCGGGCCGGCCCTGGGTGAAGATCATTAGTAGCCCTTGGGTGCTCAAGGCCAGCTGCAGCATCTGCAGGGGTTACACACTGGATAGGTTTTGTGCAAAGAATATGTCAAGAATCTAAGCATCCTATCAAAGTTGAATTAATGGAACCTGCAGTGCCCTCCCTTTATTTTACCTGCAATCTGCCACTCACCTACCCTCCATCACACAGATGTGTCTTTATACACCTAGGCTCAACACGACATGCAGTGTGAGACGCCGGGCATTAGGGAGCCGCCAGCAGGGCCGGTTCTTGGGCGCTGTGCGCCCCGGGCGACAATAGAGGGGGTGGATTTGTACAGGGGGCGTGGTCATTTACGCCCCTTGTACAGACTGAAATTATGTGCGGTGCGCGATGACGTCATCGCGCACCGCACAGCAAAGGTCCTTTCCATGAAGGGAAACTAGACGCGTAGCGTCTAGTTCCCTTCGTGGAGAGGACCTTTGCTATGAGGTGCGCGATGACGTCATCGCGCACCGCACAGTAAAGGACCTCTCCACAAAGGGAAACTAGACGCGTACGCGTCTAGTTTCCCTTCACAGCGGCAGCGGGCTGCGGGGGGCACAGCAGCAGCGGATCTTATCCTGGTGCGGCGCCCTGCGCCCTCCGGAAGGCGGCGCCCCGGGCAAAAGTCCTGCTTGCCCATGACAAGATCCGCTACTGGCCGCCAGGTCCCGTGCAGCGTCATTTTTGCCTAGGACGCATATACAGACTGTGCTGATTAATTTGCTATATGACACTGGTATATTGTGTGTGGCTAAGTCTGTATATGGAGTAGAACAGAACTTGTATTGGGAAAAAAGCTGCGGCTGCTACATTGTAGCACTTCGTGTACAGATTCAGAGACTCAGTTGTACACAGATATGTGGACATATCTGTACTTTCCAATTTGTTTCCTCTTCTCTCCGGGAGAAGCCTGGAGAGGAGATGCAGCTGACGGCTTTAGGGACAGGGCAGATGTCCACATCATTAAGCCAACCCCTGTTGTACTAAAAGGCTATATTTGCGGGGACACAGGGAGTGGGCAGGGCTACAGTGATGCACGTTACTTTAGCCCCACCCTACCTACAGATCTCAGATTCCCCAAATTATCTCTCCATCCTGCCCACTTCACTAGGAGGTGGACGGGATGTGGGAGATTTGCCTACTCTTTTGTGGGTGAAATGGACTGCACTAAAAATTGGGAGTCTCCAACAACTTCTGGGACAGTAGATAAGTATTCCCTCCTGTTTATGTGGAATGGACACCTGCCTGCCGAAACCCTAGGCAAAGCTGAAGCCTACCTCTCTTCCACCCGCCAACAACAAGTTTTCCGATGATAAAATCAGTACCTAAAGTTGGTTATATAGAGTTGACAAATACAAATAGTGATCTTCTGTCTCCTGAAGTAAAAGATATACAGAAGACTACAAAAGTATCTATGGCTTCCCAGGATAAAGTCTAATGTTGCCATGTGATCAGAAAGATAAGATTGACCAGGTCACACATTTTTTGCAGTTGGACGCAGGAAGTTCATATCATATGAGGTGTGAAAAGTTGTTGAGAGTACTACTCCTGAACATGAAACAGTGACTTTGGGGGGTCATTCCGAGTTGTTCGCTGGCTAGCTGCTTTTAGCAGCAGTGCAAACGCTAAGCCGCCGCCCTCTGGGAGTGTATCTTAGCTTAGCAGAACGAAAGGATCGCAGCGCTGCTACAAAAAAAGATTGTGCAGTTTCAGAATAGCTTGATGCTTACTCCTAGCTAGCGATCACTTCAGACTGTTTAGTTCCTGTCTTGACGTCACAAACACGCCCTGCGTTCGGCCAACCACGCCTCCGTTTCCCCCGCCACGCCTGCGTTTTTATCTGGCACGCCTGCGTTTTTCCGCACACTCCCTGAAAACGGTCAGTTGACACCCAGAAACACCCACTTCCTGTCAATCACTCTGCTGGCGAACAGTGCGTCTGAAAAGCGTCGCTAGACCTTGTGTGAAACTACGTCGGCTTTTGTGAAAGTACAACGCGCGTGCGCACTGCGCCCCATACGCATGCGCAGAATTGCCGTTTTTTGACCTAATCGCTGCGCTGCGAACAACGGCAGCTAGCGATCAACTCGGAATGACCCCCTTTATGCAACCAAGCCGAAAGTGAATTTGAACAGCTGAATTTTTGAGGAAACAGATTTGAGTGGGTTCAACCCTACAACGATTGAATGCTTCTAAAGTAGCACCTGATCTATTTATGAATATAGCCCTCAGTAATAAAGATGGAAGATGATAAATCACCGCTGTGTGAACTCCATGTAAGGAATGTCCAACAAGACAATTCAGCAGGGACGTGTAGTCAGGGGAGGCAGTGCCTCCCCTGTCATTAATGATTAAAATAATACAAAGAAGATACATGAGACACATATTCTGTGTCATATGTATCCTCTTTATATTATTATAAGTGTAGCCCTGTAAATAAATAAATGCTCAGCAGGAGATATAGAAAGGTAATTGCTCTCTGAGGACTACATTAAATATATGTTTATATGTACATATATATATATATTAGGTATTCAATGCCTGTGTAAATATATAAAATACATTCTATCTGTGTAATGTCTATGAAACTATATGAAATATAATCCAGCTGTATAATGTAATACTTGTACTAGATAGAGGGTTGCTGGTGGTAAATATGTACAATAAACATTAAATTTGGTTCTGGGTGATGGGGGCCCCCGTGGCACTAGCAGGGCTATAGAGACTTTTCCAGAAGCCCTCGTGCCGACTATGGGGTACCCGGATTGTGAGATCAGTTGAGGGGAGCGCGAGGGAGAAGCGGGAAAAAGGACAGTGAGAGCCGCGAGGGTTTTTGAACTGAGGAGAGTTGTCCCTGTGAGGGAGAAGAGCATGATCCGGGTCGCGGTATTGCCCAGCCACGGACACCTCCGGTGCGTCCCTATCCGTAAAGAGAGAGAAAGTGAAGTGACTCACCAGCTGAAATTGTCTACGGGGAGCCGGGTGGAGAGTGAGGATCGTGGACAGCAGAGGACTTGGTAACGGGGGAGCGGCTGCATACTTAACAGCGGTGATAAGTAAGAACTTCAACTGGGCAGCTCATAGAGCTCTACCCCAAACACACCCTCTAGGCCCGGCTAAACGGAGCTCCACCAACCCGATCAGGGCAGCAGTGAGTGACATTATAAGGGAGGGGAGGAGGCGGTGTCAGCCATTGTATGGAAGGAGTGGGCTGGTCCTTAATAGACTACATCACAGAAAGGGCCCCCCGCTGAAGGGAATTTCACATACTACAGAGACTGGCAGTAAAGGGAGTTTATCCCTGAAACTCACAAGCAAATTAGCACTTCTTCTTGCAGGGATATATGCACCCTATTGATAAAAGTGGCTGTCAGTTAGTGAACAGAACAATAATCTCTAATTTTACAGAGTATGAAGTTGCAGCTATAAGAGAGTAAATTACTTGTTTAATAAATTATACTTATAAGTAGTGGAATATAGCCTGCACTCCTTTTAACCCATGATTACCCAGTACTGCCATTATACTAATATGAAAATGGAAATTGAATAACATCCCTGCCGGATGGAAAGGAATTGCAGAAGTCAAAAAGCCCACTTCTAAGTTTAAACATTTAGGAGTGACACAAGCACAGGACATTGGTGTGGAGGGACGTGAGGGGAATGGACTTCACCGATATAGACCAAGTAAGGCATAACTACAGGGAAGCATGAGCATATAATTTGCCTCAAATACTAAAACACAGATTATATGAGTCCCATTGCCTATTATCATTTAGCTCTACAATACCACATTGACTTTATTGTATAATCCTAAAAGTATTCTAATTGAATAGCCCCATTTCAGCGGAAGGAGTGGACGACAATAGTGGTGAAAGGATCCTCAGTGGTTTTCCCTAAATAAAGGAGTTGGGGGAGAAAAGATCATAGAGGCATTTGTTATTAATTACTCTAGAATTAGATATCTATTGCGAAATTTCTATTCCTAAATTGTGTGGACCCTTGTGGTATAACTATCAGAGGATTTTCAAGTATTCACACCGAATAGTATAAGGAAGGTGGAAAACCCCTACTTCACCGAAGAAAAGAAAAAGGATTGTCCTATATGCACATAGTTCCTCGTCTATTGGGACTCCGGTAAAGGTACTATCAATCTGCCGAGGTATAATCATTGGGCTCTAAAGAGGTCCTTGATACTCCCCTATCAAGAGAAGGTTATCACACTACAAAAGACTATACGTGAAAGGGTAATAACTAGGGTGTACCTATATTTCATTCTCCTCTTTAGGGACCATACTAACAAGCCATGTCAGCATTGAGTGACTAATACTTCAGGAGTACATAAGGTAAATTGGGCCCCAACAGTGCACCAACGATAATCAAAGGGTATACCCAACACATAAACCTGAGACTGCAGTGGAACACATAAGGTTATGGTAGCTGTATTGATAATATATCCGTAAACTCTCGTAAGAATAATTGGTTGTATTGTATAACAGTTATCACTTTATGTATAGCAATATATATGTTGAGATATTATATCCTTATGTTGTGAGTAATGAGTTGAATTGACTAGAAGAATATGTAATGTACTGTGAACTTTAATTAAGGGAGGGTTCATTCTGTGAACAACAGAACATGGGAAGGTATTAAAGTCATATTAATAAATACTTACTGTTGAATTGGACAAGTTGTCTCAGTCATCTGAACCTACGGATCTGAAAAACAAAAGAAGACACACAAGGTAAATTAGACATCTTATCCAACCCACACGTGAAACAGTAAATATAACACTACTGGCAACAGCTTTCCCAAGCAAGCCGGGGTTGGAATAATAACTGCTTGGGTGGAGGCACACGGTCATATGTATTAAGTAACCCTGGGGGGTGAAAAAAGGGTTACATAATCATTTTAATCCATGTAATACTGTAAGTTTGGGAGGCACTGATAGCTAGTGCCTCCCGTAGCCAGTGAGAACGGGACAAAGCGGGAGGCGGGGCCATGCGCTGGGCTGGAAAAGCCCATTACAAAAAGAGTGGAATGCGGCACTTATACAAGTGCCTCGCTGGCAGGGAAAGCACGCCCCTGCTAGCAAGGCACCAGTGATTGGACAGCAGATCCAGTGCTGGATCCGCTGGTCCAATCACATAGACGCTGCCGGGACAAGCAGCGGCGGGACCCGTCAGGTACTGCTCCAGCTGCGACGGCGCCGGGATGCCCAGGAGCGGCTCCCCCCTCCCTGCCTCTTTACTCACAGCATTGTCCTTGCTGTTGCTGCCGGTCCGGCGCCTGTCACACACAGACAGAGCCGGAAGACACAGTGCACCAGCAGCGGTACAGGGAGGAGGGGGGAGAGCGGAACGGCAGATCTGTCTACTGTGATCTGGGTAAAGTGTGTGCCGTGTCCTCCCCTCCCCCTACTAGCTAAAGTGTGTGCCATGTCCCCCCCTCCCCCTACTAGCTAAAGTGTGTGCCATGTCCCCCCCTCCCCCTACTAGCTAAAGCATGTCCCCCCTCCCCCTACTACCTAAAGTGTGTGCCATATCCCCCCTCCCCCTACTAACTAAAGTGTGTGCCATGTCCCCCCACCCTCCTAACTAAAGTGTGTGCCATATCCCCCCTCCCCCTACTAACTAAAGTGTGTGCCATATCCCCCCTCCCCCTACTAACTAAAGTGTGTGCCATATCCCCCCTCCCCCTACTAACTAAAGTGTGTGCTATATCCCCCCTCCCCCTACTAACTAAAGTGTGTGCCATGTCCCCCCACCCTCCTAACTAAAGTGTGTGTCGTGTTCCCCCTCCCCCTCCTAGCTAAAGTGTGTGTCATGTCCTCCCCCTCCCCTTCCTAGCTGAAGTGTGTGTATGCCATGTCCCCCCCTCCAAGCTGAAGTGTGTGTATGCCATGTCCCCCCCTCCAAGCTGAAGTGTGTGTATGCCATGTCCCCCCCTCCAAGCTGAAGTGTGTGTATGCCATGTCCCCCCCTCCAAGCTGAAGTGTGTGTATGCCATGTCCCCCCCTCCAAGCTGAAGTGTGTGTATGCCATGTCCCCCCCTCCAAGCTGAAGTGTGTGTATGCCATGTCTCCCTCCTAAACCTCCAAGCTAAAGTGTGTGTGTCTCCTCTTGTACCGTCCCAGGCCCGAGTATGTGTCACTATGTCCCTTTCAGGCCCCTGCATGTATATCACCATGTCCCCCCAAGACGGTGACAGCTCAACGGCCATTTAAGTGGAGTGGCGGCACACAGGACTGATCTGGAAGGAGACGCCCAGGCACATAAAGATGGGATCCAGACCCAGCCCACAGTCAAGAGCTTTGCCGGTGGTGAGCGGAAACCACACTATCAGCTCCGAGTCCTGTCCCGCACAATCACTGATAGAGACCCACGTGTGACAGACTGAAGAAGTGAGGAGACGCTGCACATATCTGGTAAGTGACGGTTGGGGGGATTTAGAGCATTTGTTTATTCTAATCTATATTTTAGGCCCCTGTCCTCACCCTCCCTGTAACTCCCTCTACAGTACTACTGCCCTCACCCTCCCTGTGACTCCCTCTTCAGTACTACTGCCCTCACCCTCCCTGTAACTCCCTCTTCAGTACTACTGCCCTCACCCTCCCTGTGACTCCCTCTTCAGTACTACTGCCCTCACCCTCCCTGTAACTCCCTCTTCAGTACTACTGCCCTCACCCTCCCTGTAACTCCCTCTTCAGTACTACTGCCCTCACACTCCCAGTAACTCCCTCTTCAGTACTACTGCCCTCACCCTCCCTGTAACTCCCTCTTCAGTACTACTGCCCTCACCCTCCCTGTGACTCCCTCTTCAGTACTACTGCCCTCACCCTCCCTGTGACTCCCTCTTCAGTACTACTGTCCTCACCCTCCCTGTAACTCCCTCTTCAGTACTACTGCCCTCACCCTCCCTGTAACTCCCTCTTCAGTACTACTGCCCTCACCCTCCCTGTGACTCCCTCTTCAGTACTACTGCCCTCACCCTCCCTGTAACTCCCTCTTCAGTACTACTGCCCTCACCCTCCCTGTAACTCCCTCTTCAGTACTACTGCCCTCACCCTCCCTGTAACTCCCTCTTCAGTACTAATGCCCTCACCCTCCCTGTAACTCCCTCTACAGTACTACTGCCCTCACCCTCCCTGTAACTCCCTCTACAGTACTACTGCCCTCACCCTCCCTGTAACTCCCTCTACAGTACTACTGCCCTCACCCTCCCTGTAACTCCCTCTTCAGTACTACTGCCCTCACCCTCCCTGTAACTCCCTCTTCAGTACTACTGCCCTCACCCTCCCTGTAACTCCCTCTTCAGTACTACTGCCCTCACCCTCCCTGTGACTCCCTCTTCAGTACTACTGCCCTCACCCTCCCTGTGACTCCCTCTTCAGTACTACTGCCCTCACCCTCCCTGTAACTCCCTCTTCAGTACTACTGCCCTCACCCTCCCTGTAACTCCCTCTTCAGTACTACTGCCCTCACCCTCCCTGTGACTCCCTCTTCAGTACTACTGCCCTCACCCTCCCTGTAACTCCCTCTTCAGTACTACTGCCCTCACCCTCCCTGTAACTCCCTCTTCAGTACTACTGCCCTCACCCTCCCTGTAACTCCCTCTACAGTACTACTGCCCTCACCCTCCCTGTAACTCCCTCTACAGTACTACTGCCCTCACCCTCCCTGTAACTCCCTCTACAGTACTACTGCCCTCACCCTCCCTGTAACTCCCTCTACAATACTACTGCCCTCACCCTCCCTGTAACTCCCTCTACAGTACTACTGCCCTCACCCTCCCTGTAACTCCCTCTACAGTACTACTGCCCTCACCCTCCCTGTAACTCCCTCTTCAGTACTACTGCCCTCACCCTCCCTGTAACTCCCTCTACAGTACTACTGCCCTCACCCTCCCTGTAACTCCCTCTTCAGTACTACTGCCCTCACCCTCCCTGTAACTCCCTCTACAGTACTACTGCCCTCACCCTCCCTGTGACTCCCTCTTCAGTACTACTGTCCTCACCCTCCCTGTAACTCCCTCTACAGCACTACTGCCCTCACCCTCCCTGTAACTCCCTCTTCAGTACTACTGCCCTCACCCTCCCTGTAACTCCCTCTACAGTACTACTGCCCTCACCCTCCCTGTAACTCCCTCTTCAGTACTACTGCCCTCACCCTCCCTGTAACTCCCTCTACAGTACTACTGCCCTCACCCTCCCTGTAACTCCCTCTACAGTACTACTGCCCTCACCCTCCCTGTAACTCCCTCTACAGCACTACTGCCCTCACCCTCCCTGTAACTCCCTCTACAGTACTACTGCCCTCACCCTCCCTGTAACTCCCTCTACAGCACTACTGCCCTCACCCTCCCTGTAACTCCCTCTACAGCACTACTGCCCTCACCCTCCCTGTAACTCCCTCTACAGTACTACTGCCCTCACCCTCCCTGTAACTCCCTCTACAGTACTACTGCCCTCACCCTCCCTGTAACTCCCTCTATAGTACTACTGTCCTTACCCTCCCTGTAACTCTCTGTCAGAGTCCCTACCCTCACCCTTCCTCTAACACCCAGTCAGCGTCCATGCACTCACTCTCCCTATAACACCCCATGAGCGTCCATGCCCGCACCCTCCCTGTAACTCCCTCTCAGCATCCCTACCCTTACTTGCCCTCTAACTCTCAGTCAGCATCCCTGTCCTCACCCTCCCCGTGAGCTTTCCAGCTCTCACCCTCCCTGTATCTCCCCCTCAGCGTCCCTGTCCTCAACCTCCCTGTCAGCATTCCTGCCCTCACCCACCCTGTATCTCCCCTTCAGCATCCCTGCCCTCACCCTCCCTGTATCTCCTCCTCAGTGTCCCTGCCCTCACCCTCCCTGTATCTCCTCCTCAGTGTCCCTGCCCTCACCCTCCCTGTATCTCCTCCTCAGCATCCCTGCCCTCACCCACCCTGTATCTCCTCAGCATCCCTGCCCTCACCCTCCCTGTATCTCCTCCTCAGTGTCCCTGCCCTCACCCTCCCTGTATCTCCTCCTCAGCATCCCTGCCCTCACCCTCCCTGTGTCTCCTCCTCAGTGTCCCTGCCCTCACCCTTCCTGTATCTCCTCCTCAGTGGCCCTGCCCTCACCCTCCCTGTATCTCCTCCTCAGCATCCCTGCCCTCACCCTCCCTGTGTCTCCTCCTCAGTGTCCCTGCCCTCACCCTTCCTGTATCTCCTCCTCAGTGTCTCTGCCCTCACCCTCCCTGTATCTCCTCCTCAGCATCCCTGCCCTCACCCTCCGTGTCTCCTCCTCAGTGTGCCTGCCCTCACCCTTCCTGTATCTCCTCCTCAGTGTCCCTGCCCTCGCCCTCCCTGTATCTCCTCCTCAGTGTCCCTGCCCTCACCCTTCCTGTATCTCCACCTCAGTGTCCCTGCCCTCACCCTCCCTGTATCTCCCCCTCAGCATCCCTGCCCTCACCCTCCCTGTATCTCCTCCTCAGTGTCTCTGCCCTCACCCTCCCTGTATCTCCTCCTCAGTGTCCCTGCCCTCACCCTTCCTGTATCTCCTCCTCAGTGTCCCTGCCCTCACCCTCCCTGTATCTCCTCCTCAGTGTCCCTGCCCTCACCCTCCCTGTATCTCCTCCTCAGTGTCCCTGCCCTCACCCTTCCTGTATCTCCTCCTCAGTGTCCCTGCCCTCACCCTCCCTGTATCTCCTCCTCAGTGTCACTGCCCTCACCCTCCCTGTATCTCCTCCTCAGCATCCCTGCCCTCACCCTCCCTGTATCTCCTCCTCAGCATCCCTGCCCTCACCCTCCCTGTATCTCCTCCTCAGTGTCCCTGCCCTCACCCTTCCTGTGTCTCCTCCTCAGTGTCTCTGCCCTCACCCTCCCTGTATCTCCTCCTCAGTGTCCCTGCCCTCACCCTCCCTGTATCTCCTCCTCAACATCCCTGCCCTCACCCTCCCTGTATCTCCTCCTCAGCATCCCTGCCCTCACCCTCCCTGTATCTCCTCCTCAGTGTCCCTGCCCTCACTCTCCCTGTATCTCCTCCTCAGCATCCCTGCCCTCACCCTCCCTGTATCTCCTCCTCAGCATCCCTGCCCTCACCCTCCCTGTATCTCCTCCTCAGCATCCCTGCCCTCACCCTTCCTGTATCTCCTCCTCAGCATCCCTGCCCTCACCCTCCCTGTATCTCCTCCTCAGCATCCCTGCCCTCACCCTTCCTGTATCTCCTCCTCAGCATCCCTGCCCTCACCCTTCCTGTATCTCCTCCTCAGTGGCCCTGCCCTCACCCTCCCTGTATCTCCTCCTCAGCATCCCTGCCCTCACCCTCCCTGTGTCTCCTCCTCGGTGTCCCTGCCCTCACCCTTCCTGTATCTCCTCCTCAGTGTCTCTGCCCTCACCCTCCCTGTATCTCCTCCTCAGCATCCCTGCCCTCACCCTCCCTGTGTCTCCTCCTCAGTGTCCCTGCCCTCACCCTTCCTGTATCTCCTCCTCAGTGTCCCTGCCCTCACCCTCCCTGTATCTCCTCCTCAGTGTCCCTGCCCTCACCCTTCCTGTATCTCCTCAGTGTCACTGCCCTCACCCTCCCTGTATCTCCTCCTCAGCATCCCTGCCCTCACCCTCCCTGTATCTCCTCCTCAGCATCCCTGCCCTCACCCTCCCTGTATCTCTTCCTCAGTGTCCCTGCCCTCACCCTCCCTGTATCTCCTCCTCAGTGTCTCTGCCCTCACCCTCCCTGTATCTCCTCCTCAGCGTCCCTGCCCTCACCCTCCCTGTATCTCCTCCTCAGCATCCCTGCCCTCACCCTCCCTGTATCTCCTCCTCAGTGTCCCTGCCCTCACTCTCCCTGTATCTCCTCCTCAGCATCCCTGCCCTCACCCTCCCTGTATCTCCTCCTCAGCATCCCTGCCCTCACCCTCCCTGTATCTCCTCCTCAGCATCCCTGCCCTCACCCTCCCTGTATCTCCTCCTCAGCATCCCTGCCCTCACCCTTCCTGTATCTCCTCCTCAGCATCCCTGCCCTCACCCTCCCTGTATCTCCCCCTCAGCATCCCTGCCCTCACCCTCCCTGTATCTCCTCCTCAGCATCCCGGCCCTCACCCTCCCTGTATCTTCTCCTCCTCAGCATCCCTGCCCTCACCCCCCCTGTATCTCCCCCTCAGCATCCCTGCCCTCACCCTCCCTGTATCTCCCCCTCAGCATTCCTGCCCTCACCCTTCCTGTATCTCCTCCTCAGTGTCCCTGCCCTCACCCTCCCTGTATCTCCTCCTCAGTGTCCCTGCCCCCACCCTCCCTGTATCTCCTCCTCAGTGTCCCTGCCCTCACCCTTCCTGTATCTCCTCCTCAGTGTCACTGCCCTCACCCTCCCTGTATCTCCTCCTCAGCATCCCTGCCCTCACCCTCCCTGTATCTCCTCCTCAGTGTCCCTGCCCTCACCCTCCCTGTATCTCCTCCTCAGTGTCTCTGCCCTCACCCTCCCTGTATCTCCTCCTCAGCATCCCTGCCCTCACCCTCCCTGTATCTCCTCCTCAGTGTCCCTGCCGTCACCCTCCCTGTATCTCCTCCTCAGTGTCTCTGCCCTCACCCTCCCTGTATCTCCTCCTCAGCATCCCTGCCCTCACCCTCCCTGTATCTCCTCCTCAGCATCCCTGCCCTCACCCTCCCTGTATCTCCTCCTCAGCATCCCTGCCCTCACCCTTCCTGTATCTCCTCCTCAGCATCCCTGCCCTCACCCTCCCTGTATCTCCCCCTCAGCATCCCTGCCCTCACCCTCCCTGTATCTCCTCCTCAGTGTCCCTGCCCTCACCCTCCCTGTATCTCCTCCTCAGCGTCCCTGCCCTCACCCTTCCTGTATCTCCTCCTCAGCATCCCTGCCCTCACCCTCCCTGTATCTCCTCCTCAGTGTCCCTGCCCTCACCCTCCCTGTATCTCCTCCTCAGTGTCCCTGCCCTCACCCTTCCTGTATCTCCTCCTCAGCATCCCTGCCCTCACCCTCCCTGTATCTCCCCCTCAGCATCCCTGCCCTCACCCTCCCTGTATCTCCTCCTCAGCATCCCGGCCCTCACCCTTCCTGTATCTCCTCCTCAGTGTCCCTGCCCTCACCCTCCCTGTGTCTCCTCCTCAGCATCCCTGCCCTCACCCTCCCTGTATCTCCTCCTCAGTGTCCCTGCCCTCACCCTCCCTTTATCTCCTCCTCAGCATCCCTGCCCTCACCCTCCCTGTATCTCCTCCTAAGTGTCCCTGCCCTCACCCTCCCTGTATCTCCTCCTCAGTGTCCCTGCCATCACCCTCCCTGTATCTCCCCCTCAGCATTCCTGCCCTCACCCTTCCTGTATCTCCTCCTCAGTGTCCCTGCCCTCACCCTCCCTGTATCTCCTCCTCAGCATCCCTGCCCTCACCCTCCCTGTATCTCCTCCTCAGTGTCCCTGCCCTCACCCTCCCTGTGACTCTCAAAGTAGTGGGAGTAAGAAAGGGAAAGAAGGGAGGGAAAGTAGATGGGAAAAGGGGTGCTGAGAGAGAGAGGAGTAAAAAGAGAAAAGAAAAAATATCCTCAGGCAGTGCTGGGATAATAGCTTAAAAAAATAAACAGAAACCCAGGCAATGCTGGACATAAGTATAAGGGACACTACTATGTTGTGTAATATGAATCATAGGGACTACATACAGTGTAATGTGAATAGGTTTGCGCTACAGTGTGGCATAATTTTAATTGGAGGTACTGTTCTCAGGTGCTATTGTGTCCACACCCCTTCCTTGTGAGACCACACCTCTCTTTTGTGATGGGAGGGAGGGCGCAATTTTATAGTTTGCAGGAGGGCGCCGAACACCCTTGCACCAGCCCTGAGCGGCGCCTACACTCTGGCCTGCAGACACATATGTGCCTCCCCAGCCAAAGACCTCACCGCACGTCACTGCAATGCAGAGGTAAGGCCAGCAGTTGTGAGCAGATTATTGGAAATCACAGAGGAACACAAGGATGAGGATGACACTTTAGCCTTGGCCAGAGAGAAGACTTCTTTGACAGATCCTAATAGAGTTACTTTGAATTTTCAGCACCTAATATCAAAAAGAGATGAATGTGGCTATAGAGAATGTTGGGCTAAAGGTCCAAGAGAAAGAATTGGAAATTTTGACATGGAGGAAGAAGCACAATAGTATTTCTGGGATATGTTACGATGCAGAAAAGTGTTGCTAAGTTTAAAAAAACTATTCACATAACTATATAAAGTTCCATAAAGTCAGGAAAAAAAACAGAAGAGACACAAGAACTTGGAAGATGAGACCACCAGATGACAGACGAGTCTGGATGCTGTTCTTGAATGTGGTGAAAGACTCAGTGGATGAAAGTGAAGAGGGACTCCACCATGAAAATGCCTTGTCCCAAGTCACTCAACCCAGGGGTTGTGAGCTGGGGAGGGGGAAAAGTGGTAGAATGAAGCTAAGAGGCGTTGGTGAGCCACTGAATCTGTGCTGTGATGGAGGGATCTGGTGTGTGACTACACCTATCTACTGCCCAGAGTATACAGCCCAGGGCCAATATTTACTAAAAGTCCGAGTTTGGTCGATTTGTGTTTTTTTTTCTAAGTCCCAATCCGGGAATTCACTAAGCACCAATCTCGGCAGTGTTTGGTCTATTCGTAATGGTTTGAATGACAACGTCCCGAAATACGAATGAATAGACCATCGGTCAAACGCGGCTGTTATTTCATAGAATACGGGAATTCACTATTCATTCGTATTTGGGTGTTAGTCTCTGAGGGCTCAAATGCGGTCGTATTTTTTTGCGATTTGTTAAAAAAAGCGGCAAAAAAATAGACCTGCTTTTTTCAGTCGTGTTGCAAATAAAAAATCACTCACACCTGAATTAGGATGCCTATAAAAGGATGTTAGGCCCATTTCAAAACACCTACACTCAGAAATGGCAGCAGGACTGTGGGCCAGTGATCTTTTGTGTGCTGTGGGATTCCTCAGACTCAGACATCAGCCTGTAAGTAACCAGGGCCAAGAAACTGAACATGGTCAGCAGGTTGTACAGGTTCCGCGGAGGCTGCGCAGGCCTCGTTTTTTTAGGGGGCGTTTAAACTTGAACGCATTGTCCGATGATAAGGTCATACAGATGTTCCGTCTAAATCGTAACAACATTTTCCGTCTGTATGACCTTGTCAAACTGGGCCTAGACCCTGAGACAGCACGCTCTCGCCCTGTCTCAGGCCTGCACAAACTCCTTGCTGTGTTGCACTTTATGGCTACTGGCAGCTTTCAGGCTGTGTCTGGGGATGTCATAGGAATCTCACAGCCCACATTTTCCAGAATCTTAACATAGGTGATGTATACCTAACAACCTCTTCTGTTTTGTGTTTGTTTTAATTTTTCGGTGGCCAGTTCTGTCCTAAAATCTCAAGTTTATTGTTCTTTAAAATGTACACACAGGTTTTGGCTGTTTTGCAGCCACACATCGAGGCCTCAATCTGCTTCCCTACCCAGGAGTCTCAGTGGCATGCCGTCAGGGTAGATTTCTATGAGCTGGCTGGCATGCCCAATGTGCTTGGAGCCATAGATTGCACACACATTCAGCTGAGACCACCTAGGGGCAGGCAGCACATATATACAAACCGCCATTTTCAACACTCCACAAATGTGCAGGTGGTTTGTGATGCAAATCTCAAAATAATGAGTGTTGTTGCTGGTTACCCTGGGGGCTGCCATGACTCCTTCATCCTCAGTCAGTCATCCCTCTTTGATAAGTTTGAGGACGGACAAATGCCAGATGGATGGCTGCTGGGTATGTAATTTGATATGTGTAGGCCTGCGTATACTTTGCCCAAATACAGGTGCAGATGTATTAACCTGTAGAAGGCATAAGGAAGTGAGAAACCAGTGATCTGTGCAAGGTGTTAAAGGCACCAGTCAATCTGCTCCAATATGTAAATGAACATTTAGGATCAGATTGTCTGCTGCCTTTATTACCTTGCACATATCACTGGTTTTTCACTTCCTTATGCCTTCTACAGGTTTTTTTTTTCCAATAAAGTATTTTTATTCAGTAAAATGAAGAGTAAGGTACAGACATTGCAAACCAATAACATATCACATACATCAGACATATCAGAACTTCATTTATGGTACAATTTAACATCAGTGGATTAACTGCTATGTCTATGAGGGAGTGAGCATGCATTTCGATTTTTCGGTCTTTTATGATCCGCAAGATCCGCAACCATTATGTACATCTCCATTAGATTTTTTATAAATTTTTGCCCTTGAGCTAACCAAGAAAAGAACAAATAAACAGAACAAACATAACTAAAACAAAGAATAGTAAGCACCTAGATAGAAGCGTATGAAGGAGCGATCATCTGATTCAGGAGCACAATAGTCAAGTATATGCTTAGGTGAGCACGCAGGGCTCCACTGCCAATCATCTTAAACGAATATCCTTAAGCTGTAAGTCATTTATGTGGTATCACTTCAGTTCACACTGTGATTAAGGGACCAGTTGGGAATGGGGGGAGTTCAGCCATGGAGACCAGACTCTTTCAAATTTGGCTGAAGCGTTTTGCTTCATATATATATATATATACCGTATATACTCGAGTATAAGCCGACTTTTTCAGCACTTTTTTTTGTGCTGAAAAAGCCACCTCGGCTTATACTCGAGTCAGTGCAGGCAGAGGCAGAGCAGTGTGAAGGAGGGACATGGAGCGCACAGCGCGCGGCGCTCCTGTGTCCCTCCTGCATCTCCGGCGGCAGCAGCGGCGGTTCTATTACAGGAAATACCCGTTCGTGACCTCTGATCACGAACCGGCACTTCCTATAATAGACCCGCCGCGGCCGCCGAAGATGCAGGAGCGACACAGGAGAGCCGCGCACGCTGTGTGCTTCGTGTCCCTCCAGAAGACAGCGCGGGATCGACGGAGGGGTAAGTAACAGCACTGTGGGGCATACCTGGCACTTGGGGAGGGAACGTATCTGGCAGCACTGTGGGGGCATATCTGGCAGCACTGTGGGGGCATAACTGGCAGCACTGTGGGGGCATATCTGGCAGCACTGTGGGGGCATATCTGGCAGCACTGTGGGGGCATAACTGGCAGCACTGTGGGGGCATATCTGGCAGCACTGTGGGGGCATATCTGGCAGCACTGTGGGGGCATATCTGGCAGCACTGTGGGGGCATATCTGGCAGCACTGTGGGGGCATATCTGGCAGCACTGTGGGGGCATAACTGGCAGCACTGTGGGGGCATAACTGGCAGCACTGTGGGGGCATATCTGGCAGCACTGTGGGGGCATATCTGGCAGCACTGTGGGGGCATATCTGGCAGCACTGTGGGGGCATAACTGGCAGCACTGTGGGGGCATATCTGGCAGCACTGTGGGGGCATATCTGGCAGCACTGTGGGGGCATATCTGGCAGCACTGTGGGGGCATATCTGGCAGCACTGTGGGGGCATATCTGGCAGCACTGTGGGGGCATATCTGGGAGCACTGTGGGGGCATATCTGGCAGCACTGTGGGGGCATAACTGGCAGCACTGTGGGGGCATATCTGGCAGCACTGTGGGGGCATATCTGGCAGCACTGTGGGGGCATATCTGGCAGCACTGTGGGGGCATATCTGGCAGCACTGTGGGGGCATAACTGGCAGCACTGTGGGGGCATATCTGGCACTATGAGGGCATATCTGGCACTGAGGGCTGTGTACGGCTAGAGCTGCATTTCCCACCCTAGGCTTATACTCGAGTCAATAAGTTTTCCCAGGTTTTTGTGGTAGAATTAGGTGCCTCGGCTTATATTCGGGTCGACTTATACTCGAGTATATCTTTCTTTGAATATTGTATTGTTAACCAGGGACTTGAGCGCAGATATTAAAGGGCCACCAGGGGCCATCCAGAGCCTCGCAATGCAAACCTTGGCCAAGGCACATACATTGCGAGCAAAAAGACCCACCGAAACAGGCATAGAAGTAGAGCCCTCCATCCCCAAAATACAAAATTGCGGGGTAAGCAGTCCGCCAGTCACTCCCGTATTCTCCAGGATTGACCTAACCCCCGACCAGAACATCCGCAACCTCGGGCAGTCCCACACTAGGTGCCAGAATGTACCCACATCCACCCCACACTTAGGGCAGAGGCCAGTCCCACCAGTCCCAAAAGTAGCCAGCCTAGTTGGAGTTATATAAATTCTATGTATAATGAAAAATTGAATTTGCTGATATCTGAGAGACTTGGTAACTGTAGCAGGATATTCCAGAGCAAGGGTCCAGTCCTCCTCAGTTATTGGACCTATATCCTCCTCCCACTTTCCACAGAGACGTGTCAGAGGGTCCGCATGGAGTTTAGTTAGGAGATATCCATACGCAAGGGAGACCATCTTAGCCCGACCCAGTGTAGCCACAAAGGTCTTTATGGGAAATGGGAGGATTCGTGGGGGGGACTCAGCAAATTGGGACTGGAGGGCATGACGAAGTTGAAGGTATCTGAAAAAGTAGGAGTTGGGTAAATCAAACTCATCTTTCAGCTGCTGAAAGGATTTGAATACACTATCTAGGTAGAGCTGGGATATAGAAACCACCGATCTAGGGGCCCAAACCTCCCGTCCCTCAAGTGCGTGTAGTTCAGGAAGCCAGTCAGAGTACCAAAGGGTGGTATCTGGGTCCAGGTCGTCGTACCCCAAGAGAACTCTCAGGGCCCGCCATATCTTTAAGGCCTGGAAAATAATAGGGGGGAGAAACCGAGCCATGTTCCCACTTAGCAGCACCTGCATAGGAGATAGGTGGGGGAAGTAGCAGCGAATAAACTCACAATGTAAAGAATCAGCGCTAGAGTCCTGCGCCCATACACTGATATGAGTCAGCTGAGCAGCGTAGTAATATATCTGAAAATTAGGCAGAGCCAGGCCGCCGTCTGAACGCTGCCTGGTAAGGGTATTTAACTGTATTCTAGGTCTTTTATTGGCCCATATCAGTGAGGATAAAACGCTATTCAATTTCCTAAAGAATATTGGGAAGATATATACCGGGGACTGGAGAATAATATATAAAAGTTTGGGCAGTATGATCATTTTAATGAGATTGACCCTACCAGAGACCGTCAGTGGAAGCCTACACCAAGTTTTGGATTTGCTGATGACCCACTGCATGGTTGGGTCCAGATTCAGGGGGATATAATCAGAAGGGTCATTAGTTATTTGGATTCCAAGGTATTTAAATTGTGTTGTCCAACATAATGGCAGGGAGATTTTGGGAACAGTAGGAGGGGGGCCTATGACTGGCATAATGTATGATTTAGACCAGTTAATTCTAAGACCCGAATGAGCTCCGAAGCTCTCTATCACACGCAGCAAAATGGGCATTGACTTGGTGTAGTCCTGCAAAAACAACAGCATATTGTCGGCGTAGAGAGCTATTCTATCCTCACGTGAGCCCGTACAGATTCCTGTAATATCTGGGTGCGATCTTACCAAGGGCTCGATGGCCAAGGCGAACAGCGTGGGGGATAGGGGCAGCCCTGTCTAGTACCACGGGATAATTGAAAGGATGGGGATACATAACCATTCACCAAGATCCTGGCACTCGGATGATGGTACAGTAATTTAGTCCATCTGATAAAGTTGGGCCCGAAGCCCATACGTGCCATCACCTCCCATAAATAAGCCCATTCAATGCTGTCAAAGGCCTTGGCCGCGTCCAGCGAGACCACAGCCGAGTCAGAAGGGGAGTCATGTGGGAGTTGCAAAATGGTATATAGTCTACGCAGGTTAATAGATGTGGACTTCCCTGGCATGAAGCCAGTCTGGTCCGAGTGAACGAGGGAGGTGATTACTGTGTTAAGCCGTACTGCCAATATCTTTGCCAGGACCTTAGCGTCATTGGGAATCAGGGAGATCGGCCTATAGGAGTCTGGAGACCTAGGGTCCTTACCGGGCTTTGGAATTACTATTATAATTGCCTCTGACATAGAGAGGGGAAGCTCATTATTGGCAAATATATCTAAGTATAGGGCATGGAGTCTGGGCCCAAAAAAATCAATATGATTCTTGTAGACCTCGGAGGGAATCCCGTCAGACCCCGGAGCATTGCCACCAGGGGACATGCCAATGGCCGCAGTCACCTCCTCGAGCGTCAAGGGCGCCTCCAGCTGCTCACAGGCCCCAGAGGAAAGTTTGGGCAGCGCAATATCCCCCAGGTAATATGAGAGATCTAGAGTAGAGCACGTCAATTGTGAGCTATATATCTCAGAGTAATAGGATCTGAATAATTGCGCAATGTCTGGCGTGGTGTCAACAAAGGAGCCATCCCCGCCAGACATCTGGGTGATCGTAGAGCCAGGACGATCATAGTGTATCAGACGAGCCAGGAGTCCCCCCGTCCTATCAGCCTGCATATAAATATTAGTAGCTTTAAAAAGGAGGGAGCGTGAGTTTTTATCGGACAGGTGGGCCATCCAAGCCGACTGAGTCACTAGCCAGCGTACCTTCGTCGCTGGGGCACCATCCAGCAAATATTGGGACTCTAGTTCCCTGGCGTCGCTTTCAAGGGCCTGTTCTCTCTCCCTTGAGGACATTTTATGAGCCGCTATGCGTCTAATATAGGAACCTCTCAAAAACGCCTTAAATGAATCCCAAACTATCGTACCCGGGGCTGACCCTACATTATCGTTAAAGTACCCCCCCCCCACTGAGTCTCCAGGTCACTGCAGTCACCCAGTTGGGTCAGCCAAGAGGGGTGCAGCTTCCAATAAGAGTGCCCCCTCTGACCCCCCACAGCAATGGTCATCAACAGAGGGGAGTGATCAGAGACCCCTCGAGCCTCATAGTGGATGTCGATGATCCCAGGGACAAGGGCAGGGGACACCAGCATCAGGTCAATCCTGGAGAAGGAGCCATGAGTACTGGAAAAACAGGAGAACTGACGGGCCGCAGGGTGACGGAGTCTCCACGGATCCACCCACTGCAAACTATCCAAGAAATCAGCAAACTTGGTAGAGCCACCACCCGCCAGCGCAACATTCGGGGAGTGCCATCGGTCCAAGGATAAATCTAGGATATTATTAAAATCGCCTAGGCATATCACTGGGGTGGTAGGAGAAGGAGCAATAAAGGAGGCAGCCTGCTGCAACACAGCATATGAAAAAGGAGGGGGGACATACACCGCTAAAATATAATAGGGCTGGGAGCTCAGTTTACATTCCATAAATACAAATCTGCCATGCGGGTCAGTTTGGATCGATAACAATTCAAATTGCACTGATTTTTTAATCAGAACCGAGACACCCCTAGAAAAGGAAGAATGAGAGGCATGGTAAGCCCATCCCACCCAGGCCCGTCGTAAAGACAATAACCTATTTCCCTCCAAGTGGGTCTCACTGAGGCATGCAATATCCGGGTCATATTTTTTAATCATATTTACAACCAAAGAGCGTTTGATTTTGTTATTCAGACCTCGGACATTCCATGCCAAAAATTTCAGGTTAATCATGACCCCGTACAGACTCTATGTGTCTTCCGGATAGACATTTCCCTAAAATATAACTGAGAATCAACATTATTAATACCAGCATCACATGACGTATGGAAGCCCTGCGTTATAAGCCACAGCGTCTGAATCATTAAACATCCTTGCTTCAGAAAAAACTTAGGTAAGAAAAATAACAAACTAAACAAAGAAAACCAAAAACAGCAACAAAGGGAGCCGCAACCGGCAGCTTCCCAGTTATCCCTCCCCTCCCCGTACACCCCCCCGAACACCGGCATACTTTTATCCCAAACCAGCAACCCAAACTTCCAAGTGCTAAGAAGGCCTAGATTCCCAACTAAACCTCTAACCCTTCTCTAATCAACACCACTTGGACGTAAAAGTCTTGAGCCACCAATGCAAAGGAGGGGGGCTCCCCGATCTATGATCTTTCCCTCCGGTAAATCAGGCCCCAGCTTCTGCATCTCAGGAGATCAGTCCGGAGCTAGCTGCCGAGCACCCGATGCAAATCTGTCCAGCCATTGTGCCGCTTCCCTGGGGGAATTAAAAAACTTGGTCTCCCCATCCGCCACAACTCGGAGCCTTGAAGGAAACAGCATGGAATATGAGATGTTAAGGTCTCGCAGACGCCGTTTTATGGGCATAAACTGGGCTCTGTCCTTCTGGACGTCTGCGGCAAAATCCGGGAAGGCCGACACCTTGACTCCATTACGGACCAGCGGGCCCTTCGTACGACCTAGGCGGAGAACTGAGTCCCGGTCCTTATAATGTAGGAATTTGGCGATGAAGGTGCGAGGAGGGGCACCAGGAGGTAGCGGCCGAGATGGTATCCTATGTGCACGCTCCACCGTGAATTGGGCCGTAAAGGACTCAGCGCCATATATCTCCTTAAGCCAAGATTCAAGGAAGTCCTCCGGCTGCGAGCCTTCTTCTCTTTCAGGCAGGCCTACAAATCTTACATTGTTCCTGCGCAGCCGTCCCTCCATATCTAAGAGCTTGGTCTGAAGGGAGGAAACCTGCTGAGTCACCGTGGTTACGGATTGCTTCAGGGGGCCACACATATCTTCCAGGTTGGAAACCCGTGTCTCCGCCTCACCCACTCTCTCACAGATACGCTGAACATCTTGTTGGAGTAAGGAGAGGTCGCACTGCACCTTTCCCATCTTATCGGAGAGACGCTGTTCACTGCCAGCTATAGCCTCCAGCACCTGTTGAATAGACGGCGCCTCTGCCGCCTCTGGGGAACCGGCCGCAGACACAGAGGGGGAGTTCGAGTGGGTCGGAGAGGCTCCCTGAGAAGGAGCCGATGACACCCTGGGATTGGATTGCCTGGCATATCTTTCTAGTTTGGCCGCGGCCGCACTCTGGCCGCCCTTAACCATATTGTACAGGAGCAGTCACACCTACCCCAGGACAGGGTTTTCAGAATAGAAGTGTAGTTAGAAGGAGGTAGCAGCAAGGACGTATACAATCAGTGGCGGGAAGCAACCGTGCCCGGTCTTTATGTCAAAATATCAATGGGTAGAAAATACAGACTTGTGTAGAAGCAACAATACGGACAGGAATATTGAAGAGGGAATATCCTGCAGCAGTTCCAGGAGGCAGGGGTAGGATATTGGTGTGTAGTACACTGTAGGATATTAGTGCAGTACAGCAGCGTAGCCAGATCCAATCTATATGCAGCCTCTATGTGGTAGAATGGGAGAGCTGCGCAGCGGGAACACCTGACTGTGCTTCCAACAGTATGTTGAGATAATATAGGTAATATAGATATTGAGAGGCTGATGATGGGTGAGAGCAACTTACAGTAAGGTCTCAAAGATCAAAAAACAGTTTGCAAGTCACAGGAGAATCCTATCAGGCAGCCCTTCAGATGTGCAGGCATAGGCAGCAGCCTTTATAATCCACTCCTAAAATGGCCGCAGTGTCTCTTCCCCTTCCCCAGGAGTACCTGCTTATCGACCTATCTTCAGGGTCCCAGGTCACAGCCCGAAAGGCAGAGAGGCTATCTCCCCCCCCCCACAGTCTTCCCGCGGCGTTTGGCATCAGCAGCAGCCCGCCGCTCGAGCTCCGGGTGTCCCGCGGCCGAGGCCGCCAAAATCGAGGCCGGGGATCCGGAAGAGTTGTAGGCCGCAGGGCCGGACGGCGGTGATTGCCACATCTACGGGACCCGGAGACCACGGAGAGGGACGCCCGTCGATGCCCAGCAGCACAGGGCGGGTGTTTCGGCCGGGCAAAAGCACCAGAGGGAGTCAGGATTGATGTCAGGAGTTTGGTAGCCGGGGAGCTCCCGAGACCTGCTGCCTACTCCTCAGCCGTCGTGGCCACGCCCCATGCCTTCTACAGGTTAATACATCTGCCCCACAGTGTGTTACTTATGCGTTGCTGTATCTTCACATGAATCACGTTACTATATCTGTCTTTTAGGTGATGGAGGATATGGCTGTTTCTCTTGGCTTCTAACTCCATTGTCCCGACCTGATACCCCTGCTGAACACAATTACAATCATGCACATAAGTCCACGCGGAATGTGATAAAAAGATGTTTTGGTGTGCTGAAATCTAGGTTTCGGTGTCTGGATAAGTCTGGTGGCCTTTTGTTGTATAGTCCCTCCAAGGTGACTCAAATTGTGTTCTGCTGCTGCTTTCTTCATAACATGTGTTTGCAACAACATCTGCCACATGTTGAGGAGGAGGAGGAGGAGGAGGAGGAGGAGGAGGAGGAAGAAAGCAGCCAGCAAGCAGAGGAATTAGAGACATCTGGTGATACTTGGAGTACTGATGTAGGGAGGCAGGTTAGGCAACACATCATCAATAGCTATTTCTAAGGTAAGCTTGGTTTGCTTATTTCATTTGTTGTGTCTTCATAAATAGATGTTTTGTTTTTTTGGTCAAAATCCATTACTCAGAATGTGTCTGTCTCCTTGACACATACAAACATACCCTCGCTATATGGTCAACAAATTTTGCATGTGTATTGTGTGTCTTTTTAATATCAAAACCACAGATTATGAGTGGCATGCATTAAGTCTGGATAAGTGTTCGAAATCTTACAGTGCTAATTTCTTACAAGCCCACATCATCCATTTAGTATTTCACTTTATCATTGTGTGTAATGTCCTAATGCACAGGTTCACAAACTCGGCCCCCAGGCCCACACACAGTGCATGTTTTTCTCGTAACCCAGTAGAAGCACAGGTGTATGAATTACTCACAGACATATGTAAAAAGGTCCACAGGTGGAGCTAATTATGTCACTTGTGATTCTGTGAGTAGACCTGCAAAACATGCACTGTGTGGGTTCCTGATGGCCGAGTTTGAGAACCTGTGTACTCAAAAAACTATCCTCAACATATAATATGTTTGCCTTGAGAAATACATGTGTCCCTATGTGTGACACAACATCATATTTAAGACTCACAAACTTACTGTAATCAGGATTAATTTATTTCCTAATGTTTGATGCTGGAAACTTGATGATGTGTAAGTAAATACACAGTTTGCCACACATATACAGTATTATAATCAGATTTTTTTTTGTAAAAGTACATATTTGTTTGTTTCAGCATCATGTGTAAAAACATGCTTAATAATTTTTAGCACACACAAACCTGTCCCAACAATACTGACATTCATTTGTACAATGTTTTTCCAAAAAAACAAAGGCAACATATTACAAGCTTTTTATGCCACTCAATTGTGTTAATCTTGTAATGTTGTATAGATAAGATAGCTAAGATATGTATCACTAACATTGTAATTTGGATTGTCTGCAGGCAAAGAGAATGATTGGAATCTAGAAAGAGTAATGATTAGAAAAAAATCAAGTGGTCAGTTTACTTCCTGCTAAAGACATTCTGCCTGGCTGGCAATTATTGTATCTGCAGGCAAAGAGAATGATTGGAATCTAGAAAGAGTAATGATTAGAAAAAAATCAAGTGGTCAGTTTACTTCCTGCTAACATGTATGTGTGGCTCCATCAACATTTTCCTCCTCCAATACCCAAAATAAATGAAAAGGAATAAATGTGCGTAATATTTTTCACAATTAATTTGGTGCACTTATAATTAATGATGTTTACAAAAGGGGCAAGGAGCTAAGTGTGATATTTTGTAAAGAATCAAAAACACTTGCTAACTTTAATTATCACAAATGTCTAACTTTTTTTGTTACCTTTTTTTTGGTGGCTGCTTGTCCTGCCCTTTGCCTTTAGCACTGTCATATTGGCGTGCTCTGGTGAATCGTCTTGGTGGTGATGAGAATGGCGTGATATTTGGAGTAGTCGTACCAGAACTGCTGGTTGTTTGCTGTTGGTGCATGCATCTGAGTGTTTCATTCAGGTTAGTGAGGGTGGCATTGAGTTCACGTGTAGCAGCATTTTGATTGTCTACTATTCTGAATAAGCTTTCATTAATCTTTTGACTGTTTTGAATAATGCTCATATAACTTTGCTGTTGTCTGTGCTGTTCTTTAATTAGTCTGTGCTGTTCTTCCATTATGCGCTGTAAGTTGCCCATGACCTGTGTAATGTCTGTACGCATGAGTTCCATGGTATTGCCTATTCTGGTTGTTTGCTCATTTTGTCCACTCAGATTTCTAGAGATTCTTCTGAGGTGAGATGGTAGGCTTGCAAACATTTGTGTCTGCTTACGCAGGCAATCTTCATTAGTGGCCTGCTGTCTAGCCCAAATAGTCCAAAACACCTGATCAGGGCCTTGTGTTCCTGGTGTTGTTGGGCTGTGTTGTGGTGGGGGTGGTGTGCTTTGCAGTGGTGGTGTACTCACAGGTGCTGGGGGGCTCATTCCTTGCATTAATGGCTGCATTTCTAAGATGTTTGTCTCCTCCATGTCACTGTGTTGGTGTTGTTGCGGAGGGATGCTGTTCCCAGGACTCGAAGCTGAAATGTTAAACATATCTCCGTTAGCTATCCATATGGTTGTGAAATGAAAACAAAACACTACACATGGAACACATGTCAATCACTGTTGCTTTCAACTATTCTGCCTAGCAACATTATCACTCATAGCTTAAATACATACATATGCCTGCTTGTGGCAAATGTGTCTGGTTACTTAATTGTGAAAGCAAACACTTTAGTTTTATTGTAGCTCACACATACTCCAGCATAAAAGAAACATTGTAATACATAATGTGTTACCTTATAGCTTTGTTCAAACAAACATAGTAATGTTTTTGTAGGTATTTTGCAATGTTACCTTAAGCACACATGAGATTTTTTGAAAAACAAACTTACTTTTTACAAACAAACCAACATGCTTTTTTGTTGCAGCATCTTACACCCAATGTCATACTGTATGACTCAAGTGGACATACATATCTTTACTGGATGTGGACAAGGCCATTTAGTTTGGATTCCATTTCAGCTTTTACTTACTGCGGTAAGTATTTTGGTTTTGGATGTGTTTGGACTTAATGCGGTAATGACTGATTATGATTATGTCCTGACATTTTACACTTTTTTTCCAGTTTGATACTCACAATCAAGATGAGGGGAGTCTGGATGACGTCTTGGAGGTGTGTCCAAAATTTGGAGTGGGGGGACAGAACATACGGACAATAATCTTCGTGGCGGGGTAGCCTGCTGTGTTTGTGGCGGGACAGACGACCTTGCTTTCTTTTCGACCACAGGTTTCTTGTGGTGATGTCTAACAGAAGAGCCACTTCTGCTGCTCCATACTTCTTTCGATGGACCTTTTAATGAAAGTGCAATTTTGTTAGGGCCATTCCTTTACAAGCATACCCTATACTACAATGGACACTTTACCTGCTTCCGCAGCGTCATCATCATCAGATGTGTTAGGATTTACTGGCCGACGAGTAGTACTGCTTTTTTCCGACACTGTATAAAATGAGATATATTCATAAATCATGCTATTGTGTATACATCCACCCATTATGCTTAAAACATTTATACCTTTAGAAATGCTTGAGGTTTTTTTTATAAAAAACATAAGGAGCAGAAATACCAAAACAAATAATTATAATTTTTCAAATATGCACTATGGCAACATCAAGACAGCCAAACATGTACAGGACACTGACATAGGCCACAAGTTAAAGGAATGGGTTTAAAAAAACAAAACAAAAAAAAAACCCACAAATTAATTTTGAATGGTTTTTAAAAATAATACAGATGCAATATCTAATTGGCTCTGTGATGTGACAATCCAAATACACATTACCACTATATGACCACACAAAAAAAAACAGCAAATGTTAAGATTTAAAAAAAAATGCAGTATGGTGTCACAGAACAAATAGAAGCAAAAAAAAAAAAAAAAATTATATTACAAAAAAAAACCCTTCTGTAAAGATGACATTACACATGTAAGTGGTTTACAAACCACTATCCAGTACTCCAGCCTCTAACATGACAACGACTTATTTTAATTCTAAAAAACATGGAACACTTATATATAAAACATAGTCATATTTTTTAAAGAACAAAACGGCCAAAAGGAAAACATTATTGCAGGACAAATCAGAGACACAACAAGTCCAAACTACACATGCTAAATATCTGTGTGAAAAACACATGACATACAATAAAGTAAGATGTTACATTGGCTTTTAGCTAACACATGACCCAAAACAATGTATTTGCAAACACACACTTGAAGATGGGAGTAATATGCAACGTCACATGACACAGATTACAAAATACAACTTATACAAAAATTAAAACAAAAAACACAGGCTCACCATTCTTCCTTGGCCTATCTGAATCCCGGACATGGGTTGCAGAGACAACTTCAGGAGGTATGACACTCCGCATGGGCTCCTCATACTCCAGATATCTTGCAATATAGGGCTGCCCACCACCGGTTTGCCGAGCCGACTTGGCCTCCTTGGCCATTTTGGACTTGACACGTCGCTTTATGTCATAGTACCGTTTGCGGCATGTGTCCTCCGTCTGCTTGACCACCCCCTCACTATTGACAGCAGCAACTACTTTCGCCCACAACACCGTCTTCCTCCGTGTTGGCACCTTGGCGGACTCAGGCCCAAATAGCTGCCTCTGATACTTCATCAGCTCACGCACCAATGCCACATTTTCAGCAAAACTAAACTCTACATTCCGCCCAGTCTTAGTAGTGGTGCGTGGCTGCAGAGCACTCTGACTGTCACTATCACTTGAGGCTGCTGCAGCAACCTCACCCACCTCCTCCACCTCACTAACCTCACTAACACTCGCCTCCTCCACCTGACCGACCTCCTCCCCCTCACTCACACCCTCCACCTCTGAGTCACACATAATTGTGTGTGTAAACAGTTAACACAGGAAAAAAAAAGACAAACAACACACTCCTCCACTACCACTACACAACTCACACACACACACACACACACACACACACACACACACACACACACACACACACACACACACACACACACTGACATCTGACAAGGGACTATAAAGAAAAATAACTTGGACTAAAAATGAGACAAAACCACAAAATACAAGACAACAATAATGACAAGACGACTTTCAAACACAATACCACACTCAGAAATCGCTACCAACACTCCTCACCAAACCACAAAATCACCTACCTCCACAGCACAACCTCCCTCCTCCTCACCACTAACTAAACGCACGAGGTGCGGACGGTTTGGGGCGTATTTATATGGTTGCGCACAGACACTCCTACCATCTGAAACACAACCAATCACGAACGGGGATGAAAATCGAAACTGAAAGTGAAAATGCGGCCGCTGGAAAAAAAAAACCCTGCCGCGTTTAACGTAGTGCAAAAACCTGCAAATCCAACAAAAACAACTACGCAATCGACAATGACGGCCGAAAATGTGGAAAAACAACCGACTGGCATCGACATCGGGAAACCCGAAAACAATAAACTCGAATGCTTAGTAACTTTGCGTATATGGATTCAAAAAGTTGCATGAAAATGCACCCGATACAAAATGAGTTTAAACACTACACAAACCGACTCAAACACGAATATTAGTAAATATTGGCCCAGGTTGGGGTGTGGAACCCAATCAGGATAGTGAGCCAGAAGGCCAGTGTCCATACCTTCAGGAGGCTGGGAAGACTTTGAGACTGTGTGAAGTTTATAGACTAGCAGCCGTGATAGTCAGGTCTGAAGAAGTAAGGTAGTAGCGCCATGTATGGGGGCTAGGTTTATTTGTTATATTCTGTTTCTTTGTACTGACATACAGTAAAACATCATTTATTTGTTTAAACCCGGACAAGCGGAGTGATGACCTTTATCTGAGCACCAAAACACTGCACCACTGACCACTCTGCTGAGCGACATACCCCAGGTCGTCACATTAAAGTTTAGCAGCAGAAATGTGTGTAGTCATGACAGTGACACCGAGAAGTTTACTCCTAATCAAAACATATGGACGGCTCATTACGTGTTCTTCGTGATAAATATCTATGTGGGCGTTTGGCAGATGGAAAATATCAGCGTCACCGTGGGCCAAATATTAACCAATCGTTCCAGTGTGCCCTAACCTGCTAATCCAAACCAGAGACAGCAAAATATATGTATTTCTATTTTTTCACTTAAAAATAAGAATTTACTTACCGATAATTCTATTTCTCGTAGTCCGTAGTGGATGCTGGGAACTCCGTAAGGACCATGGGGAATAGCGGCTCCGCAGGAGACTGGGCACAAAAGTAAAGCTTTAGGACTACCTGGTGTGCACTGGCTCCTCCCCCTATGACCCTCCTCCAAGCCTCAGTTAGGATACTGTGCCCGGACGAGCGTACACAATAAGGAAGGATTTTTGAATCCCGGGTAAGACTCATACCAGCCACACCAATCACACCGTACAACTTGTGATCTGAACCCAGTTAACAGCATGATAACAGAGGAGCCTCTGGAAAGATGGCTCACAACAACAATAACCCGATTTAGTTAACAATAACTATGTACAAGTATTGCAGACAATCCGCACTTGGGATGGGCGCCCAGCATCCACTACGGACTACGAGAAATAGAATTATCGGTAAGTAAATTCTTATTTTCTCTGACGTCCTAGTGGATGCTGGGAACTCCGTAAGGACCATGGGGATTATACCAAAGCTCCCAAATGGGCGGGAGAGTGCGGATGACTCTGCAGCACCGAATGAGAGAACTCCAGGTCCTCCTCAGCCAGGGTATCAAATTTGTAGAATTTAGCAAACGTGTTTGCCCCCTTCCTGGGGCGTGGCTACGACGGCTGAGGAGTAGGCAGCAGAGTTCGGGAGCTCCCTGGCCATTAACTCCTGCAATCAATCCTGACCCCCTCTGGTGTCTCTGCCCGGCCGGAATCTATCACCACAGGCTGTGGGCACCGGCGGGCACCTCATCGCGCACTCTCCGGGACTCGTGGAGCGGCATTTCCCGACTTCCAGCCCTGCGGCCTGCACCTCCTCCGGATCCCCGGCCTCGATTTTCGGCGACCCGGACCGCGAGTCGCCCGCAGCTCGAACGGCGGGTTGCTGCTGCTGCCGGAAGCCGCTGAGAGTCTGGAAACAGGGGATAACATCTCCTCTGCCTGTCGGGCCGTGATCTGGGGCCCTGGTAGCTGGAAAAGATTAAGGTACTCCTGGGGAAGGGGAAGAGGCACGGCGGCCATCTTAGAAGCTGATTATAGGCTGCTGCCCACGCATGGTCACATGTAAAATCACCTGATGGGATTCACATATTCTCATATGCCCTGCGAACTGTCCCTGCATTCTGAGACCTTTCTGCATGCTGCTCTCTCCCATTCCTGACAGGATCCTTTAATGCACACTGATTTCTTCTACTACTACTCTCCTAATGACTATGCTAATACCTACCTGAGACTGGAGACAAACTCAGCTATTTATTGTGCACTGCCCTTCCAATATAACATACTGGAACTGCACTTAAATCAGATCTGCCTACACTGCTGTGCTGCACCAATTTCTCACAGTGTACTACGTACCATCATCCTATTTTACTATTCTGACATATTGACTGTACGCGGCTGATTCCCGCCACTGATTATACGCGGCCTGGCTGCGTCCGTCATCTAGCCACAACCCTATACTATAGCCTTAATCTGGGAAGTGTGTGACTGCTCCTGCTCAGCATGGTGGGGGGCGGCCGGAGTGCGGCCGCGGCCAAACTTGAAAAATTTACCAGGCAACCCAACCCTAGGGCTGCACCGGCTCCTTCTCAAGAAGCCTCTCCAACACACTCGACCTTCCCTCCTGAGACAGCGGTTGATTCCCCGGAAGTGGTGGGGGCCCCGTCTATTCAACAAGTGCTGGAGGCTATAGCCGGCAGTGAACAGCGTCTCTCCGATAAGATGGAAAAGGTGCAGTGCGATCTCTCCTTGCTCCGCCAAGATGTACAGCGTATCCGAGAGAGAGTGGGTGAGGCGGAGACACGGGTCTCCAATCTGGAAGATTTATGTGGTCCCCTTAAGCAATCTGTATCCGGGGTGACCCAGCAGGTCTCCTCACTTCAAACCAAGCTCCTAGACATGGAGGGACGGCTGCGTAGGAACAACGTCAGATTCGTAGGCCTGCCTGAAAAAGAAGAGGGTCCGCAGCCGGAGGAATTCCTCGAATCCTGGCTTAAAGAACTATATGGCGCTGAGTCCTTTACGGCCCATTTTACGGTGGAGCGTGCACATAGGATACCATCTCGGCCTTTACCCCCAGGTGCCCCTCCTCGCACCTTCATCGCTAAATTCCTGCACTATAAAGACCGTGACTCGGTTCTCCGTTTAGGTCGCACGAAGGGCCCGCTGATCCGCAATGGAGTTGGGGTTTCGGCCTTCCCGGACTTTGCCGCTGACGTCCAGAAGGACCGTGCCCAGTTTATGCCCATCAAAAGACGGCTGCGAGACCTCAACATTTCATACTCTATGCTGTTTCCCTCAAGGCTCCGAGTTGTGGCGGATGGGGAGACCAAGTTTTTCAACTCCCCCAGAGAGGCGGCCCAGTGGCTGGACAGATATGCACCGGGTGCTCGGCAACTGGCTCCGGAGTGATCTCCTACGAAAACAGCCCGGGGTTTGATCCACCGGAGGCTTGATCATGGTTCAGGGAGCCCCCTCTCTTTGCACTGGTGGCTCAAGACTTGTACGGCCAAGCGGCGTTGGCTAGAGAAGGGTTGGAGGTTCAGTTAAGAATCTAGCCTTCCTAGCGCTTGGTAGCTAGCTGATTGTTCGGGATATAAGTATGCCGAAGTTGGGGGTGGTATACGGGGAGGGAATGGTTATTTGGGAAGCTGCTAGTTGCGTTTCCTTTTACTATTTTTGGGGTTTTATTTTTTTCTTTAGTTTGTTATTTTTCTTATTCAAGTATTTACGGAGGCAAGGATGTTTCATATTTAGATGCTGTGGCTTACAACGCAGGGCTCATATACGTCATGTTTTATGGGTATTGATAATGCTTATACTCAAAATGTATTTTGGGAGAGGTCCATCCGGGAGGTGTATAGAGTTTATAGGGGGTCATGATTAATCTGAAAATTCTGGCATGGAATGTTCGAGGTCTGAATAACAACATCAAACGCTCTTTGATACTAAATATGATTAAGAAATATGACCCGGATATTGCATGCCTCAGTGAGACCCACTTGGAGGGACAGAGGTTACTGTCCTTACGACGGGCCTGGGTGGGCTGGGCATATCATGCCTCCCACTCCTCCTTTTCTAGGGGGGTCTCAGTTTTGATTAAGAAGACAGTGCAATTCGAGTTGATATCGATTAAAACTGACCCGTATGGAAGATATGTATTTATAGAGTGCAAGCTGAACTCCCAGCCCTATTACATATTAGCAGTGTATGTCCCCCCTCCTTTCTCATACAATGTGCTGCAACAAGCTGCGTCCTTCATAGCCCCCTCCCCTAATACCCCAGTGATATGCTTGGGGGATTTTAATAATGTCCTGGATCTGTCTATGGACCGATGGCACTCCCCACCGGCTGCGCTGGCGGGAGGTGGTCCTACCAAGTTTGCGGATTTTTTAAATAGTTTGCAATGGGTAGATGTATGGCGACTTCGTCATCCTGCGGTTCGTCAGTTCTCCTGCTTCTCCAGTACTCATGGCTCCTTCTCCAGAATTGACCTGATGCTGGTGTCCCCCACCCTCGTCCCTAGGATAATTGACGTCCACTACGAGGCTCGAGGGGTCTCTGATCACTCTCCTCTGATGATGACTCTTGCTGTGGAAAGTCAGAGGGGGCACTCCTATTGGAAATTGCACCCCTCCTGGCTGACCCAGCTGGGGGACTGCGGTGACTTGGAGACTCAATGGGAGGGGTTCTTTGGCGACAATATAGGGTCTGCCCCGGGTACAGTAGTTTGGGACTCGTTTAAGGCGTTCTTGAGAGGCTCATATATTGGACGGATAGCGGCTCATAAAATGGCCTCTAGGGAGAGAGAACAGGCCCTTGAAAAAGATGCTAGAGACCTAGAGTCCCAATATTTATCTGACAACGCCCCTGCGACAAAGACACGATGGCTGGTGGCTCAGTCAGTCTGGTTGGCCCACCTGTCTGATAGAAACTCTCGCTCCCTTCTTTTCAAAGCTACTAATATATATATGCAGGCTGATAGGACGGGGGGCCTTCTGGCCCGCCTTATACATTACGATCGCCCTGGGACCACGATCACCCAGATGTCCGGAGCGGATGGCTCCTTTGTCGACACCACACCGGACATTGCGCTGTTATTCCGATCTTACTTTTCTGAGGTTTATAATTCTCAGTTGCAGCGCTCTACTTCTGATCTTTCACGCTACATGGGGGGTGTCCCGCTACCTGCACTCTCCTCTGAGGCCTGCGAGTTGCTGGAGGCACCTTTAACGCTCGAGGAGGTGACTGCGGCCATTGGTATGTCCCCTAATGGCAAGGCTCCGGGATGCGACGGAATTCCCTCCGAGGTATATAAGAATCATATTGATTTTTTTGGCCCCAAGCTGCATGCCCTATATTTAGATATATTTGCCAGAAACGATCTCCCCCCCTCCATGTCAGAGGCAGTTATAATAGTGATCCCAAAACCCGGTAAAGACCCCAAATCTCTGGACTCCTATAGACCGATATCCCTGATTCCCACCGACGCCAAGATCCTGGCAAAGATACTGGCAATACGGCTTAACACAGTGATAACCTCCCTCATTCACCCGGATCAGACTGGCTTCATGCCAGGAAAGTCCACGTCTATTAATTTACGTAGATTGCATACCATTTTACAGCTCCCACACGGACTCCCTTCTGACTCGGCTGTGGTCTCGCTGGACGCGGCCAAGGCCTTTGACAGCATTGAGTGGGCTTATTTGTGGGAGGTGTTGGCTCGTATGGGATTTGGACCCAATTATATAAAATGGATTAAACTACTGTATCAACATCCGAGTGCCAGGATCTTGGTGAACGGTTATGTATCCCCATCTTTTCAGTTGACCCGAGGTACTAGACAGGGTTGCCCCCTGTCCCCTACGCTGTTTGCCTTGGCCATAGAGCCCCTGGCATGCTTGATTAGATCACACCCGGATATTGTGGGAATATGTACAGGATCACGTGAGGATAGGATAGCTCTTTATGCCGATGACATGTTGCTGTTTTTGCAGGATTACACCAGGTCAATGCCCATCCTGCTGCGTGTGATAGAAAGATTTGGAGATCACTCGGGCCTTAGAATTAACTGGCCTAAATCATACATTATGCCAGTCATAGGCCCCCCTCCTACTGTTTCCAAAATCCCCCTACCACTGTGTTGGACGGTACAGTTTAAGTACCTTGGAATCCAAATAACTAATGACCCTTCTGATTTTCTCCCCCTGAATCTGGATCCGACCATGCAGTGGGTCATGGGCAAATCTAAGACTTGGTGTAAGCTTCCACTAACGGTCTCTGGCAGGGTTAATCTCATTAAAATGATTATACTGCCTAAACTCCTATATATTATTCTTCAATCCCCGGTATATATCTATCCAACATTCTTTAGAAAATTGAATAGCGTTCTGTCCTCACTGATCTGGGCTAATAAAAGACCTAGGATACAGTTAAATACTCTTACCAGACAGAGATCTGACGGTGGCCTGGCTCTACCTAACTTTCAGATATATTACTTCGCTGCTCAGCTGACTCATATCACTATATGGGCACAAAACTCTGAGACCGACTCTCTACATTGTGAGTTTATCCGTTGTTACTTTCCCTACCTCTCTCCTATGCAGGTGCTACTGAGTGGGAGCATAGCTAGGTTTCTTCCCCCTATCATTTTTCAGGCCCTAAAGATTTGGAGGGCCCTGAGAGACCTCCTGAGATATGACGACCTAGACCCGGATACTCCCCTGTGGTACTCTGACTGGCTCCCTGAATTGCATGCGCTTGAGGGGCGGGAGGTGTGGGCTCCTAGATCGGTGATCTCTGTCTCTCAACTTTATCTAGATACTACATTAAAATCCTTTCAACAGCTGAGGGATGAGTTTGACCTACCCAATTCCTACTTCTTCAGATACCTCCAGCTTCGTCATGCCCTCCAGACCCAATTTGCTGAATCACCCCCGCGAATCCTCCCATTTCCCATCAAGACATTTGTGACCACTTTGGGTCAGGCTAAGATGGTCTCACTTGCGTATGGATATCTTCTCACCAAGCTCCATGCGGACCCCTTGACGCGTCTCCGTGGAAAGTGGGAGGAGGATCTGGGTCCAATAAATGAGGAGGATTGGGTCCTCGCTTTAGAATACCCTGCTAAGGTTACTAAGTCCCTTAGATATCAACAGATTCAATTCTTCATTTTACACAGAACTTATATGACTCCAGCTAGACTGGCTACGTTTGGCACAGGCAGATCTCCTCTCTGTCCTAAGTGTGGGGGGGCGGTGGGAACATACTGGCATTTAGTGTGGGACTGTCCGAGGTTGGGGGTGTTCTGGTCGGGGGTCGGGTCAATTCTGGAGAGTACGGGGGTGCCTGGCGGACTGCTTACCCCACAATTCTGTATATTGGGAATGGGGTGCCTTGCTCCTGAGTCTGGTTCAATGGGTCTCTATGCTCTAAATGTATGTGCCTTGGCTAAGGTTTGCATTGCAAGAGTGTGGATGGCCCCTAAAGGACCGTTAATATCTGCACTTAAGGCCTTAATTAATGACACTATAATTAAGGAGAGATATGTTTACATGAAGCAAAACGCATCAGCTAAGTTTGAAAAAGTTTGGTCTCCATGGCTAGATTCCCCCCACTCTCATCCTGTTCCCCAAATATAGTAGACACTAAAGTGCAAGCATGTCAATAAATTACTATGACTGAAGTGTACTGAGACGATGACGGTTGGGCCCTGTGAGCCCACATGCTCACACACGTGTATGACTAGTGGAGCCCTGAATCAAAATACTCCTTAATTTGCCTCCCTTGCCTTTTTCTTTGGTTGTTTGTTATTTTTCTATAGTTTAGATTACGGGTTTAAATATAAAAAATAAATGAGGACTAATATAGATGGGTGCGGATTTTGTAAGTCATGAAGGTTAGAGCATTAGGAAATCCTAGTATACATCTATACTGAAAATGTATTGATACTTTTTTGATGTAAGATATGTGTAAAACGCGACTTGACATATTTTGAATAGATGTAATGCTTGAGACATGATTATGCTCTGCAATGTATGTACCTTAATCTCCAGACTGCTGAATAAAAATTACTTTATAAAAAAAAAAAAAAACGTGTTTGCCCCTGACCAAGTAGCTGCTTGGCAAAGTTGTAAAGCCGAGACCCCTCAGGCAGCCGCCCAAGATGAGCCCACCTTCCTTGTAGAATGGGCATTTACAGATTTTGGCTGTGGCAGGCCTGCCACAGAATGTGCAAGCTGAATTGTACTACAAATCCAACGAGCAATAGTCTGCTTCGAAGCAGGAGCACCCAGCTTGTTGGGTGCATACAAGATAAACAGCGAGTCAGATTTTCTGACTCCAGCCGTCCTGGAAACATATATTTTCAGGGCCCTGACAACGTCTAGCAACTTGGAGTCCTCCAAGTCCCTAGTAGCCGCAGGCACCACAATAGGTTGGTTCAGGTGAAACGCTGACACCACCTTAGGGAGAAACTGAGGACGAGTCCTCAATTCTGCCCTGTCCGAATGGAAAATCAGATAGGGGCTTTTGCAGGATAAAGCCGCCAATTCTGACACTCGCCTGGCCGAAGCCAGGGCCAACAGCATGGCCACTTTCCATGTGAGATATTTTAAATCCACAGATTTAAGTGGTTCAAACCAATGTGATTTGAGGAACCCCAAAACTACATTGAGATCCCAAGGTGCCACTGGAGGCACAAAAGGAGGCTGTATATGCAGCACCCCCTTGACAAACGTCTGAACTTCAGGAACTGAAGCCAGTTCTTTCTGGAAGAAAATCGACAGGGCCGAAATCTGAACCTTAATGGATCCCAATTTGAGGCCCATAGACACTCCTGTTTGCAGGAAATGCAGGAATCGACCCAGTTGAAATTCCTCCGTTGGGGCCTTCCTGGCCTCGCACCACGCAACATATTTTCGCCAAATGCGGTGATAATGCTTTGCGGTTACATCCTTCCTGGCTTTGATCAGGGTAGGGATGACTTCCTCCGGAATGCCTTTTTCCTTCAGGATCCAGCGTTCAACCGCCATGCCGTCAAACGCAGCCGCGGTAAGTCTTGGAACAGACAGGGTCCTTGCTGGAGCAGGTCCCTTCTTAGAGGCAGAGGCCACGGGTCCTCTGTGAGCATCTCTTGAAGTTCCAGGTACCAAGTCCTTCTTGGCCAATCCGGAGCCACGAGTATAGTTCTTACTCCTCTCCGTCTTATAATTCTCAGAACCTTGGGTATGAGAGGCAGAGGAGGGAACACATACACTGACTGGTACACCCACGGTGTTACCAGAGCGTCCACAGCTATTGCCTGAGGGTCCCTTGGCCTGGCGCAATACCTGTCCAGTTTTTTGTTGAGGCGGGACGCCATCATGTCCACCTTTGGTTTTTCCCAACGGTATACAATCATGTGGAAGACTTCTGGATGAAGTCCCCACTCTCCCGGGTGGAGGTCGTGTCTGCTAAGGAAGTCTGCTTCCCAGCTGTCCACTCCCGGAATGAACACTGCTGACAGTGCTATCACATGATTTTCCGCCCAGCGAAGAATCCTTGCAGCTTCTGCCATTGCCCTCCTGCTTCTTGTGCCGCCCTGTCTGTTTACATGGGCGACTGCCGTGATGTTGTCCGACTGGATCAACACCGGCTGACCTTGAAGCAGAGGTCTTGCTAGGCTTAGAGCATTGTAAATGGCCCTTAGCTCCAGGATATTTATGTGAAGTGATGTCTCCAGGCTTGACCACAAGCCCTGGAAATTCCTTCCCTGTGTGACTGCTCCCCAGCCTCGCAGGCTGGCATCCGTGGTCACCAGGACCCAGTCCTGAATGCCGAATCTGCGGCCCTCTAGAAGATGAGCACTCTGCAACCACCACAGGAGAGACACCCTTGTCTTTGGTGACAAGGTTATCCGCTGATGCATCTGAAGATGCGACCCGGACCATTTGTCTAGCAGATCCCACTGGAAAGTTCTTGCGTGGAATCTTCCGAATGGGATTGCTTCGTAGGAAGCCACCATTTTTCCCAGGACCTTTGTGCATTGATGCACTGACACTTGGCCTGGTTTTAGGAGGTTTCTGACTAGTTCGGATAACTCCCTGGCTTTCTCCTCCGGGAGAAACACCTTTTTCTGGACTGTGTCCAGGATCATCCCTAGGAATAGAAGACGTGTCGTCGGGATCAGCTGCGATTTTGGAATATTGAGAATCCAACCGTGCTGCCGCAACACTACCTGAGATAGTGCTACCCCGACTTCCAACTGTTCCCTGGATCTTGCCCTTATCAGGAGATCGTCCAAGTAAGGGATAACTAAAACTCCCTTCCTTCGAAGGAGTATCATAATTTCGGCCATTACCTTGGTAAAGACCCGGGGTGCCGTGGACAATCCAAACGGCAGCGTCTGAAACTGATAGTGACAGTTCTGTACCACAAACCTGAGGTACCCTTGGTGAGAAGAGTAAATTGGGACATGGAGGTAAGCATCCTTGATGTCCAGAGACACCATATAATCCCCTTCTTCCAGGTTCGCAATCACTGCTCTGAGTGACTCCATCTTGAATTTGAACCTCTGTATGTAAGTGTTCAAGGATTTTAGATTTAAAATCGGTCTCACCGAGCCGTCCGGCTTCGGTACCACAAACAGCGTGGAATAATACCCCTTTCCCTGTTGCAGGAGGGGTACCTTGATTATCACCTGCTGGGAATACAGCTTGTGAATGGCTTCCAATAGCGCCTCCCTGTCGGAGGGAGACGTCGGTAAAGCAGACTTTAGGAAACGGCGAGGGGGAGACGTCTCGAATTCCAATTTGTACCCCTGAGATACCACCTGAAGGATCCAGGGGTCCACTTGCGAGTGAGCCCACTGCGCGCTGAAATTCTTGAGACGGGCCCCCACCGTGCCTGAGTCCGCTTGTAAAGCCCCAGCGTCATGCTGAGGACTTGGCAGAGGCGGGAGAGGGCTTCTGTTCCTGGGAACTGGCTGTTTGCTGCAGCCTTTTCCCTCTCCCTCTGCCACGGGGCAGAAAAGAGGAACCTTTTGCCCGCTTGCCCTTATGGGGCCGAAAGGACTGCGCCTGATAATACAGCGTCTTCTTATGTTGAGAGGCTACCTGGGGTAAAAATGTGGATTTCCCAGCAGTTGCCGTGGCTACCAGGTCTGATAGACCTACCCCAAATAACTCTTCCCCTTTATAAGGCAATACTTCCATATGCCTTTTGGAATCCGCATCCCCTGACCACTGTCGTGTCCATAACCCTCTTCTGGCAGAAATGGACAGCGCACTTACTCTTGATGCCAGTCGGCAGATATCCCTCTGTGCATCACACATATATAGAAATGCATCTTTTAAATGCTCTATAGTCAGTAATATACTGTCCCTGTCTAGGGTATCAATATTGTCCGTCAGGGAATCCGACCAAGCCACCCCAGCACTGCACATCCAGGCTGAGGCGATTGCTGGTCGCAGTATAACTCCCGTGTGAGTGTATATACATTTTAGGATATTTTCCTGCTTTCTGTCAGCAGGTTCCTTAAGGGCGGCCGTCTCAGGAGAGGGTAGTGCCACCTGTTTAGACAAGCGTGTGAGCGCTTTATCCACCCTAGGGGGTGTTTCCCAACGTGCCCTATCCTCTGGCGGGAAAGGGTATGATGCCAATAACCTTGTAGGAATTATCAGTTTTTTATCGGGGGAAACCCACGCTTCATCACACACTTCATTTAATTCCTCCGATGCAGGAAAAACTACAGGCATTTTTTTCTCACCAAACATAATACCCTTTTTAGTGGTACTTGTATTATCAGAAATATGTAAAACATTTTTCATTGCCTCAATCATGTAACGTGTGGCCCTACTGGAAGTCACATTCGTCTCTTCATCGTCGACACTGGAGTCAGTATCCGTGTCGGCGTCTGTGTCTGCCATCTGAGGTAACGGGCGTTTTAGAGCCCCTGATGGCCTTTGAGACGCCTGGACAGGCACAAGCTGAGTAGCCGGCTGTCTCATGTCGTCAACTGTCTTTTGTAAAGAGCTGACACTGTCACGTAATTCCTTCCATAAGCCCATCCACTCAGGTGTCGACTCCCTAGGGGGTGACATCTCTATTACAGGCAATTGCTCCGCCTCCACATCATTTTCCTCCTCAAACATGTCGACACAATCGTACCGACACACCACACACACACAGGGAATGCTCTGATAGAGGACAGGACCCCACTAGCCCTTTGGGGAGACAGAGGGAGAGTATGCCAGCACACACCAGAGCGCTATATATACACAGGGATACCACTATATAATGTGTTTTTCCCTTTATAGCTGCTGATATTATCAAACTGCGCCAAATTAGTGCCCCCCCCCCCCCCTCTCTTTTTTACCCTTTTCTGTAGTGCAGGACTGCAGGGGAGAGTCAGGGAGACGTCCTTCCAGCGGAGCTGTGATGGAAAATGGCGCCAGTGTGCTGAGGAGATAGGCTCCGCCCCCTTCTCGGCTGACTTTTCTCCCGCTTTTTGCTGAATTCTTGCAGGGGTTAAAATACATCCATATAGCCCTGGGGGTTATATGTGGTGTATTTTCGCCAGCCAAGGTGTTTATATTGCTGCTCAGGGCGCCCCCCCCTAGCGCCCTGCACCCTCAGTGACCGGAGTGTGAAGTGTGCCTGAGGAGCAATGGCGCACAGCTGCAGTGCTGTGCGCTACCTTGTTGAAGACGGATGTCTTCTGCCGCCGATTTTCCGGACCTCTTCTTGCTTCTGGCTCTGTAAGGGGGCCGGCGGCGCGGCTCTGGGACCGGACTCCGAGGCTGGGCCTGTGTTCGGTCCCTCTGGAGCTAATGGTGTCCAGTAGCCAAGAAGCCCAAGCTGGCTGCAAGCAGGCAGGTTCGCTTCTTCTCCCCTTAGTCCCTCGATGCAGTGAGCCTGTTGCCAGCAGGTCTCACTGAAAATAAGAAACCTAAAACTAACTTTTTCTAAGAAGCTCAGGAGAGCCCCCTAGATTGCACCCTGCTCGGTCGGGCACAAAAATCTAACTGAGGCTTGGAGGAGGGTCATAGGGGGAGGAGCCAGTGCACACCAGGTAGTCCTAAAGCTTTACTTTTGTGCCCAGTCTCCTGCGGAGCAGCTATTCCCCATGGTCCTTACGGAGTTCCCAGCATCCACTAGGACGTCAGAGAAATTATTTTATATATTATTATTATTATTATTATTATTATTACTGCCCTTTTTTTATAGCACCAAAATATTATGTAGCGATGTACGGATCTGTCCCTTTCCATCTTTGCTCGTGATGCTAAAGATGGCGGCATAGCAGAAAACAGCGAGACATCTGTACAGATAATTTATTTAATCATATTGGACATAGGGAAGTAGCGCACCTGTTGAACACCCACGCGAACACGGGGAGAACATACTGTACAAACTCGCATTTAATTACTATACCTCACCACAAGGTTTTTAATGTACTGTAAGAACATACAGCTGGGGTTTTTATCATATTTTTGAAGATGCTGAAATAGTGGCAATTTATGAAGCTCCTTTACTATTATTATTACCAGTTATTTATATAGCGCACACATATTCCGTAGCGCTTTACAGAGGATATTTTGCCCATTCACATCAGTCCCTGACGCAGTGGAGCTTACAATCTATGTGGGTCATTCCGAGTTGATTGCTCGCTGCCGTTTTTCGCAGCGCAGTGAACAGGTTACTACTGCGCATGCGTATGCACCGCAATGTGCAGGCGCATCGTACGGGTACAGTGAATCGTTGCGGGGCGATGGATTTAACGAAGAATACATTTGCACAGCCGATCGCAAGGAGATTGACAGGAAGTGGGCGTTTGTGGGTGGCAACTGACCGTTTTCTGGGAGTGTTTGGAAAAACGCAGGCGTGTACAAGCGTTTGCAGGGCGGGTGTCTGACGTCGTTTCCGGGACCAAAAAGACCGAAGTGATTGCAAGGGCTGAGTAAGTCCAGAGCTACTCAGAAACTGCAAAAAACTTTTTTGTCCTGCTCGGCTGCACACGTGTTCGCACACTTGCACAGTGAAAATACACTCCCCCATGGGCGGCGACTATGTGTTTGCACGGCTGCTAAAAGTAGCTAGCGAGCGATCAACTCGGAATGAGGGCCCATATTCCCTATCGCATGTACACACAGACACATTCGGGTTAATTTAGTTGGGAGCCAATTAACCTACCAGTATATGTTTTTGGATTGTGGGAGGAAACCGGAGTACCTGGGGGAAACCCACGCAAGTACGGGGAGAATATACAAACTCCACACAGTGCCATGATGGGAATTGAACCCATGACCTCAGTGCTGTGAGGCAGTAATGCTTACCATTACACCGTCCGTACTGCCCCGTACCATTAACGTTTTTAAAATATTTGGTTTTATACCGTAGTATCAAAAAGCTTTTGCCCTCTTCCTGATTACTTGTATTTTTTCAATATTTATCACACTTAGGGCGGGATGTTTTAAAATACCTCATCGCCCCTCGCAGTGATGGTAATCACATATGTACTAACACACGCGATTAACATCGGAAAGTGATGACAGAGGCCCCCTGCAATACCTGTCCTGTGAGAGGGCTGGCAGGGGGTCTCTGTGGGGTACGTCTTGCATTAGGAGAAACCCAGGGCCAACCGCACCAGCATATGGTCTCACAAGGGGTCTGAGGATCTCATCTCGGTACCTAATGGCAGTCAGGCTACCTCTGACGAGCACATGGAGGGCTGTGCGGCCCCCCAAAGAAATGCCACCCCACACCATTACTGACACACTGCCAAACTGGTCATGCTGGAGGATGTTGCAGGCAGCAGAACGTTCTCCTTGGCGTCTCCAGACTCTGTCACGTCTGTCACATGTGCTCAGTGAGAACCTGCTTTCATCTGTGAAGAGCACAGGGCGCCAGTGGCGAATTTGCCAATCTTGGTGTTCTCTGGCAAATGCCAAACGTCCTGCACGGTGTTGGGCTGTAGGCACAACCCCCACCTGTGGACGTCGGGCCCTCATACCACCCTCATGGAGTCTGTTTCTGATCGTTTGAGTAGACACATGCACATTTGTGGCTTGCTGGAGGTTATTTTGCAGGGCTCTGGCAGTGCTGCTCCTGTTCCTCCTTGCACAAAGGCGGAGGTAGCGGTCCTGCTGCTGGGTTGTTGTCCTCCTACGGCCTCCTCCACGTCTCCTGATGTACTGGCCTGTCTCCTGGTAGCGCCTCCATGCTCTGGACTCTACGCTGACAAACACAGCAAACCTTCTTGCCACAGCTCGCATTGATGTGCCATCCTGGATGAGCTGCACTACCTGAGCCACTTGTGTGGGTCGTAGACTCCGTCTTATGCTACCACTAGAGTGAAAGCACCGCCAGCTTTCAAAAGTGACCAAAACATCAGCCAGAAAGCATAGGAGCTGAGAAGTGGTCTGTGGTCACCACCTGCAGAACAACTCCTTTATTGGGGGTGTCTTGCTAATTGCCTACAATTCCCACCTGTTGTCTATTCCACTTGCACAACAGCATGTGAAATTGATTGTCAATTACTGTTGCTTCCTAAGTGGACAGTTTGATTTCACAGAAGTGTGATTGACTTGGAGTTACATTGTGTTGTTTAAGTTTTCCCTTTATTTTTTTGAGCAGTGTATATATATATATGCGCCACTTCTTAAAACCACGGGCCACGCCCGACCAACTGCATGCCTCCCAATCCTTGCCCACTACCTGGAGCCTGCTGATTTTGAAGAGACCGCTCAGAGCCAGCTGCAAAGATTGACTCATGAGATGATGACATCATCATCTCGCGAGATCCTAGCAGCGTTGCTGGAAGTGGCTGTGAGGGACGTCTACGACAAGATACAAACAGCCAGGTGACACACACAAACATCCCCCCTACCGGCGGCCTGACCCGCCACTCGCACACCCGCCTGCCCACTTATTTATAATAAAGAAAAAAAATGACCCCTCCAAAAAAATTGCTACTGGTGTGCTCTGGCCTGGGCCCCCTGGCATACCTGGGCCCAGGTAATTTGTACCCCCTCCCCCCCTCTCTCTCGACACAACTGTACCAAACACTTCTGATAACTGCAGATGATTTTTCACATCGCTTAGGAGGAATTAGCAAAATTGCTCTTATTCAGACACTTTGGAGGGTTTTTGAACATGCAGGTACAAATTACCCAGGACAAAACGTAGGTGTCCGAGAGTCAGGGATGGTAGCCCTGTACTGTGGACACAAATCACATGGAAAATGGCCGCCGCAGTGCCATTTCCAAGTTATTTGTGCATGCGCACTGGAGATTTCCCCGGGAACTAGGAGCGGGCGCCATGTAGGCACTTCTATTGTTTAGAGCTAAGACCACTCTTAGCAGAAACTCCGTGAAGCGATAAGTGGCTTATTATATATTTGCAAATGTGCTTAACTAAAACTAAGGGGTATATCTCCTACGTCACAACCGTTAAAAGTCGCCACTTGTTGGCGGTTCTGGCTACAGCATTTAATATTGCCTTTTTAAATGCTGTGATCAGAACCGCCGTCAAGCAGTGGCTTTTAGTAAATATACTTCTGCAGTTTTTTTCTTATTTACAGCAGTTTCCTGTTGTTTTTCAGGTTTTCTTTATTTTCTCAGCTACCAGCCACTTTACACATAATAAACATTTTCATCTGTGCCCATCAATAGTCTTGCTGATAAGAAATCTTTCCATAAGTATAAAATAGAGAACAGAAAACTTGCTGTGAGCTGGTAATGCATACTGAGTTTAAAGGGCAGACTATCACAGTGTTTGGGAGTATATGGCACTACACATTGCTGAGCTGTAAGAAAAGCGGGTTGGGTACATAGGCGTGCGCAGCACATTTTATTAGGGGGTGCACCGTCGGAGGGGTGTGTCTAGCAACGCCTTTTGGGCATGTCTAGCACCATCTATTGACGGTCAACGCAATATAAAATGTCCACCTTTGTACCAATCCTAATAAAGAAGATGCATTGGCAGACGTTGTGGTGTGCACCAAACAAACACCCCAGATAGCACTCACTGCAATTACACTGCTCCTCCTCAGCCTGGTCTGGCTCCCCCTCTCTTTCCCCTGCAAGCTGCAGTCACTCACTGACACTGACACCCTTAATTAACCTCGGCATCCGGTCAGTAATGCAGTCCTGACAGGGTGCAGCGCAGAGGGGACAGTAATCAGCCTGCTCGGCGATCGCTGCATCAGGCATGTGAGTCAGGGTGCCAGACATTAGGGGGTGTCTGTACGCACACCTATGGTTGGGTACGCGTGACCGCTAACCGCTGGTCACGTAACTGCCTCCCAGAAAAGCATACTGTGGAACCCAACATACTGTAACATTTTCGGATTAGGGTTATAGTGTCCACATCTTGTGGCTGAGTTTCAGTGCCAAATAACACAACTGGCAGGAAAGATAGGACGATGATGTGATAAACCAGACCCTATTTATCAGGGCAATACCATGCAAAAATTTTCAAAAGTGTCCAGAAAGTGGTTTCAATTAGAGATGAGCGGGTTCGGTTCTCTGAGAACCAAACCCTACCGAACTTCAAGTGTCAAACACGGGTCCGATCCAGGCTCGGTTGTTCCCGCCTGACTCGGAAAACCCGAACAAGGCAAAACGTCATCATCCCGCTGTCGGATTCTCGCGAGATTCGGATTCCATATAAAGAGCCGTGCGTAGCCGATATTTTCACTTGTGCATTGTAGAGATAGCAGAGAGGATGTGGCTACGTTCTCTCAGTGTCAAATCTCAGTATCAGTGCTCAGTATCAGTGCTTATTGCTGCTCAGTAATACTAGTATAGTGTCTTGTGCTGCATCTTGCTGCTGTAGGGTGCTGTGGTAGTAGTGTCCTGTGACTGCATCGGTCATCATCATTCCAGTCACAGTGGTATCTGGGGGGGTGACAATTCCAGAGTGCTTTTGTGCTGCTCACTAATACTAGTACAGTGTCTTGTGCTGCATCGTGCTGCTCAGTGTCAGTTCTCAGTAGTATCATCAGTGCTCAGCAGTATCATCAGTGCTCAGTATCACTGCTCATTGTCTTGTGGTGCTCAATAATACTACATTAGTAATACTAGTGCAGTGTCTTGTGCTGCATCTTGCTGCTGTGGTAGTGTCCTGTCACTGTGCATAGGTCATCATCATTCCAGTCACAGTGGTATCTGGTATCTATCTAGTGGTATCTAATTCCAGACATTACTGCCGTCTAATTCCAGATATATTACTGGCATATAATTTCACACATTAAAAAATGGAGAACAAAAATTTGGAGGGTAAAATAGGGAAAGATCAAGATCCACTTCCACCTCGTGCTGAATCTACTGCCACTAGTCATGGCAGAGATGATGAAATGCCATCAACGTCGTCTGCCAAGGCCAATGCCCAATGTCATAGTAGAGAGCATGTAAAATCCAAAAAGCAAAAATTCAGTAAAATGACCAAAAAATCTAAATTAAAATCGTCTGAGGAGAAGCGTAAACTTGCCAATATGCCATTTACAACACGGAGTGGCAAGGAACGGCTAAGGCCCTCTCCTATGTTCCTCTTGACTAGTGGTTCAGCTTCACATGACGATGGAAGCATTCATCCTCCCGCTAGAAAAATGAAGAGTTAAGCTGGCAAAAGCACAGCAAAGAACTGCGTACTTCTAAATCACAAATCCCCAAGGAGAGTCCAATTGTGTCGGTTGCGATGTCTAACCTTCCCAACACTGGACGGAAGAGGTGGCGCCTTCCACCATTTGCACGCCCCCTGCAAGTGCTGGAAGGAGCACCCACAGTCCAGTTCCTGATACTCAAATTGAAGATGTCAGTGTTGAAGTACACCAGGATGAGGATATGGGTGTTGCTGGCGCTGGGGAGGAAATTGAAGAGGAGGATTCTGATGGTGAGCTGGTTTGTTTAAGTCAGGCACCCGGGGAGACACCTGTTGTCCGTGGGATGAATAAGGCCATTGACATGCATGGTCAAAATACAAAAAAAATCACCTCTTCGGTGTGGAATTATTTCAACATAAATGCGGACAACTGGTGTCAAGCCGTGTGTTGCCTTTGTCAAGCTGTAATAAGTAGGGGTAAGGACGTTAACCACCTAGGAACATCCTCCCTTATACATCACCTGGAGCGCATTCATCAGAAGTCATTGACAAGTTCAAAAACTTTGGGTGACAGCGGAAGCAGTCCACTGACAACTGAATCCCTTCTTCCTTTTGTAACCAAGCTCCTGCAAACCACACCACCAACTCCCTCAATGTCAATTTCCTCCTTAGACAGGAATGCCAATAGTTCTGCAGGCCATGTCACTGGCAAGTCTGACGAGTCCAATGGAAAATGCGAATACTCAAATAAGGCGCTCCATTTATATGATAGAGGAATCCAAATTCAATGGGCGCCTCCTGTTGGAATATGGAAGATTCTTCTAATCCGCACAATGTCTCACGATGATATGTAACAGAAAATAAAATAAAACATCATGGTGTAGTAAGTCTTTAAACGTTTGTAATTATTCTCTCAGACAATGATACATCAGCTATGACTGGATGGCGTACCCCACTCACAATGGACAAGATAGAACTCCGTACATAAAGGTATCTTTTATCCTGACTGCATGCATAGGCGTGATAATGGATGCGTAGCGTTACTCACTCTGAATCAGGCGCTGATCCTCACGTAGCGGTTTCTTTATAGGCTGCTCCAAAGATGAACGTGAGAGTAATGATAAAAAATAAGAATTTACTTACCGATAATTCTATTTCTCGTAGTCCGTAGTGGATGCTGGGGACTCCGTCAGGACCATGGGGAATAGCGGCTCCGCAGGAGACAGGGCACAAAAGTAAAAGCTTTAGGATCAGGTGGTGTGCACTGGCTCCTCCCCCTATGACCCTCCTCCAAGCCTCAGTTAGGATACTGTGCCCGGACGAGCTTACACAATAAGGAAGGATTTTGAATCCCGGGTAAGACTCCTACCAGCCACACCAATCACACTGTACAACCTGTGATCTGAACCCAGTTAACAGCATGATAACAGCGGAGCCTCTGAAAAGATGGCTCACAACAATAATAACCCGATTTTTGCAACAATAACTATGTACAAGTATTGCAGACAATCCGCACTTGGGATGGGCGCCCAGCATCCACTACGGACTACGAGAAATAGAATTATCGGTAAGTAAATTCTTATTTTCTCTGACGTCCTAAGTGGATGCTGGGGACTCCGTCAGGACCATGGGGATTATACCAAAGCTCCCAAACGGGCGGGAGAGTGCGGATGACTCTGCAGCACCGAGTGAGAGAACTCCAGGTCCTCCTCAGCCAGGGTGTGCCCCTGACCAAGTAGCAGCTCGGCAAAGTTGTAAAGCCGAGACCCCTCGGGCAGCCGCCCAAGATGAGCCCACCTTCCTTGTGGAATGGGCATTTACATATTTTGGCTGTGGCAGGCCTGCCACAGAATGTGCAAGCTGAATTGTACTACACATCCAACTAGCAATCGTCTGCTTAGAAGCAAGAGCACCCAGTTTGTTGGGTGCATACAGGATAACAGCAAGTCAGTTTTCCTGACTCCAGCCGTCCTGGAAACCTATATTTTCAGGGCCCTGACAACATCTAGCAACTTGGAGTCCTCCAAGTCCCTAGTATCCGCAGGTACCACAATAAGCTGGTTCAGGTGAAACGCTGACACCACCTTAGGGAGAAACTGGGGACGAGTCCGCAGCTCTGCCCTGTCCGAATGGACAATCAGATATGGGCTTTTGTGAGACAAAGCCGCCAATTCTGACACTCGCCTGGCCGAGGCCAGGGCCAACAGCATGGTCACTTTCCATGTGAGATATTTCAAATCCACAGATTTGAGCGGTTTAAACCAATGTGATTTGAGGAATCCCAGAACTACGTTAAGATCCCACAGTGCCACTGGAGGCACAAAAGGGGGTTGTATATGCAGTACTCCCTTGACAAACTTCTGGACTTCAGGAACTGAAGCCAATTCTTTCTGGAAGAAATTCGACAGGGCCGAAATTTGAACCTTAATGGACCCCAATTTGAGGCACATAGACACTCCTGTTTGCAGGAAATGTAGGAATCGACCGAGTTGAAATTCCTCCGTGGGGGCCTTCCTGGCCTCACACCATGCAACATATTTTCGCCAAATGCGGTGATAATGTTGTGTGGTCACCTCCTTCCTGGCTCTGACCAGGGTAGGGATGACCTCTTCCGGAATGCCTTTTTCCCTTAGGATCCGGCGTTCAACCGCCATGCCGTCAAACGCAGCCGCGGTAAGTCTTGGAACAGACATGATCCTTGCTGAAGCAAGTCCCTTCTTAGTATCTCTTGAAGTTCCGGGTACCAAGTCCTTCTTGGCCAATCCGGAGCCACGAGTATAGTTCTTACTCCTCTCCTTCTTATAATTCTCAGTACCTTGGGTATGAGAGGCAGAGGAGGGAACACATACACCGACTGGTACACCCACGGTGTTACCAGAGCGTCCCAGCTATTGCCTGAGGGTCTCTTGACCTGGCGCAATACCTGTCCAGTTTTTTGTTCAGACGGGACGCCATCATGTCCACCTTTGGTCTTTCCCAACGGTTCACAATCATGTGGAAGACTTCCAGATGAAGTCTCCACTCTCCCGGGTGGAGGTCGTGCCTGCTGAGGAAGTCTGCTTCCCAGTTGTCCACTCCCGGAATGAACACCGCTAACAGTGTTATCACATGATTTTTCGCCCAGCGAAGAATCCTTGCTGCCATTGCCCTCCTGCTTCTTGTGCCGCCCTGTCTGTTTACGTGGGCGACTGCCGTGATGTTGTCCGACTGGATCAGCACCGGTTGACTTTGAAGCAGAGGTCTTCCTAGGCTCAGAGCATTGTAAATTGCCCTTAGCTCCAGTATATTTATGTGGAGAGAAGTCTCCAGACTTGACCACACTCCTTGGAAATTTCTTCCCTGTGTGACTGCTCCCCAGCCTCTCAGGCTGGCATCCGTGGTCACCAGGACCCAGTCCTGAATGCCGAATCTGCTGCCCTCTAGTAGATGAGCACTCTGCAGCCACCACAGACGAGACACCCTTGTCCTTGGAGACAGGATTATCCGCTGATGCATCTGAAGATGCGATCCGGACCCTTCGTCCAGCAGATCCCACTGAAAAATTATTTCGTGAAATCTGCCGAATGGAATCGCTTCGTAAGAAGCCACCATTTTTCCCAGGACTCTTGTGCATTGATGCACTGACACTTGGCCTGGTTCTAGGAGGTTCCTAACTAGCTCGGATAACTCCCAGGCTTTCTCCTCCGGGAGAAACACCTTTTTCTGGACTGTGTCCAGAATCATCCCTAGTAACAGCAGACGTGTCGTCGGAATCAGCTGCGATTTTGGAATATTTAGAATCCACCCGTGCTGTCATAGAACTACTTGAGATAGTGCTACTCCGACCTCCAACTGTTCTCTGGACCTTGCCCTTATCAGGAGATCGTCCAAGTAAGGGATAATTAAGACGCCTTTTCTTTGAAGAAGAATCATCATTTCGGCCATTACCTTGGTAAAGACCCGGGGTGCCGTGGACAATCCAAACGGCAGCGTCTGAAACTGATAGTGACAGTTCTGTACCACAAACCTGAGGTACCCTTGGTGAGAAGGGCAATTTGGGACATGGAGGTAAGCATCCTTGATGTCCAGGGACACCATATAGTCCCCTTCTTCCTGGTTCGCTATCACTGCTCTGAGTGACTCCATCTTGATTTGAACCTTTGTATGTAAGTGTTCAAAGATTTCAGATTTAGAATAGATCTCACCGAGCCGTCTGGCTTCAGTACCACAAATAGTGTGGAATAATACCCTTTTCCTTGTTGTAGGAGGGGTACTTTGATTATCACCTGCTGGGAATACAGCTTGTGAATTGTTTCCAATAATGCCTCCCTGTCGGAGGGAGACGTTGGTAAAGCAGATTTCAGGAACCTGCGAGGGGGAGACGTCTCGAATTTCCAATCTGTACCCCTGGGATACTACTTGTAGGATCCAGGGGTCCACTTGCGAGTGAGCCCACTGCGCGCTGAAACTCTTGAGACGACCCCCCCCACCGCACCTGAGTCCGCTTGTACGGCCCCAGCGTCATGCTGAGGACTTGGCAGAAGCGGTGGAGGGCTTCTGTTCCTGGGAAGGGGCTGCCTTCCTCTACCCCTGGGCAGATATGACTGGCCTTTTGCCCGCTTGCCCTTATGGGGACGAAAGGTGAGATGTGACTTGGGGTAAAAAAGGTGGATTTTCCAGCTGTTGCCGTGGCCACCAGGTCCGATGGACCGACCCCAAATAACTCCTCCCCTTTATACGGCAATACTTCCATGTGCCGTTTGGAATCTGCATCACCTGACCACTGTCGTGTCCATAAACATCTTCTGGCAGACATGGACATCGCACTTACTCATGATGCCAGAGTGCAAATATCCCTCTGTGCATCTCGTATATATAGAAATGCTCTATAGTCAATAAAATACTGTCCCTGTCAAGGGTATCAATATTTTCAGTCAGGGAATCCGACCAAGCCACCCCAGCGCTGCACATCCAGGCTGAGGCGATCGCTGGTCGCAGTATAACACCAGTATGTGTGTATATACTTTTAAGGATATTTTCCAGCCTCCTATTAGCTGGCTCCTTGAGGGCGGCCGTATCTGGAGACGGTAACGCCACTTGTTTTGATAAGCGTGTGAGCGCCTTTAATTTTCTATCGGGGGAAACCCACGCATCATCACACACTTCAATTAATTTATCTGATTCAGGAAAAACTACAGGCAGTTTTTTCACACCCCACATAATACCCTTTTTTGTGGTACTTGTAGTATCAGAAATATGTAACACCTCCTTCATTGCCCTTAACATGTAACGTGTGGCCCTAATGGAAAATACGTTTGTTTCTTCACCGTCGACACTGGAGTCAGTGTCCGTGTCTGTGTCGACCGACTGAGGTAATGGGCGTTTTAAAGCCCCTGACGGTGTTTGAGACGCCTGGACAGGTACTAATTGGTTTGCCGGCCGTCTCATGTCGTCAACCGACCTTGCAGCTTGTTGACATTATCACGTAATTCCCTAAATAAGCCATCCATTCCGGTGTCGACTCCCTAGAGAGTGACATCACCATTACAGGCAATTGCTCCGTCTCCTCACCAACATCGTCCTCATACATGTCGACACACACGTACCGACACACAGCACACACACAGGGAATGCTCTGATAGAGGACAGGACCCCACTAGCCCTTTGGGGAGACAGAGGGAGAGTTTGCCAGCACACACCAAAACGCTATAATTTTACAGGGACAACCTTATATAAGTGTTTTCCCTTATAGCATCTTAATATGTAATAATATCGCCACAAAAATGCCCCCCCCCTCTCTGTTTTAACCCTGTTTCTGTAGTGCAGTGCAGGGGAGAGCCTGGGAGCCTTCCCACCAGCAGTTCTGTGAGGGAAAATGGCGCTGTGTGCTGAGGAGAATAGGCCCCGCCCCCTTTTCGGCGGGCTTCTTCTCCCGTTTTTCTGACAACCTGGCAGGGGTTAAATACATCCATATAGCCCCAGGGGCTATATGTGATGTATTTTTAGCCAGAATAGGTACTTTCATTGCTGCCCAGGGCGCCCCCCCAAGCGCCCTGCACCCTCAGTGACCGTTGGTGTGAAGTGTGCTGAGAGCAATGGCGCACAGCTGCAGTGCTGTGCGCTACCTTAAGAAGACTGGGAAGTCTTCAGCCGCCGATTTCTGGACCTCTTCTCTCTTCAGCATCTGCAAGGGGGTCGGCGGCGCGGCTCCGGTGACCCATCCAGGCTGTACCTGTGATCGTCCCTCTGGAGCTAGTGTCCAGTAGCCTAAGAAGCCAATCCATCCTGCACGCAGGTGAGTTCACTCCTTCTCCCCTAAGTCCCTCGATGCAGTGAGCCTGTTGCCAGCAGGACTCACTGAAAATAAAAAACCTAACAAAACTTTTACTCTAAGCAGCTCTTTAGGAGAGCCACCTAGATTGCACCCTTCTCGGCCGGGCACAAAGATCTAACTGAGGCTTGGAGGAGGGTCATAGGGGGAGGAGCCAGTGCACACCACCTGATCCTAAAGCTTTTACTTTTGTGCCCTGTCTCCTGCGGAGCCGCTATTCCCCATGGTCCTGACGGAGTCCCCAGCATCCACTTAGGACGTCAGAGAAATACTAATTTATTAAAAGAATAAAACAATGACAGGAGGATCTAACATGTACAACTCAGGGGTGGAAAATGTGAGACTGGTTTTGGCCGCCGGCCGAAAATGGCACTGACCAGCAAGATGTGAAACACAATTCCAGCCACAAGAGAAGAAAGTATGTGATCCAACCCGCCTGCACCCTCCAACGCGTTTCTCCCCGTTATAGGGCTTTGTCAAGGTTCCTGTACGTATACTGGCAGGAAAAAGAGGCAATTTGGAGGCACTTGCACAAACTGGCTTTATTTTACCTAAGTTGCCCCCCCTTCAGTGTGTACTCCGAAAGAGTGTTTAGTGCAGCCGCTCACCTTGTCAGCAATCGGCGTACGAGGTTACTTCCAGAAAATGTGGAGAGAATGATGTTCATCAAAATGAATGATAAATTCCTCCGTGGATACATTTACCAGCAATTGCCTCCAGAAAGTACATAGGGACCTGTGATGGTGGATTCCAGTGGGGATGAATTAATACTCTGTGAGGAGGGGGATGTACACAGTGAAAGGGGTGAGGAATCGGAGGATGATGATGTGGACATCTTGCCTCTGTAGAGCCAGTTTGTGCAAGGAGAGATTGATTGCTTCTTTTTTGGTGGGGGCCCAAACAAACCAGTCATTTCAGCCACAGTCATGTGGCAGACCCTATCGCTGAAATTATTGGTTTGTTAAAGTGTGCACGTCCTGTTTATACAACATAAGGGTGGGTGGGAGGGCCCAAGGACAATTCCATCTTGCACCTCTTTTTTGATTGATCTTTGCATCATGTGCTGTTTGGGGACTATTTTTGTAAGTGCCATCCTGTCTGACACTGCAGTGCCACTCCTAGATGGGCCAGGTGTTTGTGCCGCCCACTTGGGTCGCTTAGCTTAGTTATCCAGCGACCTTGGTGCAAATTTTAGGACTAAAAATAATATTGTGAGGTGTGAGGTGTTCAGAATAGACTGGAAATGAGTGGAAATTACGGTTATTGAGGTTAATAATACTATAGGATCAAAATTACCCCCAAATTCTATGATTTAAGCTGTTTTTGATGTTTTTAAAAAAAAACACCCGAATCCAAAACGCATCCAAATCCGACAAAAATTTGAAAGGGTGGTTTTGACAAAAGCGTCCGAATCCAAAACACGACCGCGGAACCGAATCCAAAACCAAAACAGAAAACACGATAAATGCCCGCTGCACATCTCTGGTTTCAATACAGAGGGAAGTAAGAGGGTATGGGAATGCACAAAAGGCCAAGCTGTCCATTATTTTCAATATTAGGGGCCATGAGATTTTCACTGTGACCCTGTGTGTTACTAATCCGCACACATCTATACCTCCCAACTGTCCCAATTTTGGCGGGACAGTCCCGTTTTTCACGGTCTGTCCCGCTGTCCTACCCATGGGTCGCAGTGTCCAGCAGTGGGGAGGGGGCAGTTGGGAGATCCCCCTTGTCACTCGCTGCTCTGATCAGAGCAGCGGTGAATAGATGATGTGCACATGCGCACAGCGTCTATTGCAGGCAGAGAGGGACAGGGGGCATGGCCAGCCGCTATCTCAGTGCTGTCCATGCCCCCATAATGACAAAAACGGGGGCATGGGTTGCGATCACGGCACTTGTCGCGAAGCCATGCCCCCTTTCTGATAGGCCACACCCCTGATTTCGGGCGCACGCCTTCGGCGTGCAATATGTCCTCCCTGGCTCAGCACAAGGTTGGGAGGTATGCACATCATGTGATAGTTTAGCCAGGGCCGGTACTAGACCTTGTGGCGCCCTGGACAAATGTTTCTTTTGGGGCCAAAAAATAGGGGCGTGGCTTCATGGGGGAGGAATGTGACCCCAGAATAGTACCAATTCACATTACACCGTACAGTAGTGTTCATCAGTCACAGTAAACCGAGCAGTAGTGTCCAACAGTTACATTGCCCCACACAGTAGTATTCCTTATACATGTCAGGTAGAGTCCCTTATTCACATTATGCCATGTTAGTGCCCCTTTCACACATTGCGCCAGGTAGAGCCTCTTATACACATTGTGCCAGGTAGAGCCTCTTATACACATTGCGCCAGGTGGCCCCTTACACACATTTCTCCAGGTAGAGCATCTTATATACATTACGCCAGGTAGCAAATTATACACATTGCACCAGGTAGCCCCTTATACACATTGCGCCAGGTAGTCCCTTACACACAATACACCAGGTAGAGCCTCTTATACACATTGCGCCTGGTAGCAACTTATACACATTGCACCAAGTAGAGCCTCTTACACACATTTCACCAGGTATGACCTTATACAAATTGCACTAGGTAGAGCATCTTATACACATTGCACCAAGTAGAGCCTCTTATACACATTAGGCCAGTAGTGCCTTATACACATTGCACCAGGTAGAGCTTCTTATACACATTGAGCCAGGTAGTACCTAATACACACTGTGCCAGGTAGCCCCTTATACACATTGTGCCAGGTAGCCCCTTATACACATTGCACCAGGTAGAGCCTCTTATACACATTGTGCCAGGTAGAGCCTCTTATACACATTGTACCAGGTAGAGCCGCTTATAAACACTGCACCAAGTAGCCCATTATACACACTGCACCAGGTAGCACATTATACAAATTGCACCAGGTAGCCCCTTATACACACTGCACCAGTTAGAGCCTCTTACACATTGTGCCAGGTAGCACCTTATACACATTGTGTCAGTTAGCCTCCAATACACATTGCACCAGGTAGCACCTTATACACATTGCACCAGGTAGCACCTTATACACATTGCACCAGGTAGCACCTTATACACATTGCACCAGGTAGCCCCTTATAGACACTGCACCAGGTAGAGCCTCTTATACACATTGCGCCAGGTAGCACCTTATATACATTGTGCCAGGTAGCACCTGATACACATTGTGCCAGGTAGCCCCTTATACACATTGCACCAGGTAGAGCCTCTTATACACATTGCGCCAGGTAGCACCTTATACACATTGCGACAGGTAGCACCTTATACACATTGCACCAGGTAGCACCTTATACACATTGCACCAGGTAGCCCCTTATAGACACTGCACCAGGTAGAGCCTCTTATACACATTGCGCCAGGTAGCACCTTATACACATTGCACCAGGTAGCACCTTATACACATAGCACCAGGTAGCCCCTTATAGACACTGCACCAGGTAGAGCCTCTTATACACATTGCGCCAGGTAGCACCTTATACACACTGTGCCAGGAAGCACCTGATACACATTGTGCCAGGTAGCCCCTTATACACATTGCACCAGGTAGAGCCTCTTATACACATTGTGCCAGGTAGAGCCTCTTATACATACTGTACTAGGTAGAGCCTTTTCTAAACACTGCACCAGGTAGCCCATTATACACAATGCACCAGGTAGCACCTTATACACATTGCACCAGGTAGAGCCTCTTATACACATTGCGCCAGGTAGCACCTTATACACATTGTGCCAGGTAGCCTCTTATACACATTGCGCCAGGTAGCACCTTATACACATTGCGCCAGGTAGCACCTTATACACATTGCGCCAGGTAGCACCTTATACACCTTGCGCCAGGAAGCCCCTTATACACACTGTGCCAGATAGCCCCTCATACACATTGTACCAGGTAGAGCCTCTCTCTCTCTGTATATATATATATATATATATATATACAAACAAATATAGAAAACCACAGCACTCACCACTCCAGAAGCGGGGTGCAGTGTCTGCACTCACCACTCATAGGGTGGGGTGCATGCAGCCCATGGCCACCTACCCAAATACATACAAATAGAGAATTCAGCACTCACCATAGCAAGCTCACTTGTCCTCACAACATCAATAAATAAATGATGGGGGTTTAGTTAGTGAATTGGCCAATGCACGGAAGCCTGCATACCGCTCCACGGTACCCCACCTTCATGCAGGTCCTACACTATCACAAAGCCTTAAGAATTAAAACCTGGCAACTGTATCACATATAACTGCAAAATATGTCCACTAAGTTTAATGTATGCCTGCCACATATCTAGTGGCTTTTAAAGGCATACTAGTCACCTGACACAGCCGATAAATTACTAAGGAGCAGCTGACACAGGTTTAGAACAATTTGAGATTACACAGGGGTGCATGAAAAGGCCTGTGACCATGGTTAATAAGAGTTAACCAAAAATTAACCCCATAATATACAAACAAATATAGAAAACCACAGCACTCACCACTCCAGAAGCGGGGTGCAGTGTGTGCACTCACCACTCATAGGGTGGGGTGCATGCAGCCCATGGCCACCTACCCAAATACATACAAATAGAGAATTCAGCATACCATAGCAAGCTCACTTGTCCTCACAACATCAATAAATAAATGATGGGGGTTTAGTTAGTGAATTGGCCAATGCACGGAAGCCTGCATACCGCTCCACGGTACCCCACCTTCATGCAGGTCGTTCAGTCTTTCCATTTAAAGAACGTATGGCAGCCCATCGTTCTTCCATTAAAGCTGCCTTGGTCTCTGGTAAGAGCGATCAGCCAGTCGCAAGGCATTTTGCGCTGGCTGCGCATAGCCTCGCTTCATTAAAGTATAGGATGATTGACCACATTCCCCATTCCCTACGTGGTGGTAACCGTGGCCTCAAGTTATTGCAATGTGAGGCTAAGTGGATTTTCCGCTTGGGGACTCATTCACCGAAGGGCCTTAATGAACATTCTGGGATCAATGTTTTGGCCAGCAGTATTTAATATTTGTCTCCTATTCCTTTTTTTAATTTTCTGTATGGTATATAATGTTGAGGTATTAAAGCATAGATATTTTTTCATGCTAATAGCCCTCTTTAGCTTTTTCATATGGTCTTGTTAGATTGTTCTATATGTGATAATACTTAAGTCTCTATACTGGATTGGTATTCCGGTCAGCCGTACATTGTACTTTTGTATCTTGTTTCTATGGTGATGGGCTTAGTCACATGACGCCGCACGCTTCTGTTTCAGAGCGGCATGACGTCATTTATTCGCGCGGCCACCGGGTGTGCAGTCCCGCTGCAGCATTCACACCACGATGGGTGATACTGTCTATTTAAGGTAAGCTGTTCTGCTTATTTGTATTATACCTGACGAAAATGCCATTCTAATAAACGGGCATTGAAACGTTGTATTCAAAATACCTCTGCCTTTGTGAATCATTGGAGTGCCACACCACCCTGTGTCTGCTATCTGCCTTTTTGTGAGGGCACCCAATGTACTATTCTCTACAAGTGGCTGTGCCGGACCCACTCCGTTCTCTCTCTCTCTCTCTATATATATATATATAGAGAGAGAGAGAGAGAGAGAGAGTGAGTGTGTGTATATATGTGTGCCATCCTCCCCGCAGCCTGTCTACTCAACATCAGGCTGTCTGCGGCAGTAGGTCCCCCGTGCTCCTGCTCTCTTGGTCTTGGACCACATGCTGGATGGAAACGAGTAACAGGGGGAAGGGGGGTGTGCTGTGCAGCCAGCGGAGGTGAATAGTCGGGGGGGTACCGAACTGCAGCCAGTGAGGGTGCGGGCAGCGGGTGGATGCACTTAATTCGGATGGCGCTGGAGGGGTGACTGCCGCCGCCCCCTCGGGTCGCAGCGCCCCGCCATGCTTGCCCACACCAAAAACCGGTACTGAGTTTAGCAAATAAGTCCAATCACCAGTTGCAATTAAAAACATGATGGATGAAGGTTTCCACTGCAGCTTCCAATGACTCAACACGAATCCCACGCATCTTTTTCTTGATTTGTGGGAACACGAAGAAGTCGTAGGAGTCCAGGTCTGGACTATACAGCGGATGACCAATCTCCTGGATGCGTTCATGGGCCAGAAAATCCTGGACTTGTGGGCTAGAGCATTGTTGTGATGGAGAAGGGCACCACAAGAGTGAGTTCTTTTACATCGCCTGGAAATGACTTCCAGCACTTGTGGCAGACATTGGTTGGCGTACCAGCCCCAGTGATGATGAGCTGCTGCATGAGTGGTGCGGTAGCTACATGACCAGTCTTGGCCACAAAAATGGCCACTATCTGCTTGGCCACGCTGCACTCACGTTGGAACTTCTGTGGAGGTGCAACTTCAACTGGGGTCCACTGGGCCGACTGTTGTTTGGTCTCGGGTGGAAACTGTAGATCCAGGATATATCGCCACTGATGATCTCCCAGACAAAGTTACCACATACAAAACTGAGCATCATATACTGTATAGGAGGCTGTTATAAGGTGTGGTTGGGTTATATTTTATAACCATTATTAGTCAATGGAAATTGATAACCAGCAATGTGTATTTCAGTAGATAAAAACATTGAGTGTTTGGGGTACATACTGTATGCATCTACTGTGTTTTGTGAGCTTACATATATAAGTAGTAAAATATTGCCAAACATCACTTGCAACTATCACCGGCAAGCAGGGCCGGCTCCAGGCACGTTATTTATTTATTTATTTATTTATTAACAGTTTCTTATATAGCAGCATATTCCGTTGCGCTTTACAATTAGAACAACAGTAATAGAACAAAACTGGGTAAAAACAGACAGACATAGAGGTAGGAAGGCCCTGCTCACAAGCTTACAATCTATAGGGAAATAGGCATAGATACACAAGGATAGATGCTACCTATTGCATAATGGTCCACCAGATTGCTAGGTTCTTAATGGGTTGTATGATGATACCCCACAAAGTTATCCAAGTGTCAGGAGGGTGTGAGACTAAAGAAAGACAAGATATGTGATGTTATGAATACTCTACAGAAGATGTAATTAGATAGGGAAGCACTGAAGGTTATGTGAGTGGGTCTGGAATTTTATAGGCTTGTCTGAAGAGGTGAGTTTTCAGGGAACATTTAAAGGTTTGGAGACTAGAGGCGAGTCTTACTGTGCGTGGGGGGCATTCCACAGAGTGGGTGAAGCCCGGATAAAGTCCTGTAATTTTGAGTGTGAACAAGTAATGCGTGTGGATGAGAGATGTAGATCTTGTGCAGAGCGGAGAGGTCGGGTGGGGAGATATTTTGAGATGAGTGAAGAGATGTATGTTGGTGCAGTTTGGTTAATAGCCTTGTATGTGAGTAAAAGTATTTTATATTTAATACGGTAGAATACCGGTAACCAATGGAGGGACTGACAGAGCGGATCTGCAGATGATGAACGTCTGGCAAGGAAGATTAGCCTCGCAGCTGCATTCAAAATGGATTGTAGTGGTGAGAGCCTATGTTTGGGAAGACCGGTCAGGAGACTATTACAATAATCAATGCGGGAGATAATGAGAGCATGGATTAGAGTTTTTGCTGTGTCTTGTGTAAGATAAGGGCGTATTTTGGATATGTTTCTTAGATGTATGTAACATGATCTTGAGACAGATTGAATGTGGGTAACAAAGAACAGTTCAGAGTCAAGAATGACACCTAGGCAGCGAGCTTGTGGGGTAGGGGTGATTGCAGAGTTCACAACAGTGATAGAGATATCAGGTTGGAAACTACTATTGGCCGGTGGAAAATAAGATTTTACTTACCGATAAATCTATTTCTCGTAGTCCGTAGTGGATGCTGGGGACTCCGTCAGGACCATGGGGATTAGCGGCTCCGCAGGAGACAGGGCACAAAAATAAAGCTTTAGGATCAGGTGGTGTGCACTGGCTCCTCCCTCTATGACCCTCCTCCAAGCCTCAGTTAGGATACTGTGCCCGGACGAGCGTACACAATAAGGAAGGATTTTGAATCCCGGGTAAGACTCAAACCAGCCACACCAATCACACCGTACAACTTGTGATCTGAACCCAGTTAACAGTATGACAAACGTAGGAGCCTCTGAACAGACGGCTCACAACAATAACAACCCGATTTTTTTTGTAACAATAACTATGTACAAGTATTGCAGACAATCCGCACTTGGGATGGGCGCCCAGCATCCACTACGGACTACGAGAAATAGATTTATCGGTAAGTAAAATCTTATTTTCTCTGACGTCCTAGTGGATGCTGGGGACTCCGTCAGGACCATGGGGATTATACCAAAGCTCCCAAACGGGCGGGAGAGTGCGGATGACTCTGCAGCACCGAATGAGAGAACTCCAGGTCCTCTTTAGCCAGGGTATCAAATTTGTAGAATTTTACAAACATGTTCTCCCCCGACCACGTAGCTGCTCGGCAGAGTTGTAATGCCGAGACCCCTCGGGCAGCCGCCCAGGATGAGCCCACCTTCCTTGTGGAATGGGCCTTGACAGATTTAGGCTGTGGCAGGCCTGCCACAGAATGTGCAAGTTGAATTGTGCTACAAATCCAACGAGCAATCGTCTGCTTAGAAGCAGGAGCACCCAGCTTGTTGGGTGCATACAGTATAAACAGCGAGTCAGATTTCCTGACTCCAGCCGTCCTTGAAATATATATTTTCAATGCCCTGACAACGTCCAGCAACTTGGAATCCTCCAAATCGCTAGTAGCCGCAGGCACCACAATAGGCTGGTTCAGGTGAAACGCTGACACCACCTTAGGCAGAAAATGAGGACGCGTCCGCAGTTCTGCCCTGTCCGAATGGAAAATCAGATATGGGTTTTTATACGATAAAGCCGCCAATTCTGACACTCTCCTGGCTGAAGCCAGGGCCAATAGCATGGTTACTTTCCATGTAAGATATTTCAAATCCACCGATTTGAGTGGCTCAAACCAATGGGATTTGAGAAAATCCAAAACTACATTAAGGTCCCACGGAGCCACGGGGGGCACAACCGGGGCTGTATATGTAGTACTCCTTTTACAAAAGTCTGGACTTCAGGAACTGAAGCCAATTCTTTCTGGAAGAAAATCGACAGGGCCGAAATTTGAACCTTAATGGACCCCAATTTGAGGCCCATAGACAATCCTGTTTGCAGGAAATGTAGGAATCGACCCAATTGAAATTCCTCCGTGGGGGCCTTCCTGGCCTCACACCACGCAACATATTTTCTCCAAATGCGGTGATAATGTTGTGCAGTCACCTCCTTCCTGGCTTTTACCAGTGTAGGAATGACCTCTTCCGGAATGCCTTTTTCCCTTAGAATTCGGCGTTCAACCGCCATGCCGTCAAACGCAGCCGCGGTAAGTCTTGGAATAGACACGGTCCCTGCTGAAGCAGGTCCCGTCTTAGAGGTAGAGGCCACGGATCTTCCGTGAGCATCTCCTGAAGTTCCGGGTACCAAGTTCTTCTTGGCCAATCCGGAGCCACGAGTATCGTTCTTACTCCCCTTTGCCGTATAATTCTCAGTACTTTTGGTATGAGAGGCAGAGGAGGAAACACATACACTGACTGGAACACCCACGGTGTTACCAGAGCGTCCACAGCTATTGCCTGAGGGTCTCTTGACCTGGCGCAATACCTGTCCAGTTTTTTGTTGAGGCGAGACGCCATCATGTCCACCTTTGGTTTTTCCCAACGGTTCACAATCATGTGGAAAACTTCTGGATGAAGTCCCCACTCTCCCGGGTGTAGATCGTGTCTGCTGAGGAAGTCTGCTTCCCAGTTGTCCACTCCCGGAATGAACACTGCTGACAGTGCTATCACATGATCTTCCGCCCAGCGAAGAATCCTTGCAGCTTCTGCCATTGCTCTCCTGCTTCTTGTGCCGCCCTGTCTGTTTACGTGGGCGACTGCCGTGATGTTGTCCGACTGGATCAACACCGGCTGACCCTGAAGCAGGGGTTTTGCCAGGCTTAGAGCATTGTAAATCGCTCTTAGCTCCAGTATATTTATGTGAAGAGACATCTCCAGGCTTGACCATACTCCCTGGAAGTTTCTTCCCTGTGTGACCGCTCCCCAGCCTCTCAGACTGGCATCCGTGGTCACCAGGACCCAGTCCTGTATGCCGAATCTGCGGCCCTCTAACAGATGAGCACTTTGCAACCACCACAGAAGAGACACTCTTGTCCGTGGCGATAAGGTTATCCGCTGATGCATCTGCAGATGTGATCCGGACCATTTGTCAAGCAGATCCCACTGAAAAGTTCTTGCGTGGAATCTGCCGAATGGAATCGCTTCGTAAGAAGCCACCATCTTTCCCAGGACTCTTGTGCATTGATGCACAGACACTTTCCCTGGTTTTAGGAGGTTCCTGACAAGTTCGGATAACTCCCTGGCTTTCTCCTCCGGAAGAAACACCTTTTTCTGAACCGTGTCCAGAATCATTCCCAGGAACAGCAGACGTGTCGTCGGGGTCAATTGAGATTTTGGAAAATTCAGAATCCACCCGTGCTGTTGCAGCACTACTTGGGTTAGTGCTACTATGTCCCCCAGCTGTTCCCTGTACCTTGCCCTTATCAGGAGATCGTCCAAGTAAGGGATAATTAAGACGCCTTTTCTTCGCAGAAGAAACATCATTTCGGCCATTACCTTGGTAAAGACCCGAGGTGCCGTGGACAATCCAAACGGCAGCGTCTGAAACTGATAATGACAGTTTTGCACCACGAACCTGAGGTACCCTTGATGTGAAGGGCAAATTGGGACATGCAGGTAAGCATCCTTGATGTCCAGGGACACCATAAAGTCCCCTTCTTCCAGATTCGCTATCACTGCTCTGAGTGACTCCATCTTGAACTTGAATTTTTGTATGTACAGGTTCAAAGATTTCAGATTTAGAATAGGTCTTACCGAGCCGTCCGGCTTCGGTACCACAAATAGTGTGGAATACCCCTTTCCCTGTTGTAGGAGGGGTACCTTGACTATCACCTGCTGAGAATACAGCTTGTGAATGGCTTCCAATACCGTCGCCCTGTCTGAGGGAGACGTTGGCAGAGCAGACTTTAGGAACCGGCGAGGGGGAGACTTCTCGAATTCTAACCTGTAACCCTGAGATACTATCTGCAGGATCCAGGGGTCCACCTGTGAGTGAGCCCACTGTGCGCTGAAATACTTGAGTCGACCCCCCACCGCCCCTGAGTCCGCTTGTAAAGCCCCAACGTCATGCTGAGGGCTTTGCAGAAGCCGGGGGGGGGCTTCTGCTCCTGGGAAGAAGCTGCTTGGTGCACTCTCTTACCCTTTCCTTTGCCTCGGGGCAAATATGACTGTCCTTTCGCCCGCTTGTTCCTATAGGAACGAAAGGACTGCGGCTGAAAAGACGGTGTCTTTTTCTGTTGGGAGGGGACCTGAGGTAAAAAGGTGGATTTCCCGGCTGTTGCCGTGGCCACCAAATCCGATAGACCGACCCCAAATAATTCCTCCCCTTATACGGCAATACTTCCATATGCCGTTTGGAATCCGCATCACCTGACCATTGTCGCGTCCATAAACTTCTTCTGGCAGATATGGACATCGCACTTACTCTCGATGCCAGAGTGCAAATATCCCTCTGAGCATCTCGCATATAAAGAAAAGCATCCTTTAATTGCTCTAAAGTCAATAAAATACTGTCCCTATCTAGGGTATCAATATTTTCAGTCAGGGAATCCGACCAAACCACCCCAGCACTGCACATCCATGCAGAGGCGATGGCTGGTCGCAGTATAACACCAGTATGAGTGTATATACTTTTCAGGGTAGTTTCCAGCCTCCTATCCGCTGGATCCTTGAGGGCGGCCGTTTCAGGAGACGGTAACGCCACTTGTTTAGATAAGCGTGTGAGCGCCTTATCCACCCTAGGGGGTGTTTCCCAGCGCGCCCTAACCTCTGGCGGGAAAGGATATAATGCCAATAACTTCTTTGAAATTAGCAGTTTTCTATCGGGGTTAACCCACGCTCCATCACACACTTCATTCAATTCGTCTGATTCAGGAAAAACTACAGGTAGTTTTTTCAGACCCCACATAATACCCCTTTTTGTGGTACATGCAGTATCAGAGATATGCAAAGCCTCCTTCATTGCCGTGATCATATAACGTGTGGCCCTACTGGAAAATACGTTTGTTTCTTCACCGTCGACACTAGATTCGGTGTCCGTGTCTGGGTCTGTGTCGACCGACTGAGGTAAAGGGCGTTTTACAGCCCCTGACGGTGTCTGAGACGCCTGTACAGGTACTAACTGGTTTGTCGGCCGTCTCATGTGACATTATCACGTAATTCCATAAACAAAGCCATCCATTCCGGTGTCGACTCCCTAGGGGGTGACATCACCATTACCGGCAATTGCTCCGCCTCCACACCAACATCGTCCTCATACATGTCGACACACACGTACCGACACACAGCAGACACACAGGGAATGCTCTTATCGAAGACAGGACCCCACTAGCCCTTTGGGGAGACAGAGGGAGAGTTTGCCAGCACACACCCAAGCGCTATAAATATATAGGAACAACCCTATAGAAGTGTTGTCTCCCTTATAGCAGCTTAATATATATCAAAAAACGCCAAAAAAGTGCCCCCCCTCTCTGTTTTACCCTGTTTCTGTAGTGCAGTGCAGGGGAGAGTCCTGGGAGCCTTCCTCGCAGCGGAGCTGAGCAGGAAAATGGCGCTGTGTGCTGAGGAGATAGGCCCCGCCCCCTATTTCGGCGGGCTCTTCTCCGGAGTTTGTGAGACCTGGCAGGGGTTAAATACATCCATATAGCCCCAGGGGCTATATGTGATGTATTTTTTAGCCAGAACAAGGTATTCTCATTGCTGCCCAGGGCGCCCCCTGCAGCGCCCTGCACCCTCCGTGACCGTTGGTGTGAAGTGTGTGACAACAATGGCGCACAGCTGCAGTGCTGTGCGCTACCTCATGAAGACTGAAAAGTCTTCTGCCGCCAGTTTCTGGACCTCTTCACTTTTCGGCATCTGCAAGGGGGTCGGCTGCGCGGCTCCGGGACCGGACTCCATGGCTGGGCCTGTGTTCGATCCCTCTGGAGCTAATGGTGTCCAGTAGCCTAAGAAGCCAATCCATCCTGCACGCAGGTGAGTTCACTTCTTCTCCCCTAAGTCCCTCGTTGCAGTGAGCCTGTTGCCAGCAGGACTCACTGTAAAATAAAAAACCTAAAAACTTTTTCTCAGCAGCTCTTTAGGAGAGCCACCTAGATTGCACCCTGCTCGGACGGGCACAAAAACCTAACTGAGGCTTGGAGGAGGGTCATAGGGGGAGGAGCCAGTGCACACCACCTGATCCTAAAGCTTTATTTTTGTGCCCTGTCTCCTGCGGAGCCGCTAATCCCCATGGTCCTGACGGAGTCCCCAGCATCCACTAGGACGTCAGAGAAATATAATTAATTCTGTTTTGGAAATATTAAGTTTGAGGTGGCGAGATGTCATCCAAGATGAAATGGCAGAAAGGCATTCAGTGACACGACCCAATACAGATGGTGACAAATCAGGGGAGGATAGGTAGATTTGAGTATCATCCGCATACAGATGGTACTGAAATCCGAAAGAGTTGATTAGTTTGCCAAGAGATGTGGTATAGATAGAGAAAAGCAGAGGACCTAAGACTGAGCCTTGCGGTACTCCAACTGAGAGAGGTAGCGAAGGAGAGGTGGAATCAGAGAAACGAACACTGAAGGAGCGATTAGATAGGTAGGATGAGAACCAAGAAAGGGCTGTGTACTGAATACCTAGGGATTGTAGTGTTTGTATGAGAAGAGAGTGGTCAACAGTGTCAAAAGCAGCAGAGAGATCAAGGAGAATAAGTAGAGAGTAATGTCCTTTAGATTTAGCAGTGACCAAATCATTCACTACCTTAGTCAGTGCTGTCTCTGTGGAGTGTTGGGCACGAAATCCTGACTGAAGTGGGTCCAGTAGGCTGTGTGAGTTAAGAAAGTGTGTGAGGCGAGTGTAGGCAAGTCTCTCCAGTAGCTTGGAGGGGCATGGGAGCTGAGAGATGGGACGGTAGTTAGAGAGAGAGTTCGGGTCAGAGTTGTGCTTTTTCAGAATGGGAGTAATCACTGCATGCTTGTCTAGAGAAGGAAAGATACCAGTAGACAGGGAGAGATTACAGATTTTCGTTAAGGTTGGGATGAGCACAGTAGACAGAGCTTTACTAATTTGTGAGGGTATAGAGTCAAGGGGAGAGGTATTAGAGTAGGCAGATGAAAAGAGTGCAGATACTTCATCTTCATTTGTAGGATCAAAGGAAGAGAAGGTGTTAGAGGGTTCAGGCAGGGAATTGAGCAGGTCACTTGCTGTGGAAGAGCATACCATTTCATTTCGGATCTTGTCAATCTTGTCCTTGAAATAGGAAGCAAGATCTTGCGCACTGACAGTGGCTGGTGGGTTAGGTGAGGGAGGGACAAGAAGTGATTTAAATATATTAAAAAGTCGCTTGGGGTTAGAGGCTTGAGCAGAGACGAGAGATTGAAAATATGTTTGTTTGGCAGTGTCCAGAGCGTTACGATAAGAGTGGTAGGTGGTCTTATATGTGAGAGAGTCACTTGAACTACGAGATTTACGCCACTGGCGTTCAACTTTACGTGAGAGTTTTTGTAAGTGTCTAGTGTATTTAGAGTGCCACGGTTGACATCTAAGTCTACGTGGAGTGTGATGGGTAGCTGGAACCACTTCATCAAGTGCTGTTACTAGAGTTTGGTTAAGGTGTGACACAGCAGTCTCTGGAGAGGTGAATGTAGAAAATAGGATTTTGGTACTTACCAGGTAAATCCTTTTCTTTGAATCCATAGGGGGCACTGGAGTACTCTTGGGATATGGACGGGCTTCCGTAGGAACAGCACTGAATATTTAAATTTAGAACACTCCACCCCTCCATATCCCCGAGTACCTCTCAGTGTTTTTTACTGAGCCGAACAGGAACTATAGAGAGGTTTGGAGTATTACATATAACATAACGGACAATAACGAAGTTGACACATAACGTTACTGACAACTAAACAGTTGACACCCTAACCAGCACTTGTAATTTGAACCAGTCGGTGAAAGTGTGTTACCATAAGATCCTCAGAACTCACCACAACTAGGTAAAACTGCTCTGGGTGGGCGTCCAGTGCCCCCTATGGATTCAAAGAAAAGGATTTACCTGGTAAGTACCAAAATCCTATTTTCTTTATCATCCACTAGGGGTCACTGGAGTACTCTTGGGACGTACCAAAGCTTCCCCCGTGGGCGGGAGAGCTGTTTGGCACTTGTAACACTAGGCGGCCAAAGCTAGATGCTGATGCCGCAAACGTATCAAACTTGTAAAAGCGCACAAACGTGTGCACTGAAGACCATGTAGCCGCACGGCAAAGCTGCGTCGTAGAAGCTCCCCGACCAGCTGCCCATGAAGTTCCCACAGAACGTGTGGAATGAGCGGTTACTGACGTAGGCGGTTGTAACCTAGCATGAAGGTAAGCCTGACGTATGGTCAGTTTTATCCATCTGGATAAGGTTTGTTTAGACGCTGGCCAACCCATCTTGGCAGCATCATAGAGAACAAACAACGTATCCGTCTTACGAACTGAAGACGTTCGGGATACATAAACGCGTAATGCGCGGTACGCAGAGTTCCAGAATGTGCTGTCAACACAGGAACTACTATTGGTTGATTGATGTGAAAAGATGACACTACCTTTGGTAAGAAAGCGGGATTCGTCCGAAGTTCCGCTCTGTCATCATGAAACACCAAATACGGTGACTTGCATGACAAGGCACCCAAATCCGAAACACGCCTTGCCGAAGCTAAGGCTAGAAGAAAAATTGTTTTCCAAGTGAGAAATTTTATATCCACTTGCTGTAAGGGTTCAAAACATGATGACTGTAAGAACTCTAAAACCAGATTCAAGTCCCATGGCGCTGTAGGTGGAATGAATGGAGGCTGTACTCTGAGGACACCTTGGAGAAAAGTGCGTATAGACGGCAATAGAGCCAATCGTCTTTGAAAGTAAATTGACAAAGCAGATACCTGCACCTTTAGTGTAGATAAACGCAGGCCTCCATCTAACCCTGTTTGTAGAAACAACAAAAGGCGGCATAACTTGAAAGATGATGTCGGAAACTTCCGAGCTTCACACCAACCTATATAGGCACGCCATATTCTGTAATAATGAGCTGCCGTAACCGGCTTCCTAGCTCGTAACATGGTTGGTATAACCGAATCTGGAATGCCCTCTCTTCTTAAGAGGGCGGTCTCAACAGCCACCCCGTCAAACGCAGCCGCGCTAAATCGGGGTAAAGGAACGGACCCTGTTGTAACAGGTCTGGACGTAGTGGGAGCGGCCAAGGATCGTCTGCGAGTAGTCCTCGGAGATCCGAGAACCAAGCTCTCTGAGGCCAATGAGGCGCCACTAGTATGACTGTGACCGACTCTCTTTTGATCCGTTTTAGCACCAGAGGGAGCAACGGAAACGGTGGAAACAGATACACAAGACTGTACGGCCACGCGACAGTGAGAGCGTCCACCGCCACTGCCTTTGGATCTCTTGTTCTGGACACATACTGGAACGTTTGGTGATTGTGTCGAGACGCCATCAGGTCCACCTGAGGATAACCCCATCGCTGAACCAACATGTGAAACACTTCTGGATTTAATGCCCATTCGCCTGGATGAAAATCCCGACGACTGAGATAATCCGCTTCCCAGTTGTCCACTCCCGGAATGAACACGGCCGACAATATCACCTGGTGGCATTCCGCCCAATTGAGGATTCGAGCTACTTCCCGCATTGCCATGCGGCTTCTCGTTCCTCCTTGTTTGTTGATGTATGCGACCGCCGTCGCATTGTCTGACTGCACTTGGACAGGCTGAGAGCGAAGCATGTGCACTGCTTGTCGTAGCGCATTGTAAATTGCGCGGAGTTCCAGGACATTTATAGACAGCAATTTTTCGTGATCCGCCCAGAGACCCTGGAGCTGACAATTTTGAATTACCGCTCCCCAACCTCTGAGACTGGCGTCCGTAGTTAGAATTATCCAATTCCAGCCTCCGAACCGTCTTCCTGCGGTTAAATTGTGTTCCTTGAGCCACCAGAGCAGAGATACTCTTGCCCTTGGCGACATCCTCACCCTGTGGTGAATCTGCAGATGCGAGCCCGACCACTGGGCGAGCACATTCAGTTGAAATGGACGCGAGTAAAATCTTCCGAACTGAAGCGCTTCGAAAGCTGCCACCATTGTGCCTAAGAGGCGAATGCACAAGTGTACCGACACTGTGTGTGGCTTGAGCACTAATTGTACTAGATGGCGTAGAATTTGTACTTTCTGCTGTGGTAGGTAAATTCTTTGATTGACCGTATCGAGAATCATACCTAGGAATTGAAGGCGTTGAGACGGAATGAGATGTGATTTCTTGAAGTTGACAATCCAACCGTGGTGAACCAGTACATCGTACGTTAGCAGCACATGTTGGAGAAGCATCTGTTGAGACGGAGCTTTGATGAGCAGATCGTCTAAATACGGAACTATTGTCACTCCCAGGGATCTGAGATGAGCTATCATCACAGACATCACTTTGGTGAATACCCGAGGCGCTGATGACAGGCCAAACGGTAGTGCCTGAAACTGGTAATGGTTCTGGCGTATTGCAAACCGTAAGAATTTCTGATGAGGTTGCCAAATTGGAATGTGTAAGTACGCATCCTTGAGGTCTAGCGCAATCATAAATTCCTTTGGCTCTAAACCCGCAATCACCGAACGCAGAGACTCCATCTTGAATCTGTAGTAAGTTACATACCGATTGAGACCCTTTAAGTTCAATATTGGTCTGACTGAGCCATCCGGCTTCGGTACCACAAACAGACTTGAATAATAACCCTGACCCTGTTGGTGTACAGGGACCGGAATCAAAACTGCTGAATCCAGTAGGGACTGAATGGCAATTTGCAGAACCGTCCTCTTGTCGTCCGACAGAGGCAATCCTGTCTTGAAAAACCGCAGAGGCGGAAGACAGTCGAACTCTATTTTGTAACCTTTTAACACTAAATTGCGGATCCACCCATCCGCGGATGTGTGGAACCACGCCAAATGGAACGTCTGAAGGCGTGCTCCCACAATCGGAGAACCGAGATGGGCTGGTAGCCCGTCATGCCACTGGCTTGTCGGTAACCTTAGCGTCCTGGCGAGTTGTGTTGGTTTGTTGGAAACCACGTCCGCGACCACGTCTAGCAGGCGTGGCTGATCCTCTGCCACGTCCTCGAAAGGGCTGAGGTCTAAAGGATTTGAACGAAGGTCCAGCGTACCTTCTTCTTGATACCGGTGGAGGCAATGGTAAGAAAACAGACTTACCTCCCGTAGCCTCAGCAATCCATGCGTCCAATTCAGGACCAAACAACTTCTTGCCATCGTAAGGCAACGCCTCTATACCTCGTTTGACCTCTGCCTCCGCATGATAAGCACGCAGCCAGAGTGCTCTTCGTGCCGTAACTAGCGACGATGAAATACGAGAAGTGAGCTGACAGACGTCAGTAGACGCTGTACAGAGATACTCTACAGCCTCAATCATTTGATTTACAAGAATTATCAGGTTTTCGTCATGTAAAGCAGATTTGAGTTCTGTAAGCCATATTATGAGTGCCTTAGTGACCCAAATGCCAACCAATCCAGGTCTTAGCATCACACCTGCTGCTACATACATGGATTTTAGCATAGTTTCTATCTTGCGATCTGAAGGGTCTTTAAGCGTAGTAGCAGCTGGCACTGGTATGGTTAATTTCTTGGTAAGCTTTGACACTGAAGAATCAACTATTGGTGGATTCTCCCATGTACATGTTACCGAGTCTGGAAACGGGTAACTAGACTTAAATCTGCGAGGTATAGAAAACCGTTTATCTGGATTCTGTCGTGTTTCTACTAACATGTGATTAAGAGATTCCGACACAGGAAAACTTATTGGAGTTTTTTGTCGTTTAGTAAATACGACCTGATCATTTGTGAGAGGCTCCTCAGTTTCAGTAAACTTCAGAGACTGATGTACCGCTCTGATGAGATCATCAATGCCGGAACTGTTAAAATCCTCGCCATCTGACTCCACTTCGCCCTCCTCACCCTCATCTTGTTCCGTGAGGTCTGGCATGGAATCGTCAGAATGCAACATAGCAGACACTGGAAAATCATAAGACATATGAAATTTATCCCGTTTACCCAAAATGGATTTGGACCTTATGCAAGGCTGAGACGCCTCCGGTAGTTCTGGCGGTCTCACCCTAGACTCAGATCTTGCCGTTTCCCGCTCCTGACGAGCGGTGGTCAATTCTGATTGTAACCTATCTAGTACATTTACTAACATACCCCACGGAGGGTCCGGTGAGGACATTGGTTGTAAAACAGGAGCAGAAATGGTATTCTGAACCGAATTCACAAAACATACTGTACATGTGGTAGATCCATCCGGTAATACACTGTTACAGACTTTGCAATTATGCTTTTTAGTTTTTGCTGATGCCTTACTCATTATGGCGACAGACAATACAATACACAAAAACCAGACACTTGCACGACTCAGTAAAATAGCAGTAAGGTGTCTCTGTATATATATATATCTGGCCAAGTGCAGTACACGTGGCCAGTACTATGAAATGTGATCCCAAATTCCCACTAACACCCCTGCGCCTCCGGTGGAGTAGAGATGTAGGACAGGAACGTTCTGGAATCACAGCAGGAAGACACAGGAAGCATGTTAAAATGGCTGCCATGCTATGCTTAATAATTCCACTGATTATAACCCTGCAAATATCCCTGCAGCCTAGCATCTGCTGGTGCTGCAGTATTTCTTATGCCGCTCTATTGCCCCCTTATTTATTGCCTACCCCCTCCGCCTCACCCTTGTGGTAATGGCTGCATGCTCTTTCAGATTCAGAGCAACGGCAGCGCAGCGGCAGCGCAGCGTGTGGGGCCCCAGCGGGTATCGCCGAGCGGATCGCCTGTGAGCCCGGGTGAGCAGCGCGTCAAACAGCGGTGGGACCCGGAGCAGTAGCGGCGGCCGGCTCCGTGAGCGGGAGAGCTGCGGCGGCCGGCGCCCTGTGAGCGGCAGAGCAGCGGCGGCCGGAGCCGTTGTTGCGGAAGATCACCTGTGGCCGTCACCATGTGGGGAGGGCGGCTGAGTGGGGATAGCAGCGGCGGGAGAGCAGCGGTGGGCGGCTAAGTGGAGAGAGCAGCGGCGGGCGGCTAAGCGGGCGGTTGCTAACAATGTCCCCACACCTCGGGGCGGCAGCGGGAGCTGACCGCCCCGTTCACATACCTTTATCCTGCAGCTTGTGAGGAGGATCCGACGGGGCTTCTGAACAAGCGCCGGCCAGCCTGTGCAGGAGGCTGTGTGTGTGGCTGTGAGGGAGCTCTTTCAGAGAGGCCCGACACGCCCCTGCTGCTATCAGCAGCTGTACTATCCCTGACCCTGCCTTTTGGAAGGGGGAAAGGGATGTATAAAATAGAAAAAATAAAAATAAAATTCTTCAAAGTAATTGTGACCTGAGCCACAGAGCTGTTACTACTTCGAGCACAGAAAAAACACTGAGAGGTACTCGGGGATATGGAGGGGTGGAGTGTTTTAAATTTAAATATTCAGTGCTGTTCCTACGGAAGCCCGTCCATATCCCAAGAGTACTCCAGTGACCCCTAGTGGATGATAAAGAAATTGGTGAGAGCAGTGGTTGCAGAGAGGTAGATAGTTGTTGAAAATTAATAGCGTTAATATTTCTGCGGGTAAAAGGTGTCCTTGTAGACTTTAGGGACATGGAGTTTGAAGTAATGGAGGAGAGCATGCATGTGATAAGGTTGTGATCTGAGAGAGGGAAAGGAGTGTTAGCGAGTTCAGAAACAGAGCATAGTCTGGTGAATACAAGATCAAGGCAGTGGCCCTCCTGATGAGTAGGGGAGTCAGTCCATTGGGAGAGGCCAAGAGAGGAGGTTAGAGAGAGTAGTTTAGAGGCATGGGGAGATTGTGGACTGTCAATAGAGAGATTGAAATCACCCATAATGATGGTGGAGATGTCAGAGGATAGAAAGTGAGGGAGCCAAGCAGAAAAATCTTCCAGAAACTTTTTGGGTTGCCCAGGTGGGCGATAGATAGCTGCAACACGCAGAGAGAAAGGGGTGAAAATCCTAATAGAGTGTACTTCAAAGGATGTAAATGTGAGTGAGGGAACAGGTGGTAAAACGATGTGCGTGTAAGATTTGGACAGTAATATTCCAACACCACCTCCTTTGCTGTTACCAGGCCTGGGGGTGTGTGTGAAGTGGAGGCCACCATGTGACAGTGCTGCAGGGGAGGCAGTGTCTGATTGTGTGAGCCAGGTTTCTGTTATAGCCAGCATATTGAATTTTTTTGCTATGAAAAGGTCATGAATAGCTGTTAATTTGTTGCAAGTTAATAGCTGTTAATTTGTTGCACGTTCAAGTGGAGCGGCCGCGCAGGGCGCTGGCTATTTAAGAGCGGCCGGCCATTTCAAATATGGTGCCGGCTGTCAGCCAATCAGAGCTCGCGGACTGGCAGCAGCGGCTCCTGATTGGCTGCCGGGCTGGGAGCTCTGATTGGCTCAAGGACCGGCGCCATATTTGAGATGACCGGCGCAGGAGAGAGAGCAGCCACAGCGCCGCAGACATCGCGGTGGGTGAGGGCGGGACGGGTGTCCCTGTTGCCGTAGCTCGCTCTTGTCCCTGCTGACTGCATGTAGCTGAGGTCCCAGGAGCGAAGATCCCAGACCTCAGCAATCAGCACACTGCGCACCGCCCATCACCACCGCACTTGGATACAGTTATCTGGTACTGGGGGCATCTGTGTATCTGCCAGCACTGTGGGGGCATTTGTGTATCTGCCAGCACAGTGGGGGCATTTATGTATCTGGCAGCACTGTGGGGGCATATAATGTTTATCTGGCAGCACTGTGGGGGCATCTGTGTATCTGGCAGCACTGTTGGGGATTATGTGTATCTGGCAGCACTGCTGGGGGCATATAATGTTCATCTGGCAGCACTGTGGGGGCATCTGTATATCTGGCAGCACTGTGGGGGCATCTGTATATCTGGCAGCACTGTGGGGGAATTTGTGTATCTGACAGCACTGCTGGGGGCATATAATGTTTATCTGGCAGCACTGTGGGGGCATCTGTGTATTTGGCAGCACTGTGGGGGCATTTGTGTATCTGGCAGCACTGAGGGGGCATTTATGTATCTGGCAGCACTGTGGGGGCATTTATGTATCTGGCAGCACTGGGGGGGGGGCATTTATGTATCTGACAGCACTGCTGGAGGCATATAATGTGTATCTGGCAGCACTGTGGGGCATACTTGCCTACCTGACCCTCTCCATGAGGGAGAAAATGCTCTGTTCCTGGACTTTCCTGGTAATGTATGATTGCCATCACCTGTGGTGAACTAGTTCATTGATAAGAAAGGTGTTTCACCACAGGTGATGGCAATCATACATTACCAGGAAAGTCCAGGAACAGAGCATTTTCTCCCTCATGGAGAGGGTCAGGTAGGCAAGTATGCTGTGGGGGCATCTGTGTATCTGGCAGCACTATGGGGGCATTTGTGTATCTGGCAGTACTGTGGGAGCATTTGTGTATCTGGCAGCACTGCTGGGGGCATATAATGTGTATCTGGCAGCACTGTGGGAGCATTTATGTATCTGACATGGCACTGCTGGGGGCATATAATGTGTATCTGGCAGCATTGTGGGGACATTTGTGTATCTGGCAGCACTGGGGGGGCATTTATGTATCTGACAGCACTGCTGGGGGCATATAATGTGTATCTGGCAGCACTGTGGGGGCATCTGTGTATCTGGCAGCACTATGGGGGCATTTGTGTATCTGGCAGCACTGTGAGGGAATTTATGTATCTGGCAGCACTGTAGGGGCATTTATGTATCTGGCAGCACTGTGGGGGCATTTATGTATCTGACAGCACTGCTGATGGCATATAATGTGTATCTGGCAGCACTGTGGGAGCATTTATGTATCTGACAGCACTGCTGGGGGCATATAATGTGTATCTGGCAGCTCTGTGGGAGCATTTTTGTATCTGACATGGCACTGGTGGGGGCATATAATGTGTATCTGGCAGCACTGTGGGGACATTTGTGTATCTGGCAGCACTGTGGGGGCATTTATATATCTGGCAGCACTGTGGGGGCACTTGGGTATCTGGCAGCACTGTGGGGGCATTTATGTATCTGGCAGCCCTGTGGGGGCACTTGGGTATCTGGCAGCACTGTGTGGGCATTTATGTATCTGACAGCACTGTGGGGGCATTTATGTATCTGACAGCACTGCTGGGGGCATATAATGTGTATCTGGCAGCACTGTGGAGGCATCTGTGTATCTGGCAGCACTATGGGGGCATTTGTGTATATGGCAACACTGTGGGGGCATTTATGTATCTGGCAGCACTGTAGGGGCATTTATGTATCTGGCAGCACTGTAGGGGCATTTATGTATCTGACAGCACTGCTGGGGGCATATAATGTGTATCTGGCAGCACTGTGGAAGAATTTATGTATCTGGCATGGCACTGCTGGGGTCATATGATGTGTATCTGGCAGCAATGTGGGGGTATTTGTGCATCTGGCATGGCACTGCTGCGGGCATATAATGTCTATATGGCACTGCACTATTGGGGGTGTATGTATATCTGGCACTCTACTGGAACGTTTTGTGTATCTGACACTATACTGGGGACATTATATGTAAGGAACACTACTGTGGGCGTTATATGTAAGGCTGCTAATTGTGTGTGTAGAGGGGGTGTGAAAATAAATATATATTTAGAGTTTGCTAATATAAAGTTGTGAGGCCACACCCACTTTCTCAGGAGCGCGCGTGCCTTTGGCGCGCACATTAGAGGGGTAGGGGGCGCTCCAAAATTTCTCGCTCAGGGTGCTAGTTGGTCTGGAGCCGGCCCTGCCGGCAAGTGAAACGAAACCTTTCCATCTAAACAACACATTGAACAATACAGGATTTGTATGTACAAATATCAGCAGAATAAATGAACGCAAGGCTGACCAGATCATGGGGGTCATTCCGAGTTGATTGCATGTAGCAACTTTTTGCTGCCAGCGCGATCAACTAGACGCCGCCTATGGGGGGAGTGTGTTTCTGCATAGCAGGGGTGCGAATGCTTGTGCAGCCCTGCTATGCTAAAAAAGTTTCCTGCAAAAGAAGACCAGGGTGAGACTTACTTACCCTGTGCGATCGATCCAGCGATGCAAGTCCCGGAAATGACGTCAGACATCCGCCCTCCAAACGCCTGGACACGCCTGCGTTGGACTCACCACTCCCCGAAAACGGTGAGTTGCCGCCTGTTCCGCCTTCCTCTTGTCAATTTTCTTGCGGTCGCCACTGCGACCGCTTTCTTCATTCGCGGCGTCGCTGCCCGGCGACGGCCGTCGCCGGGCAACGACACGCCTGCGCAATGTGGCCGCCGCGCATGCGCAGTTCTGACCCGATCGCACGGCTTTGAGGAAGTGCAGCGTGCGATCGGGTCGGAATGAACCCCAATGTCTTCACAGAAACCAAGCACAACGCTCCTGTTCCTGCAGTATAGGAATATCTGATCTTCAGGGTTTGTGACCCGGCTAGATGTGATGACCCTTTTGTCTGGTTATCTGCGGGCTTGCATACACTTGGGTGACAACTCATTAATGGTAGTCGTGCTGCCCTTTTCTATATACTAATCAGTTTATTTAACAAATACAAACATCAGACTGCTCGTGGCAGTAATAACTTTTGGTGCTTACACCGTTGCGTATGAATGTCCTCTGATGTCCTTGAATGAGGTGAGCCCAAAAGTCAGATAGGAGCTTGTGCATGTGGACAATGGGAGACAATGCTACAAACCTTTGTACTTTGTTCTCATTCCGATAGACTGATAGGAGCTGGAACATAAAGGAGTCTCAAGGCCGCTCTGCAGCACAGTGTGACATGTACGGAACAAGTGATCCCAAAGAACCCTGGCATTTTACAGAGTGTTAGCACTTCTGAATGAGGTGAATATACATATGCCGTGCACAAGGACATTCTTCTAGACAGTTGGTCTTTTAGCATCAAAGCAAGTCAAATTTGAGAATTTATATTAAACATGTTAAAACCAGTTTAATGCTGGGACATGAAGGGCTCACGGGGGGAAAGCAATGGTAGAAGCCCACTGACAGGAAGTGGCGCAAAGCTGAAAGGGTGTGGCAGGCCGATTGTAGGCCTGTGGCAGAGAGCACTGCAATGGCTGGCATATTATAGAAAGCGTCGCTGTGACCACCATAAAATGGAGGCAGCAACGCAGTGAATGCCATATAATACAGAGAGCAACGCAGTGTCCGCCATATAATACAGACAGCAATGTAGTGTCCGCCATATAATACAGACAGCAATGTAGTGTCTGCCATATAATACAGAGTGCATCGCAGTGACTGCAATATAATACAGACAGCAACCTAGTGACCACCATATAATACAAAGAGTATTGCAGTGACCGCCATATAATACAGAAACAATGCAGAGACCGCCATATAATACAGAGCAATGCAGTGACCGCCATATAACACAGAGAACATGCAGTGACCACCATATAATAGAGACATCACAGTGCCCGTCATATACTACAGAGACGACACATGACAAAGTGCAGAGACTGCTATATAAAACAGAAAGCAACTCAGTGAATGCCATATAATCCAGATAAAATGCAGTGATACCATATAATACAGGAAATCGCAGTGCCCTACATATAACTCAAATAATATGAATACATATTACCATTGCATTACCCCTGTGAGCCTACATACATACAATATTAATATGCCACCCCCATCACAGACAGTATTAACACAACAACCAGCCCAGAAAAAAAACAAATACACTCCTGCCCATTGTATAAATATACCACCACCTAGATAACATTAAACAACTTTCACACCTCCACTGACACTTACCTGTCCAGATGGGGGATTTGTCTGGTCCCTGCAGAGCTCCAGAGTGTGATGCTGCTATGTGACAGGAAATGTATACACAGAGAAAGGCTATAGGAGAGGGAGGAACGGGGACTTGGGGTGAGGAGGCATAGTTTCAGGCAGGTATAGAAGGGAGTAGCAGCATAGACAGATGGAGCGGAGGAGGCGGGGACAGGGTGACAGAGGGAGGTCTCAGGGAGGAGAGGGAGCATTTGGGCATCTGCAGCTCAGGCACTGGTTCTTCAGAGTAGGACCCAGTTGCCACTAACTAATCAGTTCACTGACACAGCAACAACATGCTGGCCAGAGCCTCAACCTTCCCCCTCCCTCCATCGTGGCCTGCTAAGCCCTGCCCATTCATAGAAAAGGGTGTGGCTTTGAAGAATTGGCGCTTACTGGGGAATTACCGGCCCCTTGGCCCCCATGTTCATCTAGTCATTTATCTCTTTGTTAAGGATGATTTATACAACAAAACTCTTGTTATTGACATTTATTTTCAAATATACAGTATATCCTTCCCCTCCATCCAGCGCCTATACTTCCCACGTTCCTCCTGGGCTGTGTATCCCATCTTCCTAGCAGTTGGAGACAGACTTACTTCACTTGCATAAATGGGTATATATATATATATATATATATATATATATATATACACACATACATACACACACACACAATGTTAGCACTATATATATACAGTATGTGTGTGTGTACATATATATATATATATATATATATATACAGGTTGAGTATCCCATATCCAAATATTCCGAAATACGGAATATTCAGAATTACGGACTTTTTTGAGTGAGAGTGAGATAGTGAAACATTTGTTTTTTGATGGCTCAATGTACACAAACTTTGTTTAATACACAATGTTATAAAAAATATTGTATTAAATGACCTTCAGGCTGTATGTATACAGAGCCGGCCCTAACCAATATGATGCCCTAGGCAAGATTTTGGCTGGTGCCCCCTAGCACCGTCACTGGTTCTGCAGGAGATGCCTGGCATGAGTCAGCTGGCAGCTCTGCTAACGTCGGGTGCCATTTGTTTATGAAAATGCATCTTATTTGCATTACTATGTGGCTAGGAAGCACAAGCAGCTTCTGCTGATTAAAATGATATGCAGCATGCCTATATTCTGTGTGCAACTGCGGCTGTATCTGCATATGAAATGCTATAGTACAGTGATTTTCAGGAATACACTGTAACATAGCATTTCGTATGCAAATACAGCCGCAGTCACACACAGAATAGAGGCATGCCGCATATCATTTTAATCAGCAGAAGCTGCTGGTGCCCCTAAGCATACCAAATGCCCTAGGCAATTGCCTAGTTTGCCTATGCCTAAGGCCGGCTCTGTATGTATAAGGTGTATATGAAACATAAATGAATTGTGTGTATGTACACACACATTGTTTAATGCACAAATTTATGAAAAATATTGGCTAAAATGATCTTCAGGCTGTGTGTATAAGGTGTATATGAAACATAAATGTATTCTGTGCTTAGATTTAGGTCCCATCACCATGATATCTCATTATGGTATCTAATTATTCCAAAATACGGAAAAATCCGATATCCAAAATACCTCTGGTCCCAAGCATTTTGGATAAGGGATACTCAACCTGTATATGTATATTTATTTAGATATACACACACACACACATATATATATATATATCTCAAGTGATTTGCAGGCACCAACACGAGATAACCACTAGATTTAAAACATAATTAGTCTTAAAGCTTTATAATGATAATAATAATAATAATAATATAATAATAATAATAATAATAATAATAATGTTATATAGCACTTTTCTCCCAATAGCGCTCAGATTGCTTTAAATTTGTGGTCCCGACATTTTAACCTTAAAATAAAGATTTTCCCTACAATCTCTCACCCTCAGTGAGGTGCGAACCACAAAATGCTAATGACTGGTTCTATGTGAGTTTCTAATTGGATTGCACAATGAATTAAGTATTGAAAACGACACCTCGCACCTTACTGAAATGACCCCTTAGTGCCTTCATATTGCTACATGTAAAGGGCTCTTGTATTAGTAAAGTATTACCGCTCTTCCTCTCATTTTCGCTGTTACTCTATTGTTCGGTTGCTATTATTCCTCAAGTATTTTGTGCTCTTTTGTTCTCATCCAATTATCAAATTGTGTTTAGATCTTTTCCATCACATTCAGAGATGAAACTATTTGTTCTACAGCACCCATTGCCTATCAGGCTTCAGGACACAAAGTTACTAGGACTGTTTGGTGCATGTTGCAGTATCCAGACGGAAGATAGTAAATAGGATGACGCCAGATGGTATAAACTTTTCTGTTTCGGTCATTTGCATACTGACCTTTTGACCATTTAACTGTTGACCTTTTGACCCTGTCTACTACTGACTGTCAACCATCTGGTGTCGACCTATAGACTGTCTATTTATATACTGTTGATCTCATTCTGAATGTTGACATGGATGTTATGTTGACATGTGACACGACGACATGCACACTGTCGACACAGTCATACCCTCCACACAGTCATCTTGCCGATAATGTGTATGTCAACAGTTGGCGTGTCGATATAGCGTTATTGCAGTATTTTAAGCCCTAACCCTAACGGCAGCCTGACCCTACCCCTGAAATGTACTGGTGACATTATGTCAACATTTCCATGTTGACATTTCTACCAAGTCTGCATTCTGAATGTCAACATAATAACTACAGATGGAGCCTCGCTCACCTCGCCTTCTCTGCTGCACCTAGGTGCACCAAGGTTTATTAGCATACGTCTTCCATCTATTGTTCTCAGCTGCAATACAATACAGAGAGAACAATACAGCAGGGGATTAAGTCACTACAGCAGGGGATTAAGGTGGTCATTCCGAGTTGATCGCATGTAGCAACTTTTTGCTGCTGGTGCGATCAACCTGACGCCGCCTATGGGGGAGTGTATTTTAGCATAGCAGGGCTGCGAACGCTTGTGCAGCCCTGCTATGCTAAAAAAAAGTTTCAAGTAAAACAAGACCAGGGCTGCAGTTACTCACCCAGTGTGACGGATCCAGCGATGAAGGTCCCGGTTGTGACGTCAGACATCCGCCCTCCAAACGCCTGGATCCGCCTGCGTTGGACTCACCACGCCTGGAAAATGGTGACTATCCGCACCGGAACGCCTCCCGCCTGTCCGTCTTCTTGCGTTCGCCGCTGCAATCACTTTTCTCGCTGGCGGCATCGTGGCCCGGCAGCAACGACGCACATCCGCAATGCGTCCGCCGTGCATGCCCATTTCCGACCCGTTCGCATGGCAGCAAAGAACCGCTGCGTGCGAACGGGTTAGAATGACCCCCTAAGTCTGACAGCACTGGCTCAATTATTCCTATTGAAGGGATAGACGAGCAGTGTCCCATCTGTACATAAGACTTACCCACGTTACCTGTGAGTGTTCCTACATGCTGCTTAGGGAGCCGGGTAGCGGTTTCACTGTGGTGGACATTGTTAGGACCCACAAGAAAAAGGGTGAGATTGATTCAAGTGGAGGGGGCACTGTATTGAGAAGAACAGTGATCTCAGTCCTCCCCTGCAGGCGTATTGAAGTGATGAGGGGCTATAAATACATTTATTTATTAACAGTTCCTTATATAGCGCAGCATATTCCGTTGCGCTTTACAATTGAAACAACAGTAATAGTACAAAACTGGGTAAAAATGGACAGACATAGACAGTGGCGGCTGGGCAGGGGGGGGGGGGGGGGGGGGGCAGAGTGCCATCTGCCCCCCTGGCCAGTACAATAATTAGGACCGCCTCATCTAGGTTATATGATTTTGTCTGACCATTTACAGGTGTTACAGCAATACCACTATAATATCTGTGTCTTAGACGAAGGTCTTATATGCTCTCATATCATTTTGACATAAGTAGGGGAGAAAATGATACTGTATACTATGAACACGCAGCGTTTTCCACCAGGATAGAGAAACAGATGTACTTTCATTGGTGAATGGTCGCATTTGGCCAATCTTGCACCATTTTGCTGGCCCATATACAGCTACCGCCATTTATCCTGTTGGACGATGTTTCTCCAGCGTCCCATTTTAGCTGCCTCCAGCTGGTGAGAGGAAATTCTTGCGGAGCTTTGCAGGATCTGAGCTGCGGCTGTGCTCCCCACTACACTGTGCTGCTGAAGGGCGCCTACCCAGCACTTAAATACCAGCACACCAGTAATTACATGGGCCTACTAATGCATGGTCTCTGCATAAAGAAGGCTCCTTATATGGGTTCTCACTCTGCAATGACATCACCAGAAGCTCAATAGCACGGTCGGGAAGCTTTGCAGCGGAGCGAGGAGACAAGGCAGAGAAGCAGATTCCCACTGATGCTGATTACTTGATTGTGTCAGCGCTGACACTGTTGGTATCAGCATTTTAGAGTGTAAAGGAGAAGAGATGGGAGAACAACATCACAAGCCAGCATTCATTGTGCCACGGGGCTGTGTTCTGTGCAGAGAGCTTAGAATTCGCTGATCATCTGTTGGCTCTCAATTTACAAACACATGAATACGTGACCCACAGTGGTGCTATTATGATGTAGCGTAGGACCACCTGAGCAGAGACGCTTTGACGTGGCGGGTGGCTTATCATATGTTTGCAAATGTATGTAAGCGAGGCCTCTGCATTCTATTATCATGAAGCATGTAAGTCTCTTTTGCTGGGCCATAGCAGACTGCTGAATTGGTGTTTTTGTTTTTCTTGACTAGATTAACCCCTACGTTACACGCAATTGATTCTGAGTAGTCTCCATTCTGTGCATCACTGTGAGGATCCTGGGCGGCTCTCAATTTAGAAACACCTGAATATATGACCCCACTTGGGGCTATTATTATGTAGTGTTAGGACACCTGAGCAGAGGCGCCCTGACGTGGTGGGTGGCTTGTCATATGTTTGCAGATGAGTCCTAAGCAAATTATTATCAGGTAGGGTGCTTTTGCTGGCCCATTGCAGAGTGCTGGGGGAATTTATTGATTCTGAGAAACACACATTCCGTGTATCACTCTTCGCTCATCATTTAAAGGTTCTGCTCACCTAAACATATTCTGTATATCAATGATCTCTCAATAGGATCTTGCCTTTCCATAAAGAGATTGAATATGTCAATAGCCAATGACATGTACTGGATGCAGTCAGAATGCCGGCTGTCGGGATCCCAGTAGCTGAATAACAATGCCCGTTGGAATCCCTACACCGGAACTCCGAAAGGGCCAGGAGGCTGAAGCCGGAATACTCCTCAGCCGGCATCCCAACCGTAAGTATAGCCCCTGGGTCAGGTTTAGGAACGGGAGGAGGGGGGGTGGGGGCGTTTAGGCTGTAGGGGGAGGGTTAGGCTGTGTGGGGAGGGGGGGGGGGATAGGTCAGGGTTAGACAGCAGGGAGGGGGACTTAGGTTTAGGCACCTCCGGGGGATGGTTACGGTCAGGAACTAATGGGAGAGGTTAGGGTTAGGCTGCGGGAAGGGAGGGTTAGGGGGTAGGGAAGTTGGGGGCTGTTAGGGTCAAATTGAGAAGGATGGAGAGTTAGGGTTAGGCATCCCCAGGTGGGGAGGGGGCTGGTAGGGTCAGGCTGCGGAGGAGGGAGGGTTAGGTTTAGGCAGCGAGGAGGGGGACTTAGGTCTAGGCACCTCCGGGGAAGGGGGGGGAGGGGTTAGGGTCAGGCACTAATGGGAGAGGTTAGAGTTAGGCTGTAGGAAGGGAGGGTTAGGGGGTAGGGAAGGGGGGAGAACACCACCTACTCACCCGTCTGTCTTTACAACATCGGTATCCCGGCATCGGTATTATGACTGCCGGGATCCCGAGCCCCGGCTTTTCATACTGAACCAGACATGTACACCTACATAAAATGCCATTCATCTTTGTGGTGCAAAATATACATCTGTGTAATTGTTATCATCAAAGCAACCTACAACAAATGTTGTATTTAGGGAATGTAAAGAACATCTCCAGTATGTAATTTACTCTTCCTGCTTGATATCAGCCAATCAGGTATTGCCATTGTAAAGTGTGCTGTCTAATTGCTCATTACCCTTCTTCAATAACAGGCACCCCGAGGCCTGATATCTGCAACTGCCGAGGCGGGGTAATAATAGTGTGTCTTGGGCGCGGGAAGACGTTGGTTGGGCTCTACCCCTTGGATTTCATTAGAATACTGACCTGCAAAAAAGTGCTCGCATTCATGCAAAAAATCAGGGTCTGTAATGAGGGCAGTGCAACCGGTGCCGTCCCTGGTTCCTGACTTCCTGCACCGTCTAGTGCCGCGTGTCTTGGTGTTGCAGTGGCATAGGGAAAGGGGGGTGCTGCACAGCAACCCCTTGAGCACAAAACTGTTCCTGTAATTATCTTTTATTTGTTAGATGCCACAAGGTGTACACAGCACATGAAGACATACAGTAAACAGTATGCAACAATGCACAACAGTAAGCCAACACAGGGGTACAAAGCATGAATACAAAACACTGCAATGAAAGTACAGGCAAGGACAATTGCGAGGAAGGGCTGGGCAATTCCGGTACTGAACATGTAGTCTTCCTGCTAGGCTGTCTCAGGGTGGCGCCTTGTCTAATTTTAAATTGACAAAATGTGCCCTGCCTTTAAGGAAGTGCCTCGCTGAAGCAGTCTTCCCTCTGCCAGCGCCACACACACGGCCCGCAGTATCCCATGGGTGGAAAAAATTGTAGTTTAGTGCTTACCGCAGCCGTTATACAAAGACCATTTCTTGGGACCCTTTCGTTCACAGCCAATTTATAACCGTGTTGAAAATTATCCATATGAGAGCTACCACGTGCCACATGCGGAGCAGAACTAGTTCTGCCGGTGAACAGGCTGTTGACCCGGTAGCCTAAGTGTCATGGACTACTACTTCTGAAGTCCTGGTACTCATGGAGGTGGAGATATCAGAGCTTAGAGTAGGCAGCTGGTATCTGCAGTGAATCGTTATCATCTGATATCATGTAGGGGGTCTCAAGGTGAGACTAGGCAGCCACGTTCATCTTGCAACATATTTGTTGAGATCAAAGCTGGCATTATGGCTCCAGCCTCCCGGTTCCATCAGCTATCATCACCGTCCATCTTCATTTCCAAACGGTATGGCTCATTGACTGCTGGTCCTTTACTAACAGGCTGGGTCATATGGCATTATCAAGATAGATATTACTCTGATGAACATATGGCTAAGACTATGTGTAGATAAGAGCCGGTGGGTTAAGAAGAAAGACGCTTAATAGAGGAAACTGGTTTTTATCGTACACATCAAAGTGTGGAAATGCAAAATTTCTGGAGCAGAATAGCAGAAAACACCTGCCAACCTCCCGCATCTGCCCTCCAGGAGATGTGGGGGGGGGAGGTCAGCTATAGAAGAAGAGGTGGATGTGACTATCAGGCAATGCACATCATCGAGTGGGAGCAGCAAATGTCACCACACCCCTGCCCTCTCTGTGTTTTCTGAGGTAATCATGGTTAAATGGTCAGATAGGTGACATGATGTCACGCCCCAGCGAAGCGTGCAGGTAGGTAGTCGTTCTTGTGGTTGAATTGCCTTCTCTCTCTGGAGTCTGGGAGGTCTTCTACTACTTCAGGAGTCTACCGGGTAATTCCATGAGAGTAGGCAACCAGGAACACATCAGGACGGGTCCCACCTGCCGGGAGCAGAAAGCCAACCAGCACCTCGCCAGCCAATTGGGCACCATCCAAGATGGACTAAGGCACCTTACTCCCTGGTGTCACGATCCGGGTATCTGGACGCCATTACCTGCCGTTTAGGTGTCTTCTGAGACTGGCCCAGCGTTCCAAATCCGGATCTCATCTGTGTCAACACTCTGCACATCCCTCCTGTCATTCTGAGACACTACCACAGCGGCGCCATGTTTGAATCCAACATGGCGTCTCCCGTCCTCCGCGGCCTCCGCCGCCGTTACTGTGTTATTGCTGCAGGTTCTCAGAATCATGTATCATGCCTGCCGCGGCCTCTGCTGCCCTCCAGGTGTCTCAGCATGTAGCTGTCGTCTGGCGTCTCCTGTCCTCCGCGGCCGGCGCCGCCATTATCACTATGTTTGCACATTTCATTACAAACCAGTTTTCCCTCCAGGTTCCAGCATGGGCGCAGCCATGTTGGATTTGATCACATGCTCCAATTCCTCCAATCCACCATCTCTGGAATCTGCATAATTGCCTAGCCAATGCCTGCATAGCAGCAGGTATAAGTATCCTGTGTCTAGGCCAGATAGATGTCAGTGCTTTGAATGTCATACCTTGTTCCAGTCTCTCTCTCCTGTGGTTTGTTTCTCCAGGTTCCAGCTCCTGTCTCCAGCATCCACAAAGAGACCCGCACCTGCTTTCCATCCTGCAGTGCAGCCTGACTCTGCAATCCTCTGTGACTGCTCCAGCTTTCAGCTATTACTTCGTTTGCTTCCAGCTTCCAAGCTTTCAGCTATTAACCCATCTGTTTCCAGCAACCTGCTTCCAACAGAATTCAACCTCCTTAAAGAGCCGGTGTTCTCCCAGCGGATTTCTACTTACCAGCAGTATCCACTACCACCGGTAACCACTCTTCATTTCATCTGTTTCCACGCACCCTAGCATCTTTCAGTTTTAACTCCGTATCTCCACCATCTGGCTGGTTCCGTCCAGTGACTCCTTCAGTGCATTCCAGTTACCAGCATCATCTTATACACCTACTGGCGTGTTCCTCGGTTGTCTCCACTACTACAGCCTGGCCTGGTAAGGTTATTCTACCCAAGGACTATAACATCTGTTCTGCAACCTACCAGTGCCCTGTTATACCTTCTATGGTTTAGTGATCCAGGAACTGTATTATCTGCCACTGCTAATACTGACTGTGAACACTGTTGTGATTATACGGAGTCTGTTTAATAAACTTTCATTTGACTTTTAACTTGCTTGTCATGGTCACACCTTCGAGTTTCCTTCCACACTTACATGTCCAGGGGTCTGATTAAACCATCTAAGTTTAACTTCATTCCAGCCCCTACAACTGAGGCTTCCTCCCGTCAGCTTAAACCCTCAGTTGTGACAGTAAGCACTGACCAGATGAATCCAGCCGGAGACCAGGATCAAGCGGCTAGACCTATGCAAGAACTGGCAGCCAGACTCGAACATCAGGAGGCTGCACAAGGTCACATCATCCGCTGTCTCCAGGATCTCTCTACTCGGCTGGATGGGATTCAGACGACCCTCCGTGGACCTGGCACGTCTGGTGCGTCCACCACAGTGACTCCAGCTGTAACCCCACCCACCTTGCCCATTTCCATACCACGTCTTCATCTTCCAACGCCAGCAAAATTTGACAGATCTCCAAGATTCTGCAGGGGATTTCTCAACCAATGCGAAATCCATTTTGAGCTTCAATCTGGCAACTTCCCCAGTGACCGTACCAAAGTTGCTTATATTATTTCTCTCCTCAGTGGCTCAGCCCTTGATTGGGCATCACCGTTATGGGAGAAGTCTGATCCCCTGCTGTCCTCCTATACTGACTTTGTAGCATCATTCAAGCGCATCTTCGACGAGCCGGGCCGGGTTTCCTCTGTTTCATCTGAGATTCTCCGTCTACGCCAGGGAACACGTACTGTGGGACAGTATCTTATACAGTCCAAAATCCTGGCATCTGAACTGGCCTGGAACGACGAGGCCCTGTATGCTGCATTCTGGCATGGCTTGTCAGAACGCATTAAGGATGAGTTAGCTACCAGAGACTTGCCTTCTAAGTTGGATGAGCTAATTTCACTATGCACGAAGGTTGATCTACGGTTCAGAGAGAGAGCAACCGAGCGAGGAAGATCATCCGTTCCTAAATCTTCTGTTCCTCCTCCTCGTCAACCATCTCCATCCAAGGATGAGCCTATGCTAATTGGTCATTCCCGTCTATCTCCCGCTGAGCGCCGAAGACGCCTCTCCGAGTCTCTATGTCTCTACTGTGCAGCTCCGTCGCACACTATCAACGCCTGTCCCAAACGTTCGGGACTCCAGATCCTAGCTCGCCAAGGAGAGGGCCGGCTAGGAGTAATGATCTCCTCTCCATCTCCTCATGATTGTAACCTCCCAGTGTCGCTCCAAATTGCTCAACGTTACAGGAACGTCATTGCCCTCCTTGATTCCGGAGCAGCTGGGAATTTAATAACCGAAGCTTATGTTAAACGGTGGTCCCTACCCACCGAGAGACTGTCCTCGTCCATCTCTTTGACTGCCGTGGATGGCAGCAAGATTTTTGACGCAGTCATTTCCTTAAGGACTCTTCCAGTTCGTCTGAGAGTGGAAGTTCTTCATTCTGAGTATATTTCTTTTCTAGTGATTCCAAGAGCCACACATCCAGTGGTTTTAGGCCTTCCATGGCTCCGTCTCCACAACCCATCGATTGACTGGACGACTACGCAAATACTGGCATGGGGTCCCTCCTGTGCTGAGACTTGTTTAGCCAAAGTTCTTCCTGTTTGTTCTTCCTTCCCCAGGTCATCTGATGTTCCGCCTCCTCCATATCAAGACTTCACGGACGTGTTCAGTAAAGCCTCTGCTGATATCCTTCCTCCTCATAGAGAATGGGACTGCCCAATCGACCTCATTCCAGGGAAGGTTCCACCGCGAGGCCGAACTTATCCGTTGTCTCTGCCTGAGACACACTCCATGGAAGAGTACATCAAAGAGAACCTGGCGAAGGGTTTCATCCGACCATCTTCTTCTCCAGCCGGCGCAGGCTTCTTCTTCGTTAAGAAGAAAGACGGTGGTCTGCGTCCGTGCATCGACTACAGAGGTCTTAACGACATTACCGTCAAGAACCGATACCCTTTACCCCTGATTACCGAGCTCTTTGATAGAGTTAGTGGTGCAACCATTTTTACAAAGCTGGACTTGAGGGGTGCCTACAATCTCATCCGAATCCGTGAGGGTGACGAGTGGAAGACCGCCTTTAACACCCGTGACGGACATTATGAGTACCTCGTCATGCCCTTCGGATTGAGCAATGCTCCAGCAGTCTTCCAGCACTTCGTGAATGAGATTTTCAGGGACATCTTGTACCGCCATGTCGTGGTTTATCTAGATGACATCCTCATCTTTGCTAATAATCTCGAAGATCATCGTTTCTGGGTAAAAGAGGTTCTTTCCTGTCTCCGTGTCAATCACCTCTATTGTAAATTGGAGAAGTGTGTGTTTGAAGTTAAAACCATTCCGTTTCTAGGTTACATTGTGTCCGGTTCCGGACTAGAGATGGATCCTGAGAAACTCCAAGCAATCCAGAATTGGCCTATACCCTTAACCCTCAAAGGGGTCCAGAGGTTCTTAGGGTTCGCCAATTATTATAGAAAATTTATACGAGACTTTTCCACCATTGTGGCGCCTATCACTGCATTAACCAAGAAAGGTGCTAATCCGTCCAAGTGGTCCGAGGAAGCTACGCAGGCCTTTCACCTTCTGAAGCAACGGTTCATCTCTGCACCAGTTCTGAAACAGCCCGACACCGACTCTCCTTTTATCTTAGAGGTAGATGCCTCCTCCGTTGGAGTAGGAGCAGTGTTATCCCAGAGGGCCAAAGATGGACATCTACATCCTTGCAGTTTATTCTCCCGGAAGTTCTCCCCCGCTGAGCGCAACTATGCCATTGGCGATCAGGAGTTGCTGGCCATCAAGCTCGCTCTGGAGGAGTGGAGATACCTGTTGGAGGGAGCTTCCCACTCAATCACCATACTTACCGACCACAAAAATCTTTTATATCTCAAAGGCGCACAATGTCTGAATCCTCGTCAGGCCAGATGGGCACTTTTCTTCTCTAGGTTTGACTTTAAACTCCAGTTCTGTCCAGGTTCTCAGAATCGTAAGGCCGATGCCCTTTCCCGCTCATGGGAGCAAGAAAATGAGTCCGAGTCTGCAGACAAGCATCCTATTATTAATCCGTTGGCATTCTCCACGGTAGGGATGGACTCTACGCCTCCACCAGGGAAAAGTTTTGTTAAGCCAGTTCTAAGGAAGAAGCTCATGCATTGGGCCCATGCTTCCCGTTTTGCTGGACATATAGGCATTCAGAAAACCCTTGAATTTATTTCTAAGTCCTACTGGTGGCCAACTCTGAAGAAGGACGTTATGGAATTTATTGCCTCCTGCCCAAAGTGTGCCCAACACAAAGTCTCCCGCCAGTCGCCTGCGGGGCAACTGGTTCCATTATCTGTTCCCCGTCGACCATGGACCCATTTGTCGATGGACTTTGTTTCCGATCTACCTATCTGCAACAAGTTTAATACCATCTGGGTGGTAGTTGACCGGTTCACCAAGATGGCACATTTCATCCCTCTCACCGGTCTTCCGTCAGCTTCCAAGTTGGCTCAAGTATTTATACAAGAGATCTTCCGACTTCACGGTCTTCCTGAAGAGATCATCTCGGATGGTGGAGTACAATTTGTAGCCAAATTTTGGCGAAGTTTGTGTCAAGCCCTCCAAGTCAAGTTAAAGTTTTCCACGGCTTACCATCCTCAGACCAATGGTCAAACCGAGAGGGTGAATCAGGACTTGGAGGCCTTCCTCCGTATATATGTGTCTTCCTCTCAAGATGACTGGGTTTAACTCCTTCCTTGGGCCGAGTTCAGCCACAACAATCAATACCATTCCTCATCTTCTTCTACACCATTCTTCATTAATTATGGATTCCACCCTAAAGTCCCAGAATTCCAACCGCTTCCCGCAACTTCTGTTCCAGCAGTGGATGTCACCTTGCGTCAGTTTTCAAATAACTGGAGGAACGTCCGCGCAGCCCTGCTTAAAGCCTCATCCAGGTATAAGAAGTTTGCCGATAGGAAGCGTAGAGCGGTTCCTGCTCTCAAGATGGGTGATCGTGTGTGGTTGTCCACAAAGAATTTGAGGTTGAGAGTTCCCAGCATGAAATTTGCACCTCGCTACATCGGACCCTTCAAGATTGAACAAGTCATCAATCCTGTTGCCTACAGATTACAGTTACCACCCTTCTTGAAAATACCCAGGACATTTCATGTTTCTTTGTTGAAACCGCTGATCCTGAATCGGTTTCATTCCGCACTTCCTCCAGCTCCCAAAGTTCAGACTCAACGGGGAGTCGAGTACGAGGTGGCCAAGATTTTGGACTCACGTTTCCGTTACGGTCAGTTACAATATCTCATTGACTGGAAGGGCTATGGTCCTGAAGAACGCTCTTGGACCAATGCCTCAGACGTCCATGCTCCTGCCTTGGTCCGAAATTTCCACTCAAAGTTTCCTTTAAAGCCTAAGAAGTGTCCTGGGGCCACTCCTAAAGGGGGGGGTGCTGTCACGATCTGGGTATCTGGACGCCATTACCTGCCGTTTAGGTGTCTTCTGAGACTGGCCCAGCGTTCCAAATCCGGATCTCATCTGTGTCAACACTCTGCACATCCCTCCTGTCATTCTGAGACACTACCACAGCGGCGCCATGTTTGAATACAACATGGCGTCTCCTGTCCTCCGCGGCCTCCGCCGCCGTTACTGTGTTATTGCTGCAGGTTCTCAGAATCATGTATCATGCCTGCCGCGGCCTCTGCTGCCCTCCAGGTGTCTCAGCATGTAGCTGTCGTCTGGCGTCTCCTGTCCTCCGCGGCCGGCGCCGCCATTATCACTATGTTTGCACATTTCATTACAAACCAGTTTTCCCTCCAGGTTCCAGCATGGGCGCAGCCATGTTGGATTTGATCACATGCTCCAATTCCTCCAATCCACCATCTCTGGAATCTGCATAATTGCCTAGCCAATGCCTGCATAGCAGCAGGTATAAGTATCCTGTGTCTGGGCCAGATAGATGTCAGTGCTTTGAATGTCATACCTTGTTCCAGTCTCTCTCTCCTGTGGTTTGTTTCTCCAGGTTCCAGCTCCTGTCTCCAGCATCCACAAAGAGACCGGCACCTGCTTTCCATCCTGCGGTGCAGCCTGACTTTGCAATCCTCTGTGACTGCTCCAGCTTTCAGCTATTACTTCGTTTGCTTCCAGCTTCCAAGCTTTCAGCTATTAACCCATCTGTTTCCAGCAACCTGCTTCCAACAGAATTCAACCTCCTTAAAGAGCCGGTGTTCTCCCAGCGGATTTCTACTTACCAGCAGTATCCACTACCACCGGTAACCACTCTTCATTTCATCTGTTTCCACGCACCCTAGCATCTTTCAGTTTTAACTCCGTATCTCCACCATCTGGCTGGTTCCGTCCAGTGACTCCTTCAGTGCATTCCAGTTACCAGCATCATCTTATACACCTACTGGCGTGTTCCTCGGTTGTCTCCACTACTACAGCCTGGCCTGGTAAGGTTATTCTACCCAAGGACTATAACATCTGTTCTGCAACCTACCAGTGCCCTGTTATACCTTCTATGGTTTAGTGATCCAGGAACTGTATTATCTGCCACTGCTAATACTGACTGTGAACACTGTTGTGATTATACGGAGTCTGTTTAATAAACTTTCATTTGACTTTTAACTTGCTTGTAATGGTCACACCTTCGAGTTTCCTTCCACACTTACATGTCCAGGGGTCTGATTAAACCATCTAAGTTTAACTTCATTCCAGCCCCTACAACTGAGGCTTCCTCCCGTCAGCTTAAACCCTCAGTTGTGACACCTGGGTGGCAGCCACGGGCCTCACCGCCATCAATACGGGCCTGTATGCCACTATTCAACAGCGATTTTTAAAAAAAAAACATTTAAGGAGGAAGCATCATGAAATATTGATTTACTGCAAGTGGAGGGAAATATAAGTCAGCAGTAAATGGTTTCAGTAGACCAGTCCAGAGCCCACGTTTCCCTATAATTGGAATACATGTTATGCTTTCAAAAGTTGGGCTCACTCTAGATATCTGTCTTCACAATGGAAGGCAGGGCCAGCTACAGCGGGGAGTCAAGGGGACATCTGTACCAGGCCCAAAGGATCAGAGGGGCCCCAAGGATATGCTGCTTAGTGTCTGGCAGGGACTGCGGTGTGTGTAGGGGAGGAAGGAGAGATATACACATATATATATATTTGTATAAATATATATATAAATATATATATACATATTCATTAACAAATTCTGCAGCATGTTAGTTAATATAATATATATATATATATATATATATAAAATCTGAAGGGGCCCGAGAGATATCACAGTACGGGGCCCCAAGATTTCTGTTGCCTGCCCTGATGGAAGGCCATGCACTGTTCCTCACTTACTGTATATAAATAGCTCGTGCAGCAGCCGGCTCGGCAGAAGAAGAGAGACGTGACTGTGAAAAGTAGAATAATGTTGACTTTCCCAGTCCTGGCCTAAGGCGCCCGGTATTTTTATCCGTTATGTAGGGATGAGTCAGTGGATTTCACACCCACAGCCTGGCACATATCTGTGTCACCAGCGTCAGCTCTGCCCCATCCAAGCGGACTATGATTCACGGGAAACTTCACTGTACAAAACAAACAAGTCAGGATACAGAGGTGAATGAGGTTTATGCAGTGATTATATGAGAGATAATACCAATATCCATGTGGGGTTCACTTATAATGTGTGTACAATAAGCGAGGAAGAACTGCGCACAAACTAGCAGAGCTACGGAACATTTATACAATAATGGTATAAACAAAGGAACTACAAGTTACCTAGGCGTTGCTAGGGATGGCCATCGACCATCGATGGTCTATGACCAATGGTAACTACTTTTACCCTCGATGGGCGAGAATAAGATGGTTTCCCACCATCGATGATAAAGAGCTATCAAATTTTTTTTCTTCTTTTTTTTCAGGGTGTCAGGGACACAGAGCATAGCTCTACCCCCAACACCCGCAAAACCAAGCCCCGGGCCCTGATTGCCCCGCAACTCACTTAACATTAAAGTAAGGGTGACCATTGATGGTCAGAACCATCGATGGTTACCTTACAGATTGTTTCCAACCATCGAGCTTATCAATCGATGGTACCATCGATGGATAACCCACCGATGGCCATCCCTAGGTGTTGCCATGACATTTTTGGGGTTCCGGAAAATGAGCCCCCTCAAGTACACGAGGGATGGTAAAATGAATGAAAACATTCAATTAGTGGAACTGTCCTTTTAATACTAAGGGGGAGATGTACTAAAGCCTTGGAGAGAGATAAAGTGGAGAGAGAATGTACCAGCCAATCAGCTCCTAACTGCCATGGTACAGGCTGTGTTTGAAAAGTGACAATTAGAAGCTGATTGGTTGGTGTTTTATCTCTCTCTACTTTATCACTCTTCAAGGCTTTGTACATCTGCCCATTCCTGTGGTCTTGTCTCCTATGTATCCTCTAGCTTTGCACATTACAAGCAGATTGGTATACTGCATTGCATTGTACAAAGCATGAATATTCCTATAAAACATGCAGTAAAATGATAAAAATGATGTCATCACTTTGGCATGTAAGCCAGTTGGTCTGAACTCTGACTCCTCCCACTAGTGTCAGTGATGTCACTTCCAGAGAGCTTCAAGATAACACACATTTACAGACACTTATGTAATTCCTCATACTTACAGTGCATCCGGAAAGTATTCACAGCGCTTCACTTTTTCCACATTTTGTCATGTTACAGCCTTATTCCAAAATGGAATAAATTCATTTTTTCCCTCAAAATTCTACACACAATACCCCATAATGACAACGTAAAAAAGTTTTTTTTAGATTTTTGCAAATTTATAAACTAAGAAATAACATGTACATGAGTATTCACAGCCTTTGCTTTGTTGATGCACCTGCAATTACAGCCTCAAGTCTTTTTGAATATGATGCCACAAGCTTGGCACACCTATCTTTGGGCAGTTTCGCCCATTCCTCTTTGTGGCACCTCTCAAGCTCCATCAGGTTGGATGGGAAGCGTCGGTGCACAGCCATTTTCAGATCTCATCAGAGATGTTCAATCGGATTCAAGTCTGGGCTCTGGCTGGGCCACTCAAGGATATTCACAGAGTTGTCCTGCAGCCACTCCTTTGATATCTACGCTGTGTGCTTAGTGTTGTTGTACTGCTGAAAGATGAACCGTCGCCCCAGTCTGAGGTCAAGAGCGCTCTGGAGCAGGTTTTCATCCAGGATGTCTCTGTACATTGCTGCATTCATCTTTCCCTCTATCCTGACTAGTCTCCTAGTTCCTGCCGCTGAAAAACATCCCCACAGCATGATGCTACCACCACCATGCTTCACTGTAGGGATGGTATTGGCCTGGTGATGAGTGGTGCCTGGCATTCAAGCCAAAAAGTTCAATCTTTGTCTCATCAGACCAGAGAATTTTGTTTCTCATGGTCTGAGAGTCCTTCAGGTGCATTTTGGCAAACTCCAGGCAGGCTACCATGTGCTTTTTACTAAGGAGTGGCTTCCGTCTGGCCACTCTACCATACAGGCCTGATTGGTGGATTGCTGCAGAGATGGTTGTCCTTCTGGAAGGTTCTCCTCTCTCCACAGAGGAATGCTGTAGCTCTGACAGAGTGACCATTGGGTTCTTGGCCACCTTCCTGACTAGGGCCCTTCTCCCCCGATCGCTCAGTTTAGACGGTCGGCCAGCTCCTGGTGGTTCTGAATTTCTTCCATTTACGGATGATGGAGGCCACTGTGCTCATTGGGACCTTCAAAGCAGGAGATATTTTTCAGTACCCTTCCCCAGATTTGTGCCTCGAGACAATCCTGTCTCGGAGGTCTACAAACAATTCCTTTGACTTCATGCTTGGTTTGTGCTCAGACATGCACTATCAAGTGTGGGACTTTATATAGACAGGTGTGTGCCTTTCCAAATCATGTCCAATCAACTGAATTTACCACAGATGGACTCCAATTAAACTGTAGGAACATCTCAAGGATGAATAGTGGAAACAGGATGCACCTGAGCTCAATTTTGAGCTTCATGGCAAAGGCTGTGAATACTTATGTACGTATCATTTCTTAGTTTATTTTTAATAAATTTGCAAAAATTTGAAAAATAACTCTTTTCACGTTGTCATTAAGGGGTATTGTGTATAGAATTTTGAGGTTGGAAATGAATACATTTCAGTTTGGAGTAAGGCTGTAACAAAATGTGGAAAAAGTGAAGCGCTGTGAATACTTTCCAGATGCACTGTAGGCCCAGATTTATCAAGCCTTGGAGAGTGATAAATTTCACGGTGATAAAGTACCAACCAATCAGCTCCTAACGGTTATTTTTCAAACACATCCTGTAACATGGCAGTTAGGAGCTGATTGGTTGGTACTTTATCACATTGCAATTTATCACTCTCCAGGGCTTGATAAATCTGGGCCTAACCCATCACACACAACCTCATGATGACAACACTGGCACTCAATAACAGCACACCGTTATCCACAGCCAAAAATGTATAACAGTATAGAAGAAAGGAAAAAGGCACATAGGGGTTCAAAGGCCAAATAAAGAAAGAAAATGAGCGGTCATCCCAAAAAGTACTATAGTGAGATGAAAAGAAAAATGTAGCTTGACGGCTGGAAAAATAAGATTTTACTTACCGATAAATCTATTTCTCGTAGTCCGTAGTGGATGCTGGGGACTCTGTCAGGACCATGGGGGATTAGCGGCTCCGCAGGAGACAGGGCACAAAAATAAAGCTTTAGGATCAGGTGGTGTGCACTGGCTCCTCCCCCTATGACCCTCCTCCAAGCCTCAGTTAGGATACTGTGCCCGGACGAGCGTACACAATAAGGAAGGATTTTGAATCCCGGGTAAGACTCATACCAGCCACACCAATCACACCGTACAACTTGTGATCTGAACCCAGTTAACAGTATGACAACGTAGGAGCCTCTGAACAGACGGCTCACAACAAGAACAACCCGATTTTTTTGTAACAATAACTATGTACAAGTATTGCAGACAATCCGCACTTGGGATGGGCGCCCAGCATCCACTACGGACTACGAGAAATAGATTTATCGGTAAGTAAAATCTTATTTTCTCTAACGTCCTAGTGGATGCTGGGGACTCCGTCAGGACCATGGGGATTATACCAAAGCTCCCAAACGGGCGGGAGAGTGCGGATGACTCTGCAGCACCGAATGAGAGAACTCCAGGTCCTCTTTAGCTAGGGTATCAAATTTGTAGAATTTTACAAACGTGTTCTCCCCCGACCACGTAGCTGCTCGGCAGAGTTGTAATGCCGAGACCCCTCGGGCAGCCGCCCAGGATGAGCCCACCTTCCTTGTGGAATGGGCCTTGACAGATTTAGGCTGTGGCAGGCCTGCCACAGAATGTGCAAGTTGAATTGTGCTACAAATCCAACGAGCAATCGTCTGCTTAGAAGCAGGAGCACCCAGCTTGTTGGGTGCATACAGTATAAACAGCGAGTCAGATTTTCTGACTCCAGCCGTCCTTGAAATATATATTTTCAATGCCCTGACAACGTCCAGCAACTTGGAATCCTCCAAATCGCTAGTAGCCGCAGGCACCACAATAGGCTGGTTCAGGTGAAACGCTGACACCACCTTAGGCAGAAAATGAGGACGCGTCCGCAGTTCTGCCCTGTCCGAATGGAAAATCAGATATGGGCTTTTATACGATAAAGCCGCCAATTCTGACACTCTCCTGGCTGAAGCCAGGGCCAGTAGCATGGTTACTTTCCATGTAAGATATTTCAAATCCGCCGATTTGAGTGGCTCAAACCAATGGGATTTGAGAAAATCCAAAACTACATTAAGGTCCCACGGAGCCACTGGGGGCACAACCAGGGGCTGTATATGTAGTACTCCTTTTACAAAAGTCTGGACTTCAGGAACTGAAGCCAATTCTTTCTGGAAGAAAATCGACAGGGCCGAAATTTGAACCTTAATGGACCCCAACTTGAGGCCCATAGACAATCCTGTTTGCAGGAAATGTCGGAATCGACCCAATTGAAATTCCTCCGTGGGGGCCTTCCTGGCCTCACACCACGCAACATATTTTCTCCAAATGCGGTGATAATGTTGTGCAGTCACCTCCTTCCTGGCTTTAACCAGTGTAGGAATGACCTCTTCTGGAATGCCTTTTTCCCTTAGAATTCGGCGTTCAACCGCCACGCCGTCAAACGCAGCCGCGGTAAGTCTTGGAATAGACACGGTCCCTGCTGAATCAGGTCCCGTCTTAGAGGTAGAGGCCACGGATTTTCCGTGAGCATCTCCTGAAGTTCCGGGTACCAAGTTCTTCTTGGCCAATCCGGAGCCACGAGTATCGTTCTTACTCCCCTTTGCCGTATAATTCTCAGTACTTTGGGTATGAGAGGCAGAGGAGGAAACACATACACTGACTGGAACACCCACGGTGTTACCAGAGCGTCCACAGCTATTGCCTGAGGGTCTCTTGACCTGGCGCAATACCTGTCCAGTTTTTTGTTGAGGCGAGACGCCATCATATCCACCTTTGGTTTTTCCCAACGGTTCACAATCATGTGGAAGACTTCTGGATGAAGTCCCCACTCTCCCGGGTGTAGATCGTGTCTGCTGAGGAAGTCTGCTTCCCAGTTGTCCACTCCCGGAATGAACACTGCTGACAGTGCTATCACATGATCTTCCGCCCAGCGAAGAATCCTTGCAGCTTCTGCCATTGCTCTCCTGCTTCTTGTGCCGCCCTGTCTGTTTACGTGGGCGACTGTCGTGATGTTGTCCGACTGGATCAACACCGGCTGACCCTGAAGCAGGGGTTTTGCCAGGCTTAGAGCATTGTAAATCGCTCTTAGCTCCAGTATATTTATGTGAAGAGACATCTCCAGGCTTGACCATACTCCCTGGAAGTTTCTTCCCTGTGTGACCGCTCCCCAGCCTCTCAGACTGGCATCCGTGGTCACCAGGACCCAGTCCTGTATGCCGAATCTGCGGCCTTCTGACAGATGAGCACTCTGCAACCACCACAGAAGAGACACCCTTGTCCGTGGCGATAAGGTTATCCGCTGATGCATCTGCAGATGCGATCCGGACAATTTGTCCAGCAGATCCCACTGAAAAGTTCGTGCGTGGAATCTGCCGAATGGGATTGCTTCGTAAGAAGCCACCATCTTTCCCAGGACTCTTGTGCATTGATGCACAGACACTTTTCCTGGTTTTAGGAGGTTCCTGACAAGTTCGGATAACTCCTTGGCTTTCTCCTCCGGAAGAAACACCTTTTTCTGAACCGTGTCCAGAATCATTCCCAGGAACAGCAGACGTGTTGTCGGGGTCAACTGAGATTTTGGAAAATTCAGAATCCACCCGTGTTGTTGCAGCACTACTTGGGTTAGTGCTACTCCGTTCTCCAGCTGTTCTCTGGACCTTGCCCTTATCAGGAGATCGTCCAAGTAAGGGATAATTAATACGCCTCTTCTTCGCAGAAGAATCATCATTTCGGCCATTACCTTGGTAAAGACCCGAGGTGCCGTGGACAATCCAAACGGCAGCGTCTGAAACTGATAATGACAGTTTTGCACCACGAACCTGAGGTACCCTTGATGTGAAGGGCAAATTGGGACATGCAGGTAAGCATCTTTTATGTCCAGGGACACCATAAAGTCCCCTTCTTCCAGATTCGCTATCACTGCTCTGAGTGATTCCATCTTGAACTTGAATTTTTGTATGTACAGGTTCAAAGATTTCAGATTTAGAATAGGTCTTACCGAGCCGTCCGGCTTCGGTACCACAAATAGCGTGGAGTAATACCCCTTTCCCTGTTGTAGGAGGGGTACCTTGACTATCACCTGCTGAGAAAACAGCTTGTGAATGGCTTCCAATACCGTCGCCCTGTCTGAGGGAGACGTTGGCAAAGCAGACTTTAGGAACCGGCGAGGGGGAGACTTCTCGAATTCCAACCTGTAACCCTGAGATACTACCTGCAGGATCCAGGGGTCCACCTGTGAGCAAGCCCACTGTGCGCTGAAATTCTTGAGTCGACCCCCCACCGTTCCTGAGTCCGCTTGTAAAGCCCCAGCGTCATGCTGAGGGCTTTGCAGAACCCGCGGAGGGCTTCTGTTCCTGGGAAGGAGCTGCTTGCTGCCCTATCTTACCCTTTCCTCTGCCTCGGGGCAGATATGACTGTCCTTTTGCCCGCTTGTTCTTATAGGACCGAAAGGACTGCGGCTGAAAAGACGGTGTCTTTTTCTGTTGGGAGGGGGTCTGAGGTAAAAAGGTGGATTTCCCGGCAGTTGCCGTGGCCACCAAATCCGATAGACCGACGCCAAATAATTCCTCCCCTTTATACGGCAATACTTCCATATGCCGTTTGGAATCCGCATCACCTGACCACTGTCGTGTCCATAAACTTCTTCTGGCAGATATGGACATCGCACTTACTCTCGATGCCAGAGTGCAAATATCCCTCTGAGCATCTCGCATATAAAGAAAAGCATCCTTTAATTGCTCTAAAGTCTGTAAAATACTGTCCCTATCCAGGGTATCAATATTTTCAGTCAGGGAATCCGACCAGACCACCCCAGCACTGCACATCCAGGCTGAGGCGATGGCTGGTCGCAGTATAACACCAGTATGTGTGTATATACTTTTTAGGGTAGTTTCCAGCCTCCTATCAGCTGGATCCTTGAGGGCGGCCGTATCAGGAGACGGTAACGCCACTTGTTTTGATAAGCGTGTGAGCGCCTTATCCACCTTAGGGGGTGTTTCCCAGCGCGCCCTAACCTCTGGCGGGAAAGGGTATAATGCCAATAACTTTTTTGAAATTAGCACTTTTCTATCTGGGTTAACCCACGCTTCATCACATACATCATTCAATTTCTCTGATTCAGGAAAAACTACAGGTAGTTTTTTCACCCCCCACATAATACCCCTTTTTGTGGTACTTGTAGTATCAGAGATATGCAAAGCCTCCTTCATTGCCGTGATCATATAACGTGTGGCCCTACTGGAAAATACGTTTGTTTCTTCACCGTCGACACTAGATTCAGTGTCCGTGTCTGGGTCTGTGTCGACCGACTGAGGTAAAAGGCGTTTTACAGCCCCTGACGGTGTCTGAGACGCCTGGGCAGGTACTAACTGGTTTGCCGGCCGTCTCATGTCGTCAACTGATTTTTGTAATGTGCTGACATTATCACGTAATTCCATAAACAAAGCCATCCATTCCGGTGTCGACTCCCTGGGGGGTGACATCACCATTACCGGCAATTGCTCTGCCTCCACACCAACATCGTCCTCATACATGTCGACACACACGTACCGACACACAGCAGACACACAGGGAATGCTCTATTGAAGACAGGACCCCACTAGCCCTTTGGGGAGACAGAGGGAGAGTTTGCCAGCACACACCCAAGCGCTATAATATATATGGGAACAACCCTATATAAGTGTTGTATCCTTATAGCAGCTTAAATATAGTAATATCGCCAAAAAAAGTGCCCCCCCTCTCTGTTTTACCCTGTTTCTGTAGTGCAGTGCAGGGGAGAGTCCTGGGAGCCTTCCTCACAGCGGAGCTGAGCAGGAAAATGGCGCTGTGTGCTGAGGAGAATAAGCCCCGCCCCCTATTTCGGCGGGCTCTTCTCCGGAGTTTGTGAGATCTGGCAGGGGTTAAATACATCCATATAGCCTCAAGGGCTATATGTGATGTATTTTTTAGCCATAAAAAGGTATTATACATTGCTGCCCAGGGCGCCCCCCCAGCGCCCTGCACCCTCCGTGACCGCTGTGTGAAGTGTGCTGACAACAATGGCGCACAGCTGCAGTGCTGTGCGCTACCTCAGGAAGACTGAAAAGTCTTCTGCCGCCTGCTTCTGGACCTCTTCCATCTTCGGCATCTGCAAGGGGGGTCGGCGGCGCGGCTCCGGGACCGGACTCCATGGCTGGGCCTGTGTTCGATCCCTCTGGAGCTAATGGTGTCCAGTAGCCTAAGAAGCCAATCCATCCTGCACGCAGGTGAGTTGACTTCTCTCCCCTAAGTCCCTCGATGCAGTGAGCCTGTTGCCAGCAGGACTCACTGAAAATAAAAAACCTAAAACCTTTTTCTAAGCAGCTCTTTAGGAGAGCCACCTAGATTGCACCCTGCTCGGACGGGCATAAAAACCTAACTGAGGCTTGGAGGAGGGTCATAGGGGGAGGAGCCAGTGCACACCACCTGATCCTAAAGCTTTATTTTTGTGCCCTGTCTCCTGCGGAGCCGCTAATCCCCCATGGTCCTGACGGAGTCCCCAGCATCCACTAGGACGTTAGAGAAAATCTATTATTATCTTACCTTGGTAGAGCTAACCTTATTAAAATGATTTCATTCCCAAAATTTATGTACCCGATACAGGCTCTTCCTTTTTTGATCACTAATAAAGACGCACAGACAATCAATTGTACTTTCAGAAGGTTTATTTGGAATAGTAAACACCCAAGAATAGGCTTAAACAAATTATAACTCAAAAGTAATGGGGGAATCAATTTTCCTAGTGTCCAACTATACTCCTATGCAGCTCATACAAGATACATTGCAGACTGGCTGAACGGTCGTGACCTATATGCAAATACATCATTAGAAAGGAAATTTTTAAACGGCATTAATCTTACTAACTTTCTTCACACACATAATCAAGAAATTCAATCTGACATATGGGACAACCTGCTACTTTGGAACACTCGGAAAACTTGGCATATTCTGAGACACAAGTTTGGATTGAACGCATATAAATCACTATTTCTCACTTTCTCCGATAAACCTGAATTTCAACATGGGCAGGCCTCCCATCCCTTTAACATTTGGCAAACTCTCGAGGTAGATTCAGTAGGAAAGCTGGCTTGTGGGTCAGCAAAGAGGCCTTCCACGTTCCAGGAGTTCAAAGAGGGAACCCTTCATTGGCAAATTACCCCATAGCATTCTTACAGGCCCAGCACTACACCAGTGGTGTCATAAGAGTTTTTTCAAACTTAGATTGGAATAATCCATTAGACACTCTATTACAAAACCCATGTTTGACAAGGAGAGCCATCTCAATGATTTACAATTGTATACTTCAGAGGTTCCCAAACTGTGTGCCGTGGCTCACTGGGGTGCCTCGGGACACTTGTAGGGGTGCCCTGGGTTGGAGGTCCAGGACCAATTCAATTTATTCATGGTCAATATAATAGGCAAAACCAGCGCTGGTGGCTGCCAGCCATAAAATATGTGGCCAAACAGAAGCAAATCTTGTCCCTCACCACACAACTGACCCTAAGGATGACATATAAACGCGATCTACTTAATGTAATATTTCTTTCTAAATTTCTCAATAAGAAATTTTTGGCCTAGGGGTGCCGTGAAAAAAATTCTGATATTCTAGGGCGCCGTGATTTAAAAAAGTTTGAAAACCACTGGTATACGTCAAGTATTTTTACCGGACAACTCTTCTAAACATCTTACTTCATGGCTCTCTCAAGTTCCTAATGCATCAGCAAATGATCTACTTTGTTCCCATTACAGATCATGCACATTATTACCCTATTCCCCGTACACTACCATGTTCCGGAACATACTACATAGAGCATATTTATCCCCGAATAGAAAATTTTTAATGGGAGACTCTTCAAATTCAAATTGTCATAAATGTGGTACACCCTCAGCGGACTTGTTTCATTGTCTTTGGGCTTGCCCAGTAATTCGCAGTTTTTGGCTCCGGGTTAAAAACTACTCCACCACTAAGTTGGTCAATTACATCCCCTTAACGCCTGAATGGGCCCTGTTTGGTATGTTACCCCCTGAGATTCGCATTACACAAGGTGGGAAACGCCTTTTATTGGCAATTAGTGCAGCAGCCTGTAAAGCCATATTACAGACCTGGATGCAACCATAACTGTCTTCTCGTTCACTTTTTAAGGCCAAACTACACTATTTATTCAGAATGCAGTGGGTTGAGGTCATTTTGGATAGGGAGGCCAAAACAGAGAAAACATTTTTAATGTGGGAGTCATATATAGCCACTCTATCGACTCCGTTGAAAACCCAACTTCATAACAGCTTGAAAAACTAATCTCGGTACATGCTACAATTAGCAGCCAACGATCCTCCTATTCAACTTTAAAATCTTTTGTGTACTTTTTCTCTTTCTCACTCGGGAGGGCGGTGGTGGGGGGGGGGGGGGGTCACTGATGGCCTGATGGACTGTTCTTATATGTTGTTTTGAAATAATACACACTCAGTATATTTTTGCGACAACAAGTTGACTTATTGTACTATTACAAATTGTGCTTTGTATCAATACTTGTTATATACCGGGGGGTATATTTACTAAAATTCGTATTTGTACCGATTTGGAGTGAGATTCATCACGATTGACATCGAATGTGTAAATGTGCAACTTTTTGAATTGGTTACGCCTCATTTACTAAGCGGTCGTATTTTTATTTTTCGTGTTTTCCGATGTCGATGTCATTCGTGGTTTTGTAAGGTAGAATGCGGCCGATTTAGTGGTTTTGCGGCCGTGTTATGAGGTTTTCTTACGACTGCGTCACATTTCGGTTACGGCAGTGTTTGTCCGTTCATGGACGCGTTTTTTTCCTAAGTTTCGTTTTTGTCACTCGTCCGTGATTGGTTTGATTCGTGATGGAGGAGTGTCTGTGCACATTACTATAAAAATGCCCCAAACCCTCCGAACCTCGTGGGTTTAGCTAGTGGAGAGGGGAGAGGAAGGTGTGTTAGGAGTTGGTGAGTAGTTTGGAGTTTTTGGTGGTTTTGAGGAGGTTCTTTGTGATTGTTGAGTGCTGTACTGTGTGTGTAAGTAGTCTTGTCATACTTGTTGTGTAGTTATTTAAAAGTCTGTCTAGTTTTTTGTCATTGTTTTTTTTTCACGTCTATTGTCATTGTTTGTGAGTGAGTGAGTGAGTGAGTGAGTGTGTGTGTGTGTGTGTGTGTTTGGTGTGTGGTGTGTAGTGGGGGATCCGGATTGAAAGTCGACAGTAACTAGGTCGACAATGTCTAGGTCGACCACTATTGGTCGACAGTAACTAGGTCGACAGGGTGTCTAGGTCGACAGGGTCTTTAGGTCGATATGTTCTAGGTCGACAGGTCAAAAGGTCGACATGAGTTTTTAATGTTATTTTGGTGTCGTTTTCTTCGTAGCGTGACCGGGAACCCCAACTAGTGCACCTAGTTACTGTCGACCAATAGTGGTCGACCTAGACATTGTCGACCTAGTTACTGTCGACTTTCAATACCACACCCGTGTAGTGGTATTGGAGGAGTGTGTTTACTGTTTTTTTTTCTCAGTGTTATTTGTTGTTTGTCCTGATTATGTCCCAGTCAGAGGTGAGTGTGGTGGAGGAGGTGAGTGAGAGGGAGGAGGTGAGTGAGGTGGAGGAGGTGAGTGAGAGGGAGGAGGTGAGTGAGGTGGAGGAGGTTAGTGAGGTGGAGGAGGTTAGTGAGGAGGAGGGGGAGGTTGCTGCTGCGGCCTCCAGTAATAGTGATAGTGATGGTGTTGTGGCTCCGCAGCCACGCACCACTACAAAGACTGGCCGCAATGTCAAATTTAGCTACGCTGAAAATATGGCTTTGGTGCGGGAGCTGATGAGGCATCATCGGCAGTTGTTTGGCCATGATGCTGCAAAGGTGTCGTCACGCAGGAAGAGTGTTCTGTGGGGGAAGGTAGTTGCGGCTGTGAATAGTGAGGGTGTCGTGAGGCGGACCGAGGACACGTGTCGTAAGCGTTTCTACAACATAAAGCGCCGTGTCAAGGCGAAGATGGCCAAGGAGGCTAAATCGGCCCGCCAAACCGGGGGTGGACACCCCTTCCGTGCATCTTACCGTGATTGGGAGGAGCCTGTGCGTGCACTCATTCCGCCAGAAGTGGTTGGTGCCACTCATGTCCGGGATTCGGATCGGCCAAGGCAGGATGGTGAGTTATTTGTGTTATTTTTTTAACAATTTAAACATGTGTGCTTTGTCCTTAGTTGACTGAAATGTCTTGTAGCTAATTGTGGTTGTCAGTTTGTTCATTCTTCTAATGTGTTGGTGATGTAGTGCAGGCCTGGCCAACCTGTGGCTCTCCAGCTGTTGTAAAACTACAAGTCCCATCATGCCTTGCCACAGTTTTGCTATTAGGGAATGCTAAAACTGTGGCAGGGCATGCTGGGATGTGTAGTTTCACTACATCTGGAGAGCCACAGGTTGGCCAGGCCTGATGTACTGTTATTCTCAATTATGTTTTTTTGTTAATATTTTTTTTTAATTTTTTTCTGGTTGCCTTGGGTTTTATGTCAAAAGTAAATGTTTGTAGGTGTATTTTAAAGAAGTTTTTTTTTTTACAAAGGTTTTTTGTAAATACATTTCATAGCATTTATGTTTATTGTGTGTTGTTCTGGGTTGCCCTTTGTGTGCTTGATGTGTTTTTTAATGCATATTTGGTAGTGATGTTTCCAATTTTTTGCAGATATTTTTGTCTAGTGTTTTATTATTAGTATAAAAAATTGGGACCTTAGCGTGCAATATTGTTGTTGTGTCAAGCTACGACGCTTTGGTTTTAAGTAGTATAATTGTTTGCATTATGCGCCTTTGTGTATGGGTTTTTTTGCGTAATTTTTGCTAATTCAAAGAATACACACCCAATGAAGTCAGGCAGAAAAGCATAAGCATCGTTTAGTTTAATTCTCATCAGGTACCACATATGTTTACATCACAATAAGGAATTTGCATAAACATATCACCAAAATAGTATGTTCATAAGGACATTCTTCATATTTCTACAGTACGCCAGAGAAGCAGCACAGCCAGGCCTCATCCCACACTGCCAAGAGATGCAGATGGTGGCAACGCCGGTAAGATTTAACTGTAAACACATATTCTGCAAACACATAGAAACACAAAATGTTAATGATTATCTTATCACATAGGTTCTTCTTCGGCATATCCACCTACACTAAGGCGCCCATCACAGGGCTCGGTTACTGTGGCAACGAGGCCACCCAAGAGACGCCGTCTTGAGGCTCCAGCTCCTGCTCCAGCACCAGCATCACCACCCCAACGGCGCATCTCCGCAGTGTCGGCCCTGCCACCACTAACTCTTTTGGCCAGCCCCCAAAGTGAGTATCCACAATCCCCTCAGTTGTCTGGTGAGTAAACATAACAATTACGTGTGAATAAGTAAACAAACAGTGGTGTAGATTTATTAACCTGGAGAAGGCATAAGGAAGTGAAAAAACACTGATATGTGCAAGGTGATAAAGGCAGCAGTACAAAATAAACACAACTGTTAATGTACATATTGGATCTGTTTGCGTTGTGCCTTTATCACCTTGCACATATCACTGGTTTTTCACTTCCTTATGCCTTCTCTAGGTTTATACATCTGCCCCACTGTTAGTACATAGAAAATAAAAATACACTAATGACCAGTCATCCTTGCAATAATCAACAACAACAAGCAGATGGTGTTAAGGTATTTTTAGATGGATAATTGGCAGATGTGATGTTGGCCATATCAACACATTTTTGTCACATAATTTTTGGAGTAAAGAATCAACATAAATGTTAAGTCTCATCCAATTGTTTTGCATGGCCAACAACACCACTTCTAAACATAGGGCACCTTAATACTTTTTCATCCATTGTTAATGTGTACATTTTAGGCCACTATATTTGTTAACGTTTTTGGCAGACCACTGACTGCCTTCAACAATGTATGAGTGTATTGGTCAACACATTTATTGTATTGTGTGTGTTGTTCCAAAGGAAGCTTCATACCCAATATGTAAATGTAGTACTTTGTATTTGTTAGAGTTCTTCGTGTTTAAACAGTAATTATGGCTCTGAATCCTACTATTCCCAAAAAATTTAAACAACTGAGTAGTGAACGTTAGAATCCACATATTTATAAAAAAAGGTGAGCAACATAGTTAAGTTTATGCCACAATCTATTTAGCAATTACAACATTAATATTAAGAAGTAATGCATGTTGACGTAAAGCTATAGTAAGACCAATGCTACATATTTACTAAATAGTGGCTGTCTTCAACCCCATACAGACCCAGCCATCATCACCGAGGATGACCAGCAGGAACGTGACCAGGAGACCTTAACACTCCACCTGCAGCCCATCGATCCTACTCAGCCAACCACGCCGCAGGACATACCCCAACCACCCCAAACATCCCACAGCCCCCAATTGAGCACAACACAAGTTGACACACAAATGGGCCCTGAGTATTGGAGCCGTTGGTCGTCACAACAGGCGCAACACTACGCGTGCCTCACCACCCACAGCCAATACCTGTCAAGTCTGCCCCATCATTTGCCTAGACTGAGTCGCAACTCAGGCAGACTTATAGTGCAGGTGGGCAGAATCGCTAACTCCATGGAGCAGATGAGGGCAGACAACTGCCAAATGCAAACAAACCTACAACGCATCTTGGATGATCAGCAGCGGCAGCAACAATCACTTATCCAGATCATACAACACAACCAAATGATTAACGACAACCTATCACGCATAATAGCTAACAACACTGCCGCTAATACTCAGCTCACAGCAAGCTTGAACAATCTAAGTCAAAGCCTTAGTGTGTTGGCATCACACCATGCCACATCTAGTTCTGGGACGACACCAAGCCACACCCCAGTTCATTCCCCAGTCCGACGCTCAAGTCGAACCCGCACCAACGAGCCAGCACAATCCTCGGCACCCAACACACAAAAAAAAACACAAATAATAATGGTTGGTCAGAATATGTTGACCATTACAATGTTTTTTCTTTTTGATTTGTCACAAAAATTTGTGTGTTAAAATTAATAAATTGTGAACACGCAATATGTGTATTGTTTAATTAGCTCCACAAACCACATGCACATTAGTGTCTTAGGCCAGATGTGGATTGTTAGAAATATATTGCCTGCCCCTAGGTGTCCTCAGCTCAACATGTGTCTAATCTATGTCACCCAGTACATTGTCCATGGCCGCAAGATCAGATAAAGCTACCCTGACTGCATACCACTGCGACTCCTGGGTAGGGAAGCAGAGAGAGGCATCTATGTAGCCATCCAAGACATCCAAAACCTGAGTGGCCCTTCAAAAATTAAAGGTGAGTGTCATGACCTGTAATCAATACAATACTGTGTTCTATTACATTACAAAAGCACCATTTACACATAGACGTGTATGTATGTTTTAATACACCTGAATTAAATATTTTTAAAAGGTAACCTGTGAGATACTAATTACATCGCCAGTCACAGGCTTGAAGCTGCCAGTAGCCATAAAGTGCAACACAGGCAGGAGTTTGTGCAGGCCTGAGACAGAGCGAGAGCGTACTGTCTCAGGGTCTAGGTTCAGTTTGACAAGGTCATACAGAGGGAAAATATTATTTACATTTAGTCGGAGCATCTGTATAACATGGTCATCAGCAAATGTGTTATCGTTTAAACGCACACTAAAAAAACAAGCCATGGCCAGCCTACGCGGAACATGTACAACCTGCTTACCCTGTTGATTTTCCTGGCCTGGGTTTATTGTAGCCTCATGGAGCAGTGTCAGGTATCCCCCAGCAAACAAGACAGCAGTACTACACACAGTAGCAGCCATTTCAGATTGAGAGTGGTGAAAAATGTGTTGGGGCCCCTTTTAAAGGTCCAAAAAGTCAGGTGTGAGTAATGTAGAATTGACAACACATGTAAACACGCTTCTCAAAAGCAGGTCTACTTTTTTTTAGGCTTTTTGTACGATTAGTAATTTTTGGCGGCCGCAATTCCATTTTCACGGTAGAGATTTCAAATACGAATGCTTAGTAAATGACCGAGTTCTATATCTAAACAGCCGCGTTTGACCGATGGTGTATTCATTCGTATTTTTACTACACAGCCGTAATAAAAATACGAATGCCCTCATCACTGCCGAGATTTGTGCTTAGTAAATTCCCGAGATGACACTTTGAAGAAAAAACACCAAATCGGTCAAAATCGGGAGCTTAGTAAATATACCCCCATGTCCTATAACAATCGTAATATTATTTACTACACTGTTTGTAAACTTGATGTACGATACTTCAATAAACATTTTTGGTAAAAAAAAAAGAAAAGAAAAATGTAATGTCAAGTATAAGCTACAGTAGAATCAAGTGCTTATAAATATGATGTCAGCACGTTAGAGTGCGCACATGTTTGTCCGTGATAATGTGCGCCGCACACGCCTAGCGCAGTCTTTTTTTTTTTTTTAAATTTCAACCCTGATTCACCCACCCTTAACCAAATACAAGATAAGTATATCAGCCCTCTGTAAAATTTATAAACACAATTCAGGACTGTTAGCTAGCGCGTTAGTCCGCCATGCTCCCACATACAGACCGGTGCAGTGATGTGACCCTCACAGATCATAGGCAGCTAAGGGTCAGCGCGACAACATCTGGAAGAACTAAAGGTGGGCACGAGGAGGAGCAGGTCTTGAAATCTAAAATAAAGAGACAGAGTTAAGAGAAGAGCAAGCGAAGCGAGAGAGAGAGATAGGGGGGGGGGAGAAGAGCAAGTGAGAGAGAGAGGGGGTGGACGGGGGGAGAAGAGCAAGTGAGAGAGAGAGGGGGGGGAGAAGAGCAAGTGAGAGAGAGAGAGAGAGAGAGGGGGGGGGGGGAGGGGGGAGAGCAAGTGAGAGAGAGAGGGGGGGAAGAGCAAGTGTGAGAGAGAGAGAGAGAGAGAGAGAGAGAGAGAGAGGGGGGGGAAAGAGCAAGTGAGAGAGAGAGAGAGGGGGGAGAAGAGTAAGTGAGAGAGAGAGAGAGAGAGAGAGAGAGAGAGGGGGGATGGAGGGGGGGAGAAGAGCAAGTGAGAGAGAGAGAGAGAGGGGGGGGAGAAGAGCAAGTGAGAGAGAGAGGGGGAGAGAAGAGCAAGTGAGAGAGAGAGAGAGAGGGGGGGGGGAAGAGTAAGTGAGAGAGAGAGAGAGAGAGAGAGAGAGAGGGGGGGGGTGGAGGGGGGAAGAGCAAGTGAGAGAGAGAGGGGGGAGGGGGGGAGAAGAGCAAGTGAGAGAGAGAGGAGGGGGGATGGGGGGAGAAGAGCATCATAGAGAGAAGGACCGAGAAGGGAGGAGTGAGAGATGGGAAAGAGAGGGATGAAGTAAGAGGAGGTGAGAGAGGAGGAGAAAAAGAAGGCAGCGTGCTGAACAGAGAAAAGAAGAAAGAGAGAGAGTAGTGGTAAATAAAAAGGGGAATAGAAAGAGGATAAGTGTGTCAGAGGGAGATAGAGAAATTGAGGATGGAGCAGAGAGTGATGAGAAAGAGGGGGAGGGAGAAAGAGGATAAAAAGAGGGAGACTGGAGTAAAGAGAAGGGGCAAAAGAGGAAAGAGAGACAGAGTAGTGGGAAAGAAGGATAGGAACAGAAAGAGAAAAAGGGAAGAGAAAGCATGGGAAGGGTGTGAGAAGGAGAAAGAGAAATAAACGGGAGGGAGCAGATAGAGATGTGAAAGAGGGGGAGAGAAGGAGAAAAAAGAGGGAGACAGAAGGAAAGAAAGAGATAGAGAGAGTGTACGCGCGCGAGAGAGAGGCATTGTTGATACAGCAATACAAATTACGCACAAAAGCGAACACACCGTGAGCATTGCAAAAAAGATCATTTATTGAAAAAAGTAAAAAAAAAAAAACGTAATTCCAAAAGTGTATGAAACTCATCAGCACTGACCTTATAGCTCTTTCGGTGACAAATCAACACCTTTCTCATCAGCGCCAGCAGGAGAAATAACTAGTATTTTACCCCCCCAAGAGTAGAGCGCAACGTCAAGGAATTAAGGCTTACACATGAGAAACTCGGTGCGCCGTGCGCTGTTTGTCCTGCTTTGAAAGGAGCAGTGTGGAAATATGTCTTTTGTTTGAGGAGACACTTAGTGGGAACACCCTGCGGTGCAGATTACTTTTAATTATGTGATACAGAGCCGGTTCCAGTAGATTATTTAAAATTGCATCTCATTTGGTATCCGCCGTCTTATCAGCCCGACCTGGAAAACAGGAGCTGGTTTTAATAAGCAGTTACAGCTCAGTGGCTGCCTTATGTGTACCTGACTCTTATCACCCCCTATCAGGAGCACGGCAGTAACACGCAGACTGCGTCAGACCCTACCTACAGTACTACACGCTGATTTTATATAGAAACCAAACAGAGCATGGAAAGCCTACGTAGATGGAATTAAAATTTACTGCCCATTATAAGATAGCTTAAAGAAATATTTTGATATATTGTAGTACAGGGTTAACTGATCTGTGTTACTCTGCAGCGTCTGGATATCAGAACAGAATCAGTCATTAGTTGCTCTCTGCGGGATGCCTTATTTCTGCGAGAGCTCACACTCCACACCATTATAACAGGAGTGTAAACTATCACAGTGTCAAACACACGCGTTTCGTGGAGTATAAGTGCATTATGCTGAAGGAGCCCCTGTGTAAGTACCAAGAATGTTCCATTTAGTTTGGCTTTATTACTCCTATATATTGTTGCATCATAGACAGTGTCAGGGGGGATAAGGGGGTGTCTATCTTATACACCCCTCTTCTCATTCCGACCACTCCACACCAGTGGTAGCTGCGCAGAAATGCTAGGCACCAATGGCTGCTTTATGACTGGCGGCTAATAATCGCCTTGCTGTAACCACGGACACTTTCCCCACCAGCAGCTACCATTGTTATTTCACTACAAAACCCTATATCGTCCTTCTGTAGGTCTGCTCGCATTCACACATAGGCGTACCCTATAGAAATAGGACACGCCGACAGCAGGACTGCCAATTGAAATAGGACAGCTTTTATTTACAATAACAGGACAGGAAGTATGGTGAAAAAAAGGACCTATTTAAAGATTGTATGTGTGTTTTCTCAAAATTACCATACCAAATAAAACAAATTCTAACTAAAAGGCTAAAAGCTCTAACTACAGATAATTATAAGAGGATGGTAACAACATCCAGCCCAACCCCTCAACAACTCCAAAGGGGGAGGCCATATGTCCACCTCATCCTCCCGCAACTTGAGGTGGTACCCTACCCCATGGAGAAGGAGCCCCAATCACGCAGAGGGTAATCGTCACCAACACACCTCCTGGTAGACAACTCACACCTCAGGGTGCAACTAAAAACTAAACCGAATAAGTCGACCCTTCCGCCAACAGGTTCACTGAACCACCATACTGTAACAGCTAACCAAAACCCTAAAAAACCCAAAGTCCTAATAGCCCACAACCGGTCATCTATAAATAAGGCCATACCCTCTCCAGTCAGGTGGACCCCATCAGTCCTGAGCAGGTGAACATCTTTGAAACTGATACGGGTATGTCTAACAACGAAACCTTTAATGTAGGCAAAGCCTGTGCACCAACTCAATAGCGGGTGGGCTTTCAGCACCCTGCCAGTGATGCCGGGGGATGATCTCCGACCATCCAAAACGAATAAAGGAGAACCTCCCTGTCAGCTGTAACAAATCCTGCCTACGATAATAGTAGACCTGAGGTCTAGGGAGGTGAGAGTTCTCAAGTCATGTCTCCCAAGTTGCCCTAAAATAAAAAAAAGGGCACCCATAAGTGTAAATGCACCACCAGAGCAGCTCCACAAAGCCACCCACCACATACCCCAGCGACCAATCCACCGCACCAGTCTTAATTCAGGGTACATCTCAAAATTCCGACTTGCCAAAACCACAAAAGTCTTCCGGGCACCAATCCAAAAAGAGCGCGCCCCATGTTAGATAAGATTACTACCTCATATCGGACGTCCTGAGTTTCATCAAAGAGGCAGTGGTGGAGAGATGGGGGGGGGGGGGGGGGCTGCATCAAACCTTGGAGAGAAATAAAGTACCAGCCAATCAGCTCTTAACTGTGTTTGAAAAGTGGCAGTTAGGAGCTGATTGGTTGGTACTTTATCTCTCTCCATTTTATCTCTCTCCAATGTTTCATACATCTGACGAGGGCATCCGCGTGGGGGGAAGGGGGGGGGGGGTGCTGGGATGGATCTGACCGGAACCCTTCAGGAAGAATGCAGAAAGTCCATAGGGTCCTATAGGGTAATGCCAGCAAAAGCTGGAGTTACTTTCCGCACTGAAGCCCTGGCATCATACATATGGAGATGTGGTAAAAACAGGATTTTAATACCTAACGGTAAATCCTTTTCTCCTAGTCCGTAGAGGATGCTGGGGTCCACTTCAGCACCATGGGGTATAGATGGTTCCGCAGGAGCCATGGGCACTTTAAGACTTTTCTAGAGTGTGTACTGGCTCCTCCCTCTATGCCCCTCCTCCAGACATCAGTATAGGAACTGTGCCCAGGGAGACGGACATTTGGAGGAAAGGATTTACTTTTTTAAGTTAACGGTGAGATTCATACCAGCTCACACCTCAACCATGCCGCACAACATGGCATTCAACAAAATACATGCCAACGGGCATGAACATTACAGCAACATGCTGAAAATAATCGTAACACAACACTTGTGTAACTACAACAAAACTAACTACTGCAGGTAAAGTACGCACTGGGTCGGGTGCCCAGCATCCTCTACGGACTAGGGGAAAAGGATTTACCGGTAGGTATTAAAATCCTGTTTTCTCATACGTCCTAGAGGATGCTGGGGTCCACTTCAGTACCATGGGGTTATACCAAAGCTCCAGTATGGGCGGGAGAATGCGGATGACCCTGCAGCACCGATTGACCAAACTTGAGGTCCTCATCGGCCAAGGTGTCAAACTTGTAAAACTTAGAAAACGTGTTTGCCCCTGACCAAGTAGCTGCTCGGCAAAGTTGTAACGCCGAGACCCCTCGGGCAGCCGCCCAGGATGAGCCCACCTTTCTAGTAGAATGGGCATTCACCGAATTCGGTATCTGCAATCCTGCCGTGGAATGAGCATGCTGAATCGAACCTCTGATCCAGCGCGCAATGGTCTGCTTAGAAGCAGGACACCCAAACTCAGCCCTATCTTCATGGAAGATTAAGTAAGAGCTCTTGTGAGACAAGGCCCCTAACTTAGACACCCTCCTTGCGGATGCCAAGGCCAACAGCATGACCACTTTCCAAGTGAGAAACTTCAACTCTATCTCCTGGAGAGGTTCAAACCAATCCGATTAAAGGAACTGCAACACCACGTTAAGATCCCATGGTGACACTGGGGCACAAATGGAGGTTGGATGTGCAGAACCCCTTTCACGAACGTCTGAACTTCTGGAAGGGAGGCCAACTGTTTCTGAAAGAAAACTAATAAGGCCGAAATCTGGACCTTGATTGAACCCAATCGTAGGCCCGCATCCACACCCGCCTGTAGAAAATGGAGAAAACGTCCTAACTGAAACTCTTCCGTTGGAGCCTTCTTGGATTCACACCAAGACACATATTTTCTCCAAATACGGTGGTAATGCTTAGACGTTTCTCCTTTACTGGCCTGAATAAGTGTGGGAATGACTTATTCTGGAATACCCTTTCGGGCTAGGATCCGACGATCAACAGCCATGTCGTCAAACGTAACCGCGGCAAGTCTTGATACACGCATGGCCCCTGCTGCAGCAGGTCCTCGCGAAGAGGAAGAGGCCGAGGATCTTCTATGAGTAACTCCTGAAGATCTGAATACCAAGCCCTCTTTGGCCAGTCTGGGACAATGAGGATCGCTTGAACCTTTGTTCTTCTTATGATCTTGAGAACTGTTGGAATTAGTGGAAGCGGAGGGAAGACATACACCGACCGAAACACCCACTGGGTCACTAGTGCATCCACTGCTATTGCTTGCGGGTCTCTCGACCTGGAACAATATCTCTGAAGCTTCTTGTTGAGACGAGATGCCATCATGTCTACTTGAGGAACTCCCCAAAGACCTGTCACCTCTGCGAAGACTTCTTGGTGGAGGCCCCATTCTCCTGGATGGAGATCGTATCTGCTAAGGAAGTCTGCTTCCCAGTTGTCCACTCCCGGAATGAAAATTGCCGACAGAGCTCTTGCATGTCTTTCTGCCCAGAGGAGGATCTTTGTCACCTCTGCCATCGCCGCTCAGCTTTTCGTTCCGCCCTGACGGTTTATGTACGCTACTGCTGTTACATTGTCTGACTGGATCTGTACGGGTTGATCTTGAAGAAGATGCACCGCTTGTAGAAGGCCGTTGTAAATGGCTCTCAACTCTAGAACGTTTATGTGAAGACAAGTTTCTTGACTTGACCATCTTCCTTGGAAACTTTTTCCCTGTGTGACTGCACCCCAGCCTCGGAGACTTGCATCCGTGGTTACTAGGACCCAGTCCTGAATCCCGAACCTGCGTCCCTCTAGTAGGTGAGAACTGTGTAGCCACCACAGGAGCGAAATTCTGGCTTTGGATGACAGGATTATTCTCTGGTGCATGTGTAGGTGGGATCCGGACCACTTGTCCAACAGGTCCCACTGGAATACTCTGCTATGGAATCGGCCAAACTATATGGCCTCGTAGGCCGCTACCATCTTTCCCAACAACCGAATGCATTGATGAATCGACACTGTTGTTGGTTTCAGAATTTGTTTGACCATTTTCTGGATTTCCAGAGCCTTTTCTACTGGAAGAAATACCCTCTGTACTTCTGTGTCCAGTATCATCCCCAGAAAGGACAATCTTGTCGTCGGTTCCAACTGTGACTTTGGAAAATTTATGATCCAACCGTGTTGTTGAAGTACTGTCAGGGAGAGTGCAATTTTCTGCACCAACCTTTCCCTGGACCTCGCTTTTATCAGGAGATCGTCCAGATAAGGAATTATATTGACTCCTTTCTGTCGAAGGAGGACCATCATCTCCGTCATCAGCTTGGTGAACACCCTCGGTGCCGTGGAGAGTCCAAACGGCAATGTCTAAAATTGGTAATGACAATCCTGTATCGCGAATCTCAGATAAGCTTGATGCGGAGGATAAATGGGAACATGTAAGTAGGCATCCTTTATGTCCACAGACACCATGAAATCCCCTTCCTCCAGACTGGAAATCACTGCCTTCAGGGATTCCATCTTGAACTTGAACCTTTTCAGGTAGAGATTCAGAGACTTCAGGTTTAGAATCGGTTTGACCGAGCCGTCCGGCTTCGGAACTACGAAGAGGCTTGAATAAAACCCTTCTCCCTGTTGTGACACGGGAACCAGGACAATGACTTGATCCTGACATAATTTTTGTATTGCAGCTGCTACTACTTCTCTGTCTGGGAGAGAAGCTGGTAAGGCCGATTTGAAAAATCGGCATGGGGGAATGTCTTGAAACTCCAGCTTGTACCCGTGGGACACTATTTGTAAGACCCACGGATCCAGGCCAGATTGAACCCAGAACTGACTGAAAAGTTTCAGACGTGCCCCCACCTGAGCGGACTCCCGCAAGGGAACCCCAGCGTCATGCTGCAGATTTGGCAGAAGCAGGGGTTGATTTCTGCTCCTGTGATCCTGGAGACACTGTGGACTTTTTTCCTCTTCGCCTTCCCCTACCTGCAAAGAAAGGGGAACAATTATCCTTTTTGTATCGATTGGGTCGAAAGGACTGCATCTGAGAGTGATGTGTCTTTTTTGCCGGCGCAGGAGCATAAGGCAAGAATGTCGACTTACCTGCGGTAGCCGCAGAAACTAAAGCATCCAGCCCATCTCCAAACAAGGCCTCACCTTTATACGGTGGAGTCTCCATATTCCTTTTGGAATCTGCATCAGCATTCCATTGGCAAATCCACAACGCCCTCCGAGCTGAGACTGCCATGGTAGCGGCTTTTGATCCCAAGAGCCCAATATCTTTCATGGCTTCCAGCATATACAGTACGCACCAGTGTCTTTGATATGACCTAACGTTAGGAGAATCTCGTCTCTATCTATTGTGTCAATTTCTGCTGACAAGTTTTCTGACCACTTTTCAATAGCACTACTCACCCACGCACAGGCAATGGTGGGCCTGAGTAGTGTCCCATTGGCCACATAAATAGATTTTAACGTAGCCTCTAACTTGCGGTCTGCCGGCTCTTTTAGTGAAGCCGTCCCAGGTGCAGGGAAAATCACCTTTTTTGTTAACCGTGACAGGGCACTGTCTAAAACGGGGGGTGACTCCCACCTTTTCCTGTTCTCTGCCGGGAAAGGATAAGCAACCTGAATTCTTTTGGGAATCTGAAATTTCTTTTCAGGGTATGCCCAGACTCCCTCAAAGAGAGTGTTCAGCTCATGAGAAGGGGGAAAAGTTACATTAATTTTCTTTTCCTTATAAAAATGAGCCTTCTCATGAGGTAAAGGAGGGGCTTCCGTTATAGCCACAATCATGTACTGAATGTTTTTAGCTAATTTAGGATCTATTCCCCTGGAATCACTAGTGTCGACACAGGAATCAGAGTCCGTGTCGGTATCAGTTTGTACTACATGTGCAAATGTCCTTTTATGTGACTCAGAGGGGTCCCCTGTGGATGAAAAGGCAGAACTATTAAAAATCACATCTTCGACTGATTTTCTCCAGCTTTCTGCATGAGACTCAGACTTATCCAATCTCTTACTGATATGATTCACACTATCACGTAATTCTTTCACCCATTCAGGCTCGTGGTGTGCCGGCAGCGCCACCACATTACAACTCTGTGTCCCTAAAATGGCTCCCTCAGGGGAAGAGCTCCCTGCCTCAGACATGTCACACACGTGCACAAACACACCACAGACACTCCGGGGCTTATAGGAGACAGACCCACAGTATAATCTGTCAGAGGGACACAGAAAGGGATTTGCCAGCTCACAACTCAACGTCACATGCTCCACCCACAGGTGGAGCATGTGACGTTCTGGGGACCACACAAATCAGCACACTCAGCTACAAGGTGAGATACCCCGGGTACCATCTGTTTCACTGTTGGGGCTGTGTTGTAAAACATCTTGATTTGCTGATACAGTTGTGGCATAGCAGCCAGAAATTGTTTTAAAGATATTTTTTTTAATAAATTTTCACTTAATCCTAATACACTCCCTCGTGTTTTTTGCTTTAAATTGAGCACAACACGCACATACGGGACGACTGAGGACGACAAACGGGCTTGCAGAGAAAGAAACCGTTATATGAAAGAACGGCGTCTCTTGAAGTAAGCCTTGCTGTGAGCATCACACTTAGATGAATTTAAGTTTGAATGTTTGAAGCATGAAAATTGAATAGAAGAAGTGCCCCGCACAGAGCATATAAAGAAACCTTTATAAGTGTTGTCTTAAGTGTATGAAAGTAAGCACACATGTGAGGAGCACTTGTACTATACCCACACCGTGGTGAACCTTACGGATATCATCTGCACTTCCTGATTAGCTATAGTCGAAGGAATCCGGGCAGAAGTCACCTCTTCATTTTTTCCTATTGCTTGGGAACATAAACTGAACTTCTGTATACCCATTGTGCTTTCTCCACATATCGAACTGAATCCCCACACGGACTATTCTCTGTCAATTTGATGGACAATTCCCGGAGAAACTGACGAAGAGTGTGTTCAACGGTAAATAATAACACCGTTGAAATATCTTTGCGCCGCAAGTGGGATCCCTTCCAAAACCCCATTCTGTATTATTACCCCATTGGTGTGTGTGGTGACACACCAGGATAGGACCCCACTATAGGCAGCAAAGTGAGTGCGCAGGAATATATCTAAAATTTTGGTCATAAATGCAGCTAGCGATCAACTGGAATGACCACCCCTGGGCGATAAAACTGAAAGATATGAACAATCTCGTTCATTAATGAACGAGATACCGTTCATATCTTAGAGTGTGGAGGCACCAGCGATGAATGATGCACGGCCCCGCGCTCGTTCATCGCTGGTGCCCCGTCGCTTGTGCATGCAGGCCAATATGTCGGGCAGCTCGGCGGCGGATCGCTCAATGTGTTGCTGTAGTATTACATAAGTGGAAAACAAAAGAGCTGACAGCACAGGGGAATCCGATTTCAAAATAAGCTGACACAGAGAGCCGTGCTATAAAGTCACTGGAATTCGGGGGGTTTGTTCCGTCAGCTCTGGAATGACACTGCTTTGCTGGGGATGTGGGGTGTAACGGGGGACTGGTCTTTACCAGAGACCCCCACAAGGAGGTTCGGTCTGTACTGTAGAGACCACGCAAGTCGCGGCCAACACGGGCGACACTGGTTTGCCAGCTGAGCAAGTTTAAATAGCCGTCTCCAAACGCGCAGCTTTTTCCCAATGCAAGTTCTGTTCCGTGTACAGACACAGTCACGCACAATACACTGTACAGGCGCCATATATTAACTTAATCAGCGCAGTCTCCTCGTGCGTCCTAGTTGCATTGTGTTGTGACTAAGACGCATTTCCAGCAAACAAAGATGCCCGATGTTAGCAAAGTTGCACGGGACCTGGCGGCTCACACATGCCAGTCATCTCACGCTGTGTGGCGTATTGAGGCTGGATGGATGCGGACGTATCTGTATGTACAGTGGCTTCCACCTCCAATGGGGACAGCGCCAGGAGGGAAAATCCATGACCTGCCTATTAGACCATCTTCCTTTATAACTGTAAGATCCTTGGAACAGCGTCCTCACCATCATCGCAACTGCTCTCTCGGTTCTATGAGTCAAATAAGTCCCTGGCTTCCAGAGCTATAGAACACGTTACCGCAATATAAAGAGATATGACAATACCACACGTATGTTCAGATTGCAAGTGCGCCTTCAACCACTTTGCTCCGTCTCACAGTGAGAAACGCGTCGCTGTCTCTGCTGCAGCTGCCAGTTGTGTTGAGATTACAATGCGCTGGTTACAGCTTGCGCTAGTCCTGTTTATGTTCTACTGTAACCATATAAAACTGCCCCCTTACAAAATAAGCGGCACCCTATTTGCTCACAGGTACGGCAGTAATAATTTGGTTAAGCTTAGCAGTCCGGACCCCATATGTGTCCATGACGTACCACCCCAAAGTCATACCAACAATGGCGTCTACTCCCCCCGTTAGTATCCAATAGGTCAGAGTGTGACTTACATTAGAAGCAATTTGGGGCATTTGGCGGAAATATAGCCACAGTTATTGTATTCTCATTATGTATTAAACCATAGAACTGCCTGGATACATTTGCCATATTAAGTTTGTACTTTGAGGCATATTTTTCCTCAGGAACTGGAAGCCCTTTGCTCCCGAGACCCATAGGAGTCGCATGGAACGCTAGGACTATAGTTAAGCCATTACAAGACTGGACAGGACCATTGCAGTCCTTCCCGTTGCCACTTCACTGAATTGATGCAGAGAGCAAAGACAAGATCAAGTGTACAAGAGATCAACTTCACCTCTAACACCCACCTGTGCTACTAAAGTATTCCCCAACTACCCTGCCATGGTGTATCGCTTACTGCGTTTATTGCGGTGTTGTATTAAATACACGGTGGTGTCACATTATAATGACCACCAGCTAATAGCCAGAGTACCCGCCGTGTGCAGCGTGTGTAGCAGCTAGACGGGCGGAACTGTCATGTTAGACACACGTCTGGCAGCCCCCGGGTACAGTGTGACGGTGAGCTGCTCCACTGTAGCACGTCGGTCGGCCCTCACGCACCTTCGTAGCCGACGTTCACCTCTCACATCAATGGCACGTGGTGCTGCACAATTTCCACAATGATTATTGTTACTGGTGCCATTTGTCCAGTCACGATACACCTTCACCGCAGCAGCACGCGAACAGGTCAGACACTGCGCTGTGTCAGAAATACCGCCGCACTTGACTCGAAAGTCGATAATCATCCCTTTTTGCAACTCGGATAAATCGCCACTTTTACCCACGACAGCAACGAGTGATACGTGTGCAGACGGCCTATCGCACACCTTATATACCCACCAAGCCAGCGCACGACGCGTGACGAACTTCATGGGCTACGCACTGCCGACGTCACATGTAGGAGGTGGTCATAATAATGTGATTTGACTGTGTGTGTATATAATTTATTTTTTTCACATAAAATATTTACAGTAAATAGAAATGGAAAAAGTGTTTCTGGTAATACATGTATTTCTGGCTCATACCTGCAGTACACAGCGACCGGGGAGATGGTGGTGGCTTCAGGGGGAGGATGGGAGACATTCCTGGAGCAGCCCTGCAGATGGCGTCTGATGATTCTCGGTATGATGGCCAGCGTGACAGATGAGGATCGAGGACCTACCAGAGCACTGCTCCATTCCGGAGACGGGGACAGGCTGCAAAACACGGTGGGACCAGGAACTGAGAGAGTTTCCACTGCAAACTGCGGAAATTATTATTTACGGGTAGTAAGGATTTAATGACAACCAACATTTTTATTGACATTATGTTGCCCATAGCAACCAATTAACTTCGAGGAAGCATTCTATAAAATGATTGGTTACTATGGGCGACTTCTCACTTCACTCTTTTCACTGCTTGATCCATCAAACCTTAACTAATTTGTTATTATAAAATGTCTCACAGAGGGGCGGCACTTTATATCCCGGCTGTCGGGATCCTGGCGCTCAGCGTACCGGCGCCAGAATCCCGACAGCTGGCATACCGACAACTATTTTCCCTCTTGGGGTGTCCATGGCCCCCCTGGATGGAGAATAAATAGCGCGCCACCGTGCCCGCAGTGAGGCAAGCGCTGCGAGCCCGCAAGGGGCTCTTTTGCGCACTCCTCGCTGCCGGAACACTGGCGTCGGTATGCTGGGCGCCAGGATCCCGAGCGCCAGCATACCGTAGTAGACCCTCACAAAGAGACAAAAAGCATGCAAAGGAAAGGGGTACAGAGGCTAAACAGAGGCTCAAATCTGTGTCCAAAACCCAGACAGTGAATGCGCGGAAATCTATGTGGAATATTTACTGTGTTTGTTATTTTTGTACTTTTTTGTGTTTTATTGTATATTCTTTCTGTATTATACTGCTCTTGTTTGATTATTTTTACTGACAGTTGGCAGCCACGGTTTCAGCATTGCAGTATGAATGTGACGGGACCTTACTGACACTTGTCTTGCTGGAAGCTGTAACTACTGTACATACCTCCCAACATTTACACACGCCAAATCTAGACAAGGGGGGGTGATTCATATCTGATTGCTGGGCTGCTAACTTTGTTGTCATGCGTTCAGATAATCACCGCCTCCAGGGGGGAGTGTAAATTCGCCGTGCAAGTGTGCGCTTGCATGCTGAGCTGCTAAAATCCAGAGTGTGCAGTGTGTGCGCAGCCCAGGACTTACTCCTCCAGTGCGATGAGAACAGGCTGATCGGGACCGGAGCTGACGTCACACACCCTCCCTGACAACGCTTGGGAACGACTGCGTTTTTCTGAACACTCCCAGTAAACGGTCAGTTGCCACCCACAAACGCCCTCTTCCTGTCAGTCACCTTGCGAACGCCCGTGCAAATGAAATGCACCATCCTGACCGGCGATGCCCGTTGTTGTTGTCCGACGCGCATGCGCAGTTATGACCTGATTGCCCGCTGCATGAGAATGCACAGCAGCGCTCAGGTCTGAATCAGGCCCTAGATAGACCCCAACCCGCTCCGCACAATCCCCACCCACACACACACACTTTTAGCTGAAGCTCCGCTCCTTTCCCATAACGCGATTAAGGCCTGTCCAGCAAAAATCGGAACAATAGGGAGTTATGGATCTATAATTAGTAAACAGGTTACTATGGAGACGGCTGAACCGGCGAATTTATACAATTGCAATTTTTATGGCCAGGAGGCTATTTCGGTTCCGTCCGTGAGGTTAAAATTGGCAAATGCCCCACTGCCTGGGTTTATTTTGCCTTCTTCTGGAACAATGCATTAACAACGTACGAAGGGTTAAACGTGAGGGACCTGTATCCTTTCTCCATCATGATTATTTATAGGAAGCCATCTGCACCTTCGAAGAACATTAGAATTAACCCTTGAAGACCCACATCCAGAGAGAGATGCACCCGTGTTAACATCTTTCAGTTATTTAAAGATCGTATACTATTAATACAGTTTGCCAGGTTTGTACATTAGCGTTTGCATGTGTTACGTGTGTATAGTGTTGGCTCTAGCCAACCAGGAGAACACAGATGCTATACAGCACTGCTCTTTACTGGCTAGCTGGAAGAGAAGGAACTTGCAAAGCGCGGAGGTTCCGTTATCCTGATGCCGCAATGTGGGTCTTCACGGTCTCTACTGTTACCTAAGCTGCAGGCCTAAGATCAGGCCATTACAAAGAGAAGACCTCCAACCAAGAATCCCCCATTAAGAAAGTCCTCCCCTTGGTAGATGACCATTTAATTCCACCACCTGAGACAATTTCCTTAAAGTGTCCTCACTTATTAAGCACAGTGGGGAATGCTGGAATAATCCCATAGGCCACAGCTGTTCCTAAAGGCCTCAATTTGGGTACTGTGCTGTAGGTAGCATGTGTGGGGTCATTGTCTGGGTCCCTTTGTTCACTAGGGTCAGTTGGCCATGAAAACCACCAGTGGCGGTAGCAGAGGTGGAGTGCAGCACAGTCCACAATTCAAATAGGGGAACCACACCAACTGCCACCCCAAACATCGCCGGCCGGGGATCACTGGCAGTTGGTGCGGCTCCCCTATTTGAATTTTGGACTGAGCTGTAGCCACACCTCTGCAAACACCGCTGGCCGAAACCCCAACCTGGTCCTGAGCTCCCCTCCCACTTATAGACATACGCCCAAGAAAGTAATTGCTCATATGTGTCAGTGTGCCCGACTCAGCCCCATGTGTGCACACTATAATGAATAAGTTTCAGGAGGGGGAGATTTATCAAAGCTAGGAGAGAGATAAGGTACCGACCAATGAGCTCCAAACACAGCCTGTAAAATCATAGGAGCTGATTGGTTGCCACTTTATCTCTCTCCAACCTTTGATAAATCTCCCCCAGGGTTCTCTATGAAGGCAGGTAGTCAGTATGCTTCTAAGTAGGTACATTTAATGCCCCACAACATGTTTACCACATGCTGACAGTGGACGATTGCACAGCGGCCGATTATCGAATGACTGCGCATGTGTATGCACAGCAATGTGCAGGCGTGAGCCCAAACAGCGACAGAATGGTGCGAAAATTTTGATCGCCGGCATAGGTGTGCGCAGGGGGGGGGGTGCCTGGTGCGCACAGGCACCCCCTAATATCTGGCACCCTGATCTCACGTCTGATGCAGCGATCGCCGAGCAGGCTGATTACTGTCCCCTGTGCGCTGCACCCTGTCAGGACTGTATTACTGACCGGACGCCTGGGTTAATCAAGGGTGCCACTGACACCGGCTTTCAAACTCCCAGCTCCACCTCCATGTACAAAAACAGCGTGATGTGACGTGATTACCCGCCACACGCCCACCTCTCTCCTTCTATGCTATGCCAACGCCAGCCACTGATGAGGATCAGCAACATTGACATGTCACTCGTTTTTCCAGTAGCAGCAGTACTAGTCTGCGACTGTCAGTGTCAGTGAGTGACTGACTTGTAAGTAAGCTGCTGCAGCTTGCAGGGGAAAGAGAGGGGGAGCCAGACCAGGCTGAGGAGGAGCAGTGTAATTGCAGTGAGTACCATCAGGGGTGTTTGTTTGGTGCACACCACAACATCTGACAATGTATCTGCTTTATTAGGATTGGTACAAGGGTGGACATTTTATATTGCGTTGACCGTCAACAGATGGTGCTAGACACGCCCAAAAGGCGGTTCTAGACACACCCCTCCGACGGTGCACCCCCTAATAAAATGTGCTGCGCACGCCTATGATCGCCGGGCATACGCAAGGTGATTGACAGGAAGCGGACGTTTGTGGGTGGTAACTAGAGATGTGCCTGTTCGGATTTACTCGGTTCTTAACTCCAGAATTAACTCCAGTTCGGATTTATCCGGATTTTTCTTATTGGCTAACCAAAACACGTGACATCCAAGAGCCAATAAGATGCCGTTTTGAGATCCGGTTAAATCTGAACCTGGTCATCTGTAGTAGTAACTGGCCATCTTCTGGCATGGGAAGCATTCGATATCCCGGCGCTCAGAATACCGGCGTCGGGATACCGACAACTATTCTCCCTCTTGGAGTGTCCATGACACCCCTGGAGGGAGAATGAATAGCAAGAGGCTCTTTTGCACTCACCCCACTGCCGGCATTCTGGCGGTCAGGATCCCGGCGTTGGTATGCTGGACGCTGGGATCCCGACAGCTGGGATATCGTAGTACACCCTCTAGGAGTGTCAGGAAATACGCAGGCGTTCCCAAGCGTTGTCAGGGCGCCTGTGTGACGTCAGCTCCGGCCCCGCTCAGCCTGTTTGTATCGCACTGTAGGAGTAAGTCCTGGGCTGCGCACACACTGCACACAGTAGAAAAATCATTCCATGGTGAGTGAAGTGTGAACGGATTTGCAGATGTCTACTGTCTGGTGAAGTTTTCGCACGGCGTACACATGCATTCACACACTAGCACGGGGCGGGTTTTCACTCTCTATGGGCGGCGACTATCTGATCGCAGGTCTGAGGAGCGATCGGGTCTGAATTAGGCCCTTGGTTATAATGCAGTAACAAGTGCAGTCAGACACATATAAAACAGGTAAGAGAGACAACTACAAGAACACAATGGGCCTAATTCAGACCTGATCGCAGCAGCAAATTTGTTAGCAGTTAGGCAAAACCATGTGCACTGCAGGGGTGGGGGGTGGAAGCAGATGTAACATGTGTAGAGAGAGTTAGATTTGGGTGGGTTTATATTGTTTCTGTGCAGGGTAAATACTGGCTGCTTTATTTTTACCCTGCAATTTATATTTCAGTTTGGACACACCCCACCCAAATCTAACTCTCTCTGCACATGTTACATCTGCCCCACCTGCAGTGCAACATGGTTTTGCCCAACTGCTAACAAATTTGCTGCTGCGATCAGGTCTGAATTAGGCCCTATGTCTTTTACTAGAACATAAGGAAAAAGAAGGGAACCAAAAAAGAGAAGACCCTAAAATCCTGGATCCTCTAACCTACCAGCAGTGACAGGATTAAATAATTGTATTTCTTTTCCATCGTTGTTGTGGTGCTGTTGTGTTTTTGTTTTTAAGTCCCCAGAATTTACTAAACACAATTAGCATTAGTGAAGATGCAGCGAGACCTGGGTACAATGCTGTGTGCTTTGTTGTATCAGCTGCATCAGTTGTGACTGATTCTCCCCAAACAGTAAAACAAACACAAAAAATACCATACCACATAGAACAGGTCTGCAATTTCTTACATATGATCCAATTAGGTGCATGCACACTGGCTGATGCCCCTGGCTGTAATACATAGCTCTGCATTCAGCACAGGCTTCCCTGGGACTGACTGTGATAGGATTCACCGAGTTACACAGGCTGCAGCGCCACCTGCTGGCAGTGACTACTACATACAGGCTGAGGAATAGGGAGAATCAGATGATGACATGCAGGCAGACTGGTGTATTAGGTCAGAGTGCTCAGCTGGCCCTGGTCTCTCTGCATGGGTGCAGGCCGGCCCATCAGCCCATCTGGCATTTGCCAGAAGTGTCAGATGGGCGGTCCGGCCCTGCGCACATTAGTGGAACAGAGAATCTGCATGGAATGTGCCCCAGTAGTTATGCCCCCTAGTAGCGCCGCTTATAAACACACACACACACAAAAAAAAAAAAAACTCAACAGCCCCGGTCCTGCTTCCCGATCGATGCTGCTCTCCGTCTCTGGCCGCCCACTCATGACGTCTCTCCCACAGTGCCGCACAGACACTAGAGGTCAATTAGGACCTCTAGTATCTGACAATGGCACCGGGTGCTGCGGGCGCCCACACAGCCTGCGGCTCCTGCTGCAGCCGGAGTGCGGGATGCGGGGTACGGGTGGGCGCCTGCGGGATGACTGCGGCTGCGCCAGCAGGCCGTGGCGCCTCAGGCACCCGCCCGGCTTGTCCATGCCTAGATACGTTCTTGATTATATATAATACTTTCATACACTCAATGTCATACATATAGTTTGGTTTGTGTTTGAAAGCTTTATATACAGACAAAATATATCCTGTCTGCCCTGGCTGGGTGGGTAGTACCCATTCCCCATCTGCCCTGGCTGGGTCGTTAGCACCCATTCTCTGTCTGCCCTGGCTGGGCGGTTAGCACCCATTCCCCGTCAGCCCTGGCTGGATGGTTAGCACCCATTCTCTGTCTGCCCTGGCTGGGTGCTTAGCACCCATTCTTTGTCAGCCATAGCTGGGTGGTTGGCACCCATTCCCCGTCTGCGCTGGCTGGGCGGTTAGCACCCATTCCCTGTATGCCCTGGCTGGGTGGTTAGCACCCATTCTCTGTCTGCGCTGGCTGAGTGGTTAGTACCCATTCTCTGTCTTCGCTGGCTGGGTGGTTAGTACCCATTCTCTATCTGCACTGGCTGGGTGGTTAGCACCCATTCCCTGTCCGTCCTGGCTAAGTGGTTGGCACCCATTCCCTGTCTGCCCTGGCTGATTGGTTGGCACTCATTCTCTGTCAGTCATGGCTGGGCAGTTGGCACCCATTCCCCATCTGCCCTGGCTGGGTGGTTGGCACCCATTCCCTGTCTGCCCTGGCTGGGTGGTTAGTACCCATTCCCTGTCTGCCCAGGCTGGGTGGTTGCACCCATTCCCTGTCTGCCCTGGCTGGGTGGTTGGCACCCATTCCCTGTCTGTCCAGGCTGGGTGGTTGCACCCATTCCCTGTCTGCCCTGGCTGGGTGGTTGGCACCCATTCCCTGTCTGCCCTGGCTGATTGGTTGGCACTCATTCTCTGTCAGTCATGGCTGGGTAGTTGGCACCCATTCCCCATCTGCCCTGGCTGGGTGGTTGGCACCCATTCCCTGTCTGCCCTGGCTGGGTGGTTAGTACCCATTCCCTGTCTGCCCAGGCTGGGTGGTTGCACCCATTCCCTGTCTGCCCTGGCTGGGTGGTTAGTACCCATTCCCTGTCTGCCCAGGCTGGGTGGTTGCACCCATTCCCTGTCTGCCCTGGCTGGGTGGTTGGCACCCATTCCCTGTCTGCCCAGGCTGGGTGGTTGCACCCATTCCCTGTCTGCCCCGGCTGGGTGGTTGGCACCCATTCCCTGTCTGCCCTGGCTGGGTGGTTGCACCCATTCCCTGTCTGCCCCGGCTGGGTGGTTGGCACCCATTCCCTGTCTGCCCTGGCTGATTGGTTGGCACTCATTCTCTGTCAGTCATGGCTGGGCAGTTGGCACCCATTCCCCATCTGCCCTGGCTGGGTGGTTGGCACCCATTCCCTGTCTGCCCTGGCTGGGTGGTTAGTACCCATTCTCTGTCTGCTCTGGCTGGGTGGTTAGCACCCATTCCCTGTCTGCCCAGGCTGGGTGGTTGCACCCATTCCCTGTCTGGGTGGTTGGCACCCATTCCCTGTCTGCCCTGGCTGGGTGGTTAGTACCCATTCTCTGTCTGCTCTGGCTGGTTAGTACCCATTCTCTGTCTGCGCTGGCTGGGTGGTGTCACAACTGAGGGCCTGAGCTGACGGGAGGCAGCCTCAGTTGTAGGGGCTGAGATGTAACGGAACCTGGGAGGTTGTATCAGACCCCTAGACATGTAAGTAACATGTAGAATAACTGCCCGAAGGCGTGACCACGACAACCAGGATAAAAGTCAATGATGTTTATTATGACATACTCCGTAACACAGCAGCAAATAAGAAAACATAAAACTCAGCAGGGAAATAATACAGTTCCTGGGTACTACAGGGTGGCAAGGGCCACAGGGCTCTGGTAGTATGAGATAGTTCTTATAATCTTCTAGTTGGAAAGTCCTTACCAGGCCCGACTGTAGCAATGGAGATAGCCCAGGATCGTACCAGCTGGTGTTCCAGGAAGAGCTGGGCTGCTGTGGATAAAACGGCTGCAGTGGATACTGGCTGGAACCAGACTGATGTTGGCACGGAGTGGATACTGGCTGGAACCAGTTAAATAATAAATGTAGCTTGAGAGCGATGAAATATGAAATGATATATGGAGCTTGAGAGCGGTGAAATAATAATACCGGTGATAAATGGTAATCTGTAGAAAAGGGTACCGGCACTTTAAGAAGAGCTGATCTCTGCTGGAAGCTGATTGCTGTAAGCAGGTGGATCTATGGCTGGAAGCAGATGAATCCAAGAGGATAGGAGAGTCAGGCTACACCGCAGGTGGAATGCTGGTGCGGGTCTCTTTAGTGGAGGTTTGGAGATAGGAACTGGAACCTGGAAAACAACCACAGGAGAGAGACAAACTGGAACTAGGTTTGACAACCAAAGCACTGACGCCTTCCTTGCTCAGGCACAGATTACTTATACCTGCAGCAAGGAAGGGATTGGCTAGGCAATTATGCAGATTAACATTGCAAACAGCAGATTGGTGGAAATGAACAGATGACAGAATCCAAGATGGCTGCGCCCATGCAGACACTTGGAGGGAAGTTTGGTTTGTAATCCATGTGGTAATGAAAACAGTAATGGCGGCGCCGGCCACAGGAGACAGGAGACGCCAGACTGATAAGTGCACATTTAACCACGCGGGCACAGCGGAGGCCGCGGGAGACGCCATTCCGGATGTAACAGGCGTTGCGGTGACCGCGTCTCAGAGTGACAGGAGAGGAGGCAGGAATGTGGACATCAGTATAACAGATGGGATCCGGTCCTGGAATGCTGAGCCAGCCTTAGGAGGCATCTGAAGGGTAAGTAATGGCGTCCAGATACCCAGATCGTGACAGCACCCCCCCCTTTAGGAGTGGCCCCAGGACACTTCTTTGGCTTTTGAGGAAACTTGGAATGGAATCTCCGGACCAAGGCAGGAGCATGGACATCAGAAGCATTGGTCCATGAGCGTTCCTCAGGGCCGTAACCCTTCCAGTCAATAAGATACTGTAGTTGACCGTAACGGTGACGTGAGTCCAGGATCTTGGCCACTTCATACTCAACGCCTCGTTGAGTTTGGACTTTCGGAGTTGGAGGAAGTGAGGAATGAAACCGATTCAGAATCAGCGGTTTCAACATGGAAACATGGAATGTCCTGGGTATTTTTAAGAAGGGAGGTAACTGAAGTCTGTAAGCAACAGGATTGATGACTTGCTCAATTTTGAAAGGACCAATGTAGCGAGGTGCAAACTTCATACTGGGAACTCTTAACCTCAAATTCTTCGTGGATAACCATACCCGATCACCCACCTTGAGAGCAGGAACCGCTCTACGCTTCTTGTCCGCAAACTTCTTATACCTGAACGATGCCTTGAGCAGAGCTGCTCGTACACTCTTCCAGTTGTTTGCAAACTGATGCAAGGTGATATCCACTGCTGGAACAGAAGTTGCTGGGAGCGGTTGGAATTCAGGGACTTTAGGGTGGAATCCAAAGTTGGTGAAGAATGGTGTTGAAGAAGATGAGGAATGATACTGATTGTTATGACAGAACTCGGCCCAGGGAAGTAATTGAACCCAGTCATCTTGAGAGGAAGACACATAGATGCGGAGGAAGGCCTCCAAGTCCTGATTCACCCTCTCAGTTTGACCATTGGTCTGAGGATGGTAAGCCGTGGAAAACTTTAGTTTGACTTGGAGGACTTGACATAAACTTCGCCAGAATTTGGCTGTGAATTGAACTCCTCGATCTGAGATAATTTCTTCAGGCAGACCGTGGAGTCGGAAGATCTCTTGTATGAACACATGAGCCAACTTGGAAGCTGACGGAAGACCGGTGAGAGGAATGAAGTGTGCCATCTTGGTGAACCGGTCAACTACCACGCAGATGATATTGAACTTGTTGCACATGGGTAAGTCTGAAATGAAATCCATCGACAAATGGGTCCATGGTCGACGGGGAACGGATAGTGGAACCAGTTGCCCCGCAGGCGACTGGCGGGATACTTTATGTTGGGCACACTTTGGGCAAGATGCAATAAACTCCATGACGTCCTTTCTCAGAGTTGGCCACCAATAGGACCTAGAGATAAACTCCAGGGTTTTTTGGATACCTGTATGTCCGGCAAAACGGGAAGCATGGGCCCAATGCATGAGCTTCTTCCTCAGTACCGGCTTCACAAAACTTTTCCCTAGTGGGGGCGTAGAGTCCATCCCTACCGTGGAGAATGCCAACGGATTGATAATAGGATGCTTGTCTGAAGACTCGGACTTATTTTCTTGCTCCCATGAGCGGGAAAGGGCATCGGCCTTGCGATTCTGAGAGCCCGGACAGAACTGGAGTTTAAAGTCGAACCTGGAAAAGAAAAGTGCCCATCTGGCCTGACGAGGGTTGAGACATTGTGCGCCTTTCAGATATAAAAGGTTCTTGTGGTCTGTAAGTATGGTGATTGAATGAGAAGCTCCCTCCAACAGATATCTCCACTCCTCTAGAGCGAGCTTGATGGCTAGCAACTCCTGGTCGCCAATGGCATAGTTGCGCTCCGCTGGGGAGAACTTCCGGGAGAAGAAACTGCAAGGATGTAAATGGCCATCTTTAGCCCTCTGAGATAACACTGCTCCTACTCCAACGGAGGAGGCATCCACCTCTAAGATGAAAGGAGAGTCGATGTCGGGCTGTTTCAGAACTGGTGCAGAGATGAACCGTTGTTTTAAGAGATGAAAAGCTTGCGTAGGTTCTTCAGACCACTTGGACGGGTTAGCACCCTTCTTAGTTAAAGCAGTAATAGGCGCCACAATGGTGGAAAAGTCTCGTATAAACTTTCTGTAATAATTGGCGAACCCTAAGAACCTCTGGACCCCTTTGAGGGTTAAGGGTATCGGCCAATTCTGGATTGCTTGTAGTTTCTCAGGATCCATCTCTAGTCCGGAACCGGACACAATGTAACCTAGAAACGGAATGGACTTGACTTCAAAGACGCATTTCTCTAATTTGCAATAGAGATGATTGACACGGAGACGGGACAGAACCTCTTTTACCCAAAAACGATGTTCCTCTAAATTGTTGGCAAAAATGAGGATATCATCTAGATAGACCACGACATGACGGTATAAAATGTCTCTGAAGATCTCATTGACAAAATGCTGGAAGACAGCTGGATCATTGCTCAATCCGAAGGGCATGACGAGGTACTCGTAATGTCCGTCACGGGTGTTAAAGGCGGTCTTCCACTCGTCACCCTCACGGATCCGGATGAGATTGTATGCACCTCTCAAGTCCAGCTTTGTGAAGATGGTAGCTCCGCTAACTCTATCAAAGAGCTCAGTAATCAGGGGTAGTGGATAGCGGTTCTTGATGGTAATGTCGTTCAGACCTCTGTAGTCGATGCACGGACGCAGACCACCATCTTTTTTCTTTACGAAAAAGAAGCCTACGCCGGCTGGAGAAGAGGAAGGTCGAATGAACCCTTTTGCTAGGTTCTCTTTAATGTATTCCTCCATAGAATGCGTCTCAGGCAGAGACAACGGGTAAGTTCGGCCTCGAGGTGGAACCTTCCCTGGAACGAGATCAATCGGGCAGTCCCATTCTCTATGAGGAGGAAGGATATCAGCAGAAGCCTTACTGAACACATCCGTGAAATCTTGATATGGAGGAGGTGGAACATCAGACGACCTGGGGGAGGAAGAACAGACAGGCAATTCTTTAAACAAACATGTCTCAGCACAGGAGGGACCCCATGCCAGAATCTGCGTAGTCGTCCAATCAATAGATGGATTGTGAAGACGGAGCCATGGAAGGCCCAGGACCACAGGATGTGTGGCTCTTGGAATCACTAAAAAAGAAATAAATTCGGAATGAAGAACTCCCACTCTCAGACGAACTGGTAGAGTCCTTAGAGAAATAACTGCATCAAAAATCTTGCTGCCATCCACGGCAGTTAAGGAGATGGACGAAGGAAGTCTCTCGGTGGGTAGAGACCACCGTTTAACATAGGCTTCGGTAATAAAGTTCCCAGCTGCTCCGGAATCAAGGAGGGCAATGACGTTCCGATAACGTTGAGCAACTTGAAGCGAGACTGGGCGATTACAATCGTGAGGAGATGGAGAGGAGATCATTACTCCTAGCCGGCCCTCTCCTTGGCGAGCTAGGATTTGGAATTTTCCCGGACGGTTGGGACAGGCATTGATGGTGTGAGACGGAGCTGCACAATAAAGACAAAGAGACTCAGAGAGACGTCTTCGGCGCTCGGCAGGAGTTAGACGAGAACAGCCAAGTTGCATGGGCTCATCTTTAGATGGTGTGAGACGGAGCTGCACAATAAAGACAAAGAGACTCAGAGAGACGTCTTCGGCGCTCAGCAGGAGTTAGACGAGAACGGCCAAGTTGCATGGGCTCATCTTTAGATGGTGACAGTTGGCGAGGAGGAGGAGCAGAAGATTTTGGAGCAGATGATCTTCCACGCTCAGTTGCTCTTTCTCTGAAACGTAAATCAACTTTCGTGCAGAGTGAGATTAGCTCATCTAACTTGGAAGGTAAGTCTCTGGTAGCTAACTCATCTTTAATACGCTCAGATAAGCCATGCCAGAATGCAGCATACAGGGCATCGTCGTTCCATGCCAGTTCGGATGCCAGGATCTGGAACTGTATAAGATATTGTCCTACAGTACGTGATCCCTGGCGTAAACGGAGAATCTCAGATGAGGCTGAAGTTACCCGGCCGGGCTCGTCGAAGAGACGCCTGAATGTTGACACAAATGCAGTGTAGGAGGATAGCAGGGTGTCGGACCTCTCCCATAACGGTGATGCCCAATCAAGGGCTGAGCCACTGAGAAGAGAGATAATGTAGGCAATTTTTGTACGGTCACTGGGAAAATTGCCAGGTTGTAGCTCAAACTGAATCTCACACTGGTTGAGAAATCCCCTGCAGAATCTTGGAGATCCGTCAAATTTTGCTGGCGTTGGAAGATGAAGACGTGGAGCAGAAATGGGTAAGGTGGGTGGGGTCATAGCTGGAGTCACTGTGGTTGACGCACCGGACGCGTCTGATCCACGGAGGGTTGTCTGAATTCCATCCAGCCGAGTAGAGAGATCCTGGAGACAGCGGATGATGTGGCCCTGTGCAGCCTCCTGATGTTCAAGTCGGGCTGCCAGTTCTTGCATCGGCCTGGCCGCTTGATCCTGGTCTCCGGCTGGATTCATATGGTCAGTGCTTACTGTCACAACTGAGGGCCTGAGCTGACGGGAGGCAGCCTCAGTTGTAGGGGCTGAGATGTAACGGAACCTGGGAGGTTGTATCAGACCCCTAGACATGTAAGTAACATGTAGAATAACTGCCCGAAGGCGTGACCACGACAACCAGGATAAAAGTCAATGATGTGTATTATGACATATTCCGTAACACAGCAGCAAATAAGAAAACATAAAACTCAGCAGGGAAATAATACAGTTCCTGGGTACTACAGGGTGGCAAGGGCCACAGGGCTCTGGTAGTATGAGATAGTTCTTATAATCTTCTAGTTGGAAAGTCCTTACCAGGCCCGACTGTAGCAATGGAGATAGCCCAGGATCGTACCAGCTGGTGTTCCAGGAAGAGCTGGGCTGCTGTGGATAAAACGGCTGCAGTGGATACTGGCTGGAACCAGACTGATGTTGGCACGGAGTGGATACTGGCTGGAACCAGTTAAATAATAAATGTAGCTTGAGAGCGATGAAATATGAAATGATATATGGAGCTTGAGAGCGGTGAAATAATAATACCGGTGATAAATGGTAATCTGTAGAAAAGGGTACCGGCACTTTAAGAAGAGCTGATCTCTGCTGGAAGCTGATTGCTGTAAGCAGGTGGATCTATGGCTGGAAGCAGATGAATCCAAGAGGATAGGAGAGTCAGGCTACACCGCAGGTGGAATGCTGGTGCGGGTCTCTTTAGTGGAGGTTTGGAGATAGGAACTGGAACCTGGAAAACAACCACAGGAGAGAGACAAACTGGAACTAGGTTTGACAACCAAAGCACTGACGCCTTCCTTGCTCAGGCACAGATTACTTATACCTGCAGCAAGGAAGGGATTGGCTAGGCAATTATGCAGATTAACATTGCAAACAGCAGATTGGTGGAAATGAACAGATGACAGAATCCAAGATGGCTGCGCCCATGCAGACACTTGGAGGGAAATTTGGTTTGTAATCCATGTGGGAATTAAAACAGTAATGGCGGCGCCGGCCACAGGAGACGCCAGACTGATAAGTGCACATTTAACCACGCGGGCACAGCGGAGGCCGCGGGAGACGCCATTCCGGATGTAACAGGCGTTGCGGTGACCGCGTCTCAGAGTGACAGGAGAGGAGGCAGGAATGTGGACATCAGTATAACAGATGGGATCCGGTCCTGGAACGCTGAGCCAGCCTTAGGAGGCATCTGAAGGGTAAGTAATGGCGTCCAGATACCCAGATCGCGACAGGTGGTTAGCACCCATTCCCTGTCTGCCCTGGCTGGGTGGTTGGCACCCATTCCCTGTCTGCCCTGGCTGATTGGTTGGCACCCATTCTCTGTCAGTCATGGCTGGGCGGTTGGCACCCATTCCCCGTCTGCCCTGGCTGGGTGGTTAGCACCCATTCCTCGTCTGCCCTGGCTGGGTGGTTAGCACCTATTCTCTGTCTGCCCTGGCTGCGTGGTTAGCACCCATTCTCTGTCAGTCATGGCTGGGTGGTTGGCACCCATTCCCTGTCTGCCCTGGCTGGGTGGTTGGCACCCATTCCCTGTCTGCCCAGGCTGGGTGGTTGGCACCCATTCTCTGTCTGCCCTGGCTGGGTGGTTGGCACCCATTCCCTGTCTGCCCTGGCTGGGTGGTTGCACCCATTCCCTGTCTGCCCTGGCTGGGTGGTTAGTACCTATTCTCTGTCTACGCTGGCTGGGTGGTTGGCACCCATTCCCTGTCTGCCCTGGCTGGGTGGTTGGACACCCATTCACTGTCTGCCCTGGTTGGGTGGTTGGCACCCATTCCCTGTCTGCCCTGACTGGGTGGTTGGCACCCATTCTCCATCTGCCCTGGCACGGATCCCTGTGTCTCGCTCCCACACTTGTTCGAGGAAATCACCACCTACAGCCATCTATCAAACTATAAAATTAACTCTGACAAAACCGAAATCCTAGCCCTACTTATCGCGGACCCGGTCCTTCGACTCCTTCAGGCCTCCTACCCATGTACCTGGCAAGCTGACAAGCTCAAGTACCTGGGCATCTATCTAACAAAAACCTATTCAGGTCTTTACGCTGCCAACTTTCCCAGACTATTCTCTTCCATTAAATCAGACATGGCCAACTGGACTAAATATCTTATATCCTGGTATGGGCGCATGGCGGCAGTCAAAATGACCTTATTGCCGCGTCTGCTATACCTGTGGCAAACTCTCCCCATTCATATCCCTGCTAAAATTCTCAAAAATCTTCAAATTGATATCACTAATTTCATCTGGGCAGGGAGAAAACCAAGAGTAAAGATGCAAATCCTACAAAAGCACCGCATGGCAGGAGGTATGGAAGTCCCGGATCTTCTTAAATATTATAGAGCTACTCACCTGACCGCGTGTGTTCTTTGGCACGCCGATCCTGACCACAGTCTGGACGCACCTGGAAGCGACTATGCTTCGGATGTACTCCTCTTATAGCCTCTTATGGTGCTCTCCGAAGCACCGACCACCTGCATTCTCTCTATTGATTACCGTGCGATTTACTCTATCTGTTTGGGACCTTTGCTCCAGGTTATACCAGCTCCGTTCCTTCCATCCTCTTCTCACCCCCCTGTGGAATAACCCTGACTTTCCACCGGGTTCAAGTCATCTGGCATTTAATTCTTGGACCGACAAAAATATACTCTTTTTACTGGACGTTTACGCCCCTTCATAAGTTTCCAACATTTGCTGATCTACAATCCCGCTTCTCCCTCCCACACTCGGCTTTTTTTCAATTCTTACAGTTACGTCACTTCTTTAACTCCCCCCACAAGCCTTCCTCCATGGGAAGTAGATCGGGCTTCGAATCCTTGTGTCATTCTTGTCGCTCAACCAAGGGTCTGCTCTCCGCCATATACCAAATTTTACTTGCATATAACTTACCCCAGAAAGATCCACGTGAATTAGCTTGGGAGGAGGAGATGGGTGAGACCCTGACCACTGAGGAGTGGTCGGATATCAAAGCGGAAATCTCTAACAGCTCCATCTCAGTCCGAATTAAAGAAAACTCTTACAAATTATATTATTGCTGGTACCTAGTTCCTTCGCGTCTCCACTCATTCTACCCTTCCGGCTCTGATAGGTGCTGGAGGCACTGTGGCCAACGAGGAACCCTGCTGCATGTCTGGTGGAGCTGTCCGCGGATCAGAGGATACTGGTCTAAAATCCATAAATTACTCTTTGACATTCTTGGCCTCTCAGTTCCGGCCTCTCCATTTTACACTCTACTCTCCCGTCCGCTGCCTCACACCCCCCAACAACGACAAAAATTACTTAAACATATTTTAAATACGGCTAAATGCCAAATTGCGGCTAACTGGAAGTCTATTTCGCCCCCCACTGTTACAGCCACTGTAAATGCGATTTGGCACACCTATAGATTGGAGCGCATAACAGCAGTGTTGCACGACACTCCTGCCCATTTTATTGCAACATGGACCCCTTGGACGGCATATTTTGGCGCTGAACCCCCGTTGGCCACTATATAGTATATAACATATGATATTTAGTTATGGTTTTATATATATATATATATATATAACTAGACCATGTCACGATCCGGGTATCTGGACGCCATTTCTTACCCATCAGATGCCTCCTAAGGCTGGCTCAGCGCTCCAGGACCGGATCCCATCTGTTATCCTAATGTTCACATTCCTGCATCCTCTCCTGTCTCTCTGAGACGCTGTCACAGTAACGCCTTATTACATCTGGCATGGCGTCTCCCGCGGCCTCCGCCACCGTCCCTGAGCTTCTGCATGCAGAGTGTCAGAGTGGCGATTACGTCAGCCGCGGCCTCCGCTGTGTCCGCGTGGTTGGATGTGCACTTGTCAGCCTGGCGTCTCCTGTCTCCAGTGGCCGGCGCCGCCATTACTGTTTTCATTACCACATGGATTACAAACCAAACTTCCCTCCAAGTGTCTGCATGGGCGCAGCCATCTTGGATTCTGTCAGCTGATCATTTCCACCAATCTGTTCTCAGTATTGATAATCTGCATAATTGCCTAGCCAATCCCTTCCTTGCTGCAGGTATAAATACACTGTGCCTGAGCAAGGAAGGCGTCAGTGCTTTGGTTGTCAAACCTAGTTCCTGTTTGTCTCTCTCCTGTGATTGTCTTCCAGGTTCCAGCTCCTGTCTCAAGACTTCCACCATAGAGACCCGCACCAGCATTCCACCTGCGGTGTAGCCTGACTCTCCAATCCATTGTGGATTCATCTGTTTCCAGCTACAACATTACCTGCTTCCAGCTCAGCTTCCAGCAGAGTACAGCTTCCCTTAAAGGGCCGGTGTCCTTTCTACACTTTACCACTCTCCACCGGTATTATTATTTCTCCGCTCTCAAATTCTACATTTCAGTTCATATTTCATCGCTCCCAAGTTCATTTATTATTTAACTGGTTCCAGCCAGTATCCACTCCGTGCTAACAACAGTCTGGTTCCAGCCAGTATCCACAGCAGCTGTTTTACCTTCAGCAATCCAGCTTTTCCTGGAACACCAGCTGGCACAATCCTGGGTTATCTCCATTGCTACAGTCGGGCCTGGTAAGGACTTTCCATCTAGAAGATCATAAGAACTATCTCACACTACCAGTGCCCTGTGGCTCCTGCCATCCTGTAGTACCCAGGAACTGTATTTATTATTTGCTGACTTTTACGTTTTCTTTTACTGCTGCTGTGTTGCGGAGTTGTCATAATAAACATCATTGACTTTTATCCAAGTTGTCGTAGTCACGCCTTCGGGCAGTTATTATTCATGTTACTTACATGTCCAGGGGTCTGATACAACCTCCCAGGTTCCGGTACATCTCAGCCCCTACAACTGAGGCTGCCTCCCGTCAGCTCAGGCCCTCAGTTGTGACAGTAAGCACTGACCTAATGAATCCAGCCGGAGACCAGGATCAAGCGGCCAGGCCGATGCAAGAACTGGCAGCCCGACTAGAACATCAGGAGGCTGCACAGGGCCACATCATCCGCTGTCTCCAGGATCTCTCTACTCGGCTGGATGGGATTCAGACAACTCTCTGTGGATCAGGCGCATCTGGTGCGTCAACCACAGTGACTCCAGCTATAACCCCACCCACCTTACCCATTTCTGCTCCACGTCTTCATCTTCCAACGCCAGCAAAATTTGACGGATCTCCAAGATTCTGCAGGGGATTTCTCAACCAGTGTGAGATTCAGTTTGAGCTACAACCTGGCAATTTTCCCAGTGACCGTACAAAAATTGCCTACATCATCTCTCTTCTCAGTGGCTCCGCCCTTGACTGGGCATCACCGTTATGGGAGAGGTCCGACACCCTGCTATCTTCTTACACTGCATTCGTGTCAACATTCAGGCGCATCTTCGACGAGCCAGGCCGGGTAACCTCAGCTTCATCCGAGATTCTCCGTTTACGCCAGGGGTCACGTACTGTAGGACAATATCTGATACAGTTCCAGATCCTGGCATCCGAACTGGCATGGAACGACGAGGCCCTGTATGCTGCATTCTGGCATGGCTTATCTGAGCTTATTAAAGATGAGTTAGCTACCAGAGACTTACCTTCTAAGTTAGATGAGCTAATCTCACTCTGCACGAAAGTTGATTTACGTTTCAGAGAGAGAGCAACTGAGCGTGGAAGATCATCTGCTCCAAAATCTTCTGCTCCTCCTCCTCGTCAACTGTCACCATCTAAAGATGAGCCCATGCAAATTGGCCGTTCCCGTTTAACTCCTGCTGAGCGCCGAAGACGTCTCTCTGAGTCTCTTTGTCTTTACTGTGCAGCTCCGTCTCACACCATCAATGCCTGTCCCGAACGTCCGGGAAAACTCCAAACCCTAGCTCGCCCAGGAGAGGGCCGGCTAGGAGTAATGATCTCCTCTCCATCTCCTCATGATTGTAATCTCCCAGTCTCGCTTCAAGTTGCTCAACGTTATCGGAACGTCATTGCTCTCCTTGATTCCGGAGCAGCTGGGAACTTTATTACTGAAGCCTATGTTAAACGGTGGTCCCTACCCACCGAGAGACTTCCTTCCTCCTTTTCCTTAACTGCCGTGGATGGCAGTAAAATTTTTGATACTGTTATTGCTCTAAGGACTCTACCAGTTCGTCTGAGAGTGGGAGTTCTTCATTCCGAACTTATTTCACTTTTAGTGATTCCAAGAGCCACACATCCTGTGGTCCTGGGCCTTCCATGGCTCCGTCTTCACAATCCTACAATTGATTGGACGACTACGCAAATCCTGGCATGGGGTTCCTCCTGTGCAGAGACATGTTTGTTTAAAGTATTGCCTGTCTGTTCTTCCTCCCCCAGGTCGTCTGATGTTCCACCTCCTCCATATCAAGATTTCACGGATGTGTTCAGTAAAGCTTCTGCTGATATCCTTCCTCCTCATAGAGAATGGGACTGCCCGATTGATCTCGTTCCAGGGAAGGCTCCACCTCGAGGCCGAACTTATCCGTTGTCTCTGCCTGAGACGCATTCTATGGAGGAATACATTAAAGAGAACCTAGCAAAGGGGTTCATTCGACCTTCTTCTTCCCCAGCCGGCGCAGGCTTCTTTTTTGTAAAAAAGAAAGATGGTGGTCTGCGGCCGTGCATCGACTACAGAGGTTTGAACGACATTACCATCAAGAACCGTTATCTTTTACCCCTGATTACTGAGCTCTTTGACAGAGTTAGCGGAGCTACCATCTTTACAAAGCTGGACTTGCGAGGTGCATACAATCTCATCCGGATCCGTGAGGGTGACGAGTGGAAGACCGCCTTTAACACCCGTGACGGACATTATGAGTACCTCGTCATGCCCTTCGGATTGAGCAATGCTCCAGCTGTCTTCCAGCATTTTGTCAATGAGATTTTCAGAGACATTCTATACCGTCATGTCGTGGTCTATCTAGACGATATCCTCATTTTTGCCAACGATTTAGAGGAACATCGTTTTTGGGTTAAAGAGGTTCTGTCCCGTCTCCGTGTCAATCATCTCTATTGCAAATTAGAAAAATGCGTCTTTGAAGTCAAGTCCATTCCGTTTCTAGGGTACATTGTGTCCGGTTCCGGACTAGAGATGGATCCTGAGAAACTACAAGCAATTCAGAATTGGCCGGTACCCTTAACCCTCAAAGGGGTCCAGAGGTTCTTAGGGTTCGCCAATTATTACCGAAAGTTTATACGAGACTTTTCCACCATTGTGGCGCCTATTACTGCTTTCACCAAGAAGGGTGCTAACCCGTCCAAGTGGTCTGAAGAAGCCATGCAAGCTTTTCATCTTTTAAAACAGAGGTTCATCTCTGCGCCTGTCCTGAAACAGCCTGACATCGACTCTCCTTTCATCCTAGAGGTGGATGCCTCCTCCGTTGGAGTAGGAGCGGTGTTATCTCAGAGGGCTAAAGATGGCCATTTACATCCTTGCAGTTTCTTCTCCCGGAAGTTCTCCCCAGCTGAGCGCAACTATGCCATTGGCGACCAGGAGTTGCTAGCCATCAAGCTCGCTCTAGAAGAGTGGAGGTATCTGTTGGAGGGAGCTTCTCATTTAATCACCATACTTACAGACCACAAGAACCTTTTATACCTGAAGGGCGCACAATGTCTCAACCCTTGTCAGGCCAGATGGGCACTTTTCTTTTCCAGGTTCGACTTTAAACTCCAGTTCTGTCCGGGCTCTCAGAATCGCAAGGCCGATGCCCTTTCCCGCTCATGGGAGCAAGAAAATGAGTCAGAGTCTTCAGACAAGCATCCTATTATAAATCCGTTGGCATTCTCCACGGTAGGGATGGACTCTACGCCCCCATCAGGGAAAAGTTTTGTGAAGCCGATGCTAAGGAAGAAGCTCATGCATTGGGCCCATGCTTCCCGTTTTGCCGGACATACAGGTATCCAAAAAACCCTGGAGTTTATCTCTAGGTCCTATTGGTGGCCAACTCTGAAAAAGGACGTCTTGGAGTTTATTGCATCTTGCCCAAAGTGTGCCCAACATAAAGTATCCCGCCAGTCGCCTGCGGGGCAACTGGTTCCACTATCCGTTCCCCGTCGACCATGGACCCACTTGTCGATGGATTTCATTACAGACTTACCCATGTGCAACAAGTTCAATACCATCTGGGTGGTAGTTGACCGGTTCACCAAGATGGCACACTTCATTCCTCTCACCGGTCTTCCGTCAGCTTCCAAGTTGGCTCAAGTATTCATACAAGAGATCTTCCGACTCCACGGTCTTCCTGAAGAAATTATCTCAGATCGAGGAGTTCAATTCACAGCCAAATTCTGGCGAAGTTTATGTCAAGTCCTCCAAGTCAAGCTAAAGTTTTCCACGGCTTACCATCCTCAGACCAATGGTCAAACCGAGAGGGTGAATCAGGACTTGGAGGCCTTCCTCCGCATCTATGTGTCCTCCTCTCAAGATGACTGGGTTCAATTACTTCCCTGGGCCGAGTTCTGTCATAACAACCAGTATCATTCTTCATCTGCTTCAACACCATTCTTCACTAACTTTGGATTCCACCCTAAAGTTCCTGAGTTCCAACCGCTTCCAGCAACTTCTGTTCCCGCAGTGGATATCACCTTGCATCAGTTTGCCAATATCTGGAAGAGCGTACGATCAGCTCTGCTCAAGGCATCGTTCAGGTACAAGAAGTTTGCGGATAAGAAGCGTCGAGCAGTTCCTGCTCTCAAGGTGGGTGATCGGGTATGGTTATCCACGAAGAATTTGAGGTTAAGAGTTCCCAGTATGAAGTTTGCACCTCGCTATATCGGTCCTTTCAAGATTGAACAAGTCATCAATCCTGTTGCTTACAGACTCCAGTTGCCTCCCTTCTTAAAAATACCCAGGACATTCCATGTTTCCCTGTTGAAACCGCTGATCTTGAATCGGTTTCATTCCTCACTTCCTCCAACTCCGAAAGTCCAAACTCAACGAGGCGTTGAGTATGAAGTGGCCAAGATCCTGGACTCACGTCACCGTTACGGTCAACTACAATATCTTATTGACTGGAAGGGTTATGGTCCTGAGGAACGTTCATGGACCAATGCTTCTGATGTCCATGCTCCTGCCTTGGTCCGGAGATTCCATTCCAAGTTTCCTCAAAAGCCAAAGAAGTGTCCTGGGGCCACTCCTAAAGGGGGGGGTGCTGTCACGATCCGGGTATCTGGACGCCATTTCTTACCCATCAGATGCCTCCTAAGGCTGGCTCAGCGCTCCAGGACCGGATACCATCTGTTATCCTAATGTTCACATTCCTGCATCCTCTCCTGTCTCTCTGAGACGCTGTCACAGTAACGCCTTATTACATCTGGCATGGCGTCTCCCGCGGCCTCCGCCGCCGTCCCTGAGCTTCTGCATGCAGAGTGTCAGAGTGGCGATTACGTCAGCCGCGGCCTCCGCTGTGTCCGCGTGGTTGGATGTGCACTTGTCAGCCTGGCGTCTCCTGTCTCCAGTGGCCGGCGCCGCCATTACTGTTTTCATTACCACATGGATTACAAACCAAACTTCCCTCCAAGTGTCTGCATGGGCGCAGCCATCTTGGATTCTGTCAGCTGATCATTTCCACCAATCTGTTCTCAGTATTGATAATCTGCATAATTGCCTAGCCAATCCCTTCCTTGCTGCAGGTATAAATACACTGTGCCTGAGCAAGGAAGGCGTCAGTGCTTTGGTTGTCAAACCTAGTTCCTGTTTGTCTCTCTCCTGTGATTGTCTTCCAGGTTCCAGCTCCTGTCTCAAGACTTCCACCATATAGACCCGCACCAGCATTCCACCTGCGGTGTAGCCTGACTCTCCAATCCATTGTGGATTCATCTGTTTCCAGCTACAACATTACCTGCTTCCAGCTCAGCTTCCAGCAGAGTACAGCTTCCCTTAAAGGGCCGGTGTCCTTTCTACACTTTACCACTCTCCACCGGTATTATTATTTCTCCGCTCTCAAGTTCTACATTTCAGTTCATATTTCATCGCTCCCAAGTTCATTTATTATTTAACTGGTTCCAGCCAGTATCCACTCCGTGCTAACAACAGTCTGGTTCCAGCCAGTATCCACAGCAGCTGTTTTACCTTCAGCAACCCAGCTTTTCCTGGAACACCAGCTGGCACAATCCTGGGTTATCTCCATTGCTACAGTCGGGCCTGGTAAGGACTTTCCATCTAGAAGATCATAAGAACTATCTCACACTACCAGTGCCCTGTGGCTCCTGCCATCCTGTAGTACCCAGGAACTGTATTTATTATTTGCTGACTTTTACGTTTTCTTTTACTGCTGCTGTGTTGCGGAGTTGTCATAATAAACATCATTGACTTTTATCCAAGTTGTCGTAGTCACGCCTTCGGGCAGTTATTATTCATGTTACTTACATGTCCAGGGGTCTGATACAACCTCCCAGGTTCCGGTACATCTCAGCCCCTACAACTGAGGCTGCCTCCCGTCAGCTCAGGCCCTCAGTTGTGACAGACCAATTCGTACTCATACCCAACTCACATTGCCTTGCTCCGCGACTCCGGCAGTCGGGACCGGCCGACTATCTCCCCTGATCCCCCCCACTCCTTTCTTTTCCCTCCCCCCTCCTACTACTTTCTCGTCCCCCTTCTATGCTCTTTAATGCATATATGTATTAATATGTATGTATGGTGTTCCTGGGCCGTTTTATGGTTTTCCTATCTATTAGCAGCCTATCACTGTCATGTGCGCTCAGGTACACCTAACATTTTGACTTCCCTTGTTTACCACACTCCCCACTTTGTTATCTAAGTATTGTTATTCTTGAATAATGATGGAGTGTTGTTTGCACTCTTTTTTGTCAATTGTATTTTCTGCATTTTAAATTTACTGTTATTCTCTTAAAAATGAATAAAAATATATAAAAAAAAAAAAAAGAAAGATTAAAAGTTGGGAGGTATGATAATGGATATCTGCACATGGGGGGGTAATTCAGCAAATTTGTTAGCAGTTGGGCAAAACCATGTGCACTGCAGGGGGGGGGGCAAATATAACATTTGCAGAGAGAGTTAGATTTGGGTGGGTTATTTTGTTTCTGTGCAGGGTAAATACTGGCTGCTTTATTTTTACACTGCAATTTAGATTTCAGTTTAACACACCCCACCCAAATCTGACTCTCTCTGCACATGTTACATCTGCCCCCCCCTGCAGTGCACATGGTTTTGCCCATTCGCTAACAAATTTGCTGCTGTAGTCAACTCTGAATTAGGGGGGTCATTCCGAGTTGATCGCTCTCTAGCTGCTTTTAGCAGCAGTGCAAACGCTAAGCCGCCGCCCTCTGGGAGTGTATCTTAGCTTAGCAGAAGTGCGAACGAAAGGATCGCAGCGCTGCTACAAAAAAATTGTGCAGTTTCAGAGTAGCTCGAGACTTACTCCTACCTAGCGATCACTTCAGACTATTTAGTTCCTGTTTTTACGTCACAAACACGCCCTGCGTTCGGCCAGCCACTCCCCCGTTTCTCCAGCCACTCCTGCGTTTTTATCTGACACGCCTGCGTTTTTTCCACACACTCCCCAAAAACAGACAGTTACCACCCAGAAACACCCACTTCCTGTCAATCACTCAACGATCAGCAGTGCGACTAAAAAGCGTCGCTAGACCTTGTGTGAAACTGCATCGGCTTTTGTGAAAGTACGTCGCGCGTGCGCAATTGCGCGCACCATACGCATGCGCAGAAGTGCCGATTTTTTTCCTGATCGCTGCGCTGCGAACAACGGTAGCTAGCGTTCAACTCGGAATGACCCCCTAGGCCCATAGAGAGTGATCATACAGAGTATGTAAAATATAATTATTATCAGTGCTTAAAGTGGTCCTGGAGAGGTGGTGGAACTTCCTCCCCACTCCCCCCTCCCGCACCAGGTCTAACGGCATTGTGCACGCCGCAGGCGCGTGTTGCACAAAAAGGGGCGTGGCCTCAAACCAGGAAGGGGCGTGGTCACCCAACATGACCACAGCAGTAGCACCCCTTATACAATGCCCTCAGTAGTAGTGCCCCTTATGCAATGCCCACTGTAGTGGAAGTGCCCACAGTTGTAGTGCCCCTTATGTAAAGTCCATAGTATTGGTGCCCATTATACAGTGCTCCCAGTAGTAGTGCCCTTTATGTCCCCAGGAGTGATGCCCCTTAAGTGCCCCCTATGCAATGCCCTCATTAGTAGTGCCCCCAGTAGATATGCCCCTCAGTGGTAATGCCCCATGTAGTATTGCCCCAGTAGTAATGCCCACTGTAGTTATGCCCCCTGTAGTTATGCCCCCAGTACAGATGCCTCAGTACAGATTCCCCCAGTACAGCTGCCCCCTGTAGTTATGCCCCCTGTACAGATGGCTCCTGTAGTTATGGCCCTAGTAGAGATGCCCCCTGTAGAGATACCCCTAGTAGAGCTGCCCTCAGTACAGATGCCCCCTGTAGTTATGCCCCCAGTACAGATGCCCCCTGTAGTTATGTCCCCAGTACAGTTGCCCCCTGTAGTTATGCCCCCAGTAGAAGCTGCCCCCAGTAGTATTGCCCCAGTAGAGCTGCCCCCAGTATAGATGTCCCCAGTACAGATGCCCCCTGTAGTTATGCCCCCAGTACAGATGCCCCCTGTAGTTATGTTCCCAGTACAGATGCCCCCAGTAGTTATGCCCCCAGTACAGTTGCCCCCTGTAGTTATGCCCCAGTAGAAGCTGCCCCCAGTAGTTATGCCCCAGTAGAGCTGCCCCCAGTATGGATGTCCCCAGTACAGATACCCCCTGTAGTTATGCCCCCAGTACAGTTGCCCCCTGTAGTTATGCCCCAGTATAGATGCCCCCAGTAGAAGCTGCCCCCAGTACAGTTGCCCCCTGTAGTTATGCCCCAGTATAGATGCCCACAGTAGAAGCTGCCCCCAGTAGATATGCCCCAGTATAGATGCCCCCAGTAGTTATGCCCCAGTATAGATGCCCCCAGTAGAAGATGTCCCCTTGTAGCGCCGCTTCACATACTAAAAAAAAAAACACACAATACTCACCAGCCCTGCTCCTGCTTCTGGACCGCTGACGTCCGCCTGGCGCCCGCTCCTTGGATCTATGGGAGAGACGCCGCACAGCCACACACTTGTGTGAGCTCCGGCTGCCGCTGGTAACACAACCTCAGTGGGCGTCCGGCATCCCCATGCGGCATGCGGCTCCGGGCTCACATTCTGGGTTAGGTGAGCCGGAGGAGGCGGAACTGCGTTCCGTCTCCAATTGGAACTGACGGAACGCAGTTCCACCCCTTTCCGGCTCACTTTAACCACTGATTATTATAAGTCAAACAGGTTCTGCTGTCCTACCTTCATTAAATAATAACATATGTACCTCTCAACTGTGGCACAGTACCGCTTTTTCGTGGACTGTCCTACAGGCTCACAATCTATATATTAATGCGAAAGCCCTCACTCACTCACTCACTCACTCACTCACACACTCACTCACGCACTCACTCATCACTAATGCTCTTACTTCCCGATATGTTCGGAAGATGAAATGTAACATAGGTATTCTGCAGGTGGGAAATAGGAAAACTACATAATTAGAATTGTAATAAACCTCCCCTAAGGGGATGAAAAGGGGGTTGACATAATGACGTCATTACCGATACGTGGCTTGCGTTACATGAATGATAACGACCAAACGGACAATCGGATCAAAATTTGGATTGTACCTCTAGTGGGCAGAATTTAATAAACTACAAAAATGGTCCTGTCACTTTTTACCATATCTGCTACGGGCGCTCCTCGGGTAACGCCAAGCACCTTGGATTCATATTTACTTACATTAAGACGTCTCAAATTTACATCTCTATAGATTTACCAAAATTTTAACACTCATTTATATGTACAACCGTGAAAATCAGAAACTCCCGTGTGAAGAACAGCTAGTACTGTATAACTCTGCTGCCTCCATTTTAGCGTAGTCCATCAAACGACCTGCCATCTACGGTATGTGCTCTATCAATGGCGCCACCGTTACTTGCCAGCGATGCTTCGCACATGCTTAGTGTTAAGATATATGTGTCTCCTTGCCAGCGGCAGTTGCAGAGGCGGGGCTACAGGCTACAGCGCAGTTCAAAAATCAAATATGGGAGTCACAGCTGAGAACGGGGGAGGGGGTAAGGGTAGATAGCCATTGAGGCAGTACTGGGAGCTATAAGAGGACTAGAGGCAGGCAGTACTGTGTGCAGTGTTAGGGAAGTCGCTGATACCCCAGTATTGTCAGTCCAATAGCAAAGGGATACTCCAATATTGTCAGGCCTGTTTGCATGATCATTAGCAGTTACCCCCTCCATTCCCCCTTTGCATGACCATTAGCAGCAGCAGTTAACCCCCCCCCCCCCCCCCCATATGCATGATGATCAGCAGCAGATACCACCCGCATCAGGCGGCAGATGGGGTCAGCGAGCAGCTGTGATGGATGATGTGTGCATCATTCACACCGCGCCCATGTGCTCTTAGAGGTTGGAAGCTGGGTAAGACCCCAGCATAGAAGAGCGCTGGGCAAGCCCCCAGCATAAAGAGAACAAGGGTGTAACACACGGTCACACCTCCAAAGCGTTATGGACCAAGGGGCGTGGCCTAGCAGACAAAGTCATGCCCCCTTTCGCAAGCCCTTGTGCCTGTAGGGCCCTCGTGAATCATGAGATGGGGGTGCCAAGGTAAGTACGGCGCACTGAGTGACACTCAACTAAGTGACACCACTGCTTACCACCTGTCCATCCTGCTGCCGCCTGCACCAGTGCCATAATTGTGAAGTAATTACCAGCGATAAAGGTCCGGACTGGAGCCATATTTGTGAAGACAATGCCGTGCCAGTGCACATGCGCAGGGATTGGATAATAGGGTGCAATTGGAGTGGAACTTGCTTTCCGCAAGATCATGCCCCTTCCTACTTATGAAGTAAGAGGGCCTAGGGGGCGCAATATGCATCATTATCTCACAGGCTGGCTCATCGTGCAGGCCTTTTGGGAGCATGCTCTGCTGTCTCAGGAGCCTGGGAATTCTCTCCATAATTTGGAGGTTTCTAGGACACCCTGAGATTATGAAAACCACAACGTCTCCAGGCTACCAAGAGTCATTCCTCTCATCTGTGAGAACAGCAGTGAAGGTATTTATCTTTATGCGTCTGCAGCAGTGTGGGTTTGAGGTGGGTGTAGAAAAGCTGTGTTTCATCCTCCTCTCTGTGTCATCAGATTGTTTTTCCTCTGAATAATTCTAAACTTTTACTTCTGTTCATTAAAACTCATGTGTTTTATATGAAATACCCTTGTCTGGTATTATGGTGCTGCATAATACCAGACAAGGGGTATTATGGTGCTGCATAATACCAGACAAGGGGTATTATGGTGCTGCATAATACCAGACAAGGGGTATTATGGTGCTGCATAATACCAGACAAGGGGTATTATGGTGCTGCATAATATCAGACAAGGGGTATTATGGTGCTGCATAATACCAATCAGGTAAAGGCGTTCGCATCAATGCGATGGAGATGTAGAAATTGTGACATTCATCAAACTCCAGAAAAGCATTTTTTCCGGAGTTTGATCGTGAAACTGTTCGACATCCTGAGATGGCGAACAACCCCCGAATCTCTGCACCAGCTGACGTGTACACGGCAGCTTGTGCAGCAGAGGGGTGGGTGGGAGAGGGGGGCTGCAGCTGCAGTGTGATCTCTGCAACCGGGCAGCCCCCTGTAACAAAGTGCCGGTGGGAAAGAGGGTGGCCCCGTCTGCAGTGTGTTCTCTGCAGCCGGGCAGCAATAAGAGGTGCTTGTGCTGGTCGGGGGTGCTTCCGGGATAGTGCGGGGGGGAGGGGGAGCAGCAGCTGCAGAAATCTCTGCAGCTGGAGAGAGCCCAGGGAAGGTCATGCATTGGAAGGATAAAATGTGGTTTACCTGCTTGCTGATTTCACAGTGTCTCTCCCTGCAGCTTGACAGCCTGACTGATCACAAATCAGAACACCTGTGAAGGCCTCTCAAGGTGGGAGTCTGATTTGCCTGTCAATCTGGGAGGGGGATGAGGAATCTAAGGTATAAAGGCCTGTTTAGGCCATTTGTGTGGATGACCGACGCCAGTTAGTGGCCGGCAAGTAGGGAATAGGGGGGAATGTAATAGAGTGCGAGATCCGGGAAATACGGGACTTCATCCAAGTTCTCATGTATTTTTAAAGAGACAATCAGTCTCACAGCAAAATGAGGTTGCTTTTGCCATGTAACTGATTGGCGCTTTAAAAATATGTGAGAACTCAGACAAAGTCTTGCACCTCCCGGTTCTTGCACTCTATTACATTCCCCCCTAGGCCTTTGTTAGTAAGTGGCGGGGCTGTGAATGTGTACTCTCTGGAAATCACTGGTTTGCGGTCATTCTGACCAAATAAAACAGTGGTGAAGTAGAACAGAGCTACTGTGTGCCTCCACTACACGGCATCTTTATCACACTGCTTAGATCTCAGTTAATAAATAGCTAACAGTTTTGTGCCAAAATCTACGTCTCCATGTCTTTATTTGTTGTTAGTGTTAATTATTACATGATTTCACAGATGACACCTGTCATCCTAGAGCAGAGGCGGCCAGACTTTTGGAGTCGGCGATCTACTTTGAAAGCTAAAAAGCTTTTGTGATCTACCTAGGAGGAATAATAGCGCGCGCCGCAGGTGCGCGCGCAAAAAAAGGGTGTGGCATAACAAAAAGTGGGCGTGGTATAACAAAAAGTGGGCGTGGTATAACAAAAAAAGGGACGTAGCCTTGCTGCACAGAGTGTAATGACTGCCTCACACGAAATAACACATTGGCCCCCACAGGTAAAAACCTCAAACACATATGCCCCCACAGTGCCAGATACACATGCCCCCACAGTGCCATGTGCCCACAGTGCCAGATATGCCCCCACAGTGCCAGATACAGATATGCCCCCACAGTGCCATGTGCCCACAGTGCTAGATATGCCCCCACAGTGCCAGATAAGCCCCCACAGTGCCAGATTACAGATATGCCTCCACAGTGCCAGATATGACCCCACAGTGCCAGATATGCCCCCACAGTGCCATGTGCCCACAGTGCCAGATATGCCCTCACAGTGCCATGTGCCCACAGTGCCAGATATGCCCCCACAGTGCCAGATATGCCCCCACAGTGCCATGTGCCCACAGTGCCAGATATGCCCCCACAGTGCCAGATATGCCCCCACAGTGCCATGTGCCCACAGTGCCAGATATGCCCCCACAGCGCCAGATTACAGATATGCCCCCACAGTGCCATGTGCCCACAGTGCTAGATATGCCCCCACAGTGCCAGATATGCCCCCACAGTGCCAGATTACAGATATGCCTCCACAGTGCCAGATATGCCCCCACAGTGCCAGATATGCCCCCACAGTGCCATGTGCCCACAGTGCCAGATATGCCCCCACAGCGCAAGATTAGATATGCCCCCACAGTGCCATGTGCCCACAGTGCCAGATATGCCCCCACAGTGCCAGATATGCCCCCACAGTGCCATGTTCCCGCAGAGCCAGATATGCCCCCAGTGCCACATATGACCCCACAGTGCCAGATATGCCCCACATTGCCAGATATGCCCCCATTGAGCCATGTGCCCACAATGCCAGATATGCCCCCATAGTAGAGCTCACCGGAGTGGAGAGCGCAGCGCGCGCTTCTCCTGTCTGCCGCCCTGCTTCTCAGTCTAATCTCCGGCAGTGACGGCAGCGTGTATAGCTCAAATCAGGCGCCGGTCCGCGAGCTCTCATTGGCTAACGAACCGGCACCTGATTTGAGCTATACACTCAGCCGTCACTGCCACAGACCAGACTGAGGAGGCAGAGCGGCAGGCAGGAGAGGCGCGGCTTCGGGTGGCTGGGCGGCGGATCGCGATCGACTGGTCGCATGTCCGCGATCGACCAGTCGATCGCGATCGACTGTTTGGCCACCCCTGTCCTAGAGAATGTTTAATGCCCTAACTCCAGTGAGAGGGCAGATTAGATGCAGCCTATGCAAGACCTTGCCAGCAACATCCTGCTGGCCAGGCCGCGGGCCAATAAAAAAAGGGAGCAGGGCTTAGTGGGTAGCCAGGGGTGGGGCTAAGCTCCGTGCAGGTAAAAAATATACATATTTGGTTCAACTCAGCCATCGATGGCAGACAACCATTGGCTCTCTGTCATCGATGGCAAAACCATCGACCATAGGTAGTTAGCCATTAATATTTGGCAACTATTGATGGTCGATGGCCATCCCTAATGTAAAGTTCTGCTGCTGATAATTAGCCACGGACAGAAGTGTTAGGGGCCGTGGGGACTGCTGCATTTGGGATAACTTGATTCAAGTTTTATACTAAACTATTGGGGGCATTAGAGGTATATCGATACATATGCCCCTTATACATGCACTTGTACAGTTTTGTGCTCGACTTCCTGCTAAGTAACAGACTTTGGGCTACAGCAGTGGTGACTGTAAATCTGTAAATACATCTCTCAATTTTTTTAACAGCAAAATGCATCTCTTCACCACCGTGCTAGCCCTTCAAATCGCTGTATGCATTTAGGGGTATATTCAATTAGAGTCGGAAACTGCCGTCTTGTCGGAAAGACGGCAGTTTCCGACTGATTTCAGTCAGAAGGGGTCCCAACCTATTCAATAGGGGCAGTTTTTTCCCCGACAAGTCGGGAATTCCCGACTTGTCGGAAAACGCGTGGATCGGCGGAATAGCCGCCGATCCGTGTGCTTTTGTCGGAAACGGGGCTAAATACGATCTGTATTGGCTCATGTCACTGGATGCTTGTCTGTCATTTCATCTTGGATGTCCTCTCGCCACCTCAAACTCAACATTTCCTAAACAGAATTAATTATTTAATTTTCCCACCAGCCAAGAGTAGTTACCAACCTGATATCTCCATAACTGTTGACAATGCGACTATCCACCCTACCCCACAAGCTCGCTGCCTAGGTGTCACCCTTGACTCTGAACTGTCCTTTGTTCCACACATTCAATCTGTCTCTAAATCATGTTACATGCACCTTAAAAACATATCCAAAATACGCCCTTATCTTACACAAGACACTGCAAAAACTCTAATCCATGCACTCCTCATCTCCCGCATTGATTATTATAATAGTCTCCTTACTGGTCTTCCCAAACATAGGCTCTCACCACTTCAATCCATTTTGAATGCAGCGGCGAGGCTTATCTTCCTCGCCAGACGTTCTTCGTCTGCTGATCCGCTCTGTCAGTCCCTCCATTGGTCACCGGTATTCTACCGTGTTAAAATAAGATTTTACTTACCGATAAATCTATTTCTCGTAGTCCGTAGTGGATGCTGGGGACTCCGTCAGGACCATGGGGAATAGCGGCTCCGCAGGAGACAGGGCACAAAAAGTAAGCTTTTAGGATCACATGGTGTGTACTGGCTCCTCCCCCTATGACCCTCCTCCAAGCCTCAGTTAGGTACTGTGCCCGGACGAGCGTACACAATAAGGAAGGATCTTGAATCCCGGGTAAGACTCATACCAGCCACACCAATCACACCGTACAACCTGTGATTTGAACCCAGTTAACAGTATGATAACAACGAAGGAGCCTCTGAAAAGATGGCCCACAACAATAACAACCCGATTTTTGTAACAATAATTATGTACAAGTAATGCAGACAATCCGCACTTGGGATGGGCGCCCAGCATCCACTACGGACTACGAGAAATAGATTTATCGGTAAGTAAAATCTTATTTTCTCTAACGTCCTAGTGGATGCTGGGGACTCCGTCAGGACCATGGGGATTATACCAAAGCTCCCAAACGGGCGGGAGAGTGCGGATGACTCTGCAGCACCGAATGAGAGAAACTCCAGGTCCTCCTCAGCCAGGGTATCAAATTTGTAGAATTTTACAAACGTGTTCCCCCCTGACCACGTAGCTGCTCGGCAAAGTTGTAAAGCCGAGACCCCTCGGGCAGCCGCCCAAGATGAGCCCACCTTCCTTGTGGAATGGGCATTTACAGATTTTGGCTGTGGCAGGCCTGCCACAGAATGTGCAAGCTGAATTGTACTACAAATCCAACGAGCAATAGTCTGCTTAGAAGCAGGAGCACCCAGCTTTTTGGGTGCATACAATATAAAGAGCAAGTCAGACTTTCTGACTCCAGCCGTCCTGGAATTATATATATATATATATATATATATATATATATATTATTTTCAGGGCCCTGACAACGTCTAGCAACTTGGAGTCCTCCAAGTCCCTAGTAGCCGCAGGCACCACAATAGGTTGTTTCAGGTGAAACGCTGACACCACCTTAGGAAGAAACTGGGGACAAGTCCGCAGTTCTGCCCTGTCCGAATGGAAAATTAAATATGGGCTTTTGTAAGACAAAGCCGCCAATTCTGACAATCGCCTGGCCGAGGCCAGGGCCAACAGCATGGTCACTTTCCATGTGAGATATTTCAAATCCACAGATTTGAGCGGTTCAAACCAATATGATTTGAGGAATCCCAACACTACGTTGAGATCCCACGGTGCCACTGGAGGCACAAAAGGGGCTGTATATGCAATACTCCCTTGACAAACTTCTGGACTTCAGGAACCGAAGCCAATTCTTTCTGGAAGAAAATCTACAGGGCCGAAACTTGAACCTTAATGGACCCCAATTTGAGGCTCATAGACACTCCTGTTTGCAGGAAGTGCAGAAATCGACCTAGTTGAAATTTCTTCGTGGGGCCTTCCTGGCCTCACCCACGCAACATATTTTCACCACATGTGGTGATAACGTTGTGCGGTCACCTCCTTCCTGGCTTTGACCAGGGTAGGTATGACCTCTTCCGAAATGCCTTTTCCCTTAGGATCCGGCGTTCAACCGCCATGCCGTCAACGCAGCCGCGGTAAGTCTTGGAACAGACATGGTACTTGTTGAAGCAAGTCCCTTCTTAGCTCCCGAGGCCATTAGTCCTCTGTGAGCATCTCTTGAAGTTCCGGGTACCAAGTCCCTCTTGGCCAATCCGGAGCCACGAGTATAGTTCTTACTCCTCTACGTCTTATAATTCTCAATACCTTGGTTATGAGAAGCAGAGGAGGGAACACATACACCGACTGTTACACCCACGGTGTTACCAGGACGTCCACAGCTATCGCCTGAAGGTCTCGTGACCTGGCGCAATACCTGTCCCGTTTTTTGTTCGGGCGGGACGCCATCATGTCCACCTTTGGTCTTTCCCAACGGTTCACAATCATGCGGAAAACTTCCCGATGAAGTTCCCACTCTCCCGGGTGGAGGTCGTGCCTGCTGAGGAAGTCTGCTTCCCAGTCGTCCACTCCCGGAATGAACACTGCTGACAGTGCTATCACATGATTTTCCGCCTAGCGAAAAATCCTTGCAGTTTTGCCACTGCCCTCCTGCTTCTTGTGCCGCCCTTTCTGTTTACGTGGGCGACTGCCGTGATGTTATCCCACTGGATCAATACCGGCTGACCTTGAAGCAGAGGTCTTGCTAAGCTTAGAGCATTATACATTTGCTCTTAGCTCCAGTATATTTATGTGGAGAGAATTCTCCAGACTTGATCACACTCCCTGGAAATTTTTTCCCTGTGTGACTGCTCCCCAGCCTCTCAGGCTGGCCTCCGTGGTCACCAGCATCCAATCCTGAATGCCGAATCTGCGGCCCCCAGTTAACAGTATGATAACACAAACGAAGTAGCCTCTGAACAGATGGCTCACAACAACAGTAATAACCCGATTTTTGTAACAATAACTATGTACAAGCATTGCAGACAATCCGCACTTGGGATGGGCGCCCAGCATCCACTACGGACTATGAGAAATAGAATTATCGGTAAGTAAATTCTTATTTTCTCTAACGTCCTAGTGGATGCTGGGACTCCGTCAGGACCATGGGGATTATACCAAAGCTCCCAAACGGGCGGGAGAGTGCGGATGACTCTGCAGCACCGAATGAGAGAACTCCAGGTCCTCTTTAGCCAGAGTATCAAATTTGTAAAATTTTACAAACGTGTTCTCCCCTGACCACGTAGCTGCTCGGCAAAGTTGTAATGCCGAGACTCCTCGGGCAGCCGCCCAGGATGAGCCCACTTTCCTTGTGGAATGGGCCTTTACAGATTTAGGCTGTGGCAGGCCTGCCACAGAATGTGCAAGTTGGATTGTACTACATATCCAACGTGCAATCGTCTGTTTAGACGCAGGAGCACCCAACTTGTTGGGTGCATACAATGTAAACAACGAGTCAGATTTTCTGACTCCAGCTGTCCTTGAAATATATATTTTTAATGCTCTGACAACGTCCAGTAACTTGGAGTCCTCCAAGTCGCTAGTAGCCGCAGGCACCACAATAGGCTGGTTCAAGTGAAATGCCGAAACCACCTTAGGGAGAAATTGAGGACGTGTCCTCAATTCTGCCCTGTCCGAATGGAATATCAGATATGGGCTTTTGTATGACAAAGCTGCCAACTCCGAAACTCTCCTGGCTGAAGCCAGGGCCAACAGCATGGTTACCTTCCATGTAAGGTATTTTAAATCTACCGATTTTAAAGGCTCAAACCAATGAGATTTGAGAAAATTTAGAACCACGTTCAAATCCCACGGTGCCACTGGAGGCACTATTGGGGGTTGTATATGTAGTACACCTTTGACAAAAGTTTGTACTTCAGGCACTGACGCCAATTCCTTCTGGAAGAAAATTGATAAGGCCGAAATTTGAACTTTAATGGACCCCAATTTGAGGCCCATAGACAATCCTGCTTGCAGGAAATGTAAGAATCGACCCAATTGAAATTCTTCCGTTGGAGCCTTCTTGGCCTCACACCACGCAACATATTTTCTCCAAATGCGGTGATAATGTTGTGCGGTCACTTCTTTCCTGGCTTTAATTAAAGTAGGAATAACTTCCTCAGGAATGCCCTTCTCTTTTAGAATCCGGCGTTCAACCGCCATGCCGTCAAACGCAGCCGCGGTAAGTCTTGGAACATACAAGGTCCCTGCTGAAGCAGATCCCTTCTTAGAGGTAGAGGCCACGGATCCTCCGTGAGCATCTCTTGAAGTTCCGGATACCAAGTTCTTCTTGGCCAGTCCGGAGCTACCAGTATTGTTCTTACTCCTCTTTTCCGTATAATTCTCAGTACCTTTGGTATGAGAGGCAGAGGAGGGAACACATACACTGACTGGTACACCCACGGTGTTACCAGAGCGTCCACAGCTATTGCCTGATGGTCTCTTGACCTGGCGCAATACCTGTCCAATTTTTTGTTGAGGCGAGACGCCATCATGTCCACCTTTGGTTTTTCCCAACGGTTCACAATCATGTGGAAAACTTCTGGATGAAGTCCCCACTCTCCCGGGTGAAGGTCGTGTCTGCTGAGGAAGTCTGCTTCCCAGTTGTCCACTCCCGGGATGAACACTGCTGACAGTGCTACGACATGATTCTCCGCCCAGCGCAGAATCCTTGCAGCTTCTGCCATTGCACTCCTGCTTCTCGTGCCGCCTTGTCGGTTTACGTGGGCGACTGCCGTGATGTTGTCGGACTGGATCAACACCGGCTGACCCTGAAGCAGCGATTTTGCCAGGCTTAGAGCATTGTAGATCGCTCTTAGCTCCAGTATATTTATGTGAAGAGACGTCTCCAGGTTTGACCACACGCCCTGGAAGTTTCTTCCCTTTGTGACTGCTCCCCAACCTCGTAGGCTGGCATCCGTAGTCACCAGGACCCAGTCCTGTATGCCGAATCTGCGGCCCACTAACAGATGGGCAGTCTGCAACCACCACAGGAGAGACAACCTTGTTCTCGGTGACAGTGTTATCCGCTGATGCATGTGCAGATGCGATCCGGACCATTTGTCCAGCAGATCCCACTGAAATGTTCGTGCATGGAATCTGCCGAATGGAATCGCTTCGTACGAAGCCACCATCTTTCCCAGGACTCTTGTGCATTGATGTACTGACACAGTTCCTGGTTTTAGGAGGTTCTTGACAAGTTCGGATAACTCCCTTGCTTTCTCTTCCGGGAGAAATACCTTTTTCTGAACCGTGTCCAGAATCATGCCCAGGAACAGCAGATGTGTTGTCGGGGTCAATTGAGATTTTGGAAGATTTAGAATCCACCCGTGTTGCTGAAGCACTACTTGTGTTAGCGCTACACCGACTTCCAGCTGTTCTCTGGACTTTGCCCTTATCAGGAGATCGTCCAAGTAAGGGATAATTAATACGCCTTTTCTTCGTAGAAGAACCATCATTTCGGTCATTACCTTGGTAAAGACCCGAGGGGCCGTGGACAACCCAAACGGCAGCGTTTGAAACTGATAATGACAGTCTTGTATCACGAACCTGAGATACCCTTGGTGTGAGGGGTAAATCGGGACATGTAGATAAGCATCTTTTATGTCCAAGGACACCATGAAGTCTCCTTCTTCCAGATTCGCTATCACTGCTCTGAGTGACTCCATCTTGAACTTGAATTTCTTTATGTACAGGTTCAAGGATTTCAGATTTAGAATAGGCCTTACCGAACCGTCCGGTTTCGGTACCACAAATAGTGTGGAATAATACCCCTTTCCCTGTTGTAGGAGGGGTACCTTGACTATCACCTGCTGAGAATACAGCTTGTGAATGGCTTCCAAAACCGACGTCCTTTCTGAGGGAGACGTTGGTAAAGCAGACTTTAGGAACCGGCGAGGGGGAGACCTTTCGAACTCCAGCATGTAACCCTGAGATACTATCTGCAGGACCCACGGGTCCACTTGTGAGTGAACCCATTGATTGCTGAAAATCTTGAGTCGACCCCCCACCGTTCCTGAGTCCGCTTGTAAAGCCCCAGCGTCATGCTGATGGCTTTGTAGAAGCCGGGACGGGCTTCTGTTCCTGGGCAGGGGCTGCTTGCTGCCCTTTCTTACCCTTTCCTCTGCCTCGCGGCAGATAAGACTGTCCTTTTGGTCGCTTTTTATAGGAGCGAAAGGACTGCGGCTGAAAAGACGGTGTCTTTTTCTGTTGGGAGGGGGTCTGAGGTAAAAAAGTGGATTTGCCGGCAGTTGCCGTGGCCACCAGGTCCGAAAGACCGACCCCAAACAATTCCTCTCCTTTATATGGCAATACTTCCATATGCCTCTTGGAATCCGCATCACCTGACCACTGTCGCGTCCATAAACTTCTTCTGGCAGATATGGACATCGCGCTTACTCTTGATGCTAGAGTACAAACATCCCTCTGAGCATCTCGCATATAAAGGAAAGCATCCTTTAATTGCTCTAGAGTCAATAAAATACTGTCCCTATCCAGGGTATCAATATTTTCAGTCAGAGAATCCAACCACACTACCCCAGCACTGCACATCCAGGCTGAGGCTATTGCCGGTCGCAGTATAACACCAGTATGTGTGTATATACTCTTCAGTGTAGTTTCCAGCCTCCTATCTGCTGGATCCTTGAGGGCGGCCGTATCAGGAGACGGCAACGCCACTTGCTTTGATAAACGTGTGAGCGCCTTATCCACCCTAGGGGGTGTTTCCCAGCGCGCCCTAACCTCTGGTGGGAAAGGGTATAATGCCAATAACTTCTTGGAAATTAGCAGTTTTCTATCGGGGTTAACCCACGCTTCATCACACACGTCATTCAATTCCTCTGATTCTGGAAAAAATACAGGTAGTTTTTTCACCCCCCACATAATACCCCTTTTTGAGGTACCAGCAGTATCAGAGATCTGCAAAGCCTCCTTCATTGCCGTGATCATATAACGTGTGGCCCTATTGGAAAATACGTTTGTTTCTTCACCGTCGACACTAGATTCATCTGTGTCGGTACCCGTGTCGACTGACTGAGGTAAAGGACGTTTTACAGCCCCTGACGGTGTCTGAGACGCCTGAACCGGTACTAACTGGTTTGCCGGGCGTCTTATTTCGTCAACTGACTTTTGTAATGTGCTGACATTATCACGTAATTCCATAACTAAAGCCATCCATTCCGGTGTCGACTCCCTAGGGGGTGACATTACCATCATCGGCAATTGCTCTGCCTCCACACCAACATCGTCCTCATACATGTCGACACACACGTACCGACACACAGCAGCCACACAGGGAATGCTCTAATCGAAGACAGGACCCCCTAGCCCTTTGGGGAGACAGAGGGAGAGTTTGCCAGCACACACCAAAAGCGCTATAAATGTATATAAACAACCCTAGAAGGTGTTGTTTACTATATATGCGCTCTTAATATATAAATATCGCCAATTTATGCCCCCCTTCTCTTTGTTACCCTGTTTCTGTAGTGCAGTGCAGGGGAGAGACCTGGGAGCCTTCCTCACCAGCGGAGCTGAGCAGGAAAATGGCGCTGAGTGCTGAGGAGAATAAGCTCCGCCCCTTTTCCGGCGGGCTTTTCTCCCGGTTTTTAAGAAACTGGCCTGGGTTAAAATACATACATATAGCCTTAATGGCTATATGTGATGTATTTATTTTGCCACTAAAGGTAATTATATTGCTGCCCAGGGCGCCCCCAGCAGCGCCCTGCACCCTCCGTGACTGAGTCAGTGAGCCGTGTGACAACAATGGCGCACAGCTGCCGTGCTGTGCGCTACCTTCAAGAAGACTGAGGAGTCTTCTGCCGCCTGCTTTCCGGACCTCCGTTCTGCCGTCTCTTCAGCGTCTGTAAGGGGGATCGGCGGCGCGGCTCCGGGACGAACCCCAGGCTGACCTGTGTTCCGACTCCCTCTGGAGCTAAGTGTCCAGTAGCCTAAGACTCCAATCCATCCTGCACGCAGGTGAGTTGGAAATCTCTCCCCTAAGTCCCTCGATGCAGTGATCCTGTTGCCAGCAGGAATCACTGAGATTGAAACCTAAAAAAAAACTTTTCTAAACAGCTCTTTAGGAGAGCCACCTAGATTGCACCCTCTCGGACGGGCACAAAAACCTAACTGAGGCTTGGAGGAGGGTCATAGGGGGAGGAGCCAGTACGCACCATGTGACCTAAAAGCTTTTTTAGATGTGCCCTGTCTCCTGCGGAGCCCGCTATTCCCCATGGTCCTGACGGAGTCCCAGCATCCACTAGGACGTTAGAGAAATAGGGTTATCCGCTGATGCATCTGAAGATGCGATCCGGACCATTTGTCCAGCAGATCCCACTGAAGAGTTCTTGCGTGAAATCTGCCGAATGGAATCGCTTCGTAATAAGCCACCATTTTTACCAGGACTCTTGTGCAATGATGCACTGACACTTTTCCTGGTTTTAGGAGGATCCCGATTAGCTCGGATAACTCCCTGGCTTTCTCCTCTGGGAGAAACACCTTTTTCTGGACTGTGTCCAGAATCATCCCTAGGACCAGCAGACGTGTCGTCGGAACAACTGCGGTTTTGGAATATTTAGAATCCACCCGTGCTGTCGTAGAACTACTTGAGATAGTGCTACTCCGACCTCCAACTGTTCTCTGGACCTTGTTCTTATCAGGAGGTCGTCCATTTTCTTTGAAGACGAATCCTCATTTCGGTCATTACCTTGGTAAGGACCCGGGGTGCCTTGGACAATCCAACGGCATCGTCTGAAACTGATAGTGACAGTTCTGTACCACGAACCTGAGGTACCCTTGGTGAGAAAGGCAAATTTTGGGACATGGAGGTAAGCATCCCTGATGTCCCGGGACACCATATAGTCCCCTTCTTCCCGGTTCGCTATCACTGCTCTAAGTGACTGCATCTGGATTTGAACCTTTGTAAGTGTTCAAATATTTCAGATTTAGAATAGGTCTCACCTAGCCTTCTGGCTTCAGTACCACCATATAGTGTGGAATAATACCCCTTTCCTTGTTGTAGGAGGGGTAATTTTATTATCACCTGCTGGGAATACAGCTTGTGAATTGTTTTCAATACTGCCTCCCTGTCGGAGGGAGACATTGGTACAGCAGACTACAGGAACCTGCGAGGGGGAAACGTCTCGACATTCCAATCTGTACCCCTTGGATACTACTTGTAGGATCCAGGGGTCCTGTACGGTCCCAGCGTCATGCTGAGAACTTGGTAGAAGCGGTGGAGGGCTTCTGTTCCTGGGAATGGGCTGCCTGCTGCAGTCTTCTTCCCTTTCCTCTATCCCTGGGCAGATATGACTCTTATAGGGACGAAAGGACTGAGGCTGAAAAGACGGTGTCTTTTTCTGCAGAGATGTGACTTAGGGTAAAAAACGGTGGATTTTCCAGCAGTTGCCGTGGCCACCAGGTCCCATGGACCGACCCCAAATAATTCCTCCCCTTTATACGGCAATACATCTTTGTGCCGTTTGGAATCTGCATCACCTGACCACTGTCGTGTCCATAAACATCTTCTTGCAGATATGGACATCGCATTTACTCTTGATGCCAGAGTGCAAATATCCCTCTGCGCATCTCGCATATATAGAAATGCATCCTTTAAATGCTCTTATAGTCAATAAAATACTGTCCCTGTCAAGGGTATCAATATTTTTAGTCAGGGAATCCGACCAAGCCACCTCAGCTCTGCACATCCAGGCTGAGGCGATCGCTGGTCGCAGTATACACCAGCATGTGTGTGTATACTTTTTAGGATATTTTTCAGCCTCCTATCAGCTGGCTCCTTAAGTACGGCCCTATCTGTAGATGGTACCGCCACTTGTTCTGATAAGCATGTGAGCGCCTTATCCACCCTAAGGGGTGTTTCCCAACGCGCCCTAACTTCTGGCGGGAAAGGGTATACCGCCAATAATTTTCTATCGGGGGAAACCCACGCATCTCACACACTTCATTTAATTTATCTGATTCAGGAAAAACTACAGGTAGTTTTTTCACATCCCACATAATACCCTTTTTTGTGGTACTTGTAGTATCAGAAATATGTAACACCTCCTTCATTGCCCTTAACGTGTGGCCCTAAAGGAAAATACGTTTGTTTCTTCACCGTCGACACTGAAATCAGTGTCCGTGTCTGGGTCTGTGTCGACCGACTGAGGTAAATGGGCGTTTTACAGCCCCTGACGGTGTTTGAGACGCCTGGACAGGTACTAATTTGTTCGCCGGCCGTCTCATGTCGTCAACCGGCTTGCAGCGTGTTGACATTATCACGTAATTCCATAATTAAGCCATCCATTCCGGTGTCGACTCCCTAGAGAGTGACATCACCATTACAGGCAATTTGCTCCGCCTCCTCACCAACATTTTCCTCATACATGTCGACACACACGTACCGACATACAGCACACACATAGGGAATGCTCTGATAGAGGACAGGACCCACTAGCCCTTTGGGGAGACAGAGGGAGAGTTTGCCAGCACACACCAAAACGCTATAATTATACAGGGACAACCTTTATATAAGTGTTCCTCCATTTTAATATATATTCATATCGCCAAATCAGTGCCCCCCCTCTCTGTTTTAACCCTGTTTCTGTAGTGCAGTGCAGGGGAGAGCATGGGAGCCTTCCCACCAGCATTTCTGTGAGGGGAAATGGCGCTGTGTGCTGAGGAGAATAGGCCCCGCCCCCTTTTCGGCGGGCTTCTTCTCCGGAGTCTGTGATATCTGGCAGGGGTTAAATACATCCATATAGCCTCAAGGGCTATATGTGATGTATTTTTCGCCATACAGGTATTATACATTGCTGCCCAGGGCGCCCCCCCCCCGCGCCCTGCACCCTCCGTGACCGCTGTGTGAAGTGTGCTGACAACAATGGCGCACAGCTGCAGTGCTGTGCGCTACCTGATGAAGACTGAAAGTCTTCTGCCGCCTGGTTCCGGACCTCTTCAATCTTCAGCATCTGCAAGGGGGGTCGGCGGCGCGGCTCCGGGACGAACCCCAGGGCGAGACCTGTGTTCCGACTCCCTCTGGAGCTAATGGTGTCCAGTAGCCTAAGAAGCCAATCCATCCTGCACGCAGGTGAGTTCACTTCTCTCCCCTAAGTCCCTCGATGCAGTGAGCCTGTTGCCAGCAGGACTCACTGAAAATAAAGAACCTAAAAACTTTTTCTAAGCAACTCTTTAAGAGAGCCACCTAGATTGCACCCTGCTCGGACGGGCACAAAAACCTAACTGAGGCTTGGAGGAGGGTCATAGGGGGAGGAGCCAGTACACACCATGTGATCCTAAAAGCTTACTTTTTGTGCCCTGTCTCCTGCGGAGCCGCTATTCCCCATGGTCCTGACGGAGTCCCCAGCATCCACTAGGACGTTAGAGAAATATAAAATACTTTTACTTACATACAAGGCTATTAACCAAACTGCACCATCATACATCTCCTCACTCATCTCAAAATATCTCCCTACCCGACCTCTCCGCTCTGCACAAGATCTGCGTCTCTCATCCACATGTATTACCTGTTCCCACTCAAAATTACAGGACTTTACCCCGGCTTCACCCACTCTGTGGAATGCACTCCCACGCACAATAAGACTCTCCTCTAGTCTCCAAACCTTTAAACGTTCCCTGAAAACTCATCTCTTCAGACAAGCCTATCAAATTCCAGACCCACTCACATAACCTTCAATGCTTCCCTATCCAGTTACATCCTCTCTGTACAGTCCACATAACCTCACATTTTGTCTTCCAACATTGCTGGGTGATCATATCATACAACCCATTAAGAACCTAGCAATCTGGTGGACCATTATGTAACAATAGGTAGCATCTATCCTTGTGTATCAATGCCTATTTCCCTGTAGAGCAGCGGTGGCCAACCTGTGGCTCTTGAGCCACATGTGGCTCTTTCTTTCTTCAATTGTGGCTCCTAACACACAAAGTCACATGACCACAACAGATCCGGTAACCAGTGTTCTCCAGAAAAACACGCAGCAGCTCTACGGGGACTTAGAACTGAGGGAGCCAGATACTGGAGATGAGACACCCACCAGCAAACAGAGTACACATAAGGGACTGAATTGGGGGAATCTGAAGTGACAGGAGGGTGCTGGCTGGAGTGACAAGAGGGTGCTGGTTGGAGTGGCAAGAGGGTGCTGGTTGGAGTGACACATGGGGGAGCTGAAGTGTATTATGTGAATCTGGATTTGTCAATATATTTTATGTGGATCTGGCTTTTACAATTACTTTATGTAGAAGTGGCTTTTTCAATGTATTTTATACCAGGGGCGTGGCCTAGAAGGCACAAGGCCACACCCCATTATTGCATGTGCGCCTTCGGCTCGAAGTCGGCTCTTTGACGTACCTAACGCATTTTTTTAGGCTCTTTGTCTCTGACTGGTTGGCCACCCCTGCTGTAGAGTGTAAGCTTGCGAGCAGGGCCTTCCTACCTCTGTCTGTCTGTCTGTTTTTGCCCAGTTTTGTTCTATTACTGTTGTTCTAATTGTAAAGCACAACGGAATATGCTGCTATATAAGAAACTGCTAATAAATAAATAATAAATAAATGTTATGCTCTACGTTACACAAACTACATTTTTATGTGTTTGTCTTAAACCTATTTTCATTGACATGCTTCCTGCGACTTCATCTTTTATGAATTACACTCCCCATCCATATACTGTAATATATATGCATCGCGTAGTGCTTTCTAAGCATTTTTACTATGGATGTAAGGCCACGCCTCCTGTGGTATACTGGATGCATTTTCATACCGAGTTCTCGCGCTTATAAAACTCACTTCTGCGCAGGCAGATAAACGCATTTACATATCCCCATGATGAGATATTTTACTACCGCTAAATACTGGATGGCTTTCTTCATAACACGGATTTCATATTATGCGATTGCTCTTGTAATAAAACGTTTGGCCACAATAGCTTACTGTGTACGGATTAATTCCCGTCAGAATTAAACTTTATCCATGAAATAAAAATGAAAAATTAGACTCAGAACAGTTTTGATTGATGTGAAATATATTGAACAGTAACTTATAAAGTGTAAACTACATCTTTGGTGGAATTTAGTAAATATAAATGACCCCCTAAAAATAATATACAGTATATACAGTATAGTGAGCAGCAATGAAAAGTAAAGATTTGTCTTTCTCTTTATTATGGCGCTAAAGAGTTCGGAGCACAAGACAGCGACACACCGCTAAATCACTACACTTACAACGTGTGTGTGTGTGTGTGTGTGTGTGTGTAGGGGGGTGTGTATGTTGGGCATATTTGCCTACACTCCTGGAATGGCCTGGGGGCTCCCGAAAATCGGGTGCCCCTCCCAGCTCCCTGGAAAGGTGGGCAAGTCTTCCGCAGCGCCGCAGCTCCCACGCACAACCCCCTCGGGCACTCACGATTACGCGATTCCTGCTGAATCACGTCATTGTAGCCCCCCTGCTGTACAATGCCTGTAATATCGGAACTGTATAGCGGGGGCGTGGCCACAGTGATGCAACCGTAAGCTCTACGTCCCCTGTGCAGCCTCAGCTACACAGCCACGCCACACCCCCATGTGACGTTCCGCCTGCCCTCCCCCGTCCGCTGCTGTGCCGGGCAAATACTGTTACTGTAGATCAGCACCTCTCTCTCCCTTCCCAGTGTGCTACTGACCTGAGTCCTCTGCCTGGGCAAATAGTACCTGCCCCCCCCCCCCCCCTTTTCAGCACCCCTGCATGTACACACTCTGTACAGTGAGAGTGGGCTGCACCATGGGCCTGATTAATATTTGCAAGTAAAGCAAAACAAAAAAGTAACTTTATGTCTGGAACAAACCATGCAAGGGGAGCGAATTCATTAAGATTTTTCCTGTGCAGGGTAAATACTGGCTGCATTTGCATGTACTGTAGCCCACAAATGTTAGACAGCTTTATTTTTACACTGCAATTTAGATTTCAGTTTGAACACACCCCACCCAAATCTAACTCTCTCTGCACATGTTACATCTGCCCCACCTGCAGTGCAGCATGATTTTGCCCAGTTGCTTGCTTTTTTTGCTTTACTTACAAATATGAATCAGGCCCAATGTACACACTTTTACAGACAAAGCACACTGTCTTATGTACGCACTATATAGTGAGTGTTGAAACTGAAAGAGATGTGCGTTATTGTATATACTCCAGTCTTCCTGTTCTTCAGGGAGACTTCATGTCCTATCCTAAGATGGCCACCGAGATCTTTACTGAGCATGCACAAGGGCCATCTTGTCCTTTACTGTGTGTGACTATGTAGTGTGACATGGTGGGAAACAGAAGTCTCCTACCTGCTATAAAGCTGTCCCAGCATCCCTGCACCGCTACCTGTTTGCAATATACACTTACCAGCTGGTGAGCTGTATGAAATCCCACTCACACAAGCTACGCTCCATTACCAGTGTACAGTACATGTAACAGTGAGTACGACTGCACCTGCTATCTATCGGTAAACCAACAACAGTTTGTTAAGTAACTGTTCTATTCATAGTTTGAGTAAACCACTGTTGTGTGCTATATAACTACAACATCAACACCTCACACAAATAATTTTCAACAGGTTAGGGGCCCAGGCACACAAAGTTTAAGCACAATAGCCCCAAGCTACTAGAACTCCCAGAGCAGCACATAGCACCATTGTAAACACATGTGTAGTGCAGACTGCCACAGAACACAGTGTGAAGACAGCACAGAGTGTTTCCAGCACAGTGTAGCAGCACAGAAGCTGTTTACTTTGCTATGGAAATGCAATTGAAATGTGAAAGGTTGTGGAAGGTCACTGTAGATTCAGATGTATATTCAAGCCCAGATGATGTAGAGAGGGCCATGGGCACCATTGGTTTGAGTGCAGAACAACATGTCTACTCTATTAAACATGGGAAGTTGTCCGATAAAGACATGTGGACAGTGCTACAGGCAGAGTATGAAGATGTAGGTTTCACGTAGAGAATACATTTGAGATATATGTGTATTGTACAGTAAAACACAAAATTGAGTTAATGCAGCAGTATGAGTGACCACATAGAAAAAATAATGTATGTTTCTCAGCAAATAACATCTGTTGGAGTGCAAATAGATGTTGAAGAGATTGTTACAGAGATGTTACAAACATTACGCATGAGTTTGACTTCTTAGTTTTGGCACAAAAACGTTGGGGGTAATTCTGAATTGATCGCAGCAGGAACTTTGGGGGTAATTTTGAGTTGATCGCAGGAGCAAGTTTGTTAGCAATTGGGCAAAACCATGTGCACTGCATGGGGGGGGGGCAGATGTAACATGTGCAGAGAGAGTTAGATTTGGGTGGGTTATTTTGTTTCTGTGCAGGGTAAATACTGGCTGCTTTATTTTTACACTGCAATTTAGATTTCAGATTGAACACACCCCACCCAAATCTAACTCTCTCTGCACATGTTATATCTGCTCTCCCTGCAGTGCACATGGTTTTGCCCAACTGCTAACAAAGTTCCTGCTGCGATCAACTCAGAATTACCCCCATTAACCACAGACACAGTCAGAGCAAAGTTACTACGGTTTCAAGAAAGTGTGCCCTGTGATTCAAGTGCAGAGACCTTTGCAATACATAGAAAAAGTGAAAAGTCCAGAAAATTAAAATTCAAGTGCTACAATTGGTACATGATAGGTCACTGCAATTGACTACCAGCAAAAAAATGTGAACATGATGCAAAGCAAGAAATTCAATGGCATGGATGAATCAGCCCTTTGTGTCGCAGACAGCTACAGAAAAGATTCCTGCTATATTGATTCAGGCACAAGACGGCATTTCAGCTGCAACAAGGAATGGTTACTAAATAACCAAGTGTGACCCCATCACTAACAAGGGTACTGCAATCAAGTGCATACAGCTATTACAGTTGCAATTAAAGCATGCTTGGAAGTTGGAACAAGAACAAAAGTCACAAATTGCAAGATGTGTCTTATGTACCAGTAATGGGAACAAATCTTAATGCCATAAGTGTCCCAGAAAGGCCACAGAGTTTACTTTGCTAATGGAAAGTGTATTGTGAGAAACATAAAAGGGACAGTCATAGCTACAGGCACAAGGTGTCAGCAATTGTACGTCCTTGTACACAGCACTGTTACGCAATTATGACAGCTGAATCACAGTCATTGTAACTCTGGCATAGAAGATTTGGTCATCTTGGATATGACAGTGTTCAGAAGCTAAAGAACGGTATATTCAGGGGGATTGTCGGTGACTGTGAGAGCTGTATTGCAGGGAAAAAAGTAATCAGCCTTTTCCCAAGTCAGCAAGCAAAGTTATAAAACCACATGAAATGGTGCTGTCAGATGTGTGTGGTCAAATGGAAGCAAAGGGGGTAATTCCAAGTTGATCGCAGCAGGAAATTTTTTAGCAGTTGGGCAAAACCATGTGCACTGCAGGGGGGGCAGATATAACATTTGCAGAGAGAGTTAGATTTGGGTGGGTTATTTTGTTTCTGTGCAGGGTAAATACTGGCTGCTTTATTTTTACACTGCAAATTAGATTGCAGATTGAACTCACCCCACCCAAATCTCTCTCTCTCTCTGCACATGTTATATCTGTACCCCCTGCAGTGCACATGGTTTTGCCCAGTTGCTAACAGAATTCCTGCTGCGATCAACTTGGAATTACCCCCAAAGTCTGTAAGTGGACATAGATACTATGAAATGTTTACAGACGACTTCACAAAAATGACGATTACTGAAGTGACAAAACAGATTGAAAAATACAAAAGACTAGTCGAAAATCAAAGAGATCACAGACACAAGTCTCTGAGATCTGATCAGGGCTGTTTCTAGGCAATTTGGCTCCCAGTGCGAAAATTAAAAATGCGCCCCTCCCCTCCCCCACTGCCATAAAACATGCGCCCGCCCCCCCCCCCATAAATATAAAAAAGAAAGAACTTCCCGGACGAGGGTGTGGCCTTGCTAAAATGGGCGTGACCTCATTAAAATGGGCATGGCCTCATCTGGAAAGACTACCTTACACCCCAGTTTTTGACCCTGCACCAACCAATCACTGCCACCACAGGAAAAAATAATAATTCTACCATATTAAGCCCTGCACAGTAATGCCCCCTTCACCATATTATGCCACACACTGCAATGCCCTTGATACATTAAATCCCCATTTTACACATTACGGCAGGCAAGAGTTCCCATGTTACACATTACGGCAGGCAAGTATCCCCATTTTACACATTACGGCAGGAAAGTATCCCCATTTTACACATTACGGCAGGAAAGTATCCCCATTTTACACATTACGGCAGGAAAGTATCCCCATTTTACACATTATGGCAGGAAAGTATCCCCATTTTACACATTATGGCAGGAAAGTATCCCCATTTTACACATTACGGCAGGCAAGAGTCCCCATTTTACACATTAAGGCAGTCAGAGTCCCCATTTTACACATTACGGCAGGAAAGTGTCCCCATTTTACACATTATGGCAGGCAAGTGTCCCCATTTTACACATTATGGCAGGCAAGTGTCCCCATTTTACACATTATGGCAGGCAGGTGTCCCCATTTTACCCATTACGGCAGGCAAGTGTCCCCATTTTACCCATTATGGCAGGCAAGTGTCCCCATGTTACACATTACAGCAGGCAATTTGGCTCCCAGTGCGAAATGTAAAAATGCCCCCCCCCCCCATAAATATAAAAAGATAGAATTTCCCGGAAGGGAGTGTGGCCTTGCTAAAATGGGCGTGACTTCATTGAAATGGGCATGGTCTCATCTGGAAAGACTACCTCACACCCCAGTTTTTGACCCTGTGTCACAACTGAGGACTGGTGACCGTGACTGGGAGCCTCAGTTGTAGGGGCTGATGGGTACTTGAACTTAGGAGGAGCTATGTGACTCCTGGACATTCGTAATGACAGCAGCAATTAATGCCCGAGGGCGTGACCACGACAACTGGGAATGCCTTAAGTGCTTTTATTAAATAAAAAGTCAAATAACGTGCAAAAGAATAATAGAAAGTCACAAGTGATAATTAGGTGCACAATTGGTAAAGACCAGTACCCTGGAATATGGAGGAAAGTTCTGTAAACAATAAATGAAGCTGGGGTTCGCTGGAAGATGAGAAATGAAGCTGGGGTTCGTAGGTAACTGAGGAAAGAAGCTGGAGTGCGCTGGTAACTGAGGAATGAAGGATGGTTCTGGAAAGCAAAAGTTCAAACACAGGAATCAAAAGTAGACTGCAGAGGGTTAATCACTGGAGAGTCGGGTTACACTGCAGAGTGTAATCACCAGGGAAGTCAGGCTGAACTGCAGAATGCAATTGCAGGAGAAAGTCTGTAGTGAAGCTTGTAGGCTGGAATCACAGATGACAATGAAAGCACTGACGATTTCCTGGTTCAGGCACAGGATATTTATACCTGCAGCAAGGCAGGCATTGGCCTGAGCAGTTATGCAGATTGCAGTAGAGCAGCGGATTGGTGGAAACTGAGGCATGTGACTGAAACCAACATGGCTGCGCCCATGTTAGCACTTGGAGGGAAAGTAGGTTTGAGAAACCATGTGGAGATTCAGCAGTAATGGTGGCGCAGACCGCGGAGGGCAGGAGACGCCACACTGGCAACTTGCATACTGGAACCACATGGATGACAGCGGAAGCCGCGGCAGACATGAGACGCCACACTGACAATCTGTAATCTGGAAACACAGGAGTGGCGGCGGAGGCCGCAGAGGGCTGCAGTAGGTGAGGTAACATATGAATGCTAGCAAGATAGCTGGGAACCGGGCCTAGGACATGCATCCAGAGGGGAAAATGGTGTCTCAGTACCCGGATCGTGACAGTACCCCTCCTTTTAGGAGTGGCCCCAGGACACTTCTTAAGTTTACCTGGCCATCTGGAATGGAACTTCTGGATGAAGACTTGTAGGAGGATATGCGAACTGGAAGCTCTTTTTGGAGACAGGTCTCTGAGCAGGAAGGACTCCATGCCAGGATACGGGTCGACTTCCAATCAATTTGAGGATTATGCAGACGTAGCCATGGGAGGCCTAGGACCACAGGATGGGTGGCCCTGGGGATAACCTGGAAAGAAATCAACTCTATGCTGGTCCCCTACCTTCAGACGGATAGGTAGGGTCTTGGAGGTAATCACTGCATCAGGAATCCTACTGCCGTCCACGTCAGTTAGAGATATAGGAGATGACAGTCTCTCAGTGGGTAGAGACCACTGCTTAACGAACCTCTCTGTAATAAAGTTTCCGGGTGCTCCAGAATCCAATAAGGCAGTGAGATTCTTTGTACGCTGAGCCACCTGCAGAGAAATGGAGAGATTGCAGTTGCTTGGAAATGGAGAGAAATTCGTCACTCCTAGCTGGTCTCCTCCTTGGTGGACTAGGACTTGGGGTTGTCCCGGACGCTTGGGACAGAACTTGGTAACGTGAGAAGATTCGGCACAATACAAACAGAGACGCTCAGCAAGACGTCTACTACGCTCTGCCTGAGATAAACGAGAGCGACCTATCTGCATAGGTTCCTCCCTAGACGGAGATGGCTGACGAGGAATGGAAACAGTAGGAATCTTGGGAAATGTGGATCTTCCTCGTTCAACAGCCCTTTCACGGAACCGTAAATCGACCTTAGTGCAGAGGGAAATGAGCTCGTTTAACGTTCAAGGTAAGTCTCAAGCAGCGAGCTCATCTTTGATACGCTCGGATAGCCCTCCCCAGATGGCTGCATAAAGAGCGTCATCATTCCAGGAGACTTCAGATGCCAAGGTTTGGAATTGCACCAAATACTGACCGACAGTTCGCGTCCCCTGACGCAGCCGAAGGATCTCTGAAGAAGCTGATGTCACTCGACCTGGCTCATCGAAAATTTGTCTGAACGTTGCCACGAAGTTAGCATAGGATGACAACAGGGCATCAGACCTTTCCCATATTGGTGAGGCCCAGTCTAGAGCGGCACCACTGAGTAGAGAAATTAGGTATGCCACCTTAATGCGGTCAATAGGGAAACTGCTGGGTTGCAATTCAAATTGGATCTCGCACTAGTTTAGGAAACCCCTGCAGGCTTTAGGGGATCCATCATATTTAGCAGGAGTCGGCAAGTGAAGGTAAGGAGCAGGAACGGGTATGGTGGGTGGGGACACCACCGAAAGCGCTGGAGTCGGCACACTGGACGCCCCTAATCCACGGAGGACCGCTTGAATTTTATCCAGCCGGGAGGAGAGGTCCTGGAGACAGCGGATGATGTGGCCTTGTGCAGCCTCCTGATGTTCGCGTGTGGCTGCCAGTTCTTGCATCGGCCTGGCCGCTTGATCCTGGTCTCCGGCTGGATTCATATGGTCAGTGCTTACTGTCACAACTGAGGACTGGTGACCGTGACTGGGAGCCTCAGTTGTAGGGGCTGATGGGTACTTGAATTTAGGAGGAGCTATGTGACTCCTGGACATTCGTAATGACAGCAGCAATGAATGCCCGAGGGCGTGACCACGACAACTGGGAATGCCTTAAGTGTTTTTATTAAATAAAAAGTCAAATAACGTGCAAAAGAATAATAGAAAGTCACAAGTGATAATTAGGTGCACAATTGGTAAAGACCAGTAACCTGGAATATGGAGGAAAGTTCTGTAAACAATAAATGAAGCTGGGGTTCGCTGGAAGATGAGAAATGAAGCTGGGGTTCGTAGGTATGAATGAAAGCACTGATGATTTCCTGGTTCAGGCACAGGATATTTATACCTGCAGCAAGGCAGGCATTGGCTGAGCAGTTATGCAGATTCCAGTAGAGCAGCGGATTGGTGGAAACTGAGACATGTGACTGAAACCAACATGGCTGCACTCATGTTAGCACTTGGAGGGAAAGTCAGTTTGAGAAACCATGTGGAGATTCAGCAGTAATGGCGGCGCAGACCGCGGAGGGCAGGAGACGCCACACTGGCAACTTGTATACTGGAACCACATGGATGACAGCGGAAGCCGCGGCAGACATGAGACGCCACACTGACAATCTGTAATTGGAAACACAGGAGCGGCGGCGGAGGCCGCAGAGGGCTGCAGTAGGTGAGGTGACATATGAATGCTAGCAAGATAGCTGGGAACCGGGCCTAGGACATGCATCCAGAAGGGAAAATGGTGTCTCAGTACCCGGATCGTGACAGTACCCCTCCTTTTAGGAGTGGCCCCAGGACACTTCTTAAGTTTACCTGGCCATCTGGAATGGAACTTCTGGATGAAGACTTGTAGGAGGATATGCGAACTGGAAGCTCTTTTTGGAGACAGGTCTCTGAGCAGGAAGGACCCCATGCCAGGATACGGGTCGACTTCCAATCAACTTGAGGATTATGCAGACGTAGCCATGGGAGGCCTAGGACCATAGGATGGGAGGCCCTGGGGGTAACCTGGAAAGAAATCAACTCTGTATGCTGGTCCCCTACCTTCAGACGGATCGGTAGGGTCTTGGAGGTAATCACTGCATCAGGAATCCTACTGCCGTCCACGGCAGTTAGAGATATAGGAGATGACTTGGACTTGCAAAAAATTACGAATGCCCTCATCTCTGCCGTGATTAGTGTTTAGTAAATTACCGAGATGACACTTTGATGAAAAAACGGCATCTCGGTCAAAATCGGGAGCTTAGTAAATTTCCCCCAGAGAGAGAGAAAGAGAAAGTTATACTTACGTTTGAAGCGGTCCTCACGCTTCCCGCTCTTCGGCCCGCGCTAGCCCGCCTCTCCCTCCTCCTAGCTTACTGGCAGGCTTCCCGGGTGGCTCCCCCTTCTCCCCGTCATCAATACTCCGCCTGGGGGCGGAGTTTCGTGTAATGAAGTGTTTGCGTCGTGACGTCACGACGCAAATGCGTCATTGCATGAAACTCCACCCCCGAGCTGAGTAGTAATGACGGGGAGTAAGGGGAGCAGAAAACGGAGCCACCTAGAGCCGCAGCGGGCACCCAGTGCGAATGCACGCCTCACCCGCCGCGAGAAACGGCTCTGGATCTGATAATGGTGGAGAATATGTAAACAGAGAGGTGGAAGAAATATTCAAAAACTATGGAATAAAGCATCAATTGACCACTGTCTATACTCCTGAGCAAAATGGCTTCAGTGAATGGGCAAACTGGGATGCAGTGATGTTCACGATGGACGGGATCCTGGCGGTCGATATACCGAAGCCGGGATCCCGAAGGACCCTGCAAACCCAGCATCTAAATAGCGACATCGCTCAGGATACCGGCAATACAAAACCGACAGCTGGAATCCCTAACGCTCATCCTGCGGGACGCACTGGTGTCCTGCCACGGGGGAAGGGTTAGGTTTAGGCACATAGAAGGAGAGGATAGGTTTAGACACCAAGTGGGGAGGGTTAGGTTTAGGCAGTGGGGAAGGGAGGGTCAGGATTATGCACCACCGTTGCATAATCCTGAGGTTTAGGTTAAGGTTATGGTAGGGGGCAGGAGAGAGTTAGGGTATTTTAGAGGGGGTTGTCAGGATTCTGATGGATGGGATACCACTGTCGGTATTCTGACCAACGGCATCCCATCCATTGAGAAATCATACTGAACCCAGCAAACTGCATACTAGTGGAGAGGGCCAGATGCATGCTAAGGATGTAGGCCTATACAAGCAGGTATGGGTGGAAGCCGTGTCCACAGCAGTTTATCTACAAAAATAGTTCTCCTACAGCTGCTCTAAAGGACATAACACCTATTGAAGCGTGGTCAAAGAGAAAACCAGGTGTAAGATATCTCAAAGTTTTGTCTATACCACAGGTTCTCAAACTTGGTCCTCAGGACCCCACACAGTGCATGTTTTGCAGGTCTCCTCACAGAATCACAAGTGAAATAATTAGCTCCACCTGTGGACCTTTTCAAATGTGTCAGTGAGTAATTAATACACCTGTGCACCTGCTGGGTTACCTGCAAAACATGCACTGTGTGGGGTCCTGAGGACTGAGTTTGAGAACCCCTGGTCTATACCAAAAGAAAGAAGATACAAGCTGGATTCAAAATCAGTAAAGTGCATCATGTTTGGATATTGCCATGAAAGCAAATGCTACAGATTATGGAATCCAAATTCCAAAAAGCTAGTCAAGTTTATAGATGTTATCTTCAAATAAACAGAGCAAGTTATAGAAAAGCTGGAAGTTGATATGAAGAACATGTATGTGTCACTGGACATGCCAGTACCTGGAGATGTATCTGAAGCAGAGCCTAACAGCGTGGAGGTTCAACCACAGAAAAGGTCTTCTGCAAGTCATCTATGAGGCATGATGAACAATTTGCAAACATTGCCGTCAGTAAACCTCAACCAGAGTGGAGGTGGATAGCAACCATAAAGGGACTTAGCCAACCATTGGAGGACATAGTTAACCTGCTATAAACGAGGGTACACAGAGTGTGTCAGGGCCCTTTGATTGTCAGGAGGACTAATTTTGGTGCACTTTGCAAAGAAACCAAGTTCATCCATGTTCCTGCTCCAACAAGTTACTGGCCCTCTAGTACAGTAGTTCTCAACCTCAGCCTTCAGTGTTCTTAGCAGGTCATGTTTTAGGGATTTCTGTCTGTGGAAGCAGGTGGAATAATTATTGGCCCAGCACATAGTTTAGCTCACCTCCTGATCTAGTAGAGTCACATTGTATTATCTGGATGCACAACCTGACAGCTGGAGGCAGTGGGGACCTGACCCCTGGAGGTAGTAGGACCCACCAGGGATGTCCACTGTGTAGCTGTGGGCCAGTCATACGCTGGGCACATGTGGCTGTGCAGGGATCCAGTTGCTATATGATGGCACACAGATCAGGGCTGTGACAGTACAGGGCTCCGGCTGGTAGAGGATTCTCAGGCTGTTGTTGTCAGAAGGGTGTTCAGTATCTGATGTAGGATGGACTCCAGAGCCGGCCCTAACCAATATGACGCCCTAGGCAAGATTTTGGCTGGTGCCCCCTAGCACGACCGCTGGTTCCGCCTCTGACCTTGCACCTCTTTCCCAGCACCATCACTCCTCACCCATAGCTGTCCTTATTTTGGTATTTGTACCCCCTTTATTTTAACTAGGAACAGTTCGCACATTTGGCGCGCAGCCCAAAAAGGGATGTGTTTTTGCTGGCAAGGGGCATGGCCACACAATAGTAACCCCAATTCCAATTACGCCACACAGTAGTGCAACTTTACTCACATTTGATCATGCGACAGTGTCCATAATTCATTTTACATCCCACAGTAGTATCACTTTAACTTATAAACGTTACTCCTCACAGTAGTGCCCCTTATTCACATTACACCACACCCTATTTCTCTTTATTCACATTATACCACACAGTAGTGCCCTTCCTATACATTACGCCACACAGTAGAGCACCTTATACACAATGCCACACATTAATAATGCATTTGTACACATCATTTCACACAGTAATGCCCCTTACACATATGAGACACATTATTAATGTCCTTATAAACATAATGCACCTTACACATTATGACAACCTTTATTAATGACCTTTTACACATAATGTCCCTTACACATATGCCGCACATTGGGGGTAATTCCAAGTTGATCGCAGCGGGATTTATTTTAGCAGTTGGGCAAAACCATGTGCACTGCAGGAGGGGCAGATATATCATGTGCAGAGAGAGTTAGATTTGGGTGTGGTGTGTTCAATCTGCAATCTAAATTGCAGTGTAAAAATAAAGCAGCCAGTATTTACCCTGCACAGAAACAAAATAACCCACCCAAATCTAACTCTCTCTGCACATGTTATATCTGCCTCCTCTGCAGTGCACATGGTTTTGCCCAACTGCTAAAAAAATCCTGCTGCGATCAACTTGGAATTACCCCCATTATTAATGCCCTTATACACATAATGACACACATTGTGCCCCATACACATTAACTGCACATTACTAGTGCCCCTATACACATAATGAAACACATACAGTAGTACCCTGTTACACATATGCTGCACATTATTAATGCCCTTATACACATAATGACACACATAGTGCCCCTTACACATATGTTGCACATTATTAATGCATTTTTACATGACACACATAATGCTCCTTACACATATTCTGAACACTACTGCACAACCAACCCACTCACATGCACACAGCACTCACACTGCCACTGACACTGTGACCTCTGCCTCTGCTTGGATACAGATGTGTCCTCATAAATCTTGCCTCAATGCTAACATCTGGCACCTTTTTGTATGAAAATGCATCTTATTTGCATTGCTATGTGGCTAGGATGCACAAGCAGCTTCTGCTGATTAAAATGATATGTAGCATGCCTATATTCTATGTGAGACTGTGGCTGTATCTGCATATGAAATGCTACACACAGAATAGAGGCATGCCGCATATCATTTTAATCAGCAGAAGCTGCTGATGCCCCTAGGCATATCAAATGCCCTAGGCAATTGCCTAGTTTGCCTATGCCTATGGCCGGCTCTGATGGACTCCCTCGGTTTCAGCTGCTTATCCGTCTTACAGAGGCTTCTACTCCTCACCATGTGCAGTTAGCATCATGTGCAGCAAAGCTCTGCAGCTCTACTGACTGTAACTGGTGTCTGAACTCCTCCTGAGGAAACATGCAGGGAATGTGAACTTATGCCCACGTGGACCTTAGTAAATTAATTAAAACGTAAAAACCAAAGAGCTGGATCAGCAGGTTAGTAGGCAGGCACCCCTGGAGCACGAGGGCCATTGCCCTGCTTGCCACATCCCACAAAATCCGATACTATGTGTCCTAATTCAATATGCATGCCTAGGCCTGTAGTCCCATTACCCCATTATTAAACTGTCCTGATAATAATAACAATAATCTCCTATTTAATTGCCCAGATGTGTGACTCTGTGCCTGTGTGTATAACGCTGGGCGTGGCTAGGAGCTCTCACTGGGTTAGCAGCAGGTCTATCACACCCAGTCCACAGCTGATTGGGCGACAAACGCCCTCCCACACAGGTTACATCCAATGGGAGGTTCTGCCCTATGGCTGCTGTGTGTTCCCAGAGCAGGATTAACAATGGGGCTGATGGAGCTGCAGCTCCAGCCCCACACCCCAAAATAGTCCCACTGCATCTGCAGCATCATACCCTCCAACGATTTACACATAAACATTGATACAAATTTGAAAAGGGGGCGTGGCCACAGGTAAAGTGGTGTGGCCACGCCCCCTTTCCTATACTTTCAATGGAAGTTTGGAGAGCCACAAATCGGTACAGACCATAAAAAAAGGTCCTGTACCTGCCAAAAAGGTGCAGCTGGAGGGTATGCCACTACATCTGCAGCAAGTCTCTGCGCTGTAGATAGGGGGGGGGGGAAATCCTTTTACTGCAGCATCCTATGTCCTGCTGCCAGTCCGCTTGCCCCCTCCGGCATCAACAATGCCCACTCCCTAGCCGCGGCGCAGATGGAATAAACGCTGCTGCGGCCACCGGCATAGTTGTGTATGAAAGCGGCGCAGTGGAAGGCCTTCATAGCCCTCCCTGTACCACATACTCTCTGAGCCCCGGAGCCTCCTCTGCATGTGATGTAACAAAAGTGCCTCCCCGCCACAGCCGCGCCCAGATCCCCAGAGGCCCTGACTCCGCAACACAGCACCTGGGCTGCCGGCCTGGAAGCCCCGAGATGGCTAATGTAACGGATAGAGTGGGTGATATCGCAGAGGGTAATGTCTGGACGCTGAATCAATGTACAAGGTGACAGTGCTGTGCAGTGCAGTGGGTGTGCAGTGTCACTGACACAGCGATTCAGTGAGTCAGTCAGTTCTGCCAGCCAGTCACTATTGTTAGCGCCGGTGTCCCAACGCTCCGCATTACAGGGAAGTAAACGCACTAAATAAACTACAGCTCCCAGCGGCCCTTAGCGCCCAAGCATTCCAGCGCTGAGGGCTGCTGGGAGCTGTAGTTTATTGAGTGCATCTTCTTCCCTGCAATGTGGCGCGTTGGGACACCGGCGCTAACAATAGTGACTGGCTGCTTGGCTGCTGTGCGAGTCTCCGGGAGAGCCACTGCCAAAGGGAGGACAGCAGCTTAGCTACCAGGAGGAGAAGCATTACCCGCCCCTCCCCCACTCGCAGTACCTCCGGGCCCCATCCGCAGCCCCCCCCAAACCCCTCCTCCACTACCCGCGGTGGCTCCCGACCCCCCCACCCACAGCACCTGCCGCACCACCGCACCCACCCATCCCCCACCCACGGTGGCTCCGGATCCCTCTCCCACCTGCAACACCCCCGCAACCGCCCCTCTCCCACCCGCTGCACCCCGCAACCGCTCCTCCCCCACCCGCGGTGGCTCTGGACCCCACCCGCGGCACCCGCCCCTTCCTCCCCCGCGACACCACTGCACTAGCCCCTCCCCCACCCTCGGCACCCCCGCAACCGTTCCTCCCCCACTTGCGGCACCTCCGGACCCCCTCCCCCATCCGCGCCTAGTAGGTGATTCATCAGGCCCTGCGTGTGCTGTTTAGGCCGTAGCAAGGACCCCTTAACCATCGCACGCCCTTTGTACGTGCAATATTTAACCACTCACACAATTATGATTGGCGGTAATACGCCATATAATATAAATATTGCACGCCACAAGGGCGTGCAAGGGAAAAGGGGGCGTAGCCCCTTAGGTGTGAAGAATCACCTAGTTAAAGAGACAGCAGCTGTTAGTCACATAGAACCACATTCTCACGACAGGAGAAGGGACTAGAACCTAATGCCATACAAACCCAAAGAAGCTAAGTGCGTCAGGGTGGGCACCCTGTGGAACCCAGTGTACCTCACAGAAACAGATTTAACTACGGTAAGTCTACCATAAATCTCTTTTTCTGCAGCGGGGTACACTGTGTTCCACAGGGAATACATCAGGGATGTCCTAAAGCAGTTCCTCATGGGAGGGGACGCACCGTAGCGGGCACAAGAACCCGCCGTCCAAAGGAAGCATCCTGGGAGGCAGAAGTATAAAAGGCATAGAACCTAATGAACGTGTTCACTGAGGACCACGTAGCCGCCTTGCACAATTGTTCAGCGGACATGCCTCAATGGGCCGCCCAAGAAGGTCCAACGGACCAAGTAGAATGGGCTTTGATAGCAGCAGGAGCTGGGAGTCCAGCCTGCGCATAGGCTTGTGCAATCAACATTCTAATCCATTTGGCCAAGGTTTGCTTATTCGCAGGCCAGCCACGTTTCTGAAAACCAAAAAGTACAAAAAAGGTATCTGACCTCCTGATAGAGGCAGTCCTCTCCACGTACATACGGAGAGCCTGTACCACATCCAAAGACCGCTCTTTGGAGGACAAACTAGAAGAGATAAAAGCCGGAACCCCAATCTCTTGGTTAAGATGGAAAGATGACACCACCTTAGGTAGATAACCGGGGCGAGTTCTAAGAACTGCCCGGTCACGGTGAAAAATCAGAAAGGGTGGACGACAGGACAAAGCGCCTAAGTCCCACACCCTCCTAGTAGAGGCAATATCCAGCAGAAACACGACCTTAAGCGTAAGGCATTTACGGTCCACAGACTCAAGAGGTTCAAATGGAGACTCTTGTGGGGCATTCAAGACAACAGACAGATCCCATGGAGCCACAGGAGGGACATAGGGAGGCTGAATCCATAAAACACCCTGCGTGAAAGTATGAACGTCAGGAATAGATGCAATTTTCCTCTGAAACCACACCAGCAAGGCAGATATATGAACCTTGAGGGAGGCCAGACGAAGACCTAGGCCTTGTTGCAGAAAAGCCAAAAGTTTGTCAGTTCTGAATTTGTATGCATCGTAATTCTTCTTTTTTTTTCCCCAATAGTTTTTATTGAATTTTATGAATAACAATCACAATAAAAGAACAAGAAAAGAACAACGGAAAAATAGACATAACTTCTGTGAGGAAATTGAGCAATTAGAAGGAAAATAAAATAAAAGAAAGGGGGTGGGAAGCCAAACATGTCTACATGTATATCAGACATCATAGTCAAGTACAACTCATTCACTGAAGTGTGTGAAATTAGGAAATCTATTGAAAAAAAAGCCAGTGTGGTTGAACTCCTATAAAGCCAAAATTTCTGTGTATAAAGGAGGTGAGTTAAGATTATCAATAGTAAGGTATTGAGTACATGCCCATGAGGAGTTGCTCCGCGTTACATAATCATCCCATTTCAGCCATTTATTAAAGGCAAGAGAGCCGGACGGGGAATATAGGCTTCCAGTCGTTTCAAAAATATGATGTTTATGGATTTTAGTTTTAATGGTGACAATGTCTGGGATCTTCGCTGACTTCCAGAGTTGGGCTATGGAAGCTTTCGAGGCTATGAGAATATGTCCCAGAAAATACTTATCTGAAACAGCCACATGCGGATGGGAGTAGTGAAATAAAGCTAGGAGGAGATCTAGGGAGACAGCATATCCAAACACATCAGAGATCAAAACAAAAACCTCTCTCCACAGGGGTTGTAATATTGGGCAGGACCAAAACACATGCATAATGTTCCCTATATGTCCACATCCTCTCCAACAATAGGGAGAGACATCCGGCCATATTTTATGAAGACGATCTGAGGTGAGATATCCTCTATGGATTAAATTAAAAAACATTTCTGAATGACCAACACATCTTGAAATTTTAAAACATGAGTGATAAATTCTCGACCATATCTCCTCAGTAAAAACATTGGGCAAATCTACCTCCCATCTACCTTGGGACACAAAAGTATGAGTCGTCATTTCTGAAACTAAATATCTATACTATTTGGAGACATTACCCCGACTCTGTTTAGTGTGAATAAGGAGAGGGAGCATCTTGGGAAGGCAGTTAGATGCTGAGGGATTGGGGCGGTGTTTGGAAAGCCAGTTCCGTATTTGGAGGTACTTATAAAAGTCTTGTTTCGGGATGTGGAAGTGCGTTTGCAGATGAGTCAAGGAGACTAATGTACCATGTAAATGGATGTCCTGAAGGGTCTGGAGACCACATTCTGACCAAAAGAGTAAGGACAGGTTGGGGATCGTAAGAGTTATCGTCCTTAGTGGAAGCTGCAGAAAGGGGAGTGATTGTTTAGCTTCGGGTGAGAGGAGAGTATGCCAGACAGTCAATGTGTATTGAATCGCTTTACATTTATTAACTGACACAGGAATAGCAGACATTGGGAGCCACAACAGATCTGCGAGACGATAAGGAAATATAGTTGTCTGTTCCATAAGTACCCAAGGCTTCACCGTATCCAAGTCAACCCAATCTCTGATGTGGCTCAGAATGCACGCCTTGTATTTTTCTAAGTCGGGGTAAGCCACCCCTCCCTTAACTTTCGAAGCTGAAAGGGTGGATCTAGCTATTTTCGGTTTCTTTCCCCCCCAGATATAGTTGGAAAGGATCTTGTTAAAGTCATTACAAGTTTTCTTCGGGAAGGGGCGAGGGATAGTTCTAAAGAGGAACATCAGTTTCGGTAAAAGCACAATTTTTGCCGCTGCCACGCGCCCAATCCACTAAACATCTTGCAACAGCCAGTTTTTGGTGAGCGTTCTGAACGCTGCGAGAAGCGGGCTAACATTACAAGTCAGGAGATCCGCCTCTCTAGAGAGGTGAACTCCCAGGTATCGAAGGGACAGTGATTGCCAGGAATATTTATATAAAGTTTTCAAGGAATGGACCTCATCAGTGCCTATGTTCAATGGGAGGGCTTCGGTTTTAGTGGTATTAAGCCTGTAGTATGACAATTTGGCATAACGGTCAAGCACAGCATGTAAGTGGGGGAGGGAGGATCCCAGTTGTAGAAGACACAACAAAATGTTGTCTGCGAAGAGACTTATCTTGTGTTGTTTCCCACCTATGAGGGGTCCCATAATTAGATTATCTCTTCTAATACATTCCACTAGCGGCTCAATCGCAAGGGCAAATATCAACAGGGATAGGGGACAACCCTGGCGGGTCCCATTGGTAACATCAAATCTCGCAGAGTAGCACCCATTGGCGAACACCCTAGCTGACGGACAGGAATACAAGGCTAAGATAGAACTAAGAAAGTGACCTCCAATACCAAACCTTTGCAGCGTATGCTGCACATATTTCCAATGAAGCCCATCGTATGCTTTCTCAGCATCGAGTGACAGGAGCAACAAAGGCTGATCTGACCGGTGGCAATGTTCGATGATATTAATCACTCTCCTAGTGTTATCAGAAGCCTGTCTACCCACTACAAAGCCAACCTGATCCGGGTCAATAAGAGTGGGTAAAAGGGGAGCAAGTATATTTGCTATTAGTTTCGCAAATAATTTGACATCAACGTTAAGCAAAGCAATGGGACGATAATTTTGGACGGAAGTGGGCGATTTACCGGGTTTCGGAATTGTTATAATTTGGGATTCCAGCATTTCTTTAGGGAAACAAGAAGTATTAGAGGCTTCATGAAACACATTTAATAAGGTAGGGGCCAGCAGTTTATTAAATTGCTTATAGAAGTTGGACGGATAGCCGTCGGGGCCTGGGGCTTTATTCAGCGGGAGGGAGTCAATGACAGTTTCAACTTCCGCAAGAGTCCATGGGGAGTTAATAAGTTAGGCGTCTTGCGTCGATAAAGATGGTAGAGGAAGATTCTGAAGAAACTCAGAAATTTCCAGAGGCTTAGGTTGGGGGGTATTAGGGTCCTTTAAATTATATAATTGGGAATAGTAGTCCGCGAACGTGTTGGCTATATCTGAAGGGTCCATAATCTTGGCACCTTTAGAACTGTGTACTGCCTGTATTCGTTCCCAAGCTCTGCGGCCACGAAGCTTACGAGCTAAAAGTCAACCTGCTCTATTACCTAAGGAGTAATATTTTTGATTAAGCCGCTGAATGTTACGGTGAACCTCAGCAAGCACAAAAGAATTAACTTTGTCTCTTTTAATAGTCTAGTAAAAATGGCTTTATTTAAGGGATCTACTTTATGGGCCTTCTCCAAAGAGGCAACGTCCTGCTCAGCAGAGGCAAGTTGCTGTTGTGATTCACGTTTTAATTTGGCCGCAATTTGTATCGCTGAGCCTCGAACCACGGCCTTCAGCGCGCACCAGTGGGTGAACGTAGAGGTATCCGATAGCTGATTAGTGTATAAGTACAGCTCCAGGGCTTTCTGTACCGCCTGGAGACCTTCCGGTCTGTTTAAAAGGTGGGAGCCCAGTCTCCAGGGGCCCGGAGCGGCATTATAGGAAAAAATATCCCATCACAAAAATAGGGGGGCGTGATCCGACCAAGTCATTGGTAAGATAGCAATCTTGCGTAAAGAGGCTAAAGTCGGTCTATCTACAATGGCCAAATCAATTCGGGAATATGATCTATGCACATGGGAGTAAAAGGTATAATCTCGCATCGAGGGGTGCTTGACTCGCCAAGCATCATACCAGCTAAATTCAGCTAATAGGGTTCTAAAAGGACCTGAAGATACACAAGGTTTTATCGGACGAGGAAGTATAGGTGGGTTGGATCTATCTATGCTAGGATCTGGAGCTAAATTAAAATCGCCCAAAAGCAAAACAGCACCCCTGGACTTTTCCTGAAGGATATGAAAGAGCATTCCGCAGAAAGGAACCTGCTTGGTATTGGGCGCGTAGCAGCAGGCAATGGTTACCTCCACTTTTTCTAAATGGCCAACCAATATTAAATATCTACCTTCGGGGTCTGAGTGTTGGGCCGAGAGCACAAACGGGCAATTCCGAGCTATAAGAATGGCTACTCCAGCTTTCTTAACAGGGCCATTAGCCGTAAAACACTGGGGGTATTTGGGATTAGAGAAACGCGGGGGGTTAGTATTCGGGAAGTGCGTCTACTGTACGGCTGCAATATGCGCTTTTTGTTTAGAGAAGTAGGTAAGGGCCAATTTTCTCTTACGGGGGAGTTCAGCCCCTTAGCATTAATTGAAATAACATTGACCATGGATCAAGAAAGAGAACTGCGTAGTACAAATGAGTCAGGGGACCTAGAGACGGCCTACTTGACAGTAAGGGAATCACAGAATGGCTTACAAAACAGGGAACAAAAAAGAAAACAAAAAACTGAAAAAAACAGAAGACACTAAATAACATAACTGGCCTCCCTTGAGACCAAAACCAGACGCCCTGTCCAGGCATCTGTGTAGAACAGTTGGGGGGTAGTGGCATGTTACCCATCCACTATCCCCACCCAGAGATAAAGAGATGAACTGCCGATCCAGCCACCCCCCGAGGATCCCCCCGTCCCACCTCCACGTCAATATACTATCAAGAAATGACATATGATACTGAGGAGGGGGAGGGGGCCCCCAGGGGGGAGGCCAGAACGACAGCCCATCAGCAACAAATAGACATGTTACAATATAAATAAATCAGGCAACCATAACAAGAAAGAAGGGTAATACTTTGAAATGGCAGGTCCACCGTAAATGTATTTCCCGGCCGCCCTCACCCTCATCTAGCTTTTAGATCTCTCAGAGAGCAAATATGAAAGAACAAATAAGCATATGGAGGAATCATAAAAAAAGAAAACGTAGATAACAGACCAATATATACAATAAACACAGCTAGGCGTTAGAGTAGGGCAAGAGGCAGCAACAAAAGAATTAGATATAGCCTAAACCAGTCCCCTACTCCACTGTGGACCAGTCCTGCTGGAGTCTACGTTGAGGAGAGGGGCCACCACAAGACGGACCCGCAATGTTCCAAGAACTTAGGAGTTTCTTTCCTTCTTCGACGTTGTCAATCACGATCGCGCGCAATGAGAAGTTTAGTAGGAAATCCCCAGCGGTAAGAAATATTAGCTTTTGTCAAGGCCAACGTAATGGGCTGAAATGAACGTCGCTTGAGGAGGGTAGCTTGGGACAGGTCTCCGAACAACTGCAGGTCACCAAGGGCTGTTGCAGTATCCGATGAGGGTCTCGACGCCTTCAGAATAGCTTCTTTAATATGAAAATAATGCATCTTCATAAGAACATCCCTAGTAGCATGGTCCGGAGCCGCTCTGGCTTTAGGGAGTCTGTGGATTCTATCAATAAGAAGGTCACCCGAGGATGCACGTGGCAGGAGTTTTTCAAATAAATTAACAGCAAAGTCATGGAGGCTACTGTTTGACACCTCTTCAGGGACTCCGCGCAATTTAATATTACTTCGTATAGACCTGTCCTCGAGATCTGTGAGCTTATCTCATTGGAGGTACTTCAGCCTCCAGATTGTCATGAGAGTCAAGTAAATGGTTATGAGATCCCACAACCTCCTCCATCTTCGTTTCCAGATGATTGGTACGATCTCCAATCTCGTCAATGGATTGCTGACATGCCTGGAGAGTGGAGCGGAATTCCGCCGCGATATCTGATTTGAATTGCGACATGAGCAGTTTCATTGTACCCACCGTTAACGCATCACAGTCGCTGACAGCGTCCATGGAGAGGGAGGGCTGTCTCAGGGATGACGTGTCAGAGGCAGGAGGGAGAGGTGGGGGGGTCAGCCTTCTTCAACTGAGGTTTATCTCCCATCTTTTTAGGAGGTTGAGAAGATTTAAAGAATGAGATTTGCGACACTGACACTGAGGATTTCTGATGCTTGGGAGGCATAACAGAATTTGAGACGCGCTGGGGAGACGGTCAAAACTGCAAGTGTTGAGAGCGAAGGTTTCACACAGTAGGTTACCAATCAATGCATATCCCGGGCCGGGACGGCGGAGGGAGAAATAGTAATCAAATCAAAACCATCATGTGTGGGCAAGGGAAAATGTAATAGATCAAAGCGGACCCTAGATGGAGCCTCAGGTCCTGCAATTAGCTAATATGGGCCCTCATTCCGAGTTGTTCGCTCGCAAGCTGCTTTTAGCAGCTTTGCACACGCTAAGCCGCCGCCTACTGGGAGTGAATCTTACCTAGTAGATTTGCGAACGAAAGATTAGCAGATTTGCGAATAGACAGTTCTTAGCAGTTTCTGAGTAGCTCGAGACTTACTCTGCCACTGCGATCAGTTCAGTCAGTTTCGTTCCTGGTTTGACGTCACAAACACACCCAGCGTTCGCCCAGACACTCCCCCGTTTCTACAGACACTCCCGCGTTTTTCCCAGAAACGGCAGCGTTTTTTCAAACACACCCATAAAACGGCCAGTTTCCGCCCAGAAACACCCACTTCCTGTCAATCACACTGCGATCACCAGAACGAAGAAAAAACCTCGTAATGCCGTAAGTAAAATACCTAACTGCATAGCAAATTTACTTGGTGCAGTCGCACTGCGGACATTGCGCATGCGCATTAGCGACTAATCGCTCTGTTGCGAAAAAAAAATAACGAGCGATCAACTCGGAATGACCACCATGGTGTGGTAAGTAGTGCAGTGCTTTATGTGACAGGTGCCAATGCACACAGCAGAGGGAGCTGCTCTGAGTAAGAAAAGGGGGGTTCAGCGGGGTCCACAGCTGCAGGAGATATACAGCCCTGGGGTTCAAAGGTCAGGTAAATGTATATGCAGGGTAGGACTGACCCCACTTGTTGATCCAGGAGCAGCGTAATGAGGGACTTCTAAAAGGTCAGGCCAGGGCCGGCGCCACCATTAGGCAGCTTTAGGCAGCTGCCTAAGGGCGGTAGCACTTAAAGGGCGGCGCTGAGTTCAACTAAAAAAAAAGTTCAACTAAATAAAAAAAAATTGAGGGAAGTGACTGTGTCGCTCGCTTACCCCCGCCCTCCCGACACGGTGACAGGGTAAAAGATCTGCTCCCTCCGCCGGGTCTACTAAGCAACGTAGACCACGGCACGGAGCTGCTGGAGTTCGAGGAGGCGGCCGGGGGTGGGACCTCCACACGGCGCAACTCACTGACTCACTAGCCCAGCAGAGGGATAAGGTGAGCAGCACAGAGCAGGCGGCGGGTAACACGCTGACAGCGCCGCACCGTACATCCGTACATGGCTCCCTAGCAGTGACCGGCGTCTGCCCCTGTGTGCTCCGTGTGCAGCGAGGAGTGAGCCGCATCCTCCCACACAGTGACCGCTGTGTGGAACTGTTATCCCAGCCAGTCCCGTCACCTTTGCCGTGGTCATGCAGGGGGGCCTCTACGTGGAGGAATGAGGTTAGGCTTCTTTGTGACACTGCATCGCCCTACCCTGTGTTGATATATATATATATATATATATATATAATGATCCCCAGTCTGCCGGCACTCATAGAATTCTGCTCAGCTGCTCCGGTGCCACTCCAAGGAATATCAAATAGTAAATACAGTATAGAAGGCACTCAAGAGACTGTTCAAATAGTAAAGGATTTTTCAATGTATTGGAAAAAATACAAACGTTTTCGAGGCCGAAGCCCCATCCTCAGGCCAATGTAGATGTGTGTATTGGCCTGAGGACGGGGCTTCGGCCTCGAAAACGTTTGTATTTTTTCCAATACATTGAAAAATCCTTTACTATTTGAACAGTCTCTGAGTGCCTTCTATACTGTATTTACTATATATATATATATATATATATATATATATATATTGCAGTGTAACTACCATCTACTCTATACTGTGATTCATTAGTGAGTGCCGCGGAATGACCACTACTATATATATATGTGTGTGTATAGATATATGTACAGTATATATAAATGCAGTATATTCTTGGGGTGTAGTATGGTTTGCCGGCGGTCGGGGTCCCGGCGACCAGCATACCGGCGCCAGAATCCCGACCGCTGGCATACCGACAGCTGGATGAGTGCAAATGAGCCCCTTGCGGGCTCGCTGCGCCCGCCACGCTGCGGGCACGGTGGCGCACCACGCTTTCTATTCTCCCTCCAGGGGGGTCGTGGACCCCCAAGAGGGAGAAAAGATGTCGGTATGCCGGTGGTCGGGATTCCAGCGCCGGTATGGTGGTCGCCGAGAGCCCAGCTGCCGGCAACCTGAAGACCACCCTATTCTTGTGCATCTCCATTATGAACAGCGGGGCTTGGGGGAACCAGTGTAGTGTTGTAGTATGGCTTCAGATTACTATTTGGAGGGAAGAGGTTAGGGTCAGGCTGCGGGTAGGGGGGGATTAGGATTAGACTACAGGGGGTGTGAGGGTTAGTATGCACGGGTAGGAGGGTTAGGGTTATTCTGCAGGGGTGGGAGGGTTAGGGTTAATCTGCAGGGGTGGGAGGGTTAGGGTTAGGCTGTGGGTAGGGAAGATTAGGGTTAGTCAGCAGTGGTGGGAGGACTAGGGTTAGGCTGCGGGTAGGGGGAGCTAGGGTTAGGCACCCCCAGTTAGGGTTAGGCTGCGGGGGGAGGAATGGTTAGGAGGGATAGGGATCAGGGTTAGTTTACTTAATTAGTAAGTGTTGGGATTTTAATCTAGGGTCTTTATTTTGACAGCCGGCATCCCAATCGCTGGGATATTGTATGTAATCCATACGTATATTATATACTGTGTGTGTATATATATATATATATATATATATATATATACACACACCTCTCCCTAATAATAACAACCCTTAACCTTAACCCACACTGGGAAATCAGCCCTAATATACTATCGCTGATACCCTAGCCCAAATCGCAAAATTATCAGGCGGTGGCTATGGAACTTATACAATTGGGGGGGGGGGGGGGGAGGCCGTCTGCCACTGACTATTTGCCTAGGGTGCTGAGAAACCTTGCACCGGCCCTGGGTCAGGCACCGCCAGCTTGTAGGGAGCTCCACTCACCCCGCAGCCCAGGCAGTCACCACCCGCAGGAATCCAGACACAGGGGGACGGCAGACGGCGCGACCTTCGAGCAGAAGGTCACAGCGCCGGGTGCAGCAGAGACGATGTCAGACGCGCGTCCGCCGCCGGGCGCCCGCCGCCCCCTCCGGCCCGCAGATCCTCCGTCAGAGCCGCAGAGGGGAACACATCCGGACCGCAGGTAACGGTCTCCAGGGGATCAGGGTCCCAGCAGGCAGCGGCGCAGTCACAAGGGAGGCAAGGTGTTCACTCCGGTGATCGCGGGTCCGCGGCGGGGGAAGCGCAGAAATCGAGCCCGGGTTCTCAGACACGGGTGTAGGCCGCAACCTGCAGAGGCCAAGAGAATGACCTCTCGGCTCCGCAACCTACACTTAGGGGTCCCAGAGCAGTCAGGGGAGCCAATGATGGTATGATGGCACAGCCACAGCTTTTGTAAATGGCTAATATAAAGCCAGGGAGCAGGAGCTTCTCAAGCACACGTCCTGCCACATCCACAGCAAGGCCACGCCCCCCATGCATCGTAATTCTTAGCAGCACACCAGGTGAAGTAAGAATTCCAGACCCTATAATAAATCTGTGCCGAAGCCGGTTTGCGGGCCTTCAGCATAGTTTGGATAACCGCCTCTGAGAATCCTTTGGCCCTCAGGAGTGAAGCTTCAAGAGCCATGCCGTCAAAGCCAGACTGGCCAGGTCTGGGTAGACACAAGGGCCCTGAACGAGGAGGTCAGGGCATTGAGAAAGTAGAAGAGGACGCTCTATCGATAGACCCTGCAGGTCTGAGAACCAATGGCGTCTGGGCCACGCTGGAGCGACTAGAAGTAGTATTCCTCCTTCTTGCTTGAACTTCCGTAGTACCCTGGGCAGGAGTGACACTCTAGGGGACAAGTACGGCAGCCGAAAGTTCCATGGAATTGCCAGTGCGTCCACGAACGCTGCTTGAGGATCGCATGTCCTTGATCCGAAGACCGGAACCTTGTGATTGTGTCGAGACGCCATCAGGTCCACATCTGGTAGGCCCCACTTGTCCACTAGGAGTTGAAAGACTTCCGGATGAAGACTCCACTCTCCGGCGTGAACATCCTGACGACTGAGGAAATCCGCTTCCCAGTTGAGGACTCCAGGAATGAACACTGCCGATATTGCTGGCAGATGGCGTTCCGCCCAACGAAGCATTTTTGACACTTCCATCATTGCCATGCAGCTTCAAATGCCGCCTTGATGATTTATGTATGCCCCCATGGTGGCGTTGTCTGATTGTACTTGAACAGGCCTGTTCTGTATCAGAGGCAGGGCAAGAGTCAAGGCATTGAACACTGCCCGCAATTCCAGAATGTTTATCGGGAGGAGAGATTCCTCCTTGGTCCATCGACCCTGCTCCAGCACCGCACCCCAAATCCCGCAGGCTGGCGTCCGTAGTCAGTAGGACCTAGTTGGGGATCCAGAAGGGATGGCCCCTGCTCAACTGTCGGTCCCGTAGCCACCAGCTCAGTGATAGATGAACCTCCGGAGTCAAGGAGATCATTTGAGACCTGATCCGATGAGGCAGGCCGTCCCACTTTGAAAGGATTAACCTCTGCCGAGGGCAGGAATGAAATTGAGCGTACTTTACCATGTCGAAAGCCGACACCATGAGGCCTAGTACTTGCATCGCTGAGTGTATCGACACTCATGGGCGAGAAAGGAAGCATCTGATTCAGTCCTGAAGTTTCAGGACTTTCTCCGGAGACAGAAACAGTCTTTGGCTGTGTGTGTCCAGCAGTGCCCCCAGGTGCACCATGCTCTGAGCAGGGACCAGGAGGACTTCTTCCAGTTGATGAGCCACCCGTGGGCTTGTAGGAATTGGACCATCAGTTCCAGATGACGGAGAACCTCTTGGGAGTTCGCCAGGATCAGCAAGTCATCCAGATACGGCATGATCCTAATACCCTGATGGCGGAGAAGGGCCATCATCACGGCCATAACCTTGGTGAAAATCCGATGGTCCATGACTAATCCAAATGGCAGAGCCTGGAATTGATAATGTAGGTTGCCAATAGCAAACAGCAGATATTGCTGATGCGAAATAGCAATAGGTATATGCAGGTAAGCATCCTATATGTCCAGGGATACCATATATTCCTCGAGTTCCATGGCCAGCACAATAGAGCGCAGGGTTTCCATACGGAATTTGGACACTCTCACAAATTTGTTCAAAGATTTGAGATTGAGTATAGGCCGGAAGGACCCTTTGGGTTTTGGGACTAGAAACAGAGTCGAATAGTATCCTCTGCCTCTCTGGGACAGAGGTACCAGTACTACCATTCCTGTGTCCAGGAGGGATTGTACAACCAGGTGTAGAGCCTGCGCTTTCAATGGATCTGAAGGAATAACCGTCGTGCAGAACTGGCGAGGGGGACGTCTCTTGAAAGAGACTGCGTACCCGTGAGAGACAACTTCTCGCACCCATGCATCTGAAGTGGTCTTTAACCAGACCTGAGCGAATTATAGAAGTTGGCCTCCCACCCTGGGATACCCCAGGCGGAGGCCTGCCCTGTCATGCAGCGGGCTTGTCCTGTTTGGAAGTAGGCTGATGGGCAGCCCAGGATTGTTTATATTTGGGCTTAGTGGCTTTGGAAGTACGAACCTGTCTCAGGTACGTCTGACCCTTCACTTTTCCTGGAGGATGAAAGGAACGAAATGTGGTATTCTTAGCCTTTGGAGCAGAAGGATTAGTACTTGGGAGAAACGCAGTCTTGGCAGACGACAAGTCAGTCACAATCTTGTTTAGATCCTCCCCAAAAAGGATGTCTCCCTTAAAAGGGAGCACCTCCAGGGTCTTTTTGGAGTCCAGGTCCACCTTCCAGGACCTCAACCACAGAATATGGTGAGCCAGTATAGACGTGGTAGACGCCTTTGCCGCCATAACACCTGCCTCAGAGGACGCCTCCTGAATATAGTGGGAGGCGGTGGTAATATGAGACAGATATTGTCTGGCAGTGTCAGATATATCCTGAGGTAGCACTTACTCCAATGCCTGAACCCATGCTTCAATTCCTTTTGCGGCCCAGGATGCTGCTATAATGGGTCTATGTACAGCACCGGTAAGGGAGTAAAAAGACTTCAGGCATCCCTCCACACGCTTATCCGTCGGCTCCTACAGTGAGGTGACAGTGGTGACAGGCAGAGTAGATGACATCACAAGACGGGCGACATGAGAGTCTACCAGCGGTGGATTTTCCCACTTGTTACTCAACTCTGCAGGGATAGGATAGCGAGCTAGCATCTTTTTAGACAGGGAGAATTTCTTTCCCGGAGAAGACCAGGATTCCTGACGTATGTCAATTAAATGGTCAGAATGCGGTAAGACTACTTTAGCAACCTTCTGACGTTTAAACTTATCAGGTTTCTTATACGCAGTAGTGGGATCTACTGTACCTCATCATCAATTTGTAGAATCAGCTTAATAGTGTCACAACTGAGGGCCTGAGCTGACGGGAGGCAGCCTCAGTTGTAGGGGCTGAGATGTACCGGAACCTGGGAGGTTGTATCAGACCCCTGGACATGTAAGTAACATGAATAATAACTGCCCGAAGGCGTGACCACGACAACTTGGATAAAAGTCAATGATGTTTATTATGACAACTCCGCAACACAGCAGCAGTAAAAGAAAACATAAAAGTCAGCAAAGAATAAATACAGTTCCTGGGTACTACAGGGTGGCAGGAGCCACAGGGCACTGGTAGTGTGAGATAGTTCTAATAATCTTCTAGATGGAAAGTCCTTACCAGGCCCGACTGTAGCAATGGAGATAACCCAGGATTGTACCAGCTGGTGTTCCAGGAAAAGCTGGGCTGCTGTAGATAAAACGGCTGCTGTGGATACTGGCTGGAACCAGACTGTTGTTAGCACGGAGTGGATACTGGCTGGAGCCAGTTAAATAATAAATGAACTTGGGAGCGATGAAATATGAGCTGAAATGTAGAGCTTGAGAGCGGAGAAATAATAATACCGGTGGAGAGTGGTAAAGTGTAGAAAGGACACCGGCCCTTTAAGAGAAGCTGTACTCTGCTGGAAGCTGGGCTGGAAGCAGGTAATGTTGTAGCTGGAAACAGATGAATCCACAATGGATTGGAGAGTCAGGCTACACCGCAGGTGGAATGCTGGTGCGGGTCTCTATGGTGGAAGTCTTGAGACAGGAGCTGGAACCTGGAAGACAATCACAGGAGAGAGACAAACAGGAACTAGGTTTGACAACCAAAGCACTGACGCCTTCCTTGCTCAGGCACAGTGTATTTATACCTGCAGCAAGGAAGGGATTGGCTTGGCAATTATGCAGATTAACAATACTGACAACAGATTGGAGGAAATGATCAGCTGACAGAATCCAAGATGGCTGCGCCCATGCAGACACTTGGAGGGAAGTTTGGTTTGTAATCCATGTGGTAATGAAAACAGTAATGGCGGCGCCGGCCACTGGAGACAGGAGACGCCAGGCTGACAAGTGCACATCCAACCACGCGGACACAGCGGAGGCCGCGGCTGACGTGATCGCCACTCTGACACTCTGCATGCAGAAGCTCAGGGACGGCGGCGGAGGCCGCGGGAGACGCCATGCCAGATGTAATATGGCGTGACTGTGACAGCGTCTCAGGGCGACAGGAGAGGATGCAGGAATGTGAACATCAGGATAACAGATGGGATCCGGTCCTGGAGCGCTGAGCCAGCCTTAGGAGGCATCTGATGGGTAAGAAATGGCGTCCAGATACCCGGATCGTGACAGCACCCCCCCCTTTAGGAGTGGCCCCAGGACACTTCTTTGGCTTTTGAGGAAACTTGGAATGGAATCTCCGAACCAAGGCAGGAGCATGGACATCAGAAGCATTGGTCCATGAACGTTCCTCAGGACCATAACCCTTCCAGTCAATAAGATATTGTAGTTGACCGTAACGGTGACGTGAGTCCAGGATCTTGGCCACTTCATACTCAACGCCTCGTTGAGTTTGGACTTTCGGAGTTGGAGGAAGTGAGGAATGAAACCGATTCAAGATCAGTGGCTTCAACAGGGAAACATGGAATGTCCTGGGTATTTTTAAGAAGGGAGGCAACTGGAGTCTGTAAGCAACAGGATTGATGACTTGTTCAATCTTGAAAGGACCGATATAGCGAGGTGCAAACTTCATACTGGGAACGCTTAACCTCAAATTCTTCGTGGATAACCATACCCGATCACCCACCTTGAGAGCAGGAACTGCTCGACGCTTCTTATCCGCAAACTTCTTGTACCTGAATGATGCCTTGAGCAGAGCTGATCGTACGCTCTTCCAGATATTGGCAAACTGATGCAAGGTGATATCCACTGCGGGAACAGAAGTTGCTGGAAGCGGTTGGAACTCAGGGACTTTAGGGTGGAATCCAAAGTTAGTGAAGAATGGTGTTGAAGCAGATGAAGAATGATACTGGTTGTTATGACAGAACTCGGCCCAGGGAAGTAATTGAACCCAGTCATCTTGAGAGGAGGACACATAGATGCGGAGGAAGGCCTCCAAGTCCTGATTCACCCTCTCGGTTTGACCATTGGTCTGAGGATGGTAAGCCGTGGAAAACTTTAGCTTGACTTGGAGGACTTGACATAAACTTCGCCAGAATTTGGCTGTGAATTGAACTCCTCGATCTGAGATAATTTCTTCAGGAAGACCGTGGAGTCGGAAGATCTCTTGTATGAATACTTGAGCCAACTTGGAAGCTGACGGAAGACCGGTGAGAGGAATGAAGTGTGCCATCTTGGTGAACCGGTCAACTACCACCCAGATGGTATTGAACTTGTTGCACATGGGTAAATCTGTAATAAAATCCATCGACAAATGGGTCCAAGGTCGACGGGGAACAGATAGTGGAACCAGTTGCCCCGCAGGCGACTGGCGGGATACCTTATGTTGAGCACACTTTGGGCAAGATGCAATAAACTCCAAGACGTCCTTTTTCAGAGTTGGCCACCAATAGGACCTAGAGATAAACTCCAGGGTTTTTTGGATACCTGTATGTCCGGCAAAACGGGAAGCATGGGCCCAATGCATGAGCTTCTTCCTTAGCATCGGTTTCACAAAACTTTTCCCTGATGGGGGCGTAGAGTCCATCCCTACCGTGGAGAATGCCAACGGATTTATAATAGGATGCTTGTCTGAAGACTCTGACTCATTTTCTTGCTCCCATGAGCGGGAAAGGGCATCGGCCTTGCGATTCTGAGAGCCCGGACAGAACTGGAGTTTAAAGTCGAACCTGGAAAAGAAAAGTGCCCATCTGGCCTGACGAGGGTTGAGACATTGTGCGCCTTTCAGATATAAAAGGTTCTTGTGGTCTGTAAGTATGGTGATTGAATGAGAAGCTCCCTCCAACAGATACCTCCACTCTTCTAGAGCGAGCTTGATGGCTAGCAACTCCTGGTCGCCAATGGCATAGTTGCGCTCAGCTGGGGAGAACTTCCGGGAGAAGAAACTGCAAGGGTGTAAATGGCCATCTTTAGCCCTCTGAGATAACACCGCTCCTACTCCAACGGAGGAGGCATCCACCTCTAAGATGAAAGGAGAGTCGATGTCAGGCTGTTTCAGAACAGGCGCAGAGATGAACCTTTGTTTTAAAAGATGAAATGCTTGCATGGCTTCTTCAGACCACTTGGACGGGTTAGTACCCTTCTTAGTGAAAGCAGTAATAGGCGCCACAATGGTGGAAAAGTCTCGCATAAACTTTCGGTAATAGTTGGCGAACCCTAAGAACCTCTGGACCCCTTTGAGGGTTAAGGGTACCGGCCAATTTTGGATTGCTTGTAGTTTCTCAGGATCCATCTCTAGTCCGGAACCGGACACAATGTACCCTAGAAACGGAATGGACTTGACTTCAAAGACGCATTTCTCTAATTTGCAATAGAGATGATTGACACGGAGACGGGACAGAACCTCTTTAACCCAAAAACGATGTTCCTCTAAATTGTTGGCAAAAATGAGGATATCGTCTAGATAGACCACGACATGACGGTATAGAATGTCTCTGAAGATCTCATTGACAAAATGCTGGAAGACAGCTGGAGCATTGCTCAATCCGAAGGGCATGACGAGGTACTCATAATGTCCGTCACGGGTGTTAAAGGCGGTCTTCCACTCGTCACCCTCACGGATCCGGATGAGATTGTATGCACCTCTCAAGTCCAGCTTTGTAAAGATGGTAGCTCCGCTAACTCTGTCAAAGAGCTCAGTAATCAGGGGTAAAGGATAACGGTTCTTGATGGTAATGTCGTTCAAACCTCTGTAGTCGATGCACGGCCGCAGACCACCATCTTTCTTCTTTACAAAAAAGAAGCCTGCGCCGGCTGGAGAAGAAGAAGGTCGAATGAACCCCTTTGCTAGGTTCTCTTTAATGTATTCCTCCATAGAATGCGTCTCAGGCAGAGACAACGGATAAGTTCGGCCTCGAGGTGGAACCTTCCCTGGAACGAGATCAATCGGGCAGTCCCATTCTCTATGAGGAGGAAGGATATCAGCAGAAGCTTTACTGAACACATCCGTGAAATCTTGATATGGAGGAGGTGGAACATCAGACGACCTGGGGAAGGAAGAACAGACAAGCAAAACTTTAAACAAACATGTCTCAGCACAGGAGGAACCCCATGCCAGGATTTGCGTAGTCATCCAATCAATTGTAGGATTGTGAAGACGGAGCCATGGAAGGCCCAGGACCACAGGATGTGTGGCTCTTGGAATCACTAAAAAAGAAATAAGTTCGGAATGAAGAACTCCCACTCTCAGACGAACTGGTAGAGTCCTTAAAGAAATAACTGCATCAAAAATCTTGCTGCCATCCACGGCAGTTAAAGAAATGGACGAAGGAAGTCTCTCGGTGGGTAGGGACCACCGTTTAACATAGGCTTCAGAAATAAAGTTCCCAGCAGCTCCGGAATCAAGGAGGGTAACGACGTTCCGATAACGTTGAGCAACTTGAAGCGAAACTGGGAGATTACAATCTTGAGGAGATGGAGAGGAGATCATTACTCCTAGCCGGCCCTCTCCTTGGCGAGCTAGGATTTGGAGTTTCCCGGACGTATGGGACAGGCATTAATGGTGTGAGACGGAGCTGCACAATAGAGACAGAGAGACTCGGAGAGACGTCTTCGGCGCTCAGCAGGAGTTAAACGGGAACGGCCAAGTTGCATGGGCTCATCTTTAGATGGTGACAGTTGACGAGGAGGAGGAGCAGAAGATTTTGGAGCAGATGATCTTCCACGCTCAGTTGCTCTCTCTCTGAAACGTAAATCAACTTTCGTGCAGAGTGAGATTAGCTCATCTAACTTAGAAGGTAAGTCTCTGGTAGCTAACTCATCTTTAATGCGCTCAGATAAGCCATGCCAGAATGCAGCATACAGGGCCTCGTCGTTCCATGCCAGTTCGGATGCCAGGATCTGGAACTGAATTAGATATTGTCCTACAGTACGTGATCCCTGGCGTAAACGGAGAATCTCAGATGAAGCTGAAGTTACCCGGCCTGGCTCGTCGAAGATACGCCTGAATGTTGACACGAAGGCAGTGTAGGAGGATAGCAGGATGTCGGACCTCTCCCATAACGGTGATGCCCAATCAAGGGCTGAGCCACTGAGAAGAGAGATAATGTAGGCAATTTTTGTACGGTCACTGGGAAAATTGCCAGGTTGTAGCTCAAACTGAATCTCACACTGGTTGAGAAATCCCCTGCAGAACGTTGGAGATCCGTCAAATTTTGCTGGCGTTGGAAGATGAAGACGTGGAGCAGAAATGGGTAAGGTGGGTGGGGTTATAGCTGGAGTCACTGTGGTTGACGCACCAGACGCGCCTGATCCACGGAGAGTTGTCTGAATCCCATCCAGCCGAGTAGAGAGACCCTGGAGACAGCGGATGATGTGGCCCTGTGCAGCCTCCTGATGTTCAAGTCGGGCTGCCAGTTCTTGCATCGGCCTGGCCGCTTGATCCTGGTCTCCGGCTGGATTCATTAGGTCAGTGCTTACTGTCACAACTGAGGGCCTGAGCTGACGGGAGGCAGCCTCAGTTGTAGGGGCTGAGATGTACCGGAACCTGGGAGGTTGTATCAGACCCCTGGACATGTAAGTAACATGAATAATAACTGCCCGAAGGCGTGACCACGACAACTTGGATAAAAGTCAATGATGTTTATTATGACAACTCCGCAACACAGCAGCAGTAAAAGAAAACATAAAAGTCAGCAAAGAATAAATACAGTTCCTGGGTACTACAGGGTGGCAGGAGCCACAGGGCACTGGTAGTGTGAGATAGTTCTAATAATCTTCTAGATGGAAAGTCCTTACCAGGCCCGACTGTAGCAATGGAGATAACCCAGGATTGTACCAGCTGGTGTTCCAGGAAAAGCTGTGCTGCTGTAGATAAAACGGCTGCTGTGGATACTGGCTGGAACCAGACTGTTGTTAGCACGGAGTGGATACTGGCTGGAGCCAGTTAAATAATAAATGAACTTGGGAGCGATGAAATATGAGCTGAAATGTAGAGCTTGAGAGCGGAGAAATAATAATACCGGTGGAGAGTGGTAAAGTGTAGAAAGGACACCGGCCCTTTAAGAGAAGCTGTACTCTGCTGGAAGCTGGGCTGGAAGCAGGTAATGTTGTAGCTGGAAACAGATGAATCCACAATGGATTGGAGAGTCAGGCTACACCGCAGGTGGAATGCTGGTGCGGGTCTCTATGGTGGAAGTCTTGAGACAGGAGCTGGAACTTGGAAGACAATCACAGGAGAGAGACAAACAGGAACTAGGTTTGACAACCAAAGCACTGACGCCTTCCTTGCTCAGGCACAGTGTATTTATACCTGCAGCAAGGAAGGGATTGGCTTGGCAATTATGCAGATTAACAATACTGACAACAGATTGGAGGAAATGATCAGCTGACAGAATCCAAGATGGCTGCGCCCATGCAGACACTTGGAGGGAAGTTTGGTTTGTAATCCATGTGGTAATGAAAACAGTAATGGCGGCGCCGGCCACTGGAGACAGGAGACGCCAGGCTGACAAGTGCACATCCAACCACGCGGACACAGCGGAGGCCGCGGCTGACGTAATCGCCACTCTGACACTCTGCATGCAGAAGCTCAGGGACGGCGGCGGAGGCCGCGGGAGACGCCATGCCAGATGTAATATGGCGTGACTGTGACAGCGTCTCAGGGAGACAGGAGAGGATGCAGGAATGTGAACATCAGGATAACAGATGGGATCCGGTCCTGGAGCGCTGAGCCAGCCTTAGGAGGCATCTGATGGGTAAGAAATGGCGTCCAGATACCCGGATCGTGACAAATAGCCTCCACTAGGTCAGGGACATCAACCTGAGTTGTAGGTTCCTCATCAGAAGCAACTTATTCAGTGTCTGACAGATCAGTATATTCCCCATCCTCATTAGAAGAATTATCTGAAATGTTAGTGGATTGTGAGGAGGAAGCGGCCCGCTTAGATGACCTCTTGACGCCAGCGGGGCGTGAGGTAGGCTTTTGAACCACCAAAGATTGATTTCATTGCTGTATTAGAGTAGACAGAGTGTCTGCCCAGGGTGGATTAACTACAGGGACAATATGTGGTTGCAATGGCACAGAAGGTCCCACAGGGGACATAAGACGTGACACCAGCATATGCAACATACAAGAGAATGCTTGCCAAGGTGGCTCCAGAGTGACTACGGGAGCTGCGGGCTGACTGGGAGATGTATGGCACCCAGTACACAAACCATCAGTTATAACTTCCCTCTCAGGTAAATCCGTGGCGCACGCCCTGCATGATGCTGAAGTGTCCGCGGATTTACCGCCCTGCGTGGTAGACATGATAGCAGATGTAGCCGCAGAGCTAAACAGTACAAAATAGCCAGAACAACAATACCTGCAAATAACCCCCTTATGTTATGTGATACAAACAGAGGATTAAAGCGGTATGATGTGACTGAAACGCACAATAAAACACACTAAATAGTATATACTGTGTAACACTATATATGAGACCCTGACGTACCTAGCCCCCCAGGGTACAGAATACAGTGATAGCAATAGGTGGGATGCACTAATGAAATCCACACAGCAGCTACAGGCACACTCAGTCACAGGTACAATGCAGAAATTAATTCAGACAAACATTAAAACTGCACTGGACTAGTGAAATCACACACACACACACACACACATATATATATATATATATATATATATATATAAAAACAGATATAACAATGCAAAGTAGATACTGGATGTATATCTCAGAACACTTGTACTAAATGTTCAGGCAGAAGCACACTTAACTAACACTGTCTAAAATGACATTTAGAATACTTAAGTGACTGTAAAATCACAGTGCTGATGAGGCAGGCGGATTTACAGAGGAGACATAGACCTGCAGTCCCGGAGACCAGACGCAGCTATGTGAGAAAATGGCGTCAAAATCTCAGGGAGTGAGGGAGAGTGTGAGGCAGCTCCAGGGCGGGAACACCAGCAGTAAATGGCGCCTGGAGCCGGGGGAGGGGCTACAGGTCAGCGCCTTATACCCTCTGCTGGTCCTCACCACCGGGTACTGTGGAGCCTATGTAACATGGATTTCTTAAATCCAACCTGTGCTCCCTGCCCTGGTGGATATAGTGGGGTCCCTGTGCAGTACAGTGTACACACCAGCGTCGCGGTCCGTCTCCTGGGACTGCAACCGGAACGCGATTTACCGGCGGGTACGACCTGGGGGACCCCCTTACCTCCTCCCTGATGTGCAGCCATGCGACCCTGGAGAGCGTCAGCGGTGGTGTGCCTGTGAACCGGTGCGCCTCCACTGCAAGTACCAGGGAACCCGGCCGCGGGAGTATGCAGCGCTGCAGGGGAGGTGATGGAGCCGCAGCACAGCATGTCAGAATGACATAGAAAGTGCTGTGGCCCTTGAAGTCTTCTAAAAAATCTCTTTTCAGGGCTGCCTAGCGCAGCCCCCCTGTTAGGTGACCTGCTCTGCAGGCACCAACTTACTAATTGAGCTCCAGTGTCCGGAGGCAGGGTTATAGAGGAGGCGGTGCAATGTATCCTGGGAACAGTCAGAGATTTAGCCTGTTGGTGCCTCGGATCAAGAGCCAGCTCTACACCCTGATGTATTCCCTGTGGAACACAGTGCTCTATGCCCCTCCTCCAGACCTCAGTATAGGAACTGTGCCCGAGGAGATGGACAACTTCGAGAGAAGAATTTGCATTAAACTAGTGGCGAGATTCACACCAGCTCACACCTTACAAAACATGCCGCCAAACATGGCCTTCAACATAACCCATGCCAACGTGCATGCATAACTCAACAGCAACAGCTGTGAACACCTTAACACATGAGAACCTGTTTAAAAGACAAAACGTAATTATGCAGGAAAAATTAGCACTGGGCGGGCGCCCAGCATCCTCTACGGACTACGAGAAAAGGATTTACCGGTAGGTAATTAAAATCCTATTTTCTCTTGCATCCTAGAGGATGCTGGGGTCCATTTTAGTACCATGGGGATGTACCAAAGCTCCCAGTACGGGCGGGAAAGTGCTAATGTTCCTGTAGAACGGACTGACCAAATTGAAGGTCGTCAGCAGCCAAGGTGTCAAACTTGTAAAACTTAGCAAACGTGTTTGCCCCTGACCAAGTAGCTGCTCTGCAAATTTGCAATGCCGAGACACCCCGGGCATCCGCCCAGGAAGAACCCACTTTCCTTGTAGAGTGGGCCTTTACCGAACTCGGTAACGGCAGTCCCGCCATGGAATAAGCGTGCTGAATGGTACCTCTGATCCAGCGCGCAATAGTCTGCTTAGATGCAGGACCCCCAATCTTGTTGGGGTCTCAGAGGACAAACAAAGATTCTGTTTTCCTTATCCGAGCCGTTCTTGCAACATAAGTCCTCAACGCTCTGACGACATCCAAGGACTTTGAAACGGCTGAGGTGTCAGAAGCCACTGGCACCACCACAGGTTGGTTAATATGGAAAGAAGACACAACCTTTGGAAGAAAGTGCTGACGCGTCCGCAGTTCAGCTCTATCTTCATGAAAAATCAAATCAGGACTCTTGTGTGACAGAGCTCCTAATTCAGACACTCGTCTGCCTGAGGCCAAGGCCAACAGCATGATGACTTTCCAAGTGAGAAACTTCAACTTTACCTCTTGCAGAGGCTCAAACCAGTCTGATTTAAGGAACTGCAACACCACATTAAGATCCCATGGTGCCGCAGGAGGCACAAAGGGAGGTTGGATGGCAGGACCCCTTTCACGAACGTCTGGACCTCAGGAAGGGAAGCCAACTGTTTCTGAAAGAACATGGACAAGGCCGAAATTTGGACCTTGATAGACCCTAATCTCAAGCCAGCATCCACACACGCCTGTAGAAATAAGAGAAGACGCTTCCCAGTTGTCCACTCCTGGAATGAAAATCGCCGACAGAGCTCTTGCAAGTTTTTCTGCCCATAGGAGTATTCTTGTCACCTCTGCCATTGCCGCTCTGCTTTTCGTTCCTCCCTGACGGTTTATGTAAGCCACTGTCGTTACATTGTCTGACTGGATCTGTATGGGATGATCTTGAAGAAGATGCGCCGCTTGAAGAAGGCAGTTGTACACAGCTTTCAACTCCAGAATGTTTATGTGAAGAAGTATTTCTTGACTTGACCATCTTCCTTGGAAACTTTCCCCTTGCGTGACTGCTCCCCAACCTCGGAGGCTTGCATCTGTGGTCAACAGGATCCAGTTCTGAATCCCGAACCTGCGTCCCTCCAGGAGGTGAGAACTTTGTAGCCACCACAGGAGTGAAATTCTGGCTTTTGTCGACAGGAAAATCCTCTGATGCATGTGTAGATGTGATCCGGACCACTTGTCCAGTAGGTCCCATTGGAACCCCCCTGGAATCGGCCATATTGTAGAGCCTCGTAGGCTGCTACCATCTTCCCCAGCAGGCGGATGCACTGATGAATCGACATGCGTGCTGGTTTCAAAAATTTTTGACCATCCTCTGGATTTCCAGAGCCTTTTCCACCGGTAGAAATACTTTCTGTACTTCTGTGTCCAATATCATTCCCAGAAATGATAACCTCATTGTCGGTTCCAACTGTGAATTTGGAAGATTTATGATCCAGCCGTGCTGTTGAAGCACCATCAGGGATAGTGCAATGTGTTGTACCAACTTCTCCCTGGATCTCGCTTTTATGAGGAGATCGTCCAAGTACGGAATTATGTTGACTCCTTCCTTGCGAAGGAGAACCATCATCTCCACCATCACCTTGGTGAATATTCACGGAGCCGTGGAGAGCCCGAAAGGTAATGTTTGAAACTTTTTAAATACAGATTCAGAGCTTTTAGGTTTCAAATCAGTCTGACCGAGCCATCCGGCTTCGGCACTACAAACAAGCTTGAATAAAATCCTTGTTCCTGTTGTACGGCAGGAACTAAGGAAATTACTCCGTCTTGATGTAATTTCTGTATTGCGTTCAGCACTTTTGTTCTGTCCTGGACAGAAACTGGTAAGACTGATTTGAAAAATCGGCATGGGGGAAGGTCTTGAAATTCCAATTTGTAACCTTGGGATACTATCTGTAATATTCAAGGATCCAGATCTGAGTGAACCCAGACCTGGCTGAAGAACAGTAGACGTGCCCCCACCCGATCGTACTCCCATAGGGGAACCCCAGCGTCATGCTGTGGCTTTAGCAGAAGTAGCTGTTGACTTCTGCTCTTGCGAGCCTGATGGTGTAGTAGGTTTTCTACCTCTTCCTTGCCCTCTTCCTGCGAAGAAGGGGGTACCTTTTGCCTTTTTGGACTTGTTGGGCCGAAAGGACTGCATCGTATGAGAATGATATCCTTTCCTAGGTGGAGCAGCTGCGGAAGGCAGAAATGCTGACTTGCCTGATGTTGTTGTTGAAATCATGGCATCCAGCTTGTCTCCAAAGAGAGTCTCTCCCTTATAAGGGAGCGCCTCAATATTCTTTTTTTATTCCGCATCAGCATTCCATTGGCGAATCCATAGCGTCCTGCGGGCTGAAATCGCCATAGCGGAGGATCTTGAACTCAGCAACCCAATATCCTTCATAGCTTCAACTAAGTAACCTGCAGCATCTTTGATATGGCCGAGAGTTAGGACTATTTCATCGCTGTCAACTGTGTCTATATTAACAAGTAAGTTGTCAGACCATTTTTCCACAGCGTTACTTACCCACGCACAAGCAATGGTGGGCCTGAGCAACGTTCCGTTAGCCGTATATATGGATTTTAGGGTTGCCTCTAATTTACGGTCAGCCGGATCTTTTAAAGAGGCTGATCCTGGGGCAGGCAAAACAATTTTTTTAGACAGCCGAAAAATTGAGGTGTCTATCATTGGGGGTGTCTCCCATTTGTGCCTGTCTTCCTCGGGGAAAGGGTACGCTACACGTATCCTTCTGGGAATAGTCATTTTTTTCTCTGGGTTAGACGAGGATTCTTCACAGAACGCATTCAAATCCTTTGAAGGAGGAAAAGTCACAATCTGTTTTTTATTTAATTTAAAATAATCCTTTTCCTCAGGGACCAGTGTTGTTTCAGGAAACTCCAACACTTCCTTTATAGCGACTATCATACATTGTATGCTGTTGGCTAATTTGGGGTCTACCCCTCTCAAAACCCCAGTGTCGACGTCAGAGTCGGAATCTGTGTCTGTGACCCCTTGCAGTATTTGGGCCAGAGACCTTTTCTGGGAACTAGATGGGACCCGAGTGGATGATATGGAGGGGTCAGTAACAGTGCATCCTCCACAGACTGCCTCCAATATTTAGTCTGTTGTTCAGACTCAGAGAATTTCTTTGCAAGCATTGACATATTCTTCCGCAACTTTCTCACCCACTCCGGCTCCTTCTGAGAGGGAAGGGCCACCATGTTTCCCCCTTGTGTATCTAAAATGGGTTCTTCCGGAGAAGAACCCTCCCCGATGTCTGACATGTTATACCCTTGTACACACACTCACACCCACACTCACACTCACACCCCCTATCACACAGGGGAGCTATTGGGGACAGACCTACAGTAAAGTCTGTCAGAGAGACACAGAGGGAATTGCCAGTCCACACACTGCGCCCTTTATGAAATGTGTAATATTTACACACTTACAGCGCATGTTTCAATATTAGGCCCGCAGACCTAATTACAATGAACACTCCCTTCCCCCTCTATAACACCCTGGTACTTGTGTCAGCTGTGTCTTGAGGAGGAATCAGCATTCTGGATCCTCACAGTGGCGTTCTGCAGGAGAAAATGGCGCCCAGTGAGTGAACTGGTACATCTGAGGAGAAGCTCCGCCCTCTTGTAATGGCGCGTTTCCGCCTCAGACATGGAGTAGCTTTATACTGGCCCCGGGGGTAGCATAACCTAATACAACTAGGATGTGCCTTTTGTCCAGTGAGAGTAAGGTATATTCATGCCACTCAGAGCGCCCACCCCCCCACGCGCGCGCTCTGCACCCGTTTGCTGAGAGACATGGCGCGCAGCGTCCGCTGCGCTGTTCCTGAATGCTGCCAACGATGACCGGAGGATCCCTCTCTGTAGGACTCCGGTAGATATACTCACCAGCCTTCTGTCTTCTGGCTCTGTTAGGGGGTGGCGGCAGTGCTGTGGGAGTGAACGCTGGCCAGGCTTAGGCTGTGTTCAGTACCCTTCAGGAGCTAATGGTGTCCTGTCAGCGGAAGCAGAACCATGAAACTTAATGAGAAGTTGGTTCCTACTTCCTCCCCTAAGTCCCACGAAGCAGGGAAGCTGTTGCCAGCAGCTTCCCTGTAAAATAAAAATCCTAACAAAGTATTTTTCCAGCAGAGCTCTGTAGAGATCCACTAATGTGCATCCAGTCTCCTGGGCACATTTTCTAAACTGAGGTCTGGAGGAGGGGCATAGAGGGAGGAGCCAGTTCACACTATTAAAAAGTCTGCCTTAATGTGTAAAAAGGGGGACGCTGCCTGCCGTAATGTGTAAAAAGGGGGACGCTGTCTGCCGTTATGTGTAAAAAAGGGGATGCTGTCTGCCGTAATGTGTTAAAAGGGATGCTGCCTGCCGTAATGTGTAAAAAAAGGGGGACGCTGTCTGCCGTAATGTGTAAAAAGGGGACGCTGTCTGCCGTAATGTGTAAAAAGGGGGACGCTGTCTGCCGTAATGTGTAAAAGGGGCTCTACCTGGTGTAGTAGTGGTGCTACTGTGCGGCGTAATTTGAATAATGGAGACTACTGTGAATTAGTATTATTTTGCGTGCACGCCCCTATATTTTTTGCGCGCGCCTACGCCGCGCACTGCCCCTGTTTTACATAGAAGGGGGGGGGGGGGGGCTCCGATGCTGTTTCCTGCACACAGTGCTAAAATGTCTAGTTACGGCACTGTTGCTAGGTATCCATTTCCCTGGCCCCGAGCAGGTCCCCCTCACCAGATCCTCTCCAGGGTTGAGGGGGTGAACTTGGATGGGATGGTGGAGGGGCCCAAAGCATTTTGTCGCACCTGGGCCCACTACTCGCTAGTTCCGCCACTGTACATAACATACTGCATTTCTTATTGTGGTCAATTATATCTTTCCAAAATCATAGAACAAATGTATTTAAAGCCCATTAAGTACTGGCTTAAATCTGGGCCTACACATGCCATATGCACAGAAGCGAAACCGCTTTCCAGTCCATTTTGGCCACATACGCAGGTGTCTGGAAATTTGATGCTTTATCTGGTGAACAGGTCGAGTGACCAGCCCACCTTTAGATCACGTTAACTGCAGTGGAAAGATGGCGCACACACAGGGGTATGCACAATTAGCTGTGGGACTTACTCACTGTGGGCTTTCAGCAGCTTGGTTAAGAGCCCCGGCTTACTGTATATGCCGCAGTAAGGCCCACATCCCACGGTCTGCTCAGCGGTTAATGTGCAGTAAGGAATAGATTCCGGCGTTACGCAACTACCGCACTTATTAATCCCTGAAGGTGCACGTAACCCACATTTCTGTTTGCATCAGCCAGAGATGCAGTACGTGAACTCTCTGGGCTCACCACGGGCAGTGACTGAATAGGTCCAGCCACGTTTCCCGGCTGCTAAATGGGTACGGTAAGTCCTGCGGCTATTTGAAAATGTCTCACAGGCTGAGAGTAGTTATCTTGCGGCTGCATTTACCAGTATTACCCAGAATAATATTTCTATTGGATTACTATCAGGAATTGTGATTGGGTCCCACAGGATGCCATATACCATACCCCCAACTTGGGAATGGTAATCGTGACCCTCGTCCGTGCCATTGCCGGGTACACCCGAAAAGGGTGTGTGTGGTCTCTTGGCAGGAGACATTGGGGGTCATTCCGAGTTGATCGCACGTAGCAACTTTTTGCTGCTCGTGCGATCAACCTGACGCCGCCTATGGGGGAGTGTATTTTAGCATAGCAGGGCTGCGATCGCTTGTGCAGCTCTGCTATGCTAAAAAAGTTTAGTGCAGAACAAGACCAGCCCTGCACCTGCTTACCCAGTGCGACGAATCCAGCGATGAAGTTCCCGGCTGTGATGTCAGACATCCGCCCTCCAAACGCCTTACCACGCCTGCGTTCGCCTTACCACGCCCGGCAAACGGTGAGTAGATGCCCCGATCCTCCTTCCCGCTGTCAATCTTCTTGCGATCGGGCCTGCGATCGCTTTCTTCGGTCCTGGCGTCGTTGCCCGGCGACTGCCATCACTGAGCAACGACGCGCGGGCGCAATGCGGGCGCCGCGCAGCCGCAGTTCCGACCCGTTCGCAGCGTTCGAACGGGTCGGAATGACCCCCCATGGCCTCTCCCCGTACAATCATGAGCTGCCCTAGGCCTTTAGTGACTTAGTAGCCCTGGCAGTGATTAGTATTCATTAGGACGCTTGTATGTTATAATAACCTTTAATGTATACTGTTATGGATATTAGAAGTCACCTCAGGTTTTTGTGACCTGTATATAAGCACTCTACCGTTACTTTATCACAGATCTCCAAATTGAAGCATAATAATAACGTAATCATTTACAGCAGGGAAAGCATCAACCCATATTTATTTTCTAGTGTAATATTTCACTGCAAAGGGCAAATCCTAACAAGATGATAACCCTAATTAACCAATGATACATCCAAGTGTATTGATCGTTTGAAGAATAGTTTTGACCTGTGTTCCGCCTCTCCCTTTCCCCTGCAGTAACAGGTACTGGCCAGCAGAGGGCAGCATAGCTTCACAAATAACTTTCTGCAGAACGCGAAATAATAAAAAAAAATATATATTGGTTGCAGATGCAGATGGGTAAAGAGAATTCTGCAAGAAAGTAAATTAAGAGGTCCATTTAGTAAAGTCAAAATCAAAAGCTGCAGTTACCACATGATTAACTTTCCTACTTATTTAAGAAGAGCCTATGCAGGAGATATCTCGTGAATAAAAACATTTGAATGAAGTGACAGTAAAGTTGGATTCACACTCTAAAGGGCCCTACACATGGGGGGTCATTCCGAGTTGTTCGCTCGTTATTTTTTTGTCGCAACGGAGCGAATAGTCGCTAATGCGCATGCGCAATGTCCGCAGTGCGACTGCGCTAGGTAAATTTGCTATGCAGTTTGGAATTTTACTCACGGCATTACGAGGTTTTTTCTTCGTTCTGGTGATCGTAATGTGATTGACAGGAAGTGGGTGTTTCTGGGCGGAAACTGGCCGTTTTATGGGAGTGTGCAAAAAAACGCTACCGTTTCCGGGAAAAACGTGGGAGTGGCTGGAGAAACGGGGGAGTGTCTGGGCGAACGCTGGGTGTGTTTGTGACGTCAAACCAGGAACGACACTGACTGAACTGATCGCAGTGGCAGAGTAAGTCTGGAGCTACTCAGAAACTGCTAAGAAGTGTCTATTCGCAATTCTGCTAATCTTTCGTTCGCAATTTTAATATGCTAAGATTCACTCCCAGTAGGCGGCGGCTTAGCGTGTGCAAAGCTGCTAAAAGCAGCTTGCGAGCGAACAACTCGGAATGACCCCCATTGAGCGATCCGCCACCGAGCTGCCCGACGGCGGATACAACCGACGGGCGATCCGGCGGCGGCGGGGGGGGGGGGGGGGGGGGCAGTGACGGGGGGAGCAAAGTTTCTTCACTCCCCCCGTCACCCGGCTCCATTGAAGTGCAGGCAAATATGGACGAGACCGTCCATATTGGCCTGCATGCACAGGTGACGGGGCACCAGCGATGAACGAGCCTCCACATTCAAAGATATGAACGGTATCTCGTTCACTAATGAACGAGATCGTTCATATCTTTGAGTATTATCGCCCAGTGTGTAGGGCCTATGAGATTATCTGTCCAATCTGGGTAGGTGTAACGAAATGGTTTGAGTGTTATTTGTTATTACCAGATTTTCATTCCAATCCTCCAAATCTGTCAGATAATTGTAGTGTATGCTCGGCTTTAGTAATGCACATAAATGGCATGGAAGTTTTACGGGGGGTACACACGTAGCGATGTATGCTTCATTTCTAAGCAATCTGACTAGAAATGAAGCAATGATAGATCGCTCAGCACATATCTCCCCATGTGTACCCCCCTTTAGGTAATTGGGGAAGGAACACAGGTGCAGGAAATGACCAAACTGGTGATATCTCTGCTACATGTTAGCACTGGTGACTTCAGAACAGTGACCTGGCTGTACAGTAGTTTCTGATCGTCTTGTAACTCCAGCATAATACGCAAACTATTTTATTTTTGTGCACCACCACAAATCCTCCAACTGCAGTGGTTTGACAGATGCAAACCAGAGGGGCATAGCCAGAACTTTGTGGGCCCCATAGCAACATTTTGAAGGGCCCCTGTCCCAATGCTTCTAGAGAGACACTTCTCTGTAGTGCCCTAGTTTATCTTCTGAACCATAGCAGTGCCTTAGTTATGCCTCATAGTAATGTCCTAGTTCACATAATGTCACATTGTAGGGCTGCCAGTACACATTATGCAACACAGTGATCCCCAATTCACATTATGACAGTGTCCCCAGTTCATATTATCCACACTTTACTGCTTCCACTTCATATTGTGCCACATTATAGTGTCCCAGTTTATATTTTGCAACATTGTAATGCCCTCCCGTTCATTATATACCACATTACTAAGAGCAGGTCCAGGAGCATAATTAGGTATATTGCAGACCCCAAGGAAAAAGTTTGTAAGAGCCCCTATCTATCACCCAATGGTGAAAAGTGTATTAACCCATGTAACTATGACAGGGAAGGTGGCCCCTCTCAGCTCTGTGCCCCATAGCAGCTGTACCCCCCTGCACCTATGGTAGCTGCACCCTGTATATAACACATGTAACTGTGACAGGGAAGATGGCCCCTCTCAGCTCTGGGCCCCATAGCAGCTGTACTCCCTGCACCTATGGTAGCTGCACCCTGTATATAACACATGTAACTGTGACAGGGAAGATGGCCCCTCTCAGCTCTGGGCCCCATAGCAGCTGTACTCCCTGCACCTATGGTAGCTACACCCTGTATATAACACATGTAACTGTGACAGGGAAGGTGGCCCCTCTCAGCTCTGTTCCCCATAACAGCTGTACTGCCTGCATCTATGGTAGCTACACCCTGTATATAACACATGTAACTGTGACAGGGAAGGTGGCCCCTCTCAGCTCTGGGCCACATAGTAGCTGCACTCCCTGCACCTATGGTAGCTACACCCTGTATATAACACATGTAACTGTGACAGGGAAGGTGGCCCCTCTCAGCTCTGGGCCCCATAGCAGCTACACTCCCTGCACCTATGGTAGCTACACCCTGTATATAACACATGTAACTATGACAGGGAAGGTGGCCCCTCTCAGCTCTGGGCCCCATAGCAGCTGTACTGCCTGCACCTATGGTAGCTACACCCTTTATATAACACATGTAACTGTGACAGGGAAGGTGACCCCTCTCAGCTCTGTTCCCCATAGCAGCTGCACTACCTGCACCTATGGTAGCTACACCCTGTATATAACACATGTAACTGTGACAGGGAAGGTGACCCCTCTCAGCTCTGTTCCCCATAGCAGCTGCACTACCTGCACCTATGGTAGCTACACCCTGTATATAACACATGTAACTGTGACAGGGAAGGTGGCCCCTCTCAGCTCTGGGCCACATAGTAGCTGCACTCCCTGCACCTATGGTAGCTACACCCTGTATATAACACATGTAACTGTGACAGGGAAGGTGGCCCCTCTCAGCTCTGGGCCACATAGTAGCTGCACTACCTGCACCTATGGTAGCTACACCCTTGTATATAACACATGTAACTGTGACAGGAAGGTGGCCCCTCTCAGGTCTGAGCCCCATAGCAGCTGCACTCCCTGCACCTATGGTAGCTACACCCTGTATATATAACACATGTAACTATGACAGGGAAGGTGGCCCCTCTCAGGTCTGAGCCCCATAGCAGCTGCACTCCCTGCACCTATGGTAGCTACACCCTGTATATAACACATGTAACTGAGACAGGGAAGGTGGCCCCTCTCAGCTCTGGGCCCCATAGCAGCTGCACTGCCTGCACCTATGGTAGCTACACCCTTGTATATAACACACGTAACTGTGACAGGGAAGGTGGCCCCTCTCAGCTCTGGGCCCCATAGCAGCTGCACTGCCTGCACCTATGGTAGCTACACCCTTGTATATAACACATGTAACTGTGACAGGGAAGGTGGCCCCTCCCAGCTCTGGGCCACATAGCAGCTGCACTCCCTGCACCTATGGTAGCTACACCCTGTATATAACACATGTAACTGTGACAGTGAGGGTGACCCCTCTCAGCTCTGGGCCCCATAGCAGCTGCATTCCCTGCACCAATGGTAGCTACACCCTGTATATAACACATGTAACTGTGACAGGGAAGGTGGCCCCTCTCAGCTCTGGGCCCCATAGCAGCTGCACTGCCTGCACCTATGGTAGCTACACCCTGTATATAACACATGTAACTGTGACAGGGAAGGTGGCCACTCTCAGCTCTGGGCCCCATAGCAGCTGCACTCCCTGCACCTATGGTAGCTACGCACTTGGCAACACATTTTCTACTTGGAGCAGTGGGACAATATTTATGTCCTGCACTGTGTATATGTAGATGGGGGACAGCGTCTATGTACTGCACTGTGTACATGTAGATGGGGGACAGCGTCTATGTACTGCACTGTGCGTATGTAGATGGGGGACAGCGTCTGTTAGCGGTGGCCAACCTGCGGCTCTCGAGCCGCATGCAGTTGTTTCATCTTCAGCATGCGGCTCGGTTGGCACCTGGCCACCGCTGCCCGACACATCCAGCACACACACTTTATTATTATCCTTTATTTATATGGCGCCACAAGGGTTCCGCAGCGCCCAATTACAGAGTACATAAACAAATAATCAAACATGAAAACAGCAACTTACAGTTGATGATAGTATAGGACAAGTACAGGGTAAATACACATAGTTACATCAGCAGATGACACTGGAATAAGTATCAGGTGGCAGAAGACTGCTGGACGTGGTACAGTTGAAGATTATTAAAGTAAGACAAAGGATAAGCACATGAGGGAAGAGGGTCCTACTCGTGAGAGCTTACATTCTAAAGGGGAGGGGTAGACAGACAGGGGTGACACAGATGGGGTACATAGAGAGCGTAGAACACACTTCTTAGTCTATTCTCCAGCGCCGGTGTCTATTTTCAATTCGGCGCAGGCCCATTAGCCAATCAAAGCTAGCGGACCGGCAGCTAAAGCTCCTGATTGGCTGCCAGACTGCGAGCTTTGATTGGGTCACGGACTGGCACCTAATTGAATATAGACACCGCCGCCGGAGACTGAGGGTCAGGAGAGACGCACGCTGTGCTCTCCTCCCCTCACACACAACAGCAGCAGCGCTGTGAGCACAACTTGGGGGAGGCACTGTGGGGACATGTGTATCTGGCACTGGGAGCATATCTGTATCTGGCACTGGGGACATATCTGGCACTGTGGGGGCATGTATATCTGGCACTGTGGGGCATATATGTATCTGTCACTCTGGGGCATATACAGTATGTATTTGGCACTGTGGGGCATATATGTATCTGGCACTATGGCGCATATGTGTATCTGGCACTGTGGGCCATATATGTATCTGGGACTGTGGGGACATGTGTATCTGGCACTGGGGGAATATATGTATCTGGCACTGTGGGGGCATGTGTATCTGGCACTGGGGGAATATCTGGCACTGTGGGGACATGTGTATCTGGCACTGGGGGCATATCTGGCACTGTGGGGACGTGTATCTGGCACTGGGGGAATATCTGGCACTGTGGGGACATGTGTATCTGGCACTGGGGGCATATCTGGCACTGTGGGGACATGTGTATCTGGCACTGGGGGCATATCTGGCACTGTGGGGACATGTGTATCTGGCACTGTGGGGACATGTGTATCTGGCACTGGGGGAATATATGTATCTGGCACTGTGGGGGCATGTGTATCTGGCACTGTGGGGACATGTGTATCTGGCACTGTGGGGACATGTGTATCTGGCACTGTGGGGACATGTGTATCTGACACTGGGGGAATATATGTATCTGGCACTGTGGGGGCATGTGTATCTGGCACTGTGGGGACATGTGTATCTGGCACTGGGGGAATATATGTATCTGGCACTGTGGGGGCATGTGTATCTGGCACTGGGGGAATATATGTATCTGGCACTGTGGGGGCATGTGTATCTGGCACTGTGGGGCATATATGTGTATGGCACTGTGGGGCATATATGTATTTGGCACTGTGGGGCATATATGTACCTGGCACTGTGGGATATATGTGTACCTGGCACTGTCGGGGCATGTGTATCTGGCACTGTGGGGGCATGTGCATCTGGCACTGGGGGAATATATGTATCTGGCACTGTGGGGACATGTGTATCTGGCACTGGGGAATATATGTATCTGGCACTGTGGGGACATGTGTATCTGGCACTGGGGGAATATATGTATCTGGCACTGTGGGGACATGTGTATCTGGCACTGGGGGAATATAGTATCTGGCACTGGTGGGACATGTGTATCTGGCACTGTGGGGCATGTGTATCTGGCACTGGGGGAATATATGTATCTGGCACTGTGGGGACATGTGTATCTGGCACTGGGGGAATATATGTATCTGGCACTGTGGGGACATGTGTATCTGGCACTGTGGGGACATGTGTATCTGGCACTGGGGGAATATATGTATCTGGCACTGGTGGGACATGTGTATCTGGCACTGTGGGGCATGTGTATCTGGCACTGGGGGCATATATGTATCTGGCACTGTGGGGACATATGTGTAACTGGCACTGTGGGGGCATATATGTATCTGGCACTGTGGAGGCACCCATTTTCTTATATGTATGTGGCACTGTACTGGGGCATTATATATATGTGGCACTGTACAACATAACTTAAAACGGGGTTATGACACAAGGTCATACTCCTACTAATGTCATACCAAAAGGTGTGCGCACAAAAATGGGGTGTGGCTTTGTGACAACTTGGCCACACCCGCATTCTTGCGCACGCATGATAGTGGCTCTTGCCCTTGCCTACAGATCTTTTCTGGCTCTTTGCCTCTGCCTGGTTGGCCATCCCTGGTCTATGTCATGCACTGTGTATATGTGGATGGGGGACAGCGTCTATGTCATGCACCGTGTATATGTAGATGGGCACAGCATCTATGTCATGCACCGCGTATATGTGGATGGGGGACAGCGTCTATGTCATGCACCGTGTATATGTAGATGGGGGACAGTGTATATGTCATGCACCGCGTATATGTAGATGGGGGACATTGTCTATGTCATGCACCGAGTATATGTGGATGGGGGACAGCGTCTATGTCATGCACCGAGTATATGTGGATGGGGGACAGCGTCTATGTCATGCACCGAGTATATGTGGATGGGGGACAGCGTCTATGTCATGCACCGTGTATATGTAGATGGGGGACAGCGTCTATGTCATGCACCGCGTATATGTAGATGGGGGACATTGTCTATGTCATGCACCGAGTATATGTGGATGGGGGACAGCGTCTATGTCATGCACCGAGTATATGTGGATGGGGGACAGCGTCTATGTCATGCACCGAGTATATGTGGATGGGGGACAGCGTCTATGTCATGCACCGTGTATATGTAGATGGGGGACAGCGTCTATGTCATGCACCGCGTATATATAGATGGGGGACACTGTCTATGTCATGCACCGCGTATATATAGATGGGGGACACTGTCTATGTCATGCACCGAGTATATGTGGATGGGGGACAGCGTCTATGTCATGCACCGCGTATATGTAGATGGGGGACATTGTCTATGTCATGCACCGTGTATATGTAGATGGTGGACAGCGTCTATGTCATGCACCGCGTATATGTAGATGGGGGACATTGTCTATGTCATGCACCGTGTATATGTAGATGGGGGACAGCGTCTATGTCATGCACCGCGTATATGTAGATGGGGGACATTGTCTATGTCATGCACCGTGTATATGTAGATGGGGGACAGCGTCTATGTCATGCACCGCGTATATGTAGATGGGAGACATTGTCTATGTCATGCACCGTGTATATGTAGATGGTGGACAGCGTCTATGTCATGCACCGTGTATATGTAGATGGGGGACAGCGTCTATGTCATGCACCGCGTATATGTAGATGGGGGACATTGTCTATGTCATGCACCGTGTATATGTAGATGGTGGACAGCGTCTATGTCATGCACCGCGTATATGTAGATGGGGACATATAGATGACGGATGCAGCATCGGATCGCTAAAAGAGACTATCGTGTGACTTACAGCATCTATGGAGCCGCCCATCGCAAAGGCCAGGAAATCTCCATCCTACGACAGGATCCCTGTTCTCCTTTCTCCGCCTAAACGGTGGCAACACTGTTCCACTTTGGGTAACGGACCCCGTCACTGCCCCCTCCCGGCCCTCCAAACATCGCACGACCCATTCGTGCACACACAGACTACGTCTTCCACACACGCAAATGTAAACAACATCGGTACTCTGTGCATAAAGTAGCAGCAGTGACTGGACCTGAGTAACCCCCAATGATTTTATATACACACACACTGTATAGACCAGGGGGTAGGCTGCTGTGGAACTATACATCCCAGCATGTCCTGTCACAGTTTTGGTATGCCATAACAGCAAAACTGTGGCAGGCCATGCTGGGATGTGTAGTCCCACAGCAGCCTCACTCCGATAGAGTGTAAGCTTGCAAGCAGGGCCCTCCTACCTCTCTGTCTGTCTGTTTTTACCCAGTTTTGTTCTATTACTGTTGTTCTAATTGTAAATCGCACAGGAATATGCTGCTATATAAGGAACTGCTGATAAATAAATACAAAATATACACACTGTGCTCTGTATGCAGGTGAGCAGCTGGGGAGCGCGCTCCTCTGTCTCCATGGTAACTGTCAGTCACTACTGCACCATGTGACCACAGCTTGCTCTTTAAAGGTGACGTCATGACGCAGCGACCTATGCCCCGCCCCCCGGTCGCCGCCCCCCATCACAGAGACGGAAGCCGGCTGGGTCCGGGAAAGTCCTGGGAGCTCCCGGAGAGCGGAATGGGCGACTCCAAGGTGAAGGTGGCCGTGCGGATCCGGCCGGTCAGCAAGCGAGGTGAGCCGGCCAGTGTGAGTGACACCTGGGAGTGTGAGTGACGGCCTGGCTTGGAGACGTCTGTGAGTGTGAGTGACAGCCATGCTGAGTGACACTTGGGAGTGTGAGTGACACTTGGGACAATGAGCGACAGCCCTGCTGAGAGACACATGGGAGTGTGAGTGACACTTGGGACAATGAGTGACACTTGGGAGTGTGAGTGTCTGGCTGAGTGACAATTGGGAGTGAGTGTGTCTGGCTGAGTGACACTTGGGAGTGTGAGTGACAGTCTGGCTGAGTGACACTTGGAAGTGTGAGTGACAGTCTGGCTGAGTGACACTTGGAAGTGTGAGTGACAGTCTGGCTGAGTGACAATTGGGAGTGTGAGTGACAGTCTGGCTGAGTGACAATTGGGAGTGTGAGTGACAGTCTGGCTGAGTCACAATTGGGAGTGTGAGTGACACTTGGGAGTGTGAGTGACGGTCCTGCTGAGAGACACATGGGAGTGTGAGTGACGGCCTGGCTTGGAGACGTCTGGGAGTGTGAGTGACAGTCATGGTGAGTGACACTTGAGTATGTGAGTGACACTTGGGACAATAAGTGACAGCCCTGCTGAGTGACACTTGGGTCTGTGAGTAACACTTGGGATTGTGAGTGACAGTCTGGCTGAGTGAGACTTGGGAGTATTGAGTGACAGTCCGGGTGAGTGACACTTGGGTCTATGAGTGACACTTGGGAGTGTGAGTGACAGTCTGGCTGAGTGACACTTGGTAGTGCGAGTGACACTTGTGAGTGACAGTCTGGCTGAGTGACACTTGGGAATGTGAGTGACACTTGGGTTTATGAGTGACACTTGGGAGTGTGAGTGACAGTCTGGGTGAGTGACACTTGGGTCTGTGAGTGACACTTGGGAGTGCGAGTGACAGTCTGGCTGAGTGACACTTGGTAGTGCGAGTGACAGTCTGGCTGAGTGACACTTGGGTCTGTGAGTGACAGTCTGGCTGAGTGACACTTGGTAGTGCGAGTGACACTTGTGAGTGACAGTCTGGGTGAGTGACACTTTGGACTGTGAGTAAAAGTCTGGCTGAGTGACACTTCGGACTGTGAGTGACGCTTGGGTGATATCAGGGAGTGTGAGTGACAGCCATGCTGAGTGACACTTGGGACTGTGAGTGACACTTGAGTGATATCTGGGAGTGTGAGTGATGCGCTGTGTGACTGCCTGCCATCCCCTCACCTGTGTGCCTTGCTGGGACTCCCAGTGATGGGGGTAACCCTGTCTGGCTGGCGCTGTTAATAGGTGGCACATCTCTATGAGCACGTCCTGGACCTGGCATGAGAGAGGGATAAGGGATGAATGCCATAGCATGAGGGCTGGGGATGTGCCAGGGAACCACGTGTCCAGTGTAATGTCACCCGGTGCTGTAAATAATCCAGTGCCCGTAGATCTGGTTACACAGGTGCATGCGGAATGTCTGCCATTGTTTTCTACATGTAATTAGTTGAGACCAGATGACCATGTAGAACTCGTGAAGCCGTTGCCTTGTCACCTGTCATTCTGCCCGTCCTCCCAGGTGCCATTGTTAAAGGAACACGTCCCCCCTCGCCCACTGAGCGTTCACCTGCTGCCCCCTCCTCCCTTCCTGCTATTGTCAAATTAGCGTGTTACGTTATTACAGACCGGTGTCCCTCTCTTTGATGAAATAGAGACCACATGCAGTGTGCGGCCCTCTGATGGCGTATCGGGTGGCCTGTCACTGGGCTCAGAAGCTCTATCTTCTTGCTAGGACTGAAACCTGAAACACTGTGTGTGGCGGATGGATTTGGAGTGATTCTGTTACGCACTTGCCAAACTAGTATAGTTGTCAGTTTGTGGGTCTGTGGCTGATGTCGGACATGCTGGGGTTTGTAGTCCATATGCAGCAGGTTGCGCAGGGCTTTTATCCGAGTTAAGAGAAATGCCTCGGGGCATTGATGGCAGAGGAGGGGGAATCCTGCTTCACAGCGTGCACAATGGGCGTCAGTAAGAGGCGGTGTCAGCTGTGCGGCATCTCTGATAATTGCACACATCATACAAGGTGTTACGCAAAGCAGGCTCTGGATGTTTGTCCACACAGAGAAATGCACAGCTACAAATGTGTTTTACAAAAATAGAATATCTCCGTCACTTTACCCCATACTGTGCTTTCACTGTGCTGAGATGGTGTGAATATTGGTGTATGCACATGGTGTCGATATGGTATATTCTGGTGGCACAGTGGCTTGCGTTCCCTGGAGGGCCAGTGGCTTGCGTTCCCTGGAGGGCCAGTGGCTTGCGTTCCCTGGAGGGCCAGTGGCTTGCGTTCCCTGGAGGGGCAGTGGCTTGCGTTCCCTGGAGGGGCAGTGGCTTGCGTTCCCTGGAGGGGCAGTGGCTTGCGTTCCCTGGAGGGGCAGTGGCTTGCGTTCTCTGGTGGCGCAGACACTTTGATGTTTTTTGCAGTCCCCTAATATCCATATACAAATGGCCATGTATACAGTAAAGTGAAACTGATACTGGATTGGCTAATACCCATGTCTTGCATCTTATCAGTGCACTCTTGTAGTATCTGGGCAATATCACCAAACCAAAGAGTAATGTAAAGAGATTGGTTATTTATTTACTAACCTATATATATTTCCTGTATGCACTTATTTTATATGCTGATGTGAATAGTGTCGCTTAAACTAAGAGCTCTGTAATGAAAGGGTAATAGCCACTGCTGGCTACATGGACTCTGGGCTGGAGAGCAGTTGCATACAGCGCCCTCACACTTGCAGGCTAGCGGCGGTACTGCAGCTCCCTGGTGATTTTTCTGTTGCAATAAAGAGTATTCTCCTGCACAAGTCTTGTGACTGACCAGTGCGATGGGCAGAAGTGTGCACAGCGGAGACCGTCCGCTTCTTGTGAATGGGCGTGCTTGCCGGGTTATTTTCCCGTGTCAGTCAGTGCAGAACCAACATCCTCTAGCTGGTGACTCCCCATGACCTCAGCTGTGTCTCACAATGCTCGTCATTCAGCTGCGTGTCTGCAAACTGTCACACAGTGATGTGTAATGAATCCCGACTTATTTATAATTGTTGGGAGCGTGCAGAAAAATCTGAGCAATTTTTAGGGCTGTCCTAGGCCGTCCTAAACTGATGTGTTTGTGTGTTATGTATTTTACTAACCTTTATGTATATAGCGGCAACATATTCTGTTGTGAGTTTTATTGTCTGATAATGGCATTCTCTTTAACGATCACATATATTCAGAACATCTCTGGAATACGCACTGCCTGGTACTGCTTTATCACAGTAAAGTGTGTATACACTGCCATCGGAGACAAATGTGCGAGACATTATTCGTGAGAATGCAGAATGTCAATTCACCGGTGCCTCGTGCCTCAGTGATGTCGCTAGTTCCTGTTTTGGTGTGCATTATTCGTCTGGTTCTCCCCCGTCCATCCTTTCCAAATACTTTTACAAATAAAAGTTATATTCAGCTTCATTTTTGGGGTGTGTTACATCTCCCCAATAAAGACCCAAGTACGTCAATGGCTCATAGAGGTCAGTAATGACGTATAAGCACCAAAGGTGACAGCCAGGTTCCTGATTGGTCTAGCACAGCATCCATCCAATCAGAAGACGTCATCTCCACGCGGCATCTTCTTGTCCCATTAATCTCCAGCAGGGGTCGCCTTTTGAGTAAGTGTGTATCACCCCTGCATTGAGATACCCCATGGTACATATATAGGGGTAATGGGGCTGAGGTGCATACCTCTGAGGCACTATAAAACCTTCTTCGGAAGTTACTTATACAACCGGTGCAGTGTTAACTGTTCAAAAATAGTTTCTGGAACCCGTAGTGGCTATTTAGAGGTTTGTTTGTTTTTTTTCTTCAAAATATTTTATTGGACATTCACAAAAAATATAAGCATATATTACAGTATACAGCAACTTAAGGTGATAACAGCGGATCAACATGGCACAATAGAAAAATAAGCATCAATGGTCAGGCAAAGGAAGAAAAGAGTTACAAACTGTCAGTGTCACAATTCCTAGAAAGGGGGGTGACCTAGGATAAGCAATTCAAGATTGTACCAAGTGGTAAGTTTTACAGCCTGTCGAAGGGGGGTTTTGATGGTATCATCGAGCGTCTGTACATAAGGGAGCCAAATATCAACGAATTTCTCAATTTTACATTCTTTATCAATAGACATCTCAAGCCACTCCATGGGGTCAATTCTATTCGGCAACTAAAGAATAGCGCCGGGAATTAGCTCCCGACGCTATTCAATTCTGCTACTAGTTGCCCGCAATTGTCGGGAATTCTTCTCTCATCCCCGGGGGATGAGAGAAGAAACCCGACAAAAGTGCTGCCTCGCGGCCGGCGCGAGGCTGATTCTGTCGGGAATCAGCCTCGCGCCGGGTAGTTAAGTCGGAGAATGCCCGTTCTCCCGACAAAACTACCTGTTAAGTCGGCGAGAACGTGACATCGCCGACTTAACTTTAGCTGAATTGAATAGCGTCGGGAGCTAATTCCCGGCGCTATTCTTTAGTTGCCGAATAGAATTGACCCCCATATGAAATAGGTATGATAACCTTGGCAATAACAAAGTTAGGGACAATGAATCAGTAGCTATCCATTGTGACAGGATAGCCTTTTTGCTTGCAGCTGCTATTTTGGTCAACAGCCTGCGCTGGCCAAGGGACAACCCAGGCATTGAAGATTGACAGTGGACGTCCCAAATAGCCCATTCAGGGGTGGCCACCACATCGATATGCAGTTTATTTTTAACATAGTTTTGTACTAAATCCCAGAACTTGAGGACTTCAGGACAGCTCCAAAAACAGTGATATATATCTGCCTCAGGCGCTCCGCATTTAAAACATTTGGAGTCAGGAGCCGTACCCATTTGGAATCGTAATTTCGGTGTAATATAGGAGCGATGTAATATTTGGTAGTTCATTTCAGCATATGAGGCTGACGAGAGAGTTTTGTTAAATGCTGTGAACATATCAGATGTGGTAATAGTTGGGAAGTCCACTGCCCATTTAGTCAGTCCTGATTGTGTAGTTTCCCAGTCTATGATTCTTTTGAGAAACGTATAAAGAAAGGCCGTAGAATAGTGAACCTTAGGTGTGGCTTGTAGAACGACATCCAAATTGTCAGTTTTGTCTTGTACTGTCATTGTGGCTAATGATTTGTGAAGATAGCTACGAATCTGAAAGTATGCAAATAGTGGGATTGGAAGTTGTGGAAACCTCTCGCAAAGAGTAGAATATGTGCACATCTGGTAGGTGTCTTGGTCAATCAACTGATACAGTAATCTAATGTCTTGATTTGTCAGAGCAACCAGCGTGTTATGTATGGTCGTCATGCGAAAATAGAGGTTTGGTTTTAATATCTAAGCTGTAAAACCATATCTGGGTGCTGAGTATTACAGAAGCTTTATTATGTGGATATTGGTTCATCCATCAATACCTTGTAAGAGAGAATTAAGCAATTTTAGGTGTTTTTTTTTTTAAATGTACATATTCATTATGTGACATTTTCCAGGTATATATAGACCTAATTAATGACTGTATTACAGGCCGGTACGGTGAGTCAGTCAGTAAATACTGTATACGGCGTGGCGCCGGATGGAGCGACCAGACTTAAATGACTTACAAGTCCGGGTTGCGATTAAGTCTGTTTGTGTCAGCTAAGGAACATGTAGCCAGAGCCCTGTGGAAATACCATCAGATACATCTATCCACCCGCTGGTAATGGGTTATTTGTGTGTATTCTGGCACAGGAACCCCGATGGGCGGTGCTTACATTTTCTTTGCGTGAGTGCGTTGGTCAGTAAAGCAGAGGGTTGTGTTGGCGAGCCGAGGAGAGTCCTAAACTGGTCCGGCAGAACTATGAGCCTAATTCAGACCTGATCACAAAAGCAAAATGTATCTCTAATGGGCAAAGCCATGTGCACTGCAGGGGGGGGGGGGGGGGGCATTTTTACACTGCAATTTAGATTTCAGTTTGAACAGACTCCACCCAAATCTAATAGGCCCTACACACTGGCCGATCCGCCGCCGAGATGCCCGACGGCGGGGGGGCAGTGACGGGGGGACTGAAGTTTCTTCACTCCCCCCGTTACCCGGCTGCATTGAAGTGCAGGCAAATATGGACGAGATCGTCCATATTGGCCTGCATGTACAGCCGACGGGGCACCAGCGATGAACGAGCGCGGGGCCGCGCTTCGTTCATCGCTGGAGCCTCCACACTGCACGATATGAACATTATCTCGTTCATTAATGAACGAGATCGTTCATATCGGGCAGTCATGTCGGCCAGTGTGTAGGGCCCATTACTCTCTCTGCACATGTTACATCTGCCTCACCTGCACTGCACATGGTTTTGCCCATTAGAGGAAGACTTTTGCTTTTGCGATCCATGCTGAAATAGGCCCGATGTTCTCAGTGTCCAGCTGATCAACGTTTTCTTCTATCCAGTACTTCTATGTCCGTGAATCATCTTGTTTTTTTCTCTACTGCACAGGTTCTCAAACTCGGTCCTCGGGACCCCACACAGTGCATGTTTTGCAGGTAACCCAGTAGGTGCACAGGTGTATTAATTACTCACTGACACATTTCAAAAGGTCCACAGGTGGAGCGAATTATTTCACTTGCGATTCTGTGAGGTGACCTGCAAAACATGCACCGCGTGGGGTCCTGAGGACCGAGTTTGAGAACCTGTGCTCTACTGGTTTATTTGAAAGTCCCCCCCCTGTGGTTTTGTAGAGTCTGTTGCTGTGTGGAACATGGGTACTCCCTTGTCTGAGTGTTGCTTCCTACAAAAAAAAAAATGCTTGGGAAAGCCAGGTATTCTGCTGTAATCCTTAGGAATTAGGCCACTGCGACACCTTTTCTGTCAGCTCATTTCAGCTACGGAACAGCGAGATTTGGAAGCGGTTTCGTGTCCGTGACACAAGGACCAATCGCAATCGGCCTGTACAGCTTTCACCATGAGAAAGCCATGATCATCCCGTTGGTAGCTGATGATTGATCTGTCCGTTTGGGGCCAAGTTTGGCAAAATTGACCAACTTGTTTGACAAAATCTGCACCCTTACAACCAGTTTACCGGAGCCCTGGATTGAATGCAGAACTATTATCTAGTGTGGCAGGCTGTTGTGTAAGGTCCTTATGAAGATTGAGGGGTAGAGGCCAAAACTGATTTATTCTTTTTCAATATCCCTATACGAGAGGTTTGGCATAAGCTTGAAAACAACATTTATAATGTTTACAAATACCAGATTTAGGAGAGAATTTAATCAGCCACAGGGTTTACCCGCAGTTAATTGCTCTGCCCTGAGCAGTCAATCAGAAGCCAGAGGGTGCACTTAACGCAGATATTTCCGCGCAACCTCAGGGGCTGCAAGGACAAATCTGCAGCAAATGCTCCCTCTGGGATTTAGCTGCATAGTAACACCGCCGATAATTGGATCTGCCTCTAAAGGCTCATACACATTAGACGATGTCGCTCTGTGAGCGACATCGTCTAACGTTTCCCCCTCCCGGGCCGGCCGGTCGGCGGCCGCCTGTACGCACTGAGCGATATGACCGCTCATATCGCTCAGTGACGTCACGCCCCCGCCAGCCCTGCAAGAAGGTCGTGGACGACAGTCCACATCCTTCATGCATGCCTGACCGACAGCGACGATCGTTGCCGACCCGCGGGGCCGCGCATCGGTCGTCGCTGGCGGCATACACACTTAACGATATAATGAGCGACGTCGCTCAAGGAGGGGGAAAATGAGCGACGTCGCTCATTATATCGTTAAGTGTGTATGGACCTTTATACATAAATGATTAGGGTTCCGGTCAGTATTTTGGTGAAACAAAATATTTTGCTCTTATCAAAAGACAATTCCCGTCCAGCATTGCTAAAGTGCCAACCATTCACTAAGCGCTGTATACGGGCATTCTGTACTGGACAGGGGCACTTTAGAAAATACACAACAAATGACGCCAATGCAAAAACACCCATATTCTACTTTATGTCAACTACAAGGGGGAGATTTGTTAAAGCTTCTAAACCAGATAAGTGGAGTTGTTGCCCATAGCAACCAATCCGATTCTGTAATGTTCTAGAATAGAGAAATGATAGCTAAAAGTTGTTTAATTTTTAGAAGCGTAAAAAAAAAACCCGTAAGGGTGCTTGTTTCAGACAACCCCCCCCCCAAAAAAAACAAAAAACTATTGAATCATCCAAGGACTACTGTTGGTGAGACATATGACAAAGGGGTGGATTTACTAAAACTTGTAAGATGGAAATATGGAGATGTTGCTCATAGCAACCAATCAGATTCTAGCTTTCATTCATCCAGTACCTTCTAGAAAGTGACAGCTCAAATCTGATTGGCTACTATGGCCAACACAGCCACTTATTTATTTATTTATTTATTTATTTATTTTTTAAGAGGCTTTAAGTGAATCTATCCCAAGATTTCTTCCATCTTTCATAATAAATTTGCACCTAGGGGGCGCTGCTTCTTCGGACTATGGGGTCAATGTACTAAGGGGGTCATTCTGACCCATTCACACGCAGCGGTGCAAATGGGTCGGAAATGCGCATGCGCGGCGACGCATTGCGCACGTGCGTCGGTGCCTGGCGGGCAACGCCGCCGCCAGTGACAAATGTGATCGCAGCGGCGATCGCAAGAAGATGGGCAGGTGGGAGGTGTTCCGGGGCGGATACTCACCGTTTCCAGCTGTTTTCGGGGAGTGGTAAGAAGAACGCAGGCGTGGTCAGAAGAACGGAGGGCGGATATCTGACGTCAAAGCCGGGACCTGCATCGCTGGATCCGTCGCACAGGGTAAGTAGGTCCAGGGCTAGTCTTGTTTTGAGGGAAACTTTTTTAGCATATCAGATCGCATCCCTGCTAAGCTAAAATACACTCCCCCATAGGCGGAGATTAGTTGTTCGCACCAGCAGCAAAAAGTTGCTACGTGCGATCAATTTGGAATGAGGGCCAAAGCCTTGGAGAAAGAGAAAGTACCAGCCAATCAGCTCGTAACGGTCATGTGCTGTGTTTGAAAAATGACAGGAGCTGATTGGCTGGAACTTTATCTCCGTCCACTTTTTCTCTCTCCAAGCTTAGTAAATAGACCCAATGTCTACTGTTTTATTTTACTCCATATTGTGTCCCAGTTTCCTTTAAACCAGTTCATTTTTTTTTTTTTTTGCACAGAATCTTGCTGTCCTAATCCCCATGTCACTATCTGCAATAGACGCCTGTCATTTGTTTTACTGGCGACCAAACTAAAGTCTACGCGTCAGGTGGAGTTCATGCCCAGATGAAAGACTTCAGCTTACTTTGAAACAAGGCTGCCTGTTCCGTTTGGGCCTCGGTGGCCTCTATAGAAGTATTTTTATGACCTTTAGTCAAAGTGACATCTGACGTTAATTTAAAAAAAAAAAATAATAATAATAGAAAACTTAAATCAGCCTTGATCATCAAAAACATACTTCAACTGCAGAGCCGTGCCTGGCGTGTTACTGGAGTTTTCACACCTAAATGGAATAATAACCAATAAAATAAAAAAGCCTATGGAACTTGTATGGGTTTGACAGTCTTGGAGCCTGTTGAACGCCTGCTGCCGCGTCTCAGTCACTGACGGGCGTGGGGTGGTCTCTACGGCTGCAGTTCCCTTTCCATTCAAGGCGATATGATTCACCCTACAGCTTATCCAAATAACTTTTTAGGGCATTCAGTTCTGCTATCCGTTGTTATTCTGCCACAGGCAAGGTGTGAAATAGAGGTTAGACCTCAGCCGTGACCCCGTGCCTCACTATAATAATAAGCCGGGATTAGATATCTGATATGACTGTGCGGCTTTGATCGCCAGACACTTTCATCGTATTAAATTCCAAGGTAACAAGACGTATGACATGGGGTGCAGTACGGCAGATAGTCTTTCTGGCATTGATAAAACGCGCCTCGGGGAACTCCCCACATAGCGGAACCTGAGGATGGTATATAAACACAATTTACTTATCCACAAAAAAAAGAAATCAGAATTTCTCAATAAGAAACGTTTGGCCTAGGGGTGCCGTGAAAAACTCTTAGTACTCTATGGCGTCGTCGTGATTCAAAAAAGTTTGGGAACCACTGCCTAATGCTAACACAAAACCGACGTTATGACATTGTTGACGTTCTGCAGGTGATGACTTGATGTTGACATTTAACTGTGTCGTTATGAATGTCGACATTTTGGTCGCAGACTTTGTGACCGCAAACCGGCCGCCAGGCTATTCTGTTGCTTGGATATAATATAATACTATCGGTGTCGCCTGTTCTGTTGCGTTATTTGCTTTTTCTTGCTCGCATATCCCCTTCTCCCCGCAGAGCACTCCTGATCTGTGCTAAGGGAAGTAATATGGAGGGGGAGGGGGTGGTGCCTTTTAAAGTTTACCGTCTTATACGTGTCAGACTCAACACTGCAATAGAGAGGAACCATGGCAGCTTTGCTGTGCCCTGTAATAGACAGGAGCCTGGCATTCTCATTCTGCCCAGTGCAGCAGTGGATGGGAGCCTGGTGCTGTGCCCAGTACTGCAGTGGATGGGTGCCTGGCACTGTGCCCAGTGGATGGGTGCCTGGCACTGTGCCCAGTGCAGCAGTGGATGGGTGCCTGGCGCTGTGCCCGGTGCTGCAGTGGATGGGAGGCTGGCGCTGTGCCCGGTGCTGCAGTGGATGGGAGCCTGGCACTGTGCCCGGTGCTGCAGTGGATGGGAGCCTGGCACTGTGCCCGGTGCTGCAGTGGATGGGAGCCTGGCACTGTGCCCGGTGCTGCAGTGGATGGGAGCCTGGCACTGTGCCCGGTGCTGCAGTGGATGGGAGCCTGGCACTGTGCCCGGTGCTGCAGTGGATGGGAGCCTGGCACTGTGCCCGGTGCTGCAGTGGATGGGAGCCTGGCACTCTGCCCATTTCTGCAGTGGATGGGAGCCTGGCACTCTGCCCATTGCTGCAGTGGATGGGAGCCTGGTGCTCTTACTCTGCCGAGAGCTGCAATAGACTGGAACTTGGTGAACCCGTGCTGTTAGAGATGCCTGGCAAGCTTGCCCTGTCCTGTCCTGTAATAGAGGGGAGCCTGGCAAGCTTGCCCTGTCCTGTCCTATCCTGTAATAGAGGGGAGCCTGGCAAGCTTGCTCTGTCCTGTCCTGTAATAGAGGGGAGCCTGGCAAGCTTGCTCTGTCCTGTCCTGTAATAGAGGGGAGCCTGGCACGCTTGCTCTGTCCTGTCCTGTAACAGAGGGGAGCCTGGCACGCTTGCTCTGTCCTGTCCTGTAACAGAGAGGAGCCTGGCACGCTTGCTCTGTCCTGTCCTGTAACAGAGGGGAGCCTGGCACGCTTGCTCTGTCCTGTCCTGTAACAGAGGGGAGCCTGGCACGCTTGCTCTGTCCTGTCCTGTAACAGAGGGGAGCCTGGCACGCTTGCTCTGTCCTGTCCTGTAACAGAGGGGAGCCTGGCACGCTTGCTTTGTACTCTTATAGGGGGGAGCCTGGCACGCTTGCCCTGTCCTGTAATAGAGGGGAGCCTGGCCCGCTTGCTCTGTCCTGTACTGTAATAGAGGGGAGCCTGGCACGCTTGCTCTGTCCTGTCCTGTAACAGAGGGGAGCCTGGCACGCTTGCTCTGTCCTGTCCTGTAACAGAGGGGAGCCTGGCACGCTTGCTCTGTCCTGTCCTGTAACAGAGGGGAGCCTGGCACGCTTGCTCTGTCCTGTCCTGTAACAGAGGGGAGCCTGGCACGCTTGCTCTGTCCTGTCCTGTAACAGAGGGGAGCCTGGCACGCTTGCTCTGTCCTGTCCTGTAACAGAGGGGAGCCTGGCACGCTTGCTCTGTCCTGTCCTGTAACAGAGGGGAGCCTGGCACGCTTGCTCTGTCCTGTACTGTAATAGAGGGGAGCCTGGCATGCTTGCTCTGTCCTGTACTGTAACAGAGGGGAGCCTGGCACGCTTGCTCTGTCCTGTAATAGAGGGGAGCCTGGCATGCTTGCTCTGTCCTGTCCTGTAATAGAGGGGAGCCTGGCACGCTTGTCCTGTCCTGTAATAGAGGGGAGCCTGGCACGCTTGCTCTGTCCTGTACTGTAACAGAGGGGAGCCTGGCACGCTTGCTCTGTCCTGTCCTGTAACAGAGGGGAGCCTGGCACGCTTGCTCTGTCCTGTCCTGTAACAGAGGGGAGCCTGGCACGCTTGCTTTGTACTCTTATAGGGGGGAGCCTGGCACGCTTGCTCTGTCGTGTACTGTAATAGAGGGGAGCCTGGCACGCTTGCTCTGTCGTGTACTGTAATAGAGGGGAGCCTGGCACGCTTGCTCTGTCCTGTCCTGTAACAGAGGAGAGCCTGGCACGCTTGCTCTGTCCTGTACTGTAACAGAGGGGAGCCTGGCACGCTTGCTCTGTCCTGTCCTGTAACAGAGGGGAGCCTGGCACGCTTGCTCTGTCCTGTCCTGTAATAGAGGGGAGCCTGGCACGCTTGCTCTGTCCTGTACTGTAACAGAGGGGAGCCTGGCATGCTTGCTCTGTCCTGTAATAGAGGGGAGCCTGGCACGCTTGCTCTGTCCTGTCCTGTAATAGAGGGGAGCCTGGCACGCTTGCTCTGTCCTGTCCTGTAATAGAGGGGAGCCTGGCACGCTTGCTCTGTCCTGTCCTGTAATAGAGGGGAGCCTGGCACGCTTGCTCTGTCCTGTCCTGTAATAGAGGGGAGCCTGGCACGCTTGCTCTGTCCTGTACTGTAATAGAGGGGAGCCTGGCACGCTTGCTCTGTCCTGTACTGTAATAGAGGGGAGCCTGACACTCTTGCTCTGTCCTGTACTGTAATAGAGGGGAGCCTGACACGCTTGCTTTGTCCCGTACTGTAACAGAGGGGAGCCTGGCACGCTTGCTCTGTCCCGGACTGGAATAGACGGAAGCCTGGCATGCTTGCTCTGTCCCGTACTGTAATAGAGGGGAGCCTGGCACGCTTGCTCTGTCCCGTGTTGTAATAGAGGGGAGCCTGGCACACTTGCTGTGTCCCGTGCTGTAATAGAGGGGAGCCTGGCACACTTGCTCTGTAATGTACTGTAATAGAGGGGAGCCTGGCACGCTTGCTCTGTCCTGTGTTGTAATAGAGGGGAGCCTGGCACGCTTGCTCTGTCCTGTGTTGTAATAGAGGGGAGCCTGGCACGCTTGCTCTGTAATGTACTGTAATAGAGGGTAGCCTGGCACGCTTGCTCTGTCCTGTAATAGAGGGGAGCCTGGCACGCTTGCTCTGTTATGTACTGTAATAGATGGGAGCCTGGCACGCTTGCTCTGTCCCGTGTTGTAATAGAGGGGAGCCTGGCACGCTTGCTCTGTCCCGTGTTGTAATAGAGGGGAGCCTGGCATGCTTGCTCTGTCCCGTGTTGTAATAGAGGGGAGCCAGGCACGCTTGCTCTGTCCTGTGTTGTAATAGAGGGGAACCTGGCACGCTTGCTCTGTAATGTACTGTAATAGAGGGGAGCCTGGCACGCTTGCTCTGTCCCGTGTTGTAATAGAGGGGAGCCTGGCACAGTTGTGCGTGAATCCTGCTGTCAGACCTCTGCTGCTGCATTGTGGGGCTGAGCAGTCACTGCTGGGAGAAGGGTGTAGATTTACAGCTGTTAAGAATCTGCAACTTTTGTCTCTTATTCCAGCTCAATTAGGTGTCAGCTGACAGCACGCTGTAAATCGATGTTTGTTTGGAGTGTTTACTGTGGGAAGTCACTGGGAACTTGCACTTCGACTATAGGAGCAGTCTTAGGTGAGCACAGCCTTTGAACACACAGGGAGCTTACAAAGATGCAGTGAGGACACAACAGTGGGATGATGGTGAGCGAGATACCCTCCAGAGCTGGGCTTCCATGCTTGTCCTCCGAGGCCTGCAGGTTAGGTGCTCAGCAGCGCTGAATGTGTCGGCCACCTGCCAGGATTTATACACATTCTGATCCCTCCCCACCTGCGAGGAATGTTACCTGGATTCCAACAGATCTTGTACTTGGCTCCCACTACTGCAGCCCGGTGCTCATGGTGCAAATGAAACCTATAAGTGCATCCATGGTACACTGTTTTTGTTTTGATGGCCTCTTTCAGGCACCACACACTGCCATAGAGGTTTACTTAAGGCCAAGAAAATGATATTAATTGAAGGGTTTACGCCATTAACGTGTATTTAACTTGAGATATTGGGGGTCATTCCGAGTTGATTGCTCGCTAGCTAGTTTTAGCAGCTGTGCAAACGCTATGCCGCCGCCCACTGGGGAGTGTATTTTAGCTTAGCAGAAGTGCGAACGCTTGTGCAGCCGAGCTCTACAAAAAAAGATTGTGCCGTTTCAGAGTAGCTCTGATCCTACTCAGCGCTTGCGATCACTTCAGCCTATTCGTGTCCGGATTTGACGTCACACACCTGCCCAGCGACCGCCCAGACACGCCTGCGTTTTTTCAGACACACCTGCGATTTTCCAAACACTCCCTGAAAACATTCAGTTGACACCCAGAAACGCCCCCATCCTGTCGATCTTCTTACGGCCGTCAGTGCGAAGAAAAACTTCGCTAGAAACTGTGCACAACCACAACGGGCTTTGTACCCGTACGACGCGCGTGCGCATTGTGGAGCATACGCATGCGCAGAAATGCAGTTTTTTCACCTGATCTCTGCGCTGCGAAAATCGGCAGTGAGCGATCAACTCGGAATGACCCCCATTGTGAAGCATCATCTGGGGTTGCACGCATGGCGTAGGCTCGCGTGCATGTAATTTATCCTACGGATGTGCAAGCTGTTTCTGCAGCGCTACAGAGCTGTGGACCAAAGCAGACGGCCGCCGTCACAGCGCAATAGGTTATTATATGACCGCTTGTCTTATAATACCCGGAGATAAAGCCGTTCTCCGTGCAGCCTGCAGCTGGGTTCCAGTCAATGTGTCTGAAATCAGAATGTCCACTTACTTAGAGTGTCGGCTGATAATGTGTTGACCTCCGCAGTGCTGACATGTCCACAGGAACAATGTCGACACACATGCAATTAAGTTTAGGCTGTACTTCGGGTTAGGTTTGGGTTCGTTGTAGGCTGAAATAGTGCCGTCGTCATTCACTGTATCGTACAGTTCCTGAAGCCGGACGAACGCATTGCATGTGACATCTGTGTGCTTGCAGTTATTTCAGAGATCTCTTACTGCACTGATCCGCAGTCACTTGTGTGTTACCTGGTCTACCTCCATATTTGGCACAGAAGCACAGGTATGCGGTCTGTCTCAGCATGAGCTTGGTATGCATTACCTAGGCACGCAAAATTGGCGGCTGAATGCTATTTCCCACATGCAAAGTGCAGCCTCCACAGTGAATGCTGTGTGTGATGACATCACAGCAGCTCTACGCACTGCAATCCCATTCCCCCCTGGTGGCTTTGGTCTTGATTTTTGAAAACTGTCAATTGTGTCAGACGGCAACAAACAAACAAAAAAAAAGTCTGAATATGGGTAAAAGCAAAAACGGTAGTCGCTGGGCTGATTTGCATTAGATCTTCCCTTACAGCCAAACATTATGGGAATGAGCCCCTTTCCCCTTCTCTCCCCTTTCTCTAGAGTCCTCCCTTTTACTCCACAGACCCAGAACCCGCTTTCCAGCTCTCCCTTCTATCCCACCCATCCGCTGTTCTGACTCCTGTGGAAGATTTCCACTCTCCACTGATATTGATGCGGTGCTGGCCGGGAGCTATGGCGCAATAGAGTGCAGTAATACCACGTGAGGACAGGGCTGCATGTGACAGGGGCAGTGACATGATGTGAGGAGAGGAATGGAGGCAGCAGGAAGCCACAGACTGAGAGTTATATAGTGGGAGGAGCAGGGTCCCCAGCAGCACAGAGTATATCAGGAGATGAGTGACGTGTCAGTGAGGAAAGGGCTGCATGTGACAGGGGCAGTGACATGATGTGAGGAGGGGAATGGAGGCAGCAGGAAGCCACAGACTGAGAGTTATATAGTGGGAGGAGCAGGGTCCCCAGCAGCACAGAGTATATCAGGAGATGAGTGATGTGTCAGTGAGGAAAGGGCTGCATGTGACAGGGGCAGTGACATGATGTGAGGAGAGGAATGGAGGCAGCAGGAAGCCACAGACTGAGAGTTATATAGTGGGAGGAGCAGGGTCCCCAGCAGCACAGAGTATATCAGGAGATGAGTGATGTGTCAGTGAGGACAGAGCTGCATGTGACAGGGGCAGTGACATGATGTGAGGAGGGGAATGGAGGCAGCAGGAAGCCACAGACTGAGAGTTATATAGTGGGAGAAGCAGGGTCCCCAGCAGCACAGAGTATATCAGGAGATGAGTGATGTGTCAGTGAGGACAGAGCTGCATGTGACAGGGGCAGTGACATGATGTGAGGAGGGGAATGGAGGCAGCAGGAAGCCACAGACTGAGAGTTATATAGTGGGAGGAGCAGGGTCCCCAGCAGCACAGAGTATATCAGGAGATGAGTGATGTGTCAGTGAGGACAGGGCTGCATGTGACAGGGGCAGTGACATGATGTGAGTAGAGGAATGGAGGCAGCAGGAAGCCACAGACTGAGAGTTATATAGTGGAAGGAGCAGGGTCCCCAGCAGCACAGAGTATATCAGGAGATGAGTGATGTGTCAGTGAGGACAGGGCTGCATGTGACAGGGGCAGTGACATGATGTGAGGAGGGGAATGGAGGCAGCAGGAAGCCACAGACTGAGAGTTATATAGTGGAAGGAGTAGGGTCCCCAGCAGCACAGAGTATATCAGGAGATGAGTGATGTGTCAGTGAGGACAGGGCTGCATGTGACAGGGGCAGTGACATGATGTGAGGAGAGGAATGGAGGCAGCAGGAAGACAGACTGAGAGTTATATAGTGGAAGGAGCAGGGTCCCCAGCAGCACAGAGTATATCAGGAGATGAGTGATGTGTCAGTGAGGACAGGGCTGCATGTGACAGGGGCAGTGACATGATGTGAGGAGGGGAATGGAGGCAGCAGGAAGCCACAGACTGAGAGTTATATAGTGGAAGGAGTAGGGTCCCCAGCAGCACAGAGTATATCAGGAGATGAGTGATGTGTCAGTGAGGACAGGGCTGCATGTGACAGGGGCAGTGACATGATGTGAGGAGGGGAATGGAGGCAGCAGGAGGCCATAGACTGAGAGTTATATAGTGGAAGGAGTAGGGTCCCCAGCAGCACAGAGTATATCAGGAGATGAGTGATGTGTCAGTGAGGACAGGGCTGCATGTGACGGGCAGTGACATGATGTGAGGAGGGGGATGGAGGCAGCAGGAAGCCACAGACAGAGTTATATAGTGGGAGGAGCAGGGTCCCCAGCAGCACAGAGTATATCAGGAGATGAGTGATGTGTCAGTGAGGACAGGGCTGCATGTGACGGGCAGTGACATGATGTGAGAGGGGAATGGAGGCAGCAGGAAGCCACAGACTGAGAGTTATATAGTGGGAGGAGCAGGATCCCCCAGCAGCACAGAGTATATCAGGAGATGAGTGATGTGTCAGTGAGGGCAGGGCTGCATGTGACAGGGGCAGTGACATGATGTGAGGAGAGGAATGGAGGCAGCAGGAAGCCACAGACTGAGAGTTATATAGTGGGAGGAGCAGGATCCCCAGCAGCACAGAGTATATCAGGAGATGAGTAATGTGTCAGTGAGGACAGAGCTGCATGTGACCGGGGCAGTGACATGATGTGAGGAGGGGAATGGACTCGGCAGGAAGCCACAGACTGAAAGTTATATAATGGGAGGAGCAGGGTCCCCAGCAGCACAGAGTATATCAGGATATGAGTGATGTGTCAGTGAGGACAGGGCTGCATGTGACAGGGGCAGTGACATGATGTGAGGAGGGGAATGGAGGCAGCAGGAAGCCACAGACAGAGTTATATAGTGGGAGGAGCAGGATCCCCAGCAGCACAGAGTATATCAGGAGATGAGTGATGTGTCAGTGAGGACAGGGCTGCATGTGACCGGGCAGTGACATGATGTGAGGAGGGGAATGGAGGCAGCAGGAAGCCACAGACTGAGTTATATAGTGGGAGGAGCAGGGTGCCCAGCAGCACAGAGTATATCAGGAGATGAGTGACGTGTCAGTGAGGAAAGGGCTGCATGTGACAGGGGCAGTGACATGATGAGAGGAGGGGAATGGAGGCAGCAGGAATCCACAGACTGAGAGTTATATAGTGGGAGGAGCAGGGTCCCCAGCAGCACAGAGTATATCAGGAGATGAGTGACGTGTCAGTGAGGAAAGGGCTGCATGTGACAGCGGCAGTGACATTATATGAGGAGGGGAATGGAGGCAGCAGGAAGCCACAGACTGAGAGTTATATAGTGGGAGGAGCAGGATCCCCAGCAGCACAGAGTATATCAGGAGATGAGTGATGTGTCAGTGAGGACAGGGCTGCATGTGGCAGGGGCAGTGACAGGGGCAGTGACATGATGTGAGGAGGGGAATGGAGGCAGCAGGAAGCCACAGACTGAGAGTTATATAGTGGGAGGAGCAGGATCCCCAGCAGCACAGAGTATATCAGGAGATGAGTGATGTGTCAGTGAGGACAGGGCTGCATGTGACAGGGGCAGTGACATGATGTGAGGAGGGGAATGGAGGCAGCAGGAAGCCACAGACTGAGAGTTATATAGTGGGAGGAGCAGGATCCCCAGCAGCACAGAGTATATCAGGATATGAGTGATGTGACAGTGAGGACAGGGCTGCATGTGACAGGGGCAGTGATATGATGTGAGGAGGGGAATGGAGGCAGCAGGAAACCACAGACTGAGAGTTATATAGTGGGAGGAGCAGGGTCCCCAGCAGCACAGAGTATATCAGGAGATGAGTGATGTGTCAGTGAGGACAGGGCTGCATGTGACAGGGGCATTGACATTATATGAGGAGGGGAATGGTGGCAGCAGGAAGCCACAGACTGAGAGTTATATAGTGGGAGGAGCAGGATCCCCAGCAGCACAGAGTATATCAGGAGATGAGTGATGTGTCAGTGAGGACAGGGCTGCATGTGACAGGGGCAGTGACATGATGTGAGGAGGGGAATGGAGGCAGCAGGAAGCCACAGACTGAGAGTTATATAGTGGGAGGAGCAGGATCCCCAGCAGCACAGAGTATATCAGGATATGAGTGATGTGACAGTGAGGACAGGGCTGCATGTGACAGGGGCAGTGATATGATGTGAGGAGGGGAATGGAGGCAGCAGGAAACCACAGACTGAGAGTTATATAGTGGGAGGAGCAGGGTCCCCAGCAGCACAGAGTATATCAGGAGATGAGTGATGTGTCAGTGAGGACAGGGCTGCATGTGACAGGGGCATTGACATTATATGAGGAGGGGAATGGTGGCAGCAGGAAGCCACAGACTGAGTTATATAGTGGGAGGAGCAGAGTCCCCCAGCAGCACAGAGTATATCAGGAGATGAGTGATATTTATTTATTACCAGTTATTTATATAGCGCACTGTGCTGAATCTGTGCCCGGACGAGCTGGGTGCTGTTTAGTGAGCTCTCCTGAGCTTGCTATAAGAAAGCAAATTTTCTCTGGCTGGGTCCACAGGATTATCCACAGGATAACATTGGGATATTGTCGAGCGACAGCGAAAATGGCACCAACACGGTCACGAGCTTTCTGGCCTCCCAGGATGCATTGGGGCCTCCACTATATAGTCCCGCCCACTGACTCAGTCAGATCAGTTTTTTGCTTGGTGCGGCAGGAAGCCGCATGGTCACAGGGCTGCTGTGAAAGCAGCCTTAAGTTTTCATTAATTTATTTTTATAGACTTACTGTTTTGGTTTTTGAGCGACTTCTCTTAGCAGCGTCTTAAACGCATATTAGAAAGAGTCGCTCCAACAACTCCCCACCGGGTCGCAACAACGCTTACCTCCGCGGTACAGTGCTGTCTCGACGGGCGTCTGTGTCGGATGTTCTAGCAGGTCCAGCAGACGTAACCAGGCTGTGGCCGGAGCATGGGGAGACGGTGAGTCTATGGACTTCCTCTTACTAGAGAGGTCAGGACACAGCTACACTGATTTGGGGGAGACTACAAACAGTGTGTTGATGCGCCGAACATCCCGGTGTGACAGCGCTACGCTCCGGGGATCATAGGCGCTAGGACTAGGTTGAGGCCGCGATCCTGGGAGTTTAAGTCAACAGGGGGTTTCAGACGCTCTCCTGGCCGTCCCTCCTCCGAGTTCATGTCCAGTTCCCGCGTGTCTCTCGTTTCATGAACTAAATGACCTCACTTCCGGCTCAGACGCTACCACGAGGGTACTCGGTCGCAGCTTAGACGCTGCGGTTGTGTACACTGGATATAAACCCGCCCAGACCGTGTCGCAGGCCTTTAGCGTCTGCATGCACGTGGAGTCGCTCAGCGTCCGTGTCCGTTGGTGAGCGTCCGTGTCCGATATCAGTTACCAAGAGCGGCAGTGTACACCAGTAGCGTCTGAATCCACTCAGCGTCTTACGAGCGTCTTTGCTTGGATATGGAAGTGTGGTGAGTCTCCCTGTATCCCGCTCTCTGGAGGCAGGGTATACAGTACTAAAAATTCCTTCTACTTCTTAGTTTGCATTGTTAATTTTTAGTACCTATTGCATATGAGACCTGTATATTACTGTGTTTTCTGCATGTTATGTTGAAAAAAAGAACCAGTTAAACAGAAGTACAATTTTCCTACTTATGTTGGTAAGTTATTATGGAGGTTGTATTCTCATATGACAATGTCTAATGCTTTAACATGTGACTGACTGCTAGTATGCGTGCTGACTTTTCTGTGTAATGTCAGTCCTGTTCTGACCCTCAAATCAGGTGCACTGTGGTCAGATTGATTTCACCTCTATATACTGATTATAGGGTGTGGTTCAGTCACAAAATTGTGTAGTCAATATCAGAAAAAATGTCTGTGAGCGGCAAAAGTGATGAGGAGAATTTGTCAAGCACTCCCATAGCCCTAACATGCTTATCTTGTAAGTCAGGGGTAATTGATATGAATCAATTGGTCACTTATGAGGGTTTGTGTGCAAACTGTTTCGCTTTTCAGCGAAGTAAAAAACAGGAGTTAGTTCAACCACCAACAGAGCCACCATGGAATATGTTCGCAAAGACTCTGTCTTCAATAGCGGACAGGTTAGCTCCGGTAGCACCACCTCAAGGGTTAGGTTACACTATGAACCCATACATGCAGCTCCCTTCCTATGGTTTGGTTCCAGTAGCTTCTACAAGCAACCAAGGGGCAGGTAAGACTAAGACAGATACGTCTGTATGGCAGACTACACAAGATGATACATCGGATGATGATGCGGAAACAATAGAGTCAACTCCGTATGATGATCAGTCGCAGAGCTTTAGTTCAGATGATGTAGCTGAACTCATTAATGCAGTGAAGGCTGTACTTTCTCTGGAAGAACCAGCCAAGACAGCGTTAAAAGCAAAAGCACCTGTATTCAAACGAACAAAGTCAGTGAAGGCTGAATTTCCAGCGTCAGATGAGTTGACGGAAATTATGGATGAGTCTTGGGCAGCGCCCAGTAAAAAGTATAAGATTCCTAAGAGATGGGATTCTTATTATCCATTTCCTGCTGGAGATTGTTCGAAGAGAGAAGTTCCTCCAAAAGTAGATGCACATGTTCTGCGACTCGTGCATAAATCTGCTTTACCACTGTCATCTACCTCTTTGAATGATGTCACAGACAGAAGCGTAGAGAGCCTATTGAAAAATATTTTTTCTCTTGTAGGTGCAGTGGTAAGACCTGCTATGGCTTCGGCCTGGGTAGCAAAGGCAATGGGCGAATGGATAGAGGAACTAGAGAATGACATCCCCTCTCCTACTAGGGAGCAAGAGGATCGTCTTTGCCGTTTAAGACAATCTGCCCAGTATTTAGAAGAAGCAGCTATTGATGTTGGCACTGTTGCTTCTAAAGCTTCAGCCCTGGCAGTAGTCGCTCGCAGAGCAGTTTGGCTACGGACCTGAAAGGCAGATGCGGAGTCCAAGAAAGAATTGGAAGCATTGCCTTTCGTGGGTAATATATTATTTGGAAAACCCTTATCGGATATCCTAGAGTCAGAGGCTGAATCGAAAAAGGTCAGATTTCCGGCTACCTATAACCCTAAGTCCAAGGGTTTAAAATTTCGCTCATTTCGCTGGCAAAGCGAAAGCTAAAGAGGAGCCTAAACAACCCCAGTTTAAATCCAGGGGTAGGAAGCAGTGGGCTAGCAAGAAGCCAGCTTCCAAACCTGAACAGAAACACTCAGCCTGAAGAGACGGGCCTCCGCCTGGAGGATTCCAGGGTTGGGGGCCGACTCCTGCAATTTGCACTCATATGGCAACAGTCAACAGCAGATGCCTGGGTGCAGAAGGTAGTATCTCAGGGGTATGGGTTCCCATTCAGGAGGCAGCCTCCTCAAAGATTTTTTTGCACCAGCCCGTCTCGTATAGAGTCGAAGGCCAATGCCCTGCAAGAAGCAGTCCAAAAATTACTGCAGTCAGGTGTGATTGTCACAGTACCTCCATCACAAAAGGGACAGGGGTATTACTCCAATCTGTTTCTAATCCAAAAACCAAATGGGTCATATCGACCAATTCTAAATCTGAAGATGTTGAACAACTACATATGGATCCCGAAGTTCCACATGGAGACGTTACGCTCCATAATGTTGGCTATGGAACCGGGAGATTATATGGTATCTCTGGATGTACGGGATGCTTACCTGCATGTGCCTATAGCACTATCACATCAGTGTTACCTTAGGTTTGCCATCCTCAAGGAACACTTCCAGTTCCAAGCTTTGCCCTTCGGGCTAGCTACAGCACCCAGGGTGTTTAACAAGATCATGGTGGTTATGGCAGCTTGTCTGCGCAAGTAGGGGATAAGAATATTCCCATACCTAGATGACCTATTAATCTTAGCACAGTCGCAAGATTTACTGTTGAGCCATCTCCAACAGACGATAGTTTGTTTACAGAGACACGGGTGGCTCATAAATTGGGAGAAGTCGTCCCTGAATCCGTCACAGCGGATGGTTCATTTGGGAGCCATATTGGATTCAGACCTACAGAGAGTTCTCTTACCAGAGAAAAAAATAGTCCAGGTGCAGGTCATGGCTCAGGAAGCGTTGCAAGCCCACACAATGTCAGTCCATGCAGCAATGCGACTGTTGGGTCTGATGGTATCAACCTTCGACATGGTGGAATATGCGCAATTCCACTCCAGACCGTTGCAGCATCTCATTTTGACTAAATGGAACGGAAATCATCAAACAATAAAGAAGCAGATGATAAAGATTCCAGTAAATGTAAAAAGGTCTCTAGCATGGTGGCTACAGACAGACCATTTAATCAAGGGGAGACCCTTTTGGATAAAAGAGTGGCAAGTCCTGACTACAGATGCCAGCCTGCAAGGCTGGGGGGCGGTACTCGGAAGCCTATGGTTCCAGGGAAAATGGACCGCAAGGGAAAGTCGCCTGCCGATAAATCTGTTAGAAATAAGAGCCATTTACTTGGCTCTGGTTCAGGCAAAGGACAATCTACAAGGAAGACCAGTCCAGATCCGCTCAGACAATGCGACGGCAGTAGCATACCTCAATCATCAAGGAGGAACTCACAGCAAGAGTCTGATGGAGGAAGTAACCCCCATTCTAAAATGGGCAGAACTCCATCTCCCAGCATTGTCAGCAGTATTTGTCCCGGGTGTACTAAATTGGGAAGCAGATTTTCTCAGTCGGCACACCATTCAGGAAACCGAATGGGCGCTACACCCAGAAGTGTTTCAGACACTGGTGAACAGATGGGGTCTACCAGAGATAGACCTTATGGCGTCTCGTCTAAACAACAAAGTTCCGAGGTACGGATCAAGAACAAGGGACCCAGGAGCGGTCCTGGTAGATGCACTGTCAGAATGGAGGTTTCAGCTGGCATATCTGTTCCCTCCGATATCTCTGTTACCCAGAGTGGTAAGAAAGATAAAACAGGCAAAAGGAGCCATAATTCTAATAGCTCCAGCTTGGCCAAGAAGGCATTGGTACACAGATCTGTTGAGAATGTCCGTGGAAGCACCGATACTGCTCCCTCAACGTCCAGATCTGTTAATGCAGGGTCCTTGCTGTCACAGTCATCTGGATCGCCTGTCTTTGACGGCGTGGCTGTTGAAATCTCTATCTTAGAGGCTAAAGGTTTTTCAAAGCAAGTAATCCAAACCATGCTTAGAGCAAGAAAGCATTCTTCGGCCCGTGTGTATCATAGAATATGGCAAGCCTATATTCATTGGTGTTCTGGAAAAAATGACAATCAGAGATCCTTTAAAGTAGCTAGAATTTTGGATTTCCTGCAGGCAGGATTGGATAAAGGGTTGAAGGTTGCTTCCTTGAGGGTGCAAGTCTCAGCATTGACTGTATGGTTTCAGCAGAAGATTACTGACCTACAGGATGTACGTACGTTTTTCCAAGGAGTAGTACATATTCAACCTCCATTTGTTCCTCCTGCAGCTCCCTGGGAGTTGAATTTAGTTTTTAAATTTCTCCAGGGTCCTTTGTTTGAACCACTTGAGAGAGCGGATCTTAAGTGGTTAACGGTTAAAGTTCTTTTTTTACTGGCAATGGCGTCAGCCAGAAGAGTGTCAGATTTGGGAGCATTATCATGTAAGTCTCCTTTCCTAAGTTTTTTTTCCAAACAGAGCAGTTCTCAGAACGAGATCTAGCTATCTTCCAAAGGTAGTATCAAAATTTCACCTGAATGAAGAGATTGTAGTCCCCGCTTTTCAGGTATCGGGACTATCTGCGGGAGAAGCGTCGCTGGACGTGGTCCGGGCTTTAAAAATCTACATAGATCGTACTAGTGCCATCAGGAAAACCGATTCCCTCTTCATCCTCTACGGATTCCATAGAAGAGGATGGCCTGCTAGTAAACAGACGCTGGCGAGATGGCTCCGAATGGTAATATCAGAAGCTTATTCTCATGCAGATCTCCCTATTCCGGCTAATGTCTCTGCACACTCTACGCGTAAGGTAGGTCCTTCTTGGGCAGCACAACAGGGTGCTTCAGCAGAACAGATATGTAGGGCAGCCACATGGTCTTCCATAAACACATTCATCAGACATTAAGCCTTGGATACTTTTGCCTCTCATGACGCAGACTTCGGGCGAAAGGTCCTCCTGTGCAATGAGGAGCGTCCCCACCACTAAAATGGCTTTGGGAATCCCAATGTTATCCTGTGGATAATCCTGTGGACCCAGCCAGAGAAATGAACGTTATGGTAAGAACTTACCGTTGATAACGTGATTTCTCTTATGTCCACAGGTATCCACAGGGATCCCACCCTGACGCATCTGATTTGAGGATCTAGACAATCACTAAACCTCTTCCTTCTTGTATGGACGGGTGTGCATGTGTGTTCTTATCGCCTGTACAGGTCTCTACCTAATGTTCCTGCCTAAAATCGCTGTGGAAAGAACTGATCTGACTGAGTCAGTGGGCGGGACTATATAGTGGAGGCCCCAATGCATCCTGGGAGGCCAGAAAGCTCATGACCGTGTTGGTGCCATTTTCGCTGTCGCTCGACAATATCCCAATGTTATCCTGTGGATACCTGTGGACTTAAGAGAAATCACGTTATCAACGGTAAGTTCTTACCATAACGTTCATTTTTGCCATATGTTTCTTCACAACCTAAGAAAGCACCGTATTACCAAATGCAGTCCTTTCGATCACAAAAAGGCAAGAAAGTCTGAGGTGCGTCCTTTCTTGCCAGAGGCAGGGGCAGAGGAAGGAAGCTGCACAACACAGCTAGTTCCAAGGAACAGAAGTCCTCCCCGGCTTCCACTAAATCCACCCCATGACGCTGGGGCTCCACAGGCGGAGCTAGGCCCGGTGGGGGCGCGTCTCCGAAATTTCAGCCACAAGTGGGTTCACTCCCAGGTGGATCCCTGGGCAATAGATATTGTGTCTCAGGGATACAAGCTGGAATTCGAAGAGATGCCCCCTCACTGATACCTCAAATCGGTCCTGCCAGCTTCCCCCTTAGAGAGGGAAATAGTGTTAGCTGCAATTCACAAATTGTATCTTCAACAGGTGGGGGTCAAGGTTCCCCTCCTTCAACAAGGAAAGGGTTATTATTCGACCATATTTGTGGTACCGAAACCGGACGGTTCGGTCAGACCCATTTTGAATTTAAAATCCCTGAACATATACCTGAAAAGGTTCAAGTTCAAGATGGAATCGCTCAGATCGGTCATCGCAAGCCTGGAAGGGGGGGATTTTATGGTGTCTCTGGACATAAAGGATGCATACCTTCATGTCCCCATTTATCCACCTCATCAGGCGTACCTCAGATTTGTGGTACAGGATTGTCATTACCAATTTCAGACGTTGCCGTTTGGTCTCTCCACGGCACCGAGAATATTTACCAAGGTAATGGCGGAAATGATGGTACTCCTGCGGAAGCAAGGGGTCACAATTATCCCATACTTGGACGATCTCCTCATAAAGGCGAGGTCCAGAGAGCAGTTGCTGATCAGCGTAGCACGCTCTCTGGAAGTGTTACGACAACACGGCTGGATTCTAAATATTCCAAAGTCGCAGTTGATTCCTACGACTCGTCTGCCCTTCCTGGCCATGATTCTGGACACAGACCAGAAGAGGGAGAAGGCTCAAGAGCTCATGACACCGGTCAGAAACCTATTGAAACCAAAACAGGTGTCGGTGCATCACTGCACGCGAGTCCTGGAAAAGATGGTGGCATCATACGAGGCCATTCCCTTCGGCAGGTTCCATGCGAGGACCTTTCAATGGGATCTACTGGACAAATGGTCCGGATCACATCTTCAGATGCATCGGTTAATCACCCTATCCCCCAGGGCCAGGGTGTCTCTCCTGTGGTGGCTGCAGAGTGCTCACCTCCTCGAGGGCCGCAGATTCGGCATTCAGGACTGGGTCCTGGTGACCACGGATGCAAGCCTCTGAGGGTGGGGGGCAGTCACACAGGGAAGAAATTTCCAAGGGTTGTGGTCAAGTCAGGAGACTTGCCTCCACATCAACATCCTGGAACTAAGGGCCATATACATATACAGGGCCATATACAACGCCCTATGCCAAGCGGAGTCCCTACTTCGCGACCACCCGGTTCTGATTCAGTCAGACAACATCACCGCAGTGGCTCATGTAAACCACCAAGGCGGCACAAGGAGCAGGGTGGCGATGGTAGAAGCCACCAGAATTCTTCGCTGGGCGGAGAATCACGTAAGCGCACTGTCAGCAGTGTTCATTCCGGAAGTGGACAACTGGGAAGCAGACTTCCTCAGCAGGCACGACCTCCACCCGGGAGAATGGGGACTTCATCAAGAAGTCTTCGCGCAGGTTGCAAGTCGGTGGGAACTGCCACAGGTGGACATGATGGCATCCCGCCTCAACAAAAAGCTACAGAAGTATTGCGCCAGGTCAAGAGACCCTCAGGCGATAGCTGTGGACGCACTGGTGACGCCGTGGGTGTTCCAGTCGGTCTATGTATTTCCTCCTCTTCCTCTCATACCCAAGGTGCTGAGAATCATAAGAAAAAGAGGAGTGAGAACAATACTCATTGTTCCGGATTGGCCAAGAAGGACTTGGTATCCAGATCTGCAAGAAATACTCAGAGGACCCGTGGCCTCTGCCTCTAAGACAGGACTTGTTGCAACAGGGGCCCTGTCTGTTCCAAGACTTACCGCGGCTGCGTTTGACGGCATGGCGGTTGAACGCCGGATCCTAGCAGAAAAAGGCATTCCGGATGAGGTCATTCCTACGCTGATAAAGGCTAGGGAGGACGTGACGGCTCAACATTATAACCGTATATGGCGAAAATATGTTGCTTGGTGTGAGGCCAGGAATGCCCCTACGGAGGAATTCCAGCTGGGCCGTTTCCTTCACTTCCTACAGTCGGGAGTGACTTTGGGCCTAAAATTGGATTCCATAAAGGTCCAGATTTCGGCCCTATCCATTTTCTTTCAAAAAGAACTGGCTTCTCTGCCTGAAGTTCAGACGTTTGTAAAGGGAGTGCTGCATATTCAGCCCCCTTTTGTGCCTCCAGTGGCACGTTGGGATCTTAACGTGGTGTTGAGTTTCCTGAAATCACACTGGTTTGAACCACTCAAGACGGTGGAATTGAAATATCTCACGTGGAAGGTGGTCATGCTACTAGCCTTGGCTTCGGCTAGGCGTGTGTCAGAATCGGTGGCTTTGTCACATCAAAGCCCTTATCTGGTTTTCCATGTGGATAGAGCAGAATTGCGGACCCGCCCACAATTTCTGCCAAAAGTGGTTTCATCCTTTCATATAAACCAGAGGTTCTCAAACTCGGTCCTCGGGGGCACACACAGTGCATGTTTTGCAGGTAACCCAGCAGGTGCACAGGTGTATTAATTACTCACGAACACATTTTAAAAGGTCCACAGGTGGAGCTAATTATTTCACTTGCGATTCTGTGAGGAGACCTGCAAAACATACACTGTGTGTGCCCCCGAGGACAGAGTTTGAGAACCTCTGATATAAACCAACCTATTGTGGTGCCTGTGGCTACTACTGACTTGGAGGATTCCGAGTTACTGGATGTGGTCAGGGCTTTGAAGGTTTATGTAGCCAGAACGGCAGGAAAACAGAATCTTTGTTTATCCTGTATTCTTCCAACAAGCTTGGGGCGCCTGCTTCAAAGCAAACTATTGCTCGCTGGATCTGTAACACGATTCAGCAGGCTCATTCTGCGGCTGGGTTGCCGCTGCCTAAATCAGTTAAGGCCCATTCCACAAGGAAGGTGGGCTCTTCTTGGGCGGCTGCCCGAGGGGTCTCGGCATTACAGCTTTGCCGAGCGGCTACTTAGTCAGGTTCAAACACCTTTGCAAAGTTCTACAAGTTTGATACCCTGGCTGAGGAGGACCTTGTGTTTGTTCATTCGGTGCTGCAGAGTCATCCGCACTCTTCCGCCCGTTTGGGAGCTTTGGTATAATCCCCATGGTCCTTACGGAGTCCCCAGCATCCACTAGGACGTTAGAGAAAATAAGATTTTACTCACCGGTAAATCTATTTCTCGTAGTCCGTAGTGGATGCTGGGCGCCCGTCCCAAGTGCGGACTTCTTCTGCAATGCTAGTATATAGTTATTGCTTAAATAAGGGTTATGTTATATTTGCATCTGGGTTTATCTGATGCTCTGTTATTGTTCATACTGTTAACTGGGTAAGTTTATCACGAGTTATACGGTGTGATTGGTGTGGCTGGTATGAGTCTTGCCCTGGATTCCCAAAATCCTTGCCTTGTACTGTCAGCTCTTCCGGGCACAGTTTCTCTAACTGAGGTCTGGAGGAGGGGCATAGAGGGAGGAGCCAGAGCACACCAGAATCTAAATTCTTTCTTAAAGTGCCCTGTCTCCTGCGGAGCCTGTCTATCCCCATGGTCCTTACGGAGTCCCCAGCATCCACTACGGACTACGAGAAATAGAAGTAAAATCTTATTTTTATTTATCCAAATAGTTTTCTTAACCTTTTTTATTTTATTTTTATAGTAAGCAGTATATATTGTATATCTACACTACATGTGTTTGAGAAACTATTGTATTCCAAGAGTATCCCAACTGTAATTTTGATCTGACCACTTCTGCTGCCAGTGTGGCGGCTCCGGCTTAGGTGTAAATATACAAATATATAAAAGTATGATGCAGTGTAGTCTCTGGTCATTAACACGTACAGAAAACATGTAAACACTGGTAATGGTGTGCTTTCGTTTGGTGTCTGGTAACATAGACTATTAGCTATAGCTGGACCTACATCTGTAAACCATTAATCCCGATATCGCCTTTTAATGAGTGATCCTCCTAGCGTCGCTGTGGTCAGACGGGCTGCTGCTGCAGCAGCACACGCCTGTCATCCGGTGGCCCGCACGGTCCCCTGTATTATGTCTGTCCTCAGACTTCTGTCTTACCATTTTTGGCTGAACAGATCTCTCTCTCATGCAGCAGGGTAAGGAAGCGGCCGGGGGCTGTTCTGTAATTGGCATGGAGATCACGGTTCATTAGCATTCATCTGGCCAGTGGGTATGACTGCGGCTGGAAGCTGCTCTTATTTCCCTTCATACAAGTGCTTTCCTTCCTGCAGCCCGCCACACTTAATGACAGGGATATTAATTAGGAGAATACACAGTGTTTGGATGATTCACGGTTAGGAAGTTACCATAATGCACGTGGGTAAGGTATTTAGCACAGGTGTACTAATCGGTCCCAGATCAGCAAGTGAATAATGTGGTGCGTTCTGCTGCTGCTTGGGTTCTATTTGCAGATGCCAAAAGTCTGCACCAGTAACTGCAGTAAGGGACAATATAGTGTTCCCCAGAAGGATCAGCACAGACAATAGGGATTCCGTTGAAATCCATATGATGGTACTCCTAGTATGTTTGTGTATCAGGTCGTCAGATGACTGGCACACATATGCAAAGCTTTCAAAAACCAGCGCGCTGTCGCTGTGCATGTACTGGGGGCCTGCTTACCTCTCTGTGCTGTCACTGTGTATGTACCGGGAGTACCGTCTCTGCGCTGTCACTGTGTATGTACCAGGAGTACCGTCTCTGTGCTGTCACTGTGTATGTACCGGGAGTACCGTCTCTGTGCTGTCACTGTGTATGTACCAGGAGTACCGTCTCTGTGCTGTCACTATGTATGTACCGGGAGTACCGTCTCTGCGCTGTCACTGTCTATGTACCGGGAGTACCGTCTCTGCGCTGTCACTGTGTATGTACCGGGAGTACCGTCTCTGTGCTGTCACTATGTATGTACCGGGAGTACCGTCTCTGCGCTGTCACTGTCTATGTACCGGGAGTACCGTCTCTGTGCTGTCACTGTGTATGTACCAGGAGTACCGTCTCTGTGCTGTCACTATGTATGTACCGGGAGTACCGTCTCTGCGCTGTCACTGTCTATGTACCGGGAGTACCGTCTCTGTGCTGTCACTGTGTATGTACCGGGAGTACCGTCTCTGTGCTGTCACTATGTATATACCGGGAGTACCGTCTCTGTGCTGTCACTGTCTATGTACCGGGAGTACCGTCTCTGTGCTGTCACTGTCTATGTACCGGGAGTACCGTCTCTGTGCTGTCACTGTGTATGTACCAGGAGTACCGTCTCTGTGCTGTCACTGTGTATGTACCAGGAGTCCCGTCTCTGTGCTGTCACTGTCTATGTACCGGGAGTACCGTCTCTGTGCTGTCACTGTGTATGTACCGGGAGTACCGTCTCTGTGCTGTCACTGTGTATGTACCAGGAGTACCGTCTCTGTGCTGTCACTGTGTATGTACCAGGAGTACCGTCTCTGTGCTGTCACTGTGTATGTACCGGGAGTACCGTCTCTGTGCTGTCACTGTACCGGGAGTACCGTCTCTGTGTTGTCACTGTCTATGTACCGGGAGTACCGTCACTGTACCGGGAGTACCGTCTCTGCGCTGTCGCTGTCTATGTACCGGGAGTACCTCTCTGTGCTGTCACTGTGTATGTACCGGGAGTACCTCTCTGTGCTGTCACTGTGTATGTACCAGGAGTACCGTCTCTGTGCTGTCACTGTGTATGTACCAGGAGTACCGTCTCTGTGCTGTCACTGTGTATGTACCAGGAGTACCTCTCTGTGCTGTCACTGTGTATGTACCAGGAGTACCGTCTCTGTGCTGTCACTGTGTATGTACCAGGAGTACCGTCTCTGTGCTGTCACTGTGTATGTACCAGGAGTACCGTCTCTGTGCTGTCACTGTCTATGTACCAGGAGTACCGTCTCTGTGCTGTCACTGTGTATGTACCGGGAGTACCTCTCTGTGCTGTCACTGTGTATGTACCAGGAGTACCGTCTCTGTGCTGTCACTGTGTATGTACCAGGAGTACCGTCTCTGTGCTGTCACTGTGTATGTACCGGGAGTACTGTCTCTGTGCTGTCACTGTGTATGTACCAGGAGTACCGTCTCTGTGCTATCACTGTGTATGTACCAGGAGTACCGTCTCTGTGCTGTCACTGTGTATGTACCAGGAGTACCGTCTCTGTGCTGTCACTGTGTATGTACCAGGAGTACCGTCTCTGTGCTGTCACTGTCTATGTACCGGGAGTACCGTCTCTGTGCTGTCACTGTCTATGTACCGGGAGTACCGTCTCTGTGCTGTCACTGTGTATATACCGGGAGTACCGTCTCTGTGCTGTCACTGTCTATGTACCAGGAGTACCGTCTCTGTGCTATCACTGTCTATGTACCGGGAGTACCGTCTCTGTGCTGTCACTGTGTATGTACCGGGAGTACCGTCTCTGTGCTGTCACTGTGTATGTACCGGGAGTACCGTCTCTGTGCTGTCACTGTGTATGTACCGGGAGTACCGTCTCTGTGCTGTCACTGTGTATGTACCGGGAGTACCTCTCTGTGCTGTCACTGTGTATGTACCGGGAGTACCGTCTCTGTGCTGTCACTGTGTATGTACCAGGAGTACCGTCTCTGTGCTGTCACTGTGTATGTACCAGGAGTACCGTCTCTGTGCTGTCACTGTGTATGTACCGGGAGTACCGTCTCTGTGCTGTCACTGTCTATGTACCGGGAGTACCGTCTCTGTGCTGTCACTGTCTATGTACCGGGAGTACCGTCTCTGTGCTGTCACTGTCTATGTACCGGGAGTACCGTCTCTGTGCTGTCACTGTGTATGTACCGGGAGTACCGTCTCTGTGCTGTCACTGTGTATGTACCGGGAGTACCTCTCTGTGCTGTCACTGTGTATGTACCGGGAGTACCTCTCTGTGCTGTCACTGTGTATGTACCGGGAGTACCGTCTCTGTGCTGTCACTGTGTATGTACCGGGAGTACCGTCTCTGTGCTGTCACTGTGTATGTACCGGGAGTACCGTCTCTGTGCTGTCACTGTGTATGTACCGGGAGTACCGTCTCTGTGCTGTCACTGTGTATGTACCGGGAGTACCGTCTCTGTGCTGTCACTGTGTATGTACCGGGAGTACCGTCTCTGTGCTGTCACTGTGTATGTACCGGGAGTACCGTCTCTGTGCTGTCACTGTGTATGTACCAGGAGTACCGTCTCTGTGCTGTCACTGTGTATGTACCAGGAGTACCGTCTCTGTGCTGTCACTGTGTATGTACCAGGAGTACCGTCTCTGTGCTGTCACTGTGTATGTACCAGGAGTACCGTCTCTGTGCTGTCACTGTCTATGTACCGGGAGTACCGTCTCTGTGCTGTCACTGTACCGGGAGTACCGTCTCTGCGCTGTCGCTGTCTATGTACCGGGAGTACCGTCTCTGTGCTGTCACTGTGTATGTACCAGGAGTACCGTCACTGTGTATGTACCAGGAGTACCGTCTCTGTGCTGTCACTGTGTATGTACCAGGAGTACCGTCTCTGTGCTGTCACTGTCTATGTACCAGGAGTACCGTCTCTGTGCTGTCACTGTCTATGTACCGGGAGTACCGTCTCTGTGCTGTCACTGTACCGGGAGTACCGTCTCTGCGCTGTCGCTGTCTATGTACCGGGATTACCGTCTCTGTGCTGTCACTGTGTATGTACCAGGAGTACCGTCTCTGTGCTGTCACTGTGTATGTACCAGGAGTACCGTCTCTGTGCTGTCACTGTGTATGTACCAGGAGTACCGTCTCTGTGCTGTCACTGTGTATGTACCAGGAGTACCGTCTCTGTGCTGTCACTGTCTATGTACCAGGAGTACTGTCTCTGTGCTGTCACTGTGTATGTACCGGGAGTACCGTCTCTGTGCTGTCACTGTGTATGTACCGGGAGTACCGTCTCTGCGCTGTCACTGTCTATGTACCGGGAGTACCGTCTCTGTGCTGTCACTGTGTATGTACCAGGAGTACCGTCTCTGTGCTGTCACTGTGTATGTACCGGGAGTACCGTCTCTGCGCTGTCACTGTCTATGTACTGGGAGTACCGTCTCTGCGCTGTCACTGTGTATGTACCGGGAGTACTGTCTCTGTGCTGTCACTGTGTATGTACCAGGAGTACCGTCTCTGTGCTGTCACTGTGTATGTACCGGGAGTACCGTCACTGTACCGGGAGTACCGTCTCTGCGCTGTCGCTGTCTATGTACCGGGAGTACCGTCTCTGTGCTGTCACTGTGTATGTACCGGGAGTACCGTCTCTGTGCTGTCACTGTACCGGGAGTACCGTCTCTGTGCTGTCACTGTGTATGTACCAGGAGTACCGTCTCTGTGCTGTCACTGTACCGGGAGTACCGTCTCTGTGCTGTCACTGTGTATGTACCAGGAGTACCGTCTCTGCGCTGTCGCTGTCTATGTACCGGGAGTACCGTCTCTGTGCTGTCACTGTGTATGTACCAGGAGTACCGTCTCTGTGCTGTCACTGTGTATGTACCAGGAGTACCGTTTCTGTGCTGTCACTGTGTATGTACCGGGAGTACCGTCTCTGTGCTGTCACTGTGTATGTACCGGGAGTACCGTCTCTGTGCTGTCACTGTACCGGGAGTACCGTCTCTGCGCTGTCGCTGTCTATGTACCAGGAGTACCGTCTCTGTGCTGTCACTGTGTATGTACCGGGAGTACCTCTCTGTGCTGTCACTGTGTATGTACCAGGAGTACCGTCTCTGTGCTGTCACTGTGTATGTACCAGGAGTACCGTCTCTGTGCTGTCACTGTGTATGTACCAGGAGTACCGTCTCTGTGCTGTCACTGTCTATGTACCGGGAGTACCGTCTCTGTGCTGTCACTGTCTATGTACCGGGAGTACCGTCTCTGTGCTGTCACTGTACCGGGAGTACCGTCTCTGCGCTGTCGCTGTCTATGTACCAGGAGTACCGTCTCTGTGCTGTCACTGTGTATGTACCGGGAGTACCTCTCTGTGCTGTCACTGTGTATGTACCAGGAGTACCGTCTCTGTGCTGTCACTGTGTATGTTCCAGGAGTACCGTCTCTGTGCTGTCACTGTGTATGTACCAGGAGTACCGTCTCTGTGCTGTCACTGTCTATGTACCGGGAGTACCGTCTCTGTGCTGTCACTGTCTATGTACCGGGAGTACCGTCTCTGTGCTGTCACTGTACCGGGAGTACCGTCTCTGCGCTGTCGCTGTCTATGTACCGGGAGTACCGTCTCTGCGCTGTCACTGTGTATGTACCGGGAGTACAGTCTCTGTGCTGTCACTGTGTATGTACCGGGAGTACCTCTCTGTGCTGTCACTGTGTATGTACCAGGAGTACCGTCTCTGTGCTGTCACTGTGTATGTACCAGGAGTACCGTCTCTGTGCTGTCACTGTCTATGTACCAGGAGTACTGTCTCTGTGCTGTCACTGTGTATGTACCGGGAGTACCGTCTCTGTGCTGTCACTGTGTATGTACCGGGAGTACCGTCTCTGCGCTGTCACTGTCTATGTACCGGGAGTACCGTCTCTGTGCTGTCACTGTGTATGTACCAGGAGTACCGTCTCTGTGCTGTCACTGTGTATGTACCGGGAGTACCGTCTCTGCGCTGTCACTGTGTATGTACCAGGAGTACCATCTCTGCGCTGTCACTGTGTATGTACCAGGAGTACCGTCTCTGTGCTGTCACTGTGTATGTACCAGGAGTACCGTCTCTGCGCTGTCACTGTCTATGTATTGGGAGTACCGTCTCTGTGCTGTCACTGTCTATGTACCAGGAGTACTGTCTCTGTGCTGTCACTGTGTATGTACCAGGAGTACCGTCTCTGTGCTGTCACTGTACCGGGAGTACCGTCTCTGCGCTGTCGCTGTCTATGTACCGGGAGTACAGTCTCTGTGCTGTCACTGTCTATGTACCGGGAGTACCGTCTCTGTGCTGTCACTGTGTATGTACCAGGAGTACCGTCTCTGTGCTGTCACTGTCTATGTACCAGGAGTACCGTCACTGTGCTGTCACTGTGTATGTACCAGGAGTACCGTCTCTGTGCTGTCACTGTGTATGTACCAGGAGTACCGTCTCTGTGCTGTCACTGTGTATGTACCAGGAGTACCGTCTCTGTGCTGTCACTGTGTATGTACCGGGAGTACTGTCTCTGCGCTGTCACTGTCTATGTACCGGGAGTACCGTCTCTGTGCTGTCACTGTGTATGTACCAGGAGTACCGTCTCTGCGCTGTCACTGTGTATGTTCCAGGAGTACCGTCTCTGTGCTGTCACTGTGTATGTACCGGGAGTACCTCTCTGTGCTGTCACTGTGTATGTACCAGGAGTACCGTCTCTGCGCTGTCACTGTCTATGTACCGGGAGTACCGTCTCTGTGCTGTCACTGTGTATGTACCGGGAGTACCGTCTCTGTGCTGTCACTGTGTATGTACCGGGAGTACCGTCTCTGTGCTGTCACTGTGTATGTACCGGGAGTACCGTCTCTGTGCTGTCACTGTGTATGTACCGGGAGTACCGTCTCTGTGCTGTCACTGTGTATGTACCGGGAGTACCGTCTCTGTGCTGTCACTGTGTATGTACCGGGAGTACCGTCTCTGTGCTGTCACTGTGTATGTACCAGGAGTACCGTCTCTGTGCTGTCACTGTGTATGTACCGGGAGTACCGTCTCTGTGCTGTCACTGTGTATGTACCGGGAGTACCGTCTCTGTGCTGTCACTGTGTATGTACCAGGAGTACCGTCTCTGTGCTGTCACTGTGTATGTACCGGGAGTACCGTCTCTGTGCTGTTGCTGTCTATGTAGCGGGAGTACCGTCTCTGTGCTGTCGCTGTGTATGTACCAGGAGTACCGTCTCTGTGCTGTCACTGTGTATGTACCGGGAGTACCGTCTCTGCGCTGTCGCTGTCTATGTAGCGGGAGTACCGTCTCTGCGCTGTCACTGTGTATGTACCGGGAGTACCGTCTCTGTGCTGTCACTGTCTATGTACCAGGAGTACCGTCTCTGCGCTGTTGCTGTCTATGTAGCGGGAGTACCGTCTCTGTGCTGTCACTGTGTATGTACCAGGAGTACCGTCTCTGTGCTGTCACTGTCTATGTAGCGGGAGTACCGTCTCTGTGCTGTCACTGTCTATGTACCAGGAGTACCGTCTCTGCGCTGTCACTGTGTATGTACCGGGAGTACCGTCTCTGCGCTGTCACTGTGTATGTACCAGGAGTACCGTCTCTGTGCTGTCACTGTGTATGTACCAGGAGTACCGTCTCTGTGCTGTCACTGTGTATGTACCAGGAGTACCGTCTCTGTGCTGTCACTGTGTATGTAGCGGGAGTACCGTCTCTGCGCTGTCACTGTCTATGTACCGGGAGTACCGTCTCTGTGCTGTCACTGTGTATGTACCGGGAGTACCGTCTCTGCGCTGTCACTGTGTATGTACCGGGAGTACCGTCTCTGCGCTGTCACTGTGTATGTTCCAGGAGTACCTCTCTGTGCTGTCACTGTGTATGTACCGGGAGTACCGTCTCTGTGCTGTCACTGTGTATGTACCAGGAGTACCGTCTCTGTGCTGTCACTGTGTATGTACCGGGAGTACCGTCTCTGTGCTGTTGCTGTCTATGTAGCGGGAGTACCGTCTCTGTGCTGTCACTGTGTATGTACCAGGAGTACCGTCTCTGTGCTGTCACTGTGTATGTACCGGGAGTACCGTCTCTGCGCTGTCGCTGTCTATGTAGCGGGAGTACCGTCTCTGCGCTGTCACTGTGTATGTACCGGGAGTACCGTCTCTGTGCTGTCACTGTCTATGTACCAGGAGTACCGTCTCTGCGCTGTTGCTGTCTATGTAGCGGGAGTACCGTCTCTGTGCTGTCACTGTGTATGTACCAGGAGTACCGTCTCTGTGCTGTCACTGTCTATGTAGCGGGAGTACCGTCTCTGTGCTGTCACTGTGTATGTACCAGGAGTACCGTCTCTGCGCTGTCACTGTGTATGTACCGGGAGTACCGTCTCTGCGCTGTCACTGTGTATGTACCAGGAGTACCGTCTCTGTGCTGTCACTGTGTATGTACCAGGAGTACCGTCTCTGTGCTGTCACTGTGTATGTACCAGGAGTACCGTCTCTGTGCTGTCACTGTGTATGTAGCGGGAGTACCGTCTCTGCGCTGTCACTGTCTATGTACCGGGAGTACCGTCTCTGTGCTGTCACTGTGTATGTACCGGGAGTACCGTCTCTGCGCTGTCACTGTGTATGTACCGGGAGTACCGTCTCTGCGCTGTCACTGTGTATGTTCCAGGAGTACCTCTCTGTGCTGTCACTGTGTATGTACCAGGAGTACCGTCTCTGCGCTGTCACTGTCTATGTACCGGGAGTACCGTCTCTGTGCTGTCACTGTGTATGTACCGGGAGTACCGTCTCTGTGCTGTCACTGTGTATGTAGCGGGAGTACTGTTTACCTCTCTGCGCTGTCACTGTCTATGTAGCGGGAGTACCGTCTCTGTGCTGTCACTGTGTATGTACCGGGAGTACCGTCTCTGTGCTGTCACTGTCTATGTACTGGGAGTACCGTCTCTGTGCTGTCACTGTGTATGTACCAGGAGTACCGTCTCTGTGCTGTCACTGTGTATGTACCAGGAGTACCGTCTCTGTGCTGTCACTGTCTATGTACTGGGAGTACCGTCTCTGTGCTGTCACTGTGTATGTATTGGGAGTACCGTCTCTGTGCTGTCACTGTGTATGTAGCGGGAGTACTGTTTACCTCTCTGCGCTGTCACTGTCTATGTACCGGGAGTACCGTCTCTGTGCTGTCACTGTGTATGTACCAGGAGTACCGTCTCTGTGCTGTCACTGTGTATGTACCGGGAGTACCTCTCTGTGCTGTCACTGTGTATGTACCAGGAGTACTGTCTCTGTGCTGTCACTGTGTATGTACCAGGAGTACCGTCTCTGTGCTGTCACTGTGTATGTACCAGGAGTACCGTCTCTGTGCTGTCACTGTGTATGTACCAGGAGTACCGTCTCTGTGCTGTCACTGTGTATGTACCAGGAGTACCGTCTCTGTGCTGTCACTGTGTATGTACCGGGAGTACCGTCTCTGTGCTGTCACTGTGTATGTTCCAGGAGTACCGTCTCTGTGCTGTCACTGTGTATGTACCAGGAGTACCGTCTCTGCGCTGTCACTGTGTATGTACCAGGAGTACCGTGTCTGCGCTGTCACTGTCTATGTACCGGGAGTACCGTCTCTGTGCTGTCACTGTGTATGTACCAGGAGTACCGTCTCTGCGCTGTTGCTGTCTATGTACCGGGAGTACCGTCTCTGTGCTGTTGCTGTCTATGTACCGGGAGTACCGTCTCTGTGCTGTCGCTGTCTATGTAGCGGGAGTACAGTCTCTGTGCTGTCACTGTGTATGTACCGGGAGTACCGTCTCTGCGCTGTCACTGTGTATGTACCAGGAGTACCGTCTCTGTGCTGTCACTGTGTATGTACCAGGAGTACCGTCTCTGTGCTGTCACTGTGTATGTACCAGGAGTACCGTCTCTGTGCTGTCACTGTGTATGTACCAGGAGTACCGTCTCTGCGCTGTTGCTGTCTATGTACCGGGAGTACCGTCTCTGTGCTGTCGCTGTCTATGTAGCGGGAGTACAGTCTCTGTGCTGTCACTGTGTATGTACCAGGAGTACCGTCTCTGTGCTGTCACTGTGTATGTACCAGGAGTACCGTCTCTGTGCTGTCACTGTGTATGTACCAGGAGTACCGTCTCTGTGCTGTCACTGTGTATGTACCGGGAGTACCGTCTCTGTGCTTTCACTGTGTATGTACCGGGAGTACCGTCTCTGTGCTGTCACTGTGTATGTACCAGGAGTACCGTCTCTGTGCTGTCACTGTGTATGTACCAGGAGTACCGTCTCTGCGCTGTTGCTGTCTATGTACCAGGAGTACCGTCTCTGTGCTGTCACTGTCTATGTACCGGGAGTACCGTCTCTGCGCTGTCACTGTCTATGTACCGGGAGTACCGTCTCTGCGCTGTCGCTGTCTATGTACCGGGAGTACCGTCTCTGCGCTGTCACTGTCTATGTACCGGGAGTACCGTCTCTGCGCTGTCGCTGTCTATGTACCGGGAGTACCGTCTCTGCGCTGTCACTGTGTATGTACCGGGAGTACCGTCTCTGCGCTGTCGCTGTCTATGTACCGGGAGTACCGTCTCTGCGCTGTCTCTGTGCTGTCACTGTCTATGTATCAGGAGTACCGTCTCTGCGCTGTCGCTGTCTATGTACCAGGAGTACTGTCTCTGCGCTGTCACTGTCTATGTACCAGGAGTACCGTCTCTGCGCTGTCGCTGTCTATGTAGCGGGAGTACTGTTTACCTCTCTGCGCTGTCTCTGGCACCTTTCACTATTATTTCTGTTTAACTGAACTTTGATCCTGCAGATGTTATTATGGGATTGCCGGCTTGTTTTATTACTTGCTGCCATAATGTGAATACTACACCTGCATTTATAGCACGGTGTGAGGGCCTGCGGAGGCCGGGTGCCATCTTGGTTGGTTACCTCAGGAAGCAGGATGTGTAGGCCACATGTGACTCTTGTTATTGAGTAACAAGGCCGGTAGCTGCTCTGGTACATGGTATAGTGATTTATCTGCAGGCAGGGAGCACTACAACCTCCATGACTACCAGACGTGCATTAAGGTAAGTAACCCTGAGATCTCTGGATTATTACTATAGCTGGAGATCATGGTATGAGAGCCTGTGGCCTGACACTGCCCAGGAGGCCGGGGTGATTTCCATAGTCTGGTCGTAGTGGGGCCCCCCGAAATATGTGTTTGAAAAAGAATCAAGACTCCGTTGCTCTGAAAGTAACCATGAAAGGTGTTGGTAAATCATTTGTCAGTCATGTTAGTGGTTCGGTCTGGCGGCCCCACGCGCTGTTTCCCGTTGTTTGGAGAGGTATTTATTTCTGACAATGGATCCTACCAGCGTTCTGCCACGGCAGGTCACCTCGGCTCCGTTCCCTCTTTATTATTGTTAGCCACCTTCCGCAAATAGCTCTGCACCCCCTCACCCCCTGGTGGCCTGTCTCTCCTTGCAGATAGCAGCCACTTCACCTAAGACCCCCTATAGGGGCACTGTCTCCAAATATAGAACGCCAGACGCTGATAACAGGCCTTCAGGCGGAGAAACGGGGCCCGAGGTTAGCACGAGACGGAGCTGCTGCGGCAGGGGATGTCTTCATGACCCAAAAATGTCAGGACGATGTCCTTTGTGCTGGCTGCAGTGTCACATATTACAGGCGCTGTCATTTGTGCTCACTAGGCCGTACAGCGCACATTCAGATGGCTGCATGCAGCAAAATGTTCTGTTCGTTGTTATATTTTATGCAGATTTAATTAGATCATGAGCTCCGAAATTACCTAGTAGCCTCTGCCTGTCCAATGGGATAGCGGTGAATTTCCATCATAGCTGAAAAACACATGAAGGCGAGAAATACACCCCTCTCTGTTATACGCTCTGAGCAGTGAGACAAAGAAATATACGTCATGTGCTCAGAGGTACAGCTAGAATATGCTGGGGGACAATATACTCTACCTCTGTACTGATATCCGGGTCACTACTGTACGCTGCACCTCTCCTCCTGCCCAGGTCTGGGGTTCTTTGCACACACCTTTAGGTTTAGACGGAAAATTAGCTGACTTTGGGGTCTATGTACTAAGCCATGAAGAGAGATAAAGCGGCAGATTTAACAACGAGTGATATTCTTGTTACGAGTCTTAAATGGTGCTGCAACCAGTCTCCTCATCGCTGTCTTTTTTTCAAACATGACAGGAGCTGATTGGCTGGAGCACCGTTTGATATTCGTAAGTTGTGATATCAAGAATTTCACTCGTTGTTAAATCTGCCCCAAAGGACCAACCAACGTGGCAGTTTGAAGCTGATTGGCTGGTACTTTATCTCTCTCCAAGGCTTAGGACGTAGACCCCTTAAGTACTCCCCCCCCCCTACCAACAAAATGCCCCCCCCATTTCCCCCCTCATCATGACCGTGTACTAGTTGGTTTAGGCTGCAGTAATGATTAACCCTTGCTTTACTAGAGCTCCTACAATCCACAGTATTTGTTATCGAGTGGGTTTTGGTGACATTGCAACGGTCATCCAAGCCGCAGCCGTTTTTGGCTGTGAACCAAGGTTCCTGAGTGTGCAGCCTATCCATTCGCTAGAAACCAGTTCCTCCTATAAACATTCTATAGGGCTATTGGGGTGTGGATCATAGGGTCGACCACACAGTGTCTAGGGGGTATATTCAATAACTGTCGGAAGCTGCCGTCTTGTCGGAAAGACGGCAGCTTCCGACAGAAATAGGTCGGAAGGGGTTCCGACCTATTCATTAGAGGCAGTTTTTTTCCGACAAGTCGGGAATTCCCGACTTGTCGCAAAACACGTAGATCGGCGGAATAGCCGCTGATCCGCTTGCTTCTGTCGGAAAGGGGGCCAAATCCGACAGGTTTTGGCCCCCTTTCCGACAAAGCCAGTCCGACTTGAAACAAAGTCGGATTGAGGTTTGGAGACGGGAGGGATGAACTAACCTGTCCCGGCGCGTTAACTGCTTTACTCTGCTCTCCCCTGATATTCTCCACGGTAACCTGCTGTCTTCACCTAACGCGGCGGGACAGGGTAGTACATCCTGTGGGGAGTGGTGCGGCTGGGGGAGCTGAGATCGGCGTATGGCGGGGAAAGCTAGTGGCGGGGGACATGTCTGCGGCGGCGTGGGGAGGCGCTGCGTGGAGACATCAAGGTTACCGTTCCCAACTGTAGTCCACGTGGATCGTAAAAGTTAAAAAAAATGAAAACAATCGTGAAAATCTCATGTCGACCTTCTGTCATGTCGACCTAGAAACCCTGTCAACCTACTTACTGTCGACCAATAGTGGTCGACCTAGACATTGTCGACCTAAGTGTGGACGATCTAGAGACTGGATACGGAATATTGTACGTGAGGTGCCGCAGTGATGTCACGTTAATGTGCTGCGTTCCCGTACGCCTTTACTCCTTGGTCCAGACCGCGATGTGGCTGCCTTATTCCCTGTGTGTGGAAGGATTGTTCTATTGTCCAGCGGTGCTTGCATGTACAGAGGGAGAACACAGACGTGTGCGTGTATAGCTCTAACCATGGGGTATCTGTGCTTTCTTACAGAGCTGGACCTACATACAAAATGTGTGGTGGATGTGGAGAAGGATCAGGTCATTCTTTACCCCTCCAACAGCAACTTCTCCAAGGGGGATGCGAGGTAAGTACTCTTCCTGTACTTACTGTGTGTGTAGTGCATTGCTTATGTGGAACCGTGCTCACCTCTCATTTTAGCAAACTGTTTGCAGTCAAAGAGGCTAAAGGTAGTCGCTTTATTGCACGTGGACCGGTCACTTACATGTAGTGGAGACGCTAAAGGTAGTCGCTTTATTGCACGTGGACCTGTCACTTACATGTAGTGGAGACGCTAAAGGTAGTCGCTTTATTGTATGTGGACCTGTCACTTACATGCAGTGGAGGCGCTAAAGGTAGTCGCTTTATTGCACGTGGACCTGTCACTTACATGCAGTGGAGACGCTAAAGGTAGTCGCTTTATTGTATGTGGACCTGTCACTTACATGCAGTAGAGACGCTAAAGGTAGTCGCTTTATTGTATGTGGACCTGTCACTTACATGCAGTGGAGACGTTAAAGGTAGTCGCTGTATTGTATGTGGACCTGTCACTTACATGCAGTGGAGGCGCTAAAGGTAGTCGCTTTATTGCACGTGGACCTGTCACTTACATGCAGTGGAGACGCTAAAGGTAGTCGCTTTATAGTATGTGGACCTGTCACTTACATGCAGTGGAGGTGCTAAAGGTTGTCGCTTTATTGTATGTGGACCTGTTACTTACATGCAATGGAGACGCTAAAGGTAGTCGCTTTATTGTATGTGGACCTGTCACTTACATGCAATGGAGATGCTAAAGGTAGTTGCGTTATTGTATGTGGACCTGTCACTTACGTGCAATGGAGATGGTAAAGGTAGTTTCTCTATTGTATGTGGACCTGTCACTTACATGCAGTGGAGACGCTAAAGGTAGTCGCTTTATTGTATGTGGACCTGTCACTTACATGCAGTGGAGGTGCTAAAGGTTGTCGCTTTATTGTATGTGGACCTGTTACTTACATGCAATGGAGATGCTAAAGGTAGTTGCGTTATTGTATGTGGACCTGTCACTTACGTGCAATGGAGATGGTAAAGGTAGTTTCTCTATTGTATGTGGACCTGTCACTTACATGCAATGGAGGTAGCCCTTTTTTGTAAAAAATGTTTTTATAGGTCTGGACTGCCTATCAAATCTCTCAATAAGCCCCACCCACTCAGTAAGCTCCACCCAGTTTGTATCGTATGAGAATATAGTGAATGTGAGTGGGCTGGGCAGGCGGTGCTGCATATATGTATTATATCCGGATGTAATTGGTCAGTCAGGAGTCTCTGCTCCCTAGCGGGCTGGCATCGGTGATGGTTGTGCTGTAGATAATATGACGTGTAGGGGCCACCTTGGGCTGATCTATTCCCATACTGCAGATAGAACGCTATATAACAGCCAGTATCAGTGTGTGTCTGCAGCTGTGCGGTCTGTGGTATTAGGGCACGGCAGGGTGTGTAGCGAGCAGCGATCTCTGCCAGTGTATACATGATTCTCCCTCATCCACTCAGTCCCTGAACACGTCTGTAGCAAGTGAATTCTGTGACACACGTGTCAGAGCTATAACTCATGCTGATGACGTGCTCCAACCAGGGATTTATACGCGGGTAATACTATGGGTGAGATGTATCAAAGCTTGGAGATAGAGATGTGTCCTCATATAACTAGCCTCAATACGCCATGCAGCGGGATGTACCGCTAGCAGAGCCTCACGGGACCTCGCACGCCAAGAGGGTCTGCTTGGTGGGACTGCAGTCCTGTAAAGTGGAGAGAGATAAAGTACCAACCAGCCAGCCCCTAACTGTTATTTTTTCACTGCCCCCTGTGATATGACAACGAGCAGCTGATTGGCTGGCACTTTATCTCTCTCCACTCTAGCTCTCCCCAAAGTTTGATGCATATCCCCCTGTGTCTGCGGACATCTATTTATACCAGAATATTTCCGTTCTTTGTATTGCAATATACACCGGGCGTCTTCCAGGGTCAGCCCATCCCGGTGACGCCAGCCTGTGTGTGGGGAAAGTGCGGCGTTGTTTCTCCCTCGTTCCCTGTATGGACTAATTGTTGTGTTGTGTTCCCTGGACTGACTAATCGTCTTGTGTCATCGGCGGCGTGTGTTTACCAAGAACCTGTAATTGTAGGTAATTTAGGCCAAGCTTGGCCTCCCCCTTATTAATGGTTTATCTAAACTCGGTGTGTGTTGTGTGACTTTGTCACTGCTGTCATTTTGTGCGTCTCCGGCTGTTCTAGAAACTCCAAATAATAATTTTATTTATATAGCGCTCTTTCTCCAACTCAAGGCGCTTAACAGAATGAACATAATACAGAAGCCATAAAATACAGAAGCATGGATATAGTAAAGGGACATTATGGAAATGTGTGAGTAACAGGAAAGTCTTGAGTCTGTGTGAAGGATTCTATAGTGGGGGTCTCTCGCACTGCACGGGGAAGTGAGTTCCATTGAGTCAGAGCCACATGGCTAAAAGCTTGACACCCAGATGAGTTACGGGAGACTCTAGGTACTGCTAATAGTCCTTCATCTACAGATAATACCCCTTTTCCACCAGCCAGCATACAACACGGGTTATTGCACATGAACGCACATAACCAGTGTTGCTGGCTGGTGTGAAAGGGCTGAGTTGGAATAATCCAGGTCAATTGACCCGGTATTCCAACGCGGGTAGCTTGCAGGGTTGAACACGGGTTCAAGCCAGTAAGCTGTGCAGTGTAAACGGAAGCGACACGGCTCTCGTTCACACTGTATGGGAGGGCGGCGCTGGGAGATCATGTGATCTCCCAGCGCCACCCCCCGCTGCGTCAACCGGCAACGTCACCAACCCGACAATATGCCGAGTTGGAAACGGCAGATGGAAAGGGGGCTGACGTGGGTCGCAGCCGGGGAGCACCCGTGTCAGGCTTCCAACCCGTGTCATTAGATGGAAAAGGGGTATAACAGTAATCGAGTGGGACAGTATGGGGTCAGAAGCTGCTTCAGGTACCTTGGGCACTAGTCATGTAGGGATGTAAAAGTCAGTAATCCAATCCTGACGATTCGCCATCTTGCAGGCAGCCAGGGATGGGAGTAGAGGATGGGTGTTATTGCGGCTGGAACGGGGCTGGTTAGAACAGCCTGGCAGCTGTGTTTTATACCATCTGTAAGCGGCACTATTATTTCGCTGGGAGACCCAGGTAGAGGACATTACAGTAGTCTAGGCGTGATGATACAAATGCATGGATGACTTTAGGCAGATCTTCTGAGGGAATTAAGTGCGTGATGCAGGCTACTGTATGTTCCTCAGGTGAAAGAATGAGGATTTGACGGTGGCTGACACCTGATGTTTACAGATCCTTGCTGCAGTCACACTGAACAGACCTTCAAGTCGCGCCATGCATCTTTTTTAACGTCTTTTGTAGAGAAAAAAATCTTAGATGCAATGTAATGCCATAGGACGCACAAGCAGCTTCTGCTGATTACAATGATATGCGACATGCCTATATTCTGTGTGTAATAGCGACTCTGTCTGCGTCCGAAATGCCACTTTACAGTGTTTTCCAGGAAATAAATAATAACAATTCATATGCAGATACAGCCGCAGTCACACACAGAATATAGGCGTGCTGCATATCATTGTAATCAGCAGAAGCTGCTCGTGCGTACTATTGAGTGACATTGCATCTAAGACCTATTTTCACGGAAAAAAAAGGCGCTCTGCGCAACAGAGTCACACGGCACTCGCGCGTTGTGTAATGCGGCTTGTGGCGGATGGAGCAAAGTTGTAAGAGGATACATCTGTCAGATGCCACCATCCAGGACAACGTCAAGATTCCACACATGATCAGTGTGTTGTAATTCTGTACCCCGAAGTGTCAGTGGGATAGTAATGGATACTTATATCAACACATGGTAGTCAGTCCCGTATATCATGGATTCCTAAACTCTGTTCTCAAGGCACCTTACCAGTGCAAGTTTTAAGGATATCCATGTTTGAACCCGGACTGTTAAATCAGACTGACTGAGGTACTATTTATCACCTGTGCCTAAGCAGGATATCCTTAAAACCTGGACTGTTAGGGTGTCTTGAGAACTGAGTTTGGTAATCTTTGCCGTATATAATCTATAAATCTTTATCCTTACACATGTAATGACGGGCTGTATTAACAATGTTTTAAGGACTCCCTGCCTAGAATTTGTTGCAGGAACGTGCAACTTTCACTTTCTGCCCAATATGTCATTCTTTCCCCCTACTATACATATTATGAGCCTAAGTTGCATGTAATGCAGACACAATTCCAGACGGCCGCAGCGAATGGAATGTTGAAGGAACAGGATCCCTTCAATTTGCCGGCTGTTGGGATCCCAGCGGCTAGGATGCCGACACCGGAATCCCGCCTGCCAGCAATGCCGCCAGCCGGAATACTGGCGCACGGGGGCTATTTCCACTCGTGGGTGTCGACAACACCCATAGATCGGAAATAGAACCTGTGGCGAGCGCAGCGAGCCCGCAAGGGGACTCGCACCGCTTGCCCCGCTGCCGGCGTTCTGTGGGGCAGGATGCCGCTGTCGGGGTAAGTGAATTTACTTTGATATCTGACAATGGGCCTAATTCAGACCTGATCGCAGCATGTTAGCTAATGAGCAAAACCATGTGCACTGCAGGGGAAGCAGATGTAACATGTGCAGAGAGAGTTAGATTTGGGTGTGGTGTGTTCAACCTGAAATCTAAATTGCAATGTAAAAATAAAGCACCCAGTATTTACCCTGCACAGAAACGTATAACCCACCCAAATCTAACTCTCTCTGCACATGTTACTTCTGCCCCAGATCTGAATTAGGCCCAATACCTTTTGGCCCTGAAATCCGTGTATTTGGCAGTCGCCCTCTTACAACCTCGCTCCAGTCCTTTGCACCCTCCGGAATCCGGGGCTGCAGAAGGCGCTGTGCTATCTGTAGCGGGATAATGAGATTATTGGTCTGACACGCTGATCAGCAAATAAGCCCTGTACAGAAATTTCTTCCATATGCGAAACATGAGCTATTCCTAATGCTAGCCGATGGAGCGTGCGTCCAAATGCAGCTTCACGCTGGCTCCCTGGCAGCAGACTGGCAAGAAACGTGACCTAGATTTGAGGTGGCATCTGCCCTCCTTTTGTCTGTCTGGCTAACGGGCAGAACGGTAGAATCTTCCAATGATACAATGTATCCCTCTGGGGTCAGCAGAACGCCGATTATCCCAACTAATTGTGAGCAAGGGGGGTTAGAAGAATTAGCATATTTGGATATTTGGACTAGATAGATAGATAGATAGATAGATAGATAGATAGATAGATATCTATTTATTTATTTTTTTAATTTTTTTTACGGTACCGTTTAGTTTTATTGCCGAATATATCACTAGATATCCTATACGGTTCCTATAGACTGTGTTTGGATTATTGGCGCTCTACTGAAATGGAATAATCCCATATTTCTGAGAGCGCTTATAAAAATGTATTTATCCGTATCCTGCGCGGCGTATAGCAATTTACATTTTATCTAGACACTCAATGTTAGTTTGTAGGAAACCTGATAACATCATCGTGGTTAATACGGGTGATTAGACGCATTGTGACCCAGGGACAAGTAACCGTCTCCTAGTGACGGCTGATGGGGGGGGGGGGCATAAGGTCAGTTTAGCGACATGCGGTCACTCGTTGGGTAAACTACATTTCCCATCATGCTCTCTGCGAGTTTATAGTTCAGCAAAAACGACAATGCTTTACATTTTGTAATCTGTACGAACATTTATATTTTGTAACCGTTACTTTTATAGTGCACACATATTCTGCCGCGCTGTACAGTCGTTCACATCAGTGCCTGCCCCGGTAGAGCTTACACACTATGGGGGATATTTATCAACGCTCAGAGAGAGATAAAGTACCAGCAAGTCAGTGGCTAGCTGCCGTGTTACAGGCTGTGTTTTGACACATGACAGGCGGGAGCTGGTTTGCTGGTACTTTATCTCTCTCTCTCTCTCTCCAAAGCTTAATACATAGACCCCCTTTATCTCTCTCCGCTTTCTTTCAAAGCTTTGATAAATCTCCCTCTATAGTCCAGATCACATGGACACGCCTAACACTAGGGTTAAGTTTTATTTTATTTAGACAGGAGCCATTTAACCCAGCGGCATGTTTTTGGATTGTGGGAGGAATGTGCGGTACCCAAGCATGCAGACCGCATACAGATAAGCCGTCATAGAAATCGCACCCATACTCTTGGAATGCCGCTGTGCTTCCCCACACTCTGTATATCTGTATATAAAACATTACAGTGCGTTAGGGGGTGTTTCTAGGGAGATCGGTATGAAATACCTACAATCAAAATATCGACTGTCAAAATACCGACAGCAATTGACCGACACGGTCAAAATCCCGACAAGGTCAAAATCCCGACATTTAAAATACAGACAAGGTCAAAATACTGACATGTAAAATGTCGACAGGTCAAAATGCTGACATGAGTTTTTAATTGTTTTTGGTGGGTATGTCGACATAGCTCGACATGGACGCCATATAAGTGTACTGCGTCCCCTCGCAGCTTCGTGCACGGGGCCTCGCTGCGCTCGGCACACTATTTTATTCCCCCTCCAGGTTCACTGGAATGGTAAAGTATGTAAAAGTCGGTTTTAATGAAAAAAATCATGAAAAACTCATGTCGGCATTTTGACCTGTCAACATTTTACATGTCTGTATTTTGACACTGTCTGGATTTTTACCTTGTCGGTATTTTGACCGTCTGGATTTTGATTGTTGGTAAATTGACTGCATCCCGTTTCTAGGAGCTGCAGTCACCTGTGGGCAGTTGTGGTAAGTGCCCCTGTTGTTACAGGTATAGTATTCCCGTCTCCCTGTATAGGGCTGCTGTGTCTAATACAGAATGCAGTGACCATTAGGGTCTGACCTAGTCCCCTGCATACCATCCTCTGGCTACAGCACCGTCACCCGTCCTCCCCAGCACTGCCTGGCAGCCGGAGCTGCCTTCTCTCCGCACAGGGCATGCCAAGCGTGACTCCCTGCATTTCCCAGCTGACTCGTTTGGGTTGGCGAGGGCCCGGCATCTCCCTGCCCCCCTGGGCTTGGAATGTATAACCAGCTGGGATGCCCTGCCTAGCACCCGGAGCCCGTGCACTGCTGGGCCCCCCCCCCCTTATTTCCTGCATAGCTTAACCCCTCTGCCGCCAGCACTAATTTAATGGAAGGGGTGCATTACTGCTAATTATGGTTTTTAGTTGCTCTTTAAAGCAGTATTGTGTCCTCCTTAAACACTCTGTTTCCCTTGCAGCAGTAGCAGAGAATGCGTGAGGTCATAAAAGTGGAAATATATTCCTTTAGAAACTCGCACAGACACAACAGGAAGGAGAAGAAAGTGTCCGCGTTCCCTGCATTTGTCCTGTTCCGGCGATTTGCGGTCTCCTGCTGGGGACTGACGTGTCTCTGTGCTGCCTGTGTTATAGGAGTGATGTGGACAGCGTTATTAATGTCTATATGGAGGGGCCTGTTTCTGCCCCTGTGCAGAACATCCTCTGAATGCTGTCAGCATTACATCAGTGACAAGTGTCTTCCGGGAAATGTCAGGTTTATATGTCGGATATTTATTATTAACGGACGTGGTTGTATATGACTGCATATCTGCCCGCACGTTACTCAGGCCTTGACATGACCTCTGCTCAAACAGGACCTCCTTTCTGTGAGCCTGGTTCGTATACGGGCGCAGTAGCGCAGTCGCTTCGTCTTTCTGCACTGCGACTGCCGTCGCATTGCTGCACATAAGCAGCTCTGATCCTGCACACACACACAGAGCAAAAATCGACGGAGTCTTGCACAAGCATCGCATACACGTGCGTCTCTGTAGCTGCCTCTCTGTAGGTGTGTGTAGGGGGGAGGTGTACCAAACCTTGGAGAGAGACAACTTTAAAAAAGTTGCCCGTAGTTTTTTTACTTGCTGTATTATTTATCTAGCACAGTCTATGAAGTTACAGAAGCTGGTTGCTATAGGCAACTTCTCCAGTTTATATCTCTCCAAGGTTTGATGCGTCTATACTCCAGTCTGTAAGGGCTCCCCCTGGTTTGACATCTGCCCAGCTCTGCGTGTACTCACCACTGAGCTGTTAACCCTGTGTTGGCAGGATTTCTCCCCCACCCCCACCGCCCCTCCTCTATGAACACTTTCCCTGGCCTAACACCAGTGTGTGAAGATATATCCTCAGTCTGCAATACATTTTTGCACTGTGCGTTGCGTACCATACCATTTATGAATATGCTTTTGCTATGTGCAGCATAATATATATATTATATATATATTTTTTTAATTTGCTGTAATGACGTGTCCTAGCGGCATTTAATGCAGTAATACCGCAACAGTGCCAGCTACAAAGCACCCAGCATTAAACAATAGAAACAGTATCGGCAGCTCCGCGCTTATTTCTCCTCCGTAATCTATCCAAAGTGGCGCCCACAATTTTGTGGCATGAACCAATTTTCACCAGAATGCAGCCTGTGCGTTAACGATGACCGGATAGCACAAAGTGACATCACTGGCCCCTAGTGACATCACTGGCTCCATAACCAGTGACATCACTGGCTCCATATCCAAACAATATGGATGCCTCCAGTGCGGGCAGGCGATGGTTACATATATGGGTATTTGTAAGGAATTTAAATGAATTGTGCAAAACCTTTCCTGTCTCGCTCCCTGCCAGTTGCTGGGGTATCAGAGCTGACTCGGTGCACAGAATCCTTTTCAGCGTCTGCTGTGCTTATTCACAGTCCCATGCGATGCCTCCTAATGCCTCATAAGAGGTTAGGCTCCATCTACAATATAAGGAGCATTACATAAAAACGTGCTGCGGAGCCCGGCCCCTGGCTCCTGGCTATATGCTGCATCTGCCAGGTGTGTGAATGCGGTCTGTCCTGTTCCACCAGTCTCCTTTCCCTGACACAACAAAGTCAAGTGTTCTGTTCCTGTCCTCACTCCGCCGGCCGCTCTGTTCCTGCTCGCTCCCCTTTTCCTGACATCCTCCTCCCAGTGATGTAATGTGCACTCTCCGCTTCTGGCTGCAGCTCCATCTCTCCGCTTGGCTTCGGGCGCCCCCTCGTCCTAATAGGATGTGACTGTGTGCCAGCGAGCGCCGTCATTTACTCATTAGGAAAATATGCCGGTTTCTATCTCTTAGAATGTTGTTTTGTTTTTCTTGCGTGTGTCGCGGTTTCAGGGGTACATTTTACTAAGCAGTGATAAGAGCGGAGAAGTGAGCCAGTGGAGATATTTCCCCATCAACCAATCAGCAGCTCTGTATCATTTTATAGTATGCAAATTATAGATGTTACTTCAGTGCTGATTGGTTGCCATGGGCAACTTCTCCACTGGCTCACTTCTCCGCTCTTATCACTGCTTAGTAAATGTCCCCCATAATCTGCGTTACTGACAAAATATCGAAATACTCCGAATATAACCTTAATGTAACTTTGTTTTCATGTTACTAAAAGTGTATCTCTTGTGCGTCATTCTTAAGTGTTTATCAGTTCATGTGCTTACGGCGGCTTGCAAAAGTATTCAATACCCCAAAAAAGGCAACGGGTTTGTGTGTATTGCAAACAACGCTTGCACAGATTTTTATTGTGAACCAGTCAACGCTCAAAGTAAATTTTGAAAATAATTCATTACTTGTCCCTGGATTTTTAGAGACTAATTGAAAGCTAGCTGCGTTATCTTTCATCTGTGCAAACTTGGAGCTTCCACAGCAGATATCTGCAACCAAATAATGAATTAGAAATTTGGAAACTTACTATAAGAGCCTACTAGGTCACCATAAAAATACTGGGATTGATTCAGAGAGGGACACAGAAGCTGTCTGGAACAATCTTTTGTAATACAGACAAATCTGTTGACTTTCTATGGGGTTGAATACTTATGCATGCCGCTGTATATTGGTAAAGCGGTCCGTGAAGCGTATAGGCCGCTGATGACTGCTCATGCGTGTGCTTGGTATGTGACCTCTTTACACCGTTCATTTATGATGGGAAATTAGCCGCTGTGCAACATTCTCTCCACTTCTGCATAGTTGGCATTTTTTATATTTTTATTACAAGTGCAATAGGTTAAATGGAACACTGAGGCCCTAGTTACACATCCGAGTATTCTGCGCCACTTTTACTGTATGTGTACAATTCAAATCCGCGTTCTGGACTTTTGGCGGGTTAGTCAAGCAGCGGAGTCAGATTTTTGCCGCACTGGGGCCTCTTAGTATGGCTAGGAGAGGACTTGGCACACTGACCGATGGTAGCCATCTCCTGATGCGTGCTACCAGTATGCCTTACAGTGGTGTTCTCTCTCTCTCTCTGATGTACGTGGACCCCTGCACCTAAAGGCAATAATTACCTTAATGGCTTTACCTCCATTTTCCCAGAGATTGTGCGTGGAGGGGGAGAGGAGAGTGCACACAGGCCCCCCCTCCTCTTGATCTGCCACCGGTAACGTCTAACTAGATACAACTCTGTTATTTTCCATTTGTAGTTGTTTAATGTAAATATTTGAGGATAATTGGTAACAGCAGACAATAACACCCTGCGCTACAGAAAGAACGCAGGCGCCAAGGGATGGGGGGAGGGGGGAACGGTGACCAAGCTCCCCCATCCTGAAACCTAGAAACTAGAAGACCCCCTCCTTGGGGGCTTATAATGCGCAGATCTCCCCCCACTCTGGCATCTATGCTATGCCTTGTTGGGCTACCAGATTATTCCTGTGCATCTTGTACAGTTCATTCAGTATTGTGCAACGTAGCAAATGAAAATGGTGAATTATCACTTTTAAGCGTAGATTTTATTTATGATTTTGGCAAGATGTATTGTAGCCTAAGCAGGAACCACAGGGAGAGCTACAAAGCCCTTACTGGGGGAGTTCAGGGAGAGCCACAAAGCCCTTACTGGGGGAGTTCAGGGAGAGCCACAAAGCCCTTACTGGGAGTGTTCAGGGAGAGCCACAAAGCCCTTACTGGGGGTGTTCAGGGTGACCCACAAAGCCCTTACTGGGGGAGTTCAGGGAGAGCCACAAAGCCCTTACTGGAGGTGTTCAGGGAGACCCACAAAGCCCTTACTGGGGGTGTTCAGGGAGAGCCACAAAGCCCTTACTGGGAGTGTTCAGGGAGAGCCACAAAGCCCTTACTGGGGGTGTTCAGGGAGAGCCACAAAGCCCTTACTGGGGGTGTTCAGGGAGAGCCACAAAGCCCTTACTGGGGGTGTTCAGGGAGAGCCACAAAGCCCTTACTGGGGGAGTTCAGGGAGACCCACAAAGCCCTTACTGGAGGTGTTCAGGGAGAGCCACAAAGCCCTTACTGGGGGTGTTCAGGGAGACCCACAAAGCCCTTACTGGGGGTGTTCAGGGAGAGCCACAAAGCCCTTACTGGGGGTGTTCAGGGAGAGCCACAAAGCCCTTACTGGGGGTGTTCAGGGAGACCCACAAAGCCCTTACTGGGGGTGTTCAGGGAGAGCCACAAAGCCCTTACTGGGGGTGTTCAGGGAGAGCCACAAAGCCCTTACTGGGGGTGTTCAGGGAGAGCCACAAAGCCCTTACTGGGGGAGTTCAGGGAGAGCCACAAAGCCCTTACTGGGGGTGTTCAGGGAGACCCACAAAGCCCTTACTGGGGGTGTTCAGGGAGAGCCACAAAGCCCTTACTGGGGGTGTTCAGGGAGAGCCACAAAGCCCTTACTGGGGGTGTTCAGGGAGACCCACAAAGCCCTTACTGGGGGTGTTCAGGGAGAGCCACAAAGCCCTTACTGGGGGTGTTCAGGGAGAACCACAAAGCCCTTACTGGGGGAGTTCAGGGAGAGCCACAAAGCCCTTACTGGGGGTGTTCAGGGAGACCCACAAAGCCCTTACTGGAGGTGTTCAGGGAGACCCACAAAGCCCTTACTGGGGGTGTTCAGGGAGACCCACAAAGCTCTTACTGGGGGAGTTCAGGGAGAGCCACAAAGCCCTTACTGGGAGTGTTCAGGGAGACCCACAAAGCCCTTACTGGGGGAGTTCAGGGAGAGCCACAAAGCCCTTACTGGGGGAGTTCAGGGAGAGCCACAAAGCCCTTACTGGGGGTGTTCAGGGAGAGCCACAAAGCCCTTACTGGGGGTGTTCAGGGAGAGCCACAAAGCCCCTACTGGGGGAGTTCAGGGAGAGCCACAAAGCCCCTACTGGGGGAGTTCAGGGAGAGCCACGAAGCCCTTACTGGGGGAGTTCAGGGAGAGCCACGAAGCCCCTACTGGGGGAGTTCAGGGAGAGCCACAAAGCCCCTACTGGGGGAGTTCAGGGAGAGCCACAAAGCCCCTACTGGGGGAGTTCAGGGAGAGCCACAAAGCCCCTACTGGGGGAGTTCAGGGAGAGCCACAAAGCCCCTACTGGGGGAGTTCAGGGAGAGCCACAAAGCCCCTACTGGGGGAGTTCAGGGAGACCCACAAAGCCCTTACTGGAGGTGTTCAGGGAGACCCTCAAAGCCCTTTCTGGGGGAGTTCAGGGAGAGCAACAAAGCCCTTACTGGGGGAGTTCAGGGAGAGCCACAAAGCCCCTACTGGGGGAGTTCAGGGAGAGCCACAAAGCCCTTACTGGGGGTGTTCAGGCAGAGCCACAAAGCCCTTACTGGGGGGTGTTCAGGGAGACACACAAAGCCCCTACTGGGGGAGTTCAGGGAGAGCCACAAAGCCCTTACTGGGGGAGTTCAGGGAGACCCACAAAGCCCTTAGTGGAAGTGTTCAGGGAGACCCACAAAGCCCTTAGTGGAAGTGTTCAGGGAGACCCACAAAGCCCCTACTGGGGGTGTTCAGGCAGAGCCACAAAGCCCCTACTGGGGGAGTTCATGGAGACCCACAAAGGCCTTACTGGGGGAGTTCAGGGAGAGCCACAAAGCCCCTACTGGGGGAGTTCAGGGAGAGCAACAAAGCCCTTACTGGGGGGTGTTCAGGGAGACACACACAGCCCCTACTGGGGGAGTTCAGGGAGAGCCACAAAGCCCTTACTGGGGGAGTTCAGGGAGACCCACAAAGCCCTTAGTGGAAGTGTTCAGGGAGACCCACAAAGCCCTTAGTGGAAGTGTTCAGGGAAACCCACAAAGCCCCTACTGGGGGTGTTCAGGCAGAGCCACAAAGCCCCTACTGGGGGAGTTCAGGGAGACCCACAAAGGCCTTACTGGGGGAGTTCAGGGAGAGCCACAAAGCCCCTACTGGGGGAGTTCAGGGAGAGCCACAAAGCCCCTACTGGGGGAGTTCAGGGAGAGCCACAAAGCCCCTACTGGGGGAGTTCAGGGAGAGCCACAAAGCCCCTACTGGGGGAGTTCAGGGAGACCCACAAAGCCCTTACTGGAGGTGTTCAGGGAGACCCTCAAAGCCCTTTCTGGGGGAGTTCAGGGAGAGCAACAAAGCCCTTACTGGGGGAGTTCAGGGAGAGCCACAAAGCCCCTACTGGGGGAGTTCAGGGAGAGCCACAAAGCCCCTACTGGGGGAGTTCAGGGAGAGCCACAAAGCCCTTACTGGGGGAGTTCAGGGATAAAGGTGCACTTGCTTTTTGGTTACTGTCTTGAAATTTCAGTAATAAAAAAACTATTTTTTGGACATTTTGGATATATATCTATTGGTGCCCATACACTTGTGAGATATCGGGTACTATCCTTCGATTTCGACTGCACCTGTGAGATAAATCGAAGAATTGTATGTAGATTTTAGGTACCATGAGACGCGATGTGCGGGCACGCTGGTCGAATATCGCATCTCAAGATAGTATGTGCTGCACTTAATATTTATCGAATCGCAGTGCGATCGCATGTGTTTTTAAAACACATGCTATATATCGCACTGCGATGCAAGGCCGCTCCCACTCGTCGGTGACGTGCCCATCACGTGATTACCATGCGATTGATCGCATGATAATCACTTTGGCAGTTCAGGTGCGATGCCCTGTGTTGTCACGTCGCGGCGCATCGCACAAGTGTATGGGGGCCATAAATCTTTTGTGATACCTTGAGAGATAAACAGAATGATGTTATGTCCTGAACATTCATATTCTTCTGGAAAAGACGCTGTATAATTAGTGAGAGAAAGGCATAAGTAGTACATGAGAGGTGGTACTGTGCGGCTGTTTGTAGATATATAGAATGCAGACAAGTACTGGGAGACATCCAGCATACAATACATGGGAAGTGGTACTGTGCAGTTGTCTGTATTTATAGAATATGCACAGGTACTGGGAGACATCCAGCATACAATACATGGGAAGTGGTACTGTGCAGCTGTCTGTATTTATAGAATATGCACAGGTACTGGGAGACATCCAGCATACAATACATGGGAAGTGGTACTGTGTAGTTGTCTGTATTTATAGAATATGCACAGGTACTGGGAGACATCCAGCATACAATACATGGGAAGTGGTGCTGTGCAGTTGTCTGTATTTATAGAATATGCACAGGTACTGGGAGACATCCATCATACAATACATGGAAAGTGGTACTGTGCAGCTGTCTGTATTTATAGAATATGCACAGGTACTGGGAGACATCCAGCATACAATACATGGGAAGTGGTACTGTGTAGTTGTCTGTATTTATAGAATATGCACAGGTACTGGGAGACATCCAGCATACAATACATGGGAAGTGGTGCTGTGCAGTTGTCTGTATTTATAGAATATGCACAGGTACTGGGAGACATCCAGCATACAATACATGGGAAGTGGTATTGTGCAGTTGTCTGTATTTATAGAATATGCACAGGTACTGGGAGACATCTAGCATACAATACATTGGAAGTGGTACTGTGCAGTTGTCTGTATTTATAGAATATGCGCAGGTACTGGGAAACATCTAGCATTCAATACATGGGAAGTGGTGCTGTGCAGTTGTCTGTATTTATAGAATATGCGCAGGCACTGGGAGACATCCAGCATACAATACATGGGAAGTGGTACTGGGCACTTGTCTGTATTTATAGAATATGCGCAGGTACTGGGAGACATCCAGCATACAATACATGGGAAGTGGTACTGGGCAGTTGTCTGTATTTATAGAATATGCGCAGGTACTGGGAGACATCTAGCATACAATACATGGGGAAGTAGTACTGTGCAGTTGTCTGTATTTATAGAATATGCACAGGTACTGGGAGACATCTAGCATACAATACATTGGAAGTGGTACTGTGCAGTTGTCTGTATTTATAGAATATGCGCAGGTACTGGGAGACATCCAGCATTCAATACATGGGGAAGTAGTACTGTGCAGTTGTCTGTATTTATAGAATATGCACAGGTACTGGGAGACATCTAGCATACAATACATTGGAAGTGGTACTGTGCAGTTGTCTGTATTTATAGAATATGCGCAGGTACTGGGAGACATCCAGCATTCAATACATGGGAAGTGGTGCTGTGCAGTTGTCTGTATTTATAGAATATGCACAGGTACTGGGAGACATCCAGCATACAATACATGGGAAGTGGTACTGTGCAGTTGTCTGTATTTATAGAATATGCACAGGTACTGGGAGACATCCAGCATACAATACATGGGAAGTGGTACTGGGCAGTTGTCTGTATTTATAGAATATGCACAGGTACTGGGAGACATCTAGCATACAGTACATGGGAAGTGGTACTGTGCAGTTGTCTGTATTTATAGAATATGCACAGGTACTGGGAGACATCTAGCATACAGTACATGGGAAGTGGTACTGTGCAGTTGTCTGTATTTATAGAATATGCACAGGTACTGGGAGACATCCAGCATACAATACATGGAAAGTGGTACTGGGCAGTTGTCTGTATTTATAGAATATGCGTAGGTACTGGGAGACATCTAGCATTCAATACATGGAAAGTGGTGCTGTGCAGCTGTCTATAGATATAGAATATACACAATACTAAGAGACCCCCAGCATTCAATACATGGGAAGTGATACTATGCAGCGGTCTGTACATTTAGAATATACGCATGTCCTGCAGAACATCCAGCATACAGTACATGAGCAGTTGTACTGTGCAGCCATCAGTACATATAGATAATCACGCAGCATAAGCCACACGAGGAGCACATTGTACAACGTCTCACACATCACATGTACATAAGCAGCAAACGGAATTGGCGCACAGACGGCTGAGATGTAGCAGACATGAGAAGTAAAGTGTAGAGGAGATGTCAGTAATGAGTCGGTCACCTGGCGGGTACTAGTATCTAATCCTAGCAATACTCACCCAGCCTCCGAGTGATGTCAGCTGTGTACGCAGAGTGCTGCTGCTGTGTAAATATGGCTGTCTGGCTGTGTTGGGCAGTGTGCGTGACTCCCTGTGTACCGGGACATCACACAGAACAATGGAAATAATGGCTGTTTATACTGGATGCTCACCCGGAGCCTGGGTGCGGAGCGCTCTCCGGCAGTGTGTATATATTCTAGGTCTGCGGCTACGCTGCGCAGACACACAATTCAGGAAAACGTACAGTATGATTCACTACTGCCCATGGCCGAGCGTCTGATGCCATATGGGGCAGAAACGCTCGCTGCATGATGGCACATCTGTATGGTCGTGATAAATGAATGGAAGTATTGAGAGTATATTTACTAAAGGTCGATTTTCACCAATTTCAAATCGGTGAAAATCAATGTTGCATTTCCAGGGCTAAAACACACATTTACACATTACTAACAAAAACCATCTGTCAGTAAATGTGTATGTTAAGCTGCTGAAACAAAGCATCGATTGAGATCCACTTCCATAGATTTGAGATCCATAAAAATCAATGAAACTTGGCCTTTAGTAAATATACCCCTTGGAGTGCAAACTGTACCTTAGCGCAACATTCAGTAAATCTTTCATGTTGGGGGGTGTAGTGACTGTTTCACTATAATAATAATAGACCATATGATGCACTAATCACTGAGGACTATATCATTTTCTATGTAATTACTATCACCTATAGAAAATACTGCTCGCTATAGATTATGTAACCCGCTGCTCGCTATAGATTATGTAACCCGCTGCTCGCTATAGATTATGTAACCCGCTGCTCGCTATAGATTATGTAACCCGCTGCTCGCTATCACCTATGTAATTGCCCAGATCTGTGACTCTGTGACTGTGTGTATAACGCTGGGTGTGGCTAGGAGCTCTCATTGGGTTAGTGGCAGGTCTATCACACCCAGGCCACAGCTGATTGGGCGAGAAATGCCCTCCCACACAGGTTACATCCAATGGGAGGTTCTGCCCTTTGGCTGCTGTGTGTTCTCAGAGCAGGATTATCAATGGGGCTGATGGAGCTGCAGCTCCAGCCCCACACCCCAAAATAGTCCCATTGCATCTGCCGCAACATACCCTCCAACAATTTACACATAAACATTGGGACAAATGCAAAAGGGGGCGTGGCCACGGGAACAGTGTGGCCACGCCCCTTTTCCTATACTTTCAATGGAAGCTTGGAGAGTCAAAAATCAGTACAGACCATAAAAAAAGGGACTGTACCTGGCAAAAAGGTGCAGCTGGAGGGTATGCCACTACATCTGCAGCAAGTCTCTGCGCTGTAGATAGGGGGAAAACAATCCTTTTACTGCAGCGTCCTATGGGGGTCATTCTGACCTGATCGCTCGCTGCAGTGCAGCGATAAGGTCAGAACTGCGCATGTGCCGGCAACGCAGTGCGCCGGCACATGGCTGACAGCTTGATTGACAGGCAGAAGCGGTCGCTGGGCGGGAGGGGGCGGCACGGCGGCGTTTGGCCGCCGTTTTGTGGGCACGGTCCGGCCAATGCAGGCATGGCCGGGCCTTGACGTCACACGCAGCCGCTGCGATTAGTAACTCCCGGCCAGCCGCAGGACCTGCTCTGGCTAAGAGTTACTCTTCAAGTACAAAAGCATCGCCGCTGTGCGATGCTTTTGTACTTGTGCGGGGGGGCCGGCCTGACATGCGGGGCGGACTAGTCCTGTGCTGAGCGTCCCCCCGCATGTCAGTGTAAGTGATTGTAGCTATGCTACATTAGCACAGCTGTGGTCAGGTCAGAATGACCCCCTATGTCTTGCTGCCAGTCCGCCTGCCCCCTCTGCCATCAACAATCCCCACTCCCTAGCCGCGCCGCAGGTGGAACAAAAGCTGCTGCGGCCACCGGCATAGATGTGTATGAAAGCTGCACAGTGGAAGGCTTTCATAGCCCTCCCTGCGCCGCATACTCTCTGAGCCCCGGAGCCTGCTCTGCGTGTGATGTCACAGAAGTGCCTCCCCACCACAGCCACAGCTGCACCCAGATCCCCAGAGGCCCTGACTCCGCAACACAGCACCTGGCCTGCCGGCCTGGAAGCCCCGAGGTGGTTAATGTAGCGGATAGAGAGGGTGATATAATGGAGGGTAATGTATGGACGCTGAATCAATGTAAAAGGTGACAGTGCTGTGCAGTGCAGTGGGTGTGCTGTGTCACTGACATTACACAGCACTCTCACCTTTACATTGATTCAGCCAGTCACACAGTTCTGCCAGCCAGTCACTATTGTTAGCGCCGGTGTCCCAACGCAACGCATTACAGGGAAGTATACGCACTAAATAAACTACAGCTCCCAGCAGCGCTTAGCGCCCAAGCATTCCGGCGCTAAGGCCTGCTGGGAGCTGTAGTTTATTGAGTGCATCTTCTTCTTTGTAATGTGGCGCGTTGGGACACCGGCGCTAACAATAGTGACTGGCTGCTGTGCGAGTCTCAGAGAGCCACTGCCAAAGGGAGGACAGCAGCCTAGCTGCTTCCAGGAGGAGAAGCAGGAGAAGCATTATCCGCTCCCACTCGCAGTACCTCTGGGCCCCATCCGCGGCACCCGCACACCCCCCTTTCCCCCTCCACCACCCATGGTGGCTCACCACCCGCAGCACCCCCTCACTCGCCCCTCCCCCACCCGCTGCACCACTGCACCTTCCTCTCCCCCCCAACCCGCGGTGGCTCCGGACCCCCACCCGCGGCACCCGTCCCTCCCCCACCACCACACCAGCATCTCCCCCGCACCCGCCACTCTCCCAACCACAGCACCTACTAGGTGATTCATCAGGCCCTGCGTGCGCTGTTCACGCCGTTGCAAGGGGCTACGACCCCTTAACCATCGCACACCCTTTGTCCGTGCAATATTTAACCACTCAACACAATTATGATTGGAGGTAATATTCCATATAACACAAATATTGCACGCCACAAGGGTATGCAAGGGTTAAGGGGGCATAGCCCCTTACGACGGTGTGAAGAGCGCCCGTAGGGTGCGATGAGTCACCTAGTAGACTATTTACTGTAATATACTTAGCACTCTAGGCCGCTGGCTCCCAAACTGTCTTGAATCGCGGCGCCCGATCAGCGTTTTTTTAACAGCACCCCCAGGATAAATGTTTTTTTTTTTTTTTTATTGATAAAGTTGGAAAAAATCTGAAATGAAGTAAATTGTGCCTGCCTGTCACCCTTAGGGTCCGTCATGTGGCGGGGTACAGCTGTGCTGCTGATTATCCACATGTGTTATGATTGGCAGGCGTCCATCACTTTGACCATAAATAATTTGATTTGCTCTTGGACCACCAACCTGTGGCACCCCTCCGAGAGCCTTGCGAACCCCATGCTGCCTAGGCACACAGTTTGGGAACCACTGCTCTAGACTATATAAGATGGTACTCGTGATAGACTTAGGAGAATAGAGGCGTGGTTTGTTGGTGGCATATCCTAGTACGAGTGTTCTAATATTCCATTGGGGAATGGCATGTATGCATCTATAAATGTAATTTCTCTTACGTCCTAGAGGATGCTGGGGTCCATATTAGTACCATGGGGTATAGACGGGTCCACCAGGAGCCATTGGCACTTTAAGAGTTTAATAGTGTGGGCTGGCTCCTCCCTCTATACCCCTCCTACCAGACTCAGTTTAGAAAATGTGCCCAGAGGAGCCGGTCACAGCTAGGGGAGCTCTACAGAGCTTCTTTAGAAAAGTTTTATTTAGAGTTTGTTTTTTTACAGGAGGCTGCTGGCAACAGCCTGCCTGCATGGAGGGACTGAGGGGGGGAGCAGTGTCCGCCCAGCGGGGTCTTGAGCCACTGACTCCGCTGACGGGGCATTGAGCTCCAGAGGGGACAGATCGCGACCCGCCACAGGGGAACGCTCACCCCGGCAGCCAGCCGCCACCCTCTCACAGAGCTGAAGTTTGGCGAGTTAGTCACTGTCTCCCCTTACAAGCGGGGGGTCAGTGTGAAAAGGGCGTCTTAAGGGTGGGAGCGCGGTTTTAACCGCGCTCCGGGAAGGCTCAGCGGTACTGCGGTGCGGCGCTGTGAGCGGCGCCCTGAGCCAGCACAAAACCCTACACTGACCACATCAAGCCTGTCGGGCCAGTATAATCTTCAAGAGCGGGAAGACAGCGCCATTGAAGGGGCGGAGCTTCTCCTCAGAGCGGACCCAGCAGCATTCAGCGCCATTTTTCCTGCCTTCAATCACTGCCAGTGGATGTTCAAGTCCCTCCAGAGCAACTCCAGCTATCTGTATGGTACCAGGGGGTTGTAGAAGGGGGGGGGGGGGGGGGGGGGAGGCTGTATACAGGCTGTGTCTCCTATTAAGGAACTCAGTCAGCGCTGGTTAGGGTCTCCCTATACCTATAATAGCGCTGTGTGTGGGTTGGCTCCAATCCCTGTCTCTATGCCATTCTTGGGGGGGAAATACCCTTTGTGTTTGTGGGGTGTTTGGTGTGTATGTGACAACATGTCTAGGGACACTGTTTCATATGCTGCAGAGGATTTATCTTCCCAGGAAGACTCCATACCATGTAATCAGGATTGCACTGTTGTAGCGCAGATCCCAGCTAGAGAGCCAGAATGGTTAGTCTCTCTGAGGGGGACTATTTCTCAGATTTCTGATAGGGTTGCTAGGACTGAGCATGCCACTCAGGTCTTACAATCCTCTATGGTCGTACGGTCGGATACTGCTTCCTCGGGGTCCCCTGCTGTACATTCTCACAAACGTGCACTTGCAAAGCTTATGCAGGATGATACGGACACCGATTCTGACGCTGCAGACGGTGACAGGGATGTGTCGAGGGGGACGGCATCACTTGCTAAGGGGGTGCAGTTGATGATTGAAGCTGTAAGGGATGTGTTACACATCACTGACACAGCTCCTGAGCAGGTGGAGGAGGCCTTTTTCACAGACAGTAAAAAGCCCCCCCCTCACCTTCCCGGCATCCAAAGAATTGAATGCTATCTTTGAAAAAGCCTGGGAAAATCTTGAAAAGAAATTCCAGATCCCTAAGAGGGTCTTAGTTGCTTTTCCTTTCCCAGAAGAAGATAGGAAAAAGTGGGAGTCTCCGCTAATAGTTGACGCCTCTGTCTCCAGGCTGTCCAAACAGGTGGTATTACCAGTCCCTGGATCTGACGCGTTGAAAGACCCGGCAGATCGCAGGGTGGATGCTACGCTAAAATCCATTTACACGGCTTCAGGGGCTATACTGCGGCCTACTATAGCCTGTGCTTGGATTGCAAAAGCTATTGCCAGGTGGTCAATCACTCTGCAGGAGGAATCGACTACGATGGATAACGGTGACGTTGATTTATTTTTACGCCATATTCAGGATTCTGCAGGATTCCTAGTAGATTCCATGAAGGACCTGGGTTCCATGGTTGCGGGGATCTCCTCCATGTCCGTCTTTGCTCGCAGAGGTCTCTGGCTGCGCCAATGGTCTGTGGACGCGGAATCCAGGAAAAGTGTGGAGGGTCTTCCTTATACTGGTCATGCTCTCTTTGGGGAGGCGCTAGATGTGTTGATTGCCACAGCTACAGCGGGTAAGTCTCCTTTTCTCCCCTCAGCTGCACCGGTTACGAAGAAGCCTTTTACACCAGCCACGTCACAGTCCTTTCGGCCCGCGAGGCCTAGAAAGAACAAGCCTTCGAACACCTTCTTCAGAGGTGGTCGTGCTAAAGGAAAGAAGCCTGCTCCCAGAACCAGAAGCCCGCTTCTGATACCCCTAAGTCCTCTGCATTACGGTGGACAGCTGGGCCTGGAGGAAGGTCAGGTGGGGGCAAGACTCCGGCATTTCAGCCACGTCTGGGTGTCGTCGGGCCTGGGTACTGGATATAGTGTGCAGAGGGTACAGGCTGGAGTTTCAAGATCTCCCGCCTCACCGTTTCTTCAAGTCAGGCTTACCAGCTCTGCTGGCAGACAGAACAATTCTTCTGGAAACTATCCAAAAGTTGATGGTGTCCAGGGTCATTGTTCCAGTTCCACCTCATCAGTGGAACAAAGGTTACTATTCGAACCTTTTCGTGGTACTGAAGCCGGATGGTATGGTACGGCCAATTCTGAACTTAAAATCTTTGAACCCCTACCTCAGGGAGTTCAAATTCAAAATGGAGTCTCTGAGAGCTGTCATCTCAGGTCTGACAGAGGGGGAGTTCCTGGTGTCCCTGGACATCAAGGATGCGTACCTCCACGTTCCCATCTGGTCTCCACATCAGGCATATCTCAGGTTTGCACTGTTGGAGATCACTATCAGTTTCAGGCGCTGCCGTTTGGCCTCTCCACAGCACCGAGGGTCTTCACCAAGTTGATGGCGGAGATGATGGTTCTCCTGCGCAAGCAAGGGGTGAACATAATTCCGTATCTGGACGATCTCCTGATCAAGGCGTCATCCAGGGAGAAGTTGTTGCGATCCATTGCTCTCACGACACAACTGCTCAAGGAGCACGGTTGGATCCTGAACCTTCCAAAGTCTCATCTGGAGCCGACAAGGAGGCTGTCTTTCCTGGGGATGATCCTAGACACGGAAGTGCAGAGGGTGTTTCTACCGGTGGAGAAAGCATTGATGATCCAATCAATGGTCCGGGATGTCTTAAAGCCTACCCGGGTCTCGGTTCATCAGTGCATCCGCCTTCTGGGGAAGATGGTTGCCTCCTACGAGGCTCTACAGTACGGCAGGTTTCATGCTCGATCCTTTCAGCTGCATCTCTTGGACCAGTGGTCGGGATCTCACCTACACATGGACCAGAGGATCCGTCTGTCTCCGAAAGCCAGGATTTCGCTCCTCTGGTGGATACAACTGCCTCACCTTCTGGAAGGCCGAAGGTTCGGAGTTCAGGACTGGATCCTTCTAACCACTGATAAAGCTAAATATTTATCGTGTATATAACCCTTTATGAGGTCTAAGAACACTGTACGCTATCTACGTAAGAAGTACCGTAAGGGTACGCTAGTTGCGTATCGATCGCTTAGCCGTGATCGAGACGCACAGGCGTCACGTTCACTCACGGCCAAATGATCACAGGCAGGCACGCTATTAGCTGTTGACCAGCGTAATGATTCGCTATAGCGTAGCGACGCTCGGGACCACGAGGAGATCACCAGCGATGCAGACGCTCACAATGTTAAACCTTTATATCTATACCCTTAACAATGAAATACACAGTAAACATTAATGTAGAGACAAAGTGTAAGTGCAACCTTGTGTAACCTGATTAACTACAAAGCTGTTTGAGCGTCACCGACGCTCAGAGAATACTTAACACTATAAAGAATACACAGATACCTGGGCTTAGGGTCCGAAACCTATTATGTATTATGACTATCATACTTGCAAAAAGAATCACAGTACAAAGCATACACTACAATATAACATAAACCAACTAACCAGATAACTATGCAGGAAATACAATACAATACTATTCAAGTCTAATCGAGGAAAAATACGAGAGAACGAGAAGAGAGGGAGAGAGAGAAATGGCTCACAGTAAGACAATATGATTACGGAGAGAACTTACGCACAAGGGGAACGATCGCATGCGCCTCGATATCCAGCTCCCGATTATCAGCAATGAGAACCGTTGAAGAGAGTGAAGTTGGATATGGTCGGCCCGCTATTTATGCCCCACACACAATACAATTCAATGGTCCCTACAATCTCATTGTTCATTGGACACAGGAATTCGGCTTCGCATTATAACAAAAGGTCATAGGTTGATTCATACAGGTGGGCTGTGACTATTTCCAACTGCTCAGGTGGGAGGGAAACTGGGTTTCCCGCCGCATGGGTAATAAAGTGCAAATAAAGTAAATGTTCATAAACTTCTTATGTCCATAACTATTCGCACGAGCGATTGATCTGCTTCAAACCAACACCGGAATATTTCTAATTAAATATTCTTCCGATGGATACTAAACACCACTGTATTACTCCTATCTGACCCTTCGTATCAAACAAAGAGGGATTCCTCTGTTCATAAACATTCTATATTAACCAAACTTTCAGAATCTATCAAAGGGACCATGATCTACAAAATACATCATTACTGAAAATATGTTACGATTGAGTCGCATGCTACAACCACATAAACTCTACCGTAAATACGCATACCATGCGCCTGCGGGTGCCCGCGACTGTGAGTATGCGCACGTACGGGAGAGCGTACGCATGCGCAGCACGGACCTGTGTGAGGTGCAAATATGGTAGTGTGCATAGAGATATTTTTCTGACTTTGACAGTCCACCCTTTGGCAGTCAATAATAACTGCCACTTCCTGAAAACATTTCAAAAGGAGAAAAATATATGTCAGGGGTTAATTCATTTCCATGGTTGGGTAAGGGAGGAGAGAGGAGTAGGTGGGAAGAGGGTATGACCTAGTGAGATAGCAGAAGCATGTGTGTATGAGTCCATGTTTGGGGGGTCATGTATCATCGTGCCGTACGTGTTGTAAATCAAGCTTCGAGGTATTGCGAAGTATACATTTGAATTCCTTCTTATCCCGTGGTACAGGTCTGTGGATGGGCTGTCAAACTTTACCGAGCTCTTTTCGGATTTTGAACAAAATGGGGAGCACATTTTAGTTGATGATACATGAATGGGGGAATATGTGCTTGCTGATATCTGTGCCTGTATTCCCTATACTATGTGTGTCATTACCTGAGGGTTGTAGAAATGAAGAAAAGACATAATTACGGTAAATGCGGTGGTATTCTATGTCAGGTTAATGTACATCTGTCGGTTGAAGTTTTGTTCGGTATCGGTTGAAAGTCGTCTTCTTTGCGCTGTTTTGCTCATTAAGCGTGAGCAATAAGCTTTGTCAATGCCATTAGATTTACAAAAAATGTTGGGCTAGCGTAATTTTAAGAATTCTAGGGAAACTGGGGATCCATGGCAAAGTTCATCAAGTGTCCATATCTCAAGTGGTCAAAACTTCTTCTTTGGTCTATCCGTTGTCTGTATAGCGTCTCATCAACTTCCTCGTCCAAGGGGGTCTTGTTATCTTGGAGAAAAACCAGAAAAACAGGTGAAAGAAACGGACCGTAGAAATCGCATTTTCATCACATCATTGTTTCTATCGTTGGGTCGTAAATCAAATCCAGGTTAATTACAGTTTCCTCACTCCTCAAACTCATCACTCTGGTAATTTGTTTGCACCTCATTAAAGCCTGCCCGCATCTAAATATCAACCCAATCGATATAACGACACCCAAGATACATAGTAGATACTTCCCAACATCCATTATGACTCCTTGAGCCCAGTCTCCTAAACCAGAGAACCAATTTCGCGGGTTCAACCATGACACCCAACCAGTCAGCTCATTACCTACAGCAGCAAGAGTGAGATTGTGTTTTCGGCGAAATTCCCACTTTAATTGGAGAATATCGTCCATCTTTTGGTCTATGACCTCTACCGGATCCTCGGTGCTATTTGTGATATACGTGCAACACTTCACGCCGTACTGTGTTGCCAATGTAACACAATATCCGCCTGTCACTGCTGTGAGGTAATTAAGAACCATTCTATGCTGTACCAGTTCTGTTTTATAAGCTTGAAGTTCTCTTCCAGTGTATCTAAACGTGTCATCATACATTTCAGTGATATTATCTAACAAATTGGCGAGTGCAGAAATGTATCTATAATTCATCACTCCTCGAGCGGTGCGAGTGAAATCTAACGCCACCAGAACCTGAATCCCGGTGGATTCATGGATCAGATCAGAGGCCGGATGCTCTAACCTTTCTGACAGTTGTCTTTTAACGAGGTGCTCGTAATGAGTGTGAGTATAAGGAGCTTGGGCACCACGGTGTATGTCTTTCATTTTATCATGAGTTACAGTCATTACTTCAGGCAATACTCTTCCAATATAACACAATCCTTCAGAGTTTGGGGCAAGCCACTTGTACGCCTTTCTCCCGCATATGAAATATGCATCATCGGGGAGAACATATGGGACGGAGAAAGACATTACCATATTACACACCTTCCAGGTGAAATCTCCTAGCCCTAATTCTTCCATCTGCTTAATACACGTATCAGGTTGTACGATATGTGCACAGTATCCTGGTGATACTTCTCCAACTCTAGTAATCCTATTTCCTAAGGTGTATCTATACCGGAAAGATTTTCCTCTACTGGCTATGTGGCGTACAAGCTCTGTATCTGTAGGCATTCTATCTGCTCTATGTGAAAAGGTCATGGTGTGGTTACTCCATGATACTTCCCAATTTCCCGGCTTTCTGGGATTGGAGATGTTAAAACATAATAGGGACCTATCCACGTGGTATTGGTGGAGCTTCAAACTAGGAGGGCTGGAGATATTAAACCTCCGGTCCACCGGTCTCCCACCATTTAACTCAAGTACCTCCCCTATCGTTAAAGGAAATGGTACTAGCCCTGATTTGCTATGACCCTGAGGTACTTGAGAGCATACCCAACAATCTGTTTTGTTTAATACATTACCCACTAAGGAGTGATAATCACTCAATGGATGCCGGTCCATATGGATATTAAAACTGGATTGGCATTTCTTTATACACCCATCCTCAATGATATTGTCACAGAGCCTACAGATACAGTTTTTTCTTAAACTAACAATCCTTCAAAACGTTTGCAAATAACAAGGTTGTTAGATCGTGCCCGGTACTCGCCTTTGCTTGGTGATTGGGTTGCTATTGGAAATTTACACCTCCGTCTCAGTCATTAGAACCTTTCTGGATCCTTTCTCGACCTCACTGGTACTCTCGCCGGAACAGACTGCTCTGGTCAACATCAGGGTCGACAGGAAAATCCATATCACAGTCTCCTGGGGCAAGTCCATCTTACAGGAGGAGAAAAGAAGAAATTTGTAATGGGGGTATAAGAAAATCAGTTTGAGGGGGAGAGAACTTGTTACGATAATAAGTTCTCTCGTCTTGTTGTTCTTCTTGTTCTGCTGTCATCTCAAAAAGGTGCTGTCTCTTCAGTCTTCCAAATGAACATTTTGGTGACGCAATATTCCTTCCTAACCAGCGATCTTTCTGTAAGGAGCAAAAATCTGGCATTACCATTGGTCCAACTGAGGGGTGACATACCATCTTTAAACCATGAAAACATGAATGAGAAGAGAGAGAGAGTCAAAAAAAACAAAAGAGAGAGAGAACACTTCATGTGCATATATATATTACATAACTCAACAACAAACAACAATAGGAAACGAGAAGCAAAGCATTTTTATCAAACATTTTTCAACATTAAGAAAACATTGGTAGCATTATCAAGCTGTCATATCTACGTGTCTAATGGTCTCCTTGAACAGTCCCTCCCCACCAGCACCTGCATTACTCCACTGTTTGTATCTGGCCAGAAATACATTGTGGCGGATAGGTCCTGCTGGGGTTTGGTAGGCTTCTGCAAGGACCAAGTGGATATGCAAAGTGTGAATTCTTACCGATAATCGTCAGAGATGGGGATAGAGAGAGAGAGAAAAACACTTTTCTTCACAAATACATTTACAACGTTTCACCTGGTCATTCCTGTGTCTTCAGTGAATGACCTCCCAATTTATTAACCGTTACCTCAGGCTTACCTCCAGTCCTAATGATCACCTTTCTTGACTACTTATCATGGGTGTGGCTCAAAATCCTTACTATATGATCCTTGATTATAATTGTGTGTGTTGTGATTTTGTTCATTTCTTGGTCTAGGGGGTCTAACTTTATGTGGGTTATTACAGTTGCTGGCGTAATGCCCTTCTCTTCTACAATGGTAACAAACCCTTGGCTTTCTCCAAGTGTCAGTGAACTGGGGTCTTGGCTGATTTGATGCCTCCTCAAACGCTTGGATGCTCATCACCCTCAACCGCTTTCCCTGTACCTCCCTGCTTCCTTGGATATTCTGGTTATGTTGTTGTCTAGGGGGTGCATATACCTTGTGTGTGCTTCTAGACCTGCAATCTCTTGCATAATGACCTTCCTCCTGGCAGTTATAACAGACTTTCATATTTGAATTTTTCGCAGTGGTGTGGGGCTTTTGTTGAGTTGGTCTTGTGGTTAGGGCCTGTATACTTGTTGCTATTAATTTGTTACTTAGCGACTCTCTGTATCTGGTGATGTTCTGATCATGACTAATGATGACCTCCCTTAATGCGTCCACCGAGATATCTTTCCAGTCTGGGTTGGTGGTCTGTACCCTTGTACTTAATTCATCCTTTAAACCATTCATTAGCACATATACTGCTGCTTCTCTGTGTGGTGTGCTTGTTTCAATGTTTTCTATACCCGTATACCTAGTCAGGTCCTGCAATGCCCGGTGGAAATAATTGGAAGTACTTTCCCTTTCGTTTTGTCTTATGGAGAAAATTTTGTTCCACTCGACAATGGCTGGGAAATGTACTTCCAACTGTCGGTTGATCTGCTTAATACATTCCTGATTGTGTTCCTCCGTCCAAGGTACCTCCGTGTCTAATTTACAATCAGCAATAAATTTCGCAGGGTCAACACTGGAGGGCAAACATACCCTCAGCACTATCCGCCAATCTTTGTTGGTGGGTTCTGTGGAGTTTCCTAGTTCTTTAATAAATCTTTGGCAGGCTACTAGATCTTTCCTAGGATCAGGGAATTCAGACATAATTGATCCCAATTCGGTCCGGGACCAAAGACAGCGCATTGCACTGTCCTTGACGGGAATGGTTCCATGATCGTCAGTCTTCCCATTGGGGACTGCAATCACCCTGACCGGATCGAACTCCGCTACATCATCTGGTGTTGGTTTTACAATATGTGGTTCATCTGTTGGTGCGTGATATAAAACATTGTACGTACCTGTGGACACGACCTCACCTGACCCTCCGTTAGGGGGTTTGATTATTGCCTTTACCGATTTGATCGTGTCCACCTGGATGTCTTGTAGGATGGCTTCTGGAAGAGGTGCCGACATTGTTCTGGGCTCACTTTCTTGTTTGTATTCCTGAGGGAAGTTTGACATGGGGTGCAACTTGCATAGGTTAATAGTTGTACATTCAACAACATTACAATAATCATTGTTACATTTATTACACTTATTCTTATAATCTATACTACAGTTGCTAAGAGCGTTTTTATTGTTCAACCTTGTGCTTCTCTCCGCAACCACAATCCTCCCTGTTGCCATGTCTCTCCTCTCAAGATAAGAGTCAGAAAAGTCAATTAAATCTCTTTGTAATTCACTTTCCTGTTGCCATAACTGCAAATAATCATAATGTTTGATTTGTCTCTTTGTTGATTTTATGAGACATATCCTCCTCCTTAAATTTTGTAACACCTCTGGGCTGAAGCTACCTATTCTTGGGAATTTCTCCCGGTCTTGTACCGTCATTCTCTCCCATTCATCACATAAAACCTCTGTGTGACTTCCATATTTCTCACACATGATATACCTGGCCGACCCAATTGGTCGGACCACTGAATCAACCCGAACCGAGGTTGATCGCCCCCTACCTGAACAACTGGCCCCCATAACTCTGCAGGCGTTGCTTGCTCTACCTCTGATCTCTATATCAAGGTCTTCAGCGAACCCTTACAGAAAACCAGATTGTTCACAATAGGCCGACGGTGGCGGTTTACCGAGTACCCCACTCACTCGCCCACGCCGACCAATACGACCTGATCACACCGATATGGTGCTGGCGTACTCGACACAGGGCACCTATAAAAACCTTCTGTTTACTGGAACATGCGAGGGTTATCCGCAGAACACTTACTCTTTCCAGTAAAGGTGGGGTTGTTAGATAGTTCCTGAGTGACCAGCGAACTTCCCTTCGTAAAAATAAAAAATTACACAAATCACGTCAGAATGTACAAATAGCGTTTGTGACCCCTTTACTCTAATGGTACTAGGTCAGGTTACTAACTACTGTACACAATTACGTGCGGTCCAGTCGTTCAGTACACAAACAACTAAGCTTATGTACGGAAAGACCAATGGAATCGAAACTTACGACTGCGAATTCCTTCAGCCAGAGCTTGTACGGCCTATATGGGTCTTGCACCAACCCTTCTTTTGGTGTTGTGCCTCTAAACTGTATAGCGGACTTCCCTGTTTACTGTACCTGGACCTGCTGGTCTACTATGACCTCCTGGTCTTGTTCTGTACGACCTCCTGGTCTTGTTACTGTACTGGTCCGCTATACTCTAATGCTCAAATATTATGTTTAACCAAGGATGCCTCCCTAGCCACCGTGCACGTCACTTACACGTATGTCCCTTCACGAGTACTCGATTTCTTTTTTGGTTCAACCTCTAAGTTATATAAACTTATGTAATACAAAAACACTCACTCATCACATGTACACTTTTGCTTCTATTTCTATTTCTGCGCAGAAATTTTTTCTTTAGCCCAGCTGTGTTACCAATTAGGAGCAGGATCTGTTAATTTAAATTTTGGATTTCCAAAAATAGACTTGCGTTATTTATCGCCTGTGGCGCTATTTACCGCTTTGCGTTACTTATCGCGTTGCGTTAAAAATCAACTTATCGTGACTTGAGCTACGTGGGCGTAACCGGACGCTCCGTTGCGTAATATACGCTGCGTGCGTCTGCCTTTGGATTGCGTACACAAGTCTTTTGTTAGGGACACGTGTACGCAAAGCAAAGATCCACCGTAACACAATTTATACTTTTATCAATGTAGATGATCCCTGATCATCTACCGCACACCACACTGATTTTGCCTTATCTCCCAGGCAAACCTGTGTGTTTGTCTATACTTTAACTATATCACCTCTATTCTTAAACTTATGAAATAACAGCAAATCTCTTTTAGCACTTTTATCAACTATAAAACTGGCAGACAGGAGAATGATATACGAAAATGAAACGGAAATGCAGATATATATGTGTGCGTGCGTGTGTACGCAAGACAGAAAAATAAACAGTTTTAAAAGACACTAGCGTTTTGTTCTTACCTCCGGTTCCCGGATTCCTTCAGCACTCTTTTATCTAAGCGAAGCAGACGCTTATCCCGTCAGCACTACGAGACAACCTCCCGCCCTTTGCTGAGGGATAATGTCTGCTGATCTACCTAGTGCGGATATGTGAAGGACAGGACGAGCCGCCAATTGATAAAGCTAAATATTTATCGTGTATATAACCCTTTATGAGGTCTAAGAACACTGTACGCTATCTACGTAAGAAGTACCGTAAGGGTACGCTAGTTGCGTATCGATCGCTTAGCCGTGATCGAGACGCACAGGCGTCACGTTCACTCACGGCCAAATGATCACAGGCAGGCACGCTATTAGCTGTTGACCAGCGTAATGATTCGCTATAGCGTAGCGACGCTCGGGACCACGAGGAGATCACCAGCGATGCAGACGCTCACAATGTTAAACCTTTATATCTATACCCTTAACAATGAAATACACAGTAAACATTAATGTAGAGACAAAGTGTAAGTGCAACCTTGTGTAACCTGATTAACTACAAAGCTGTTTGAGCGTCACCGACGCTCAGAGAATACTTAACACTATAAAGAATACACAGATACCTGGGCTTAGGGTCCGAAACCTATTATGTATTATGACTATCATACTTGCAAAAAGAATCACAGTACAAAGCATACACTACAATATAACATAAACCAACTAACCAGATAACTATGCAGGAAATACAATACAATACTATTCAAGTCTAATCAAGGAAAAATACGAGAGAACGAGAAGAGAGGGAGAGAGAGAAATGGCTCACAGTAAGACAATATGATTACGGAGAGAACTTACGCACAAGGGGAACGATCGCATGCGCCTCGATATCCAGCTCCCGATTATCAGCAATGAGAACCGTTGAAGAGAGTGAAGTTGGATATGGTCGGCCCGCTATTTATGCCCCACACACAATACAATTCAATGGTCCCTACAATCTCATTGTTCATTGGACACAGGAATTCGGCTTCGCATTATAACAAAAGGTCATAGGTTGATTCATACAGGTGGGCTGTGACTATTTCCAACTGCTCAGGTGGGAGGGAAACTGGGTTTCCCGCCGCATGGGTAATAAAGTGCAAATAAAGTAAATGTTCATAAACTTCTTATGTCCATAACTATTCGCACGAGCGATTGATCTGCTTCAAACCAACACCGGAATATTTCTAATTAAATATTCTTCCGATGGATACTAAACACCACTGTATTACTCCTATCTGACCCTTCGTATCAAACAAAGAGGGATTCCTCTGTTCATAAACATTCTATATTAACCAAACTTTCAGAATCTATCAAAGGGACCATGATCTACAAAATACATCATTACTGAAAATATGTTACGATTGAGTCGCATGCTACAACCACATAAACTCTACCGTAAATACGCATACCATGCGCCTGCGGGTGCCCGCGACTGTGAGTATGCGCACGTACGGGAGAGCGTACGCATGCGCAGCACGGACCTGTGTGAGGTGCAAATATGGTAGTGTGCATAGAGATATTTTTCTGACTTTGACACCACGGATCAAGTCTAAGAGGTTGGGGAGCAGTCGCTCAGAGGGAAACCTTCCAAGGACGGTGGTCGGATCAAGAATCCCTTCTCCCGATAAACATCCTGGAGTTAAGAGCCGTGTACAACGGCCTTCTGCAAGCAGCGCACCTTCTACAGGATCGGGCTGTTCAGGTGCAGTCGGACAACGTGACCACAGTGGCCTACATAAACCGACAAGGCGGAACGAAGAGCAGAGCTGCCATGTCAGAGGTGACAAGAATCCTCTTCTTGGAAGAAAGGCACGCGGTGGCGATGTCGGCAATCTTCATTCCGGGTGTAGACAACTGGGAAGCAGACTTCCTCAGCAGACCCGATCTCCATCCAGGAGAGTGGGGCCTCCATCCGGAGGTGTTTGAGGAGGTAACCGGTTGGTGGGGAGATTCCTCACATAGACATGATGGCCTCCCGCCTCAACAAGAAGCTGCGGAGGTACTGTTACAGGTCGAGAGACCCACAGGCAGTGGCGGTGGACGCACTGGTAACACCGTGGGTGTTCAAGTCAGTGTATGTGTTCCCTCCACTTCCTCTGATGCCAAAAGTTCTAAGAAGAACAAAGGTTCTGGCAATCCTCATTGCTCCGGATTGGCCAAGGAGGGCTTGGTACGCGGATCTGCTGGATCTTCTGCTGGAAGATCCAAGGCCGTTACCTCTTCGGGAGGATCTGCTACTGCAGGGGCTCATTCGCTTATCAAGACTTACCACGGCTACGTTTGACGGCATGGCGGTTGAACGCCAGATCTTAGCTCGGAAGAGTATCCCGAGTGAGGTCATTCCTACCCTGATACAGGCTAGGAAGGGGGTAACGTCTAAACATTAGTATCGCATTTGGAAAAAATATGTTTCTTGGTGTGAGTCCAAGAAGTTTCCTACGGTGGCGTTTCAACTTGGACGTTTTCTCCTTTTCCTGCAAGCAGGTGTGGATATGGGACTGAGATTGGGCTCCATCAAGGTCCAGATCTCTGCTTTGTCCATCTTCTTCCAAAAACAATTGGCTGTCCTCCCTGAGGTTCAGACCTTTTTGAAAGGGGTTCTGCACATCCAGCCTCCCTTTGTGACGCCAACGGCACCCTGGGATCTTGATGTGGTGTTGCAGTTCCTGCAGTCTGCTTGGTTCGAGCCTCTACAGGAGGCTGATCTCAAGTTTCTCATGTGGAAGGCGCTCACTTTGTTGGCCTTGGCTTCTGCACGACACGTGTCGGAATTGGGGGCTTTATCTTGTAAAAGCCCTTATCGGATCTTCCATGAAGACAGGGCGGAACTTAGGACTCGTCCACAGTTCCAGCCTAAGGTTGTATCGGCTTTCCATATCAACCAACCTATTGTGGTGCCAGTGGCTACTGACTCCTTAATTGCTTCAAAGGCCTTGGATGTAGTGAGGACTTTGAAGATTTATGTGAAGCGGACAGGTCGTCATAGGAAAAGTGACTCTCTATTTGTCCTCTAAGATCCCAAGAAAGTTGGGTGTCCTGCTTCTAAGCAGTCGATTTCACGCTGGATCAGGTTCACTATCCAGCATGCTTATTCCATGGCAGGATTGCCGTGTCCAAAATCTGTAAAGGCCCACTCTACTCGTAAAGGGGGCTCTTCCTGGGCGGCTGCCCGGGGTGTCTCGGCTGTACAACTCTGCCGAGCAGCTACTTGGTCAGGGTCGAACACGTTTGCCAAGTTTTACAAGTTCGATACTTTGGCCTCTGATGACTTCAAGTTTGGTCAAGCAGTGTTGCAGGAGCCTCCGCGCTCTCCCTCCCGTACTGGGAGCTTTGGTACATCCCCATGGTACTAATATGGACCCCAGCATCCTCTAGGACGTAAGAGAAAATAGGATTTTAATTACCTACCGGTAAATCCTTTTCTCGTAGTCCGTAGAGGATGCTGGGCGCCCGCCCAGCGCTGCGTTTTCCTGCATTGGTTTTATAGTTCAGTACTGCCTGGTTCCTAGGTAAGTTCTGCGTTATTTATACCCCTTTTCCACTAGCTCAAAAAACACGGGTAAATGCACGGGGGCGTGCATTTACCCGTGTTTTTGGCAAGTGGAAAAGGGTCAACCCGGATCAAGTGACCCGTGAATCCTACCCGGCTATTTACCTGGGTAGGACACGGGAATGATCCGGGTAGGGTTCTAGTGTAAACGGGAGCCGTGTCGATGCGACACGGCTCCCGTTTACACTGTATGGAAGGGCGGCGCTGGGAGATCATGTGATCTCCCTGCGCCGCCCCTGCCGCGTCACTAGAAGCGTCACCAACCCGGCATATGCCGGGTTGTGACTGCTGATGGGAAAGGGGACGAGCACGGGTCGCAGCAGGGGGCAGCTCCCGTGTCAGGCTCCCGGCTGCGACCCGTGATCGTAAGTGGAAAAGGGGTATTACTGTTTCAGCTGTTGCTGAGTTGTTCCGGCATGTTGGCCGGATTTGCCTTGTTGTGTGAGCTGGTGTGAATCTCGCCACTATCTGTGTAATTCCTTCTCTCGAAGTATGTCGTCTCCTCGGGCACAGTTACTAGACTGAGTCTGGTAGGAGGGGCATAGAGGGAGGAGCCAGCCCACACTATTAAACTCTTAAAGTGGCAATGGCTCCTGGTGGACCCGTCTATACCCCATGGTACTAATATGGACCCCAGCATCCTCTACGAGAAAAAGGATTTTCCGGTAGGTAATTAAAATCCTATTTATACCCAAGACATTCAAGAACAAACCTAATAGTTATTGCCTGAAATAATCCATATAGGCTGTCTAGTACAGTGTAGGTTGACGAGTCATTTCCAGAATGCCACCGCTGGTTGGCTGGGATCTTCTGCCAGTTACATTGTTTTTCTGGTACAGTAGAAGAAAAGGGCGAGTAATGTTCTTTCATGTTCTGTTGGGTCGTTTCCTACGTTAAAATGTACAGAGTGAACCTCTGATCACAGGGCAGTGTTATACCTCCAATACAAATTGACATCAGACCAAAAAGAGGATCAAAGTTCTAGTGGATAAAAAGAAGCCAACTGCAGCCTTAGTTTACATCTGTGGGGTACAATGTAGGTGATAAAGTACTTTACGTTGTCCCCGACCGTTGCTGGTTGGCCCCTGTGCTTCTGAAAGCATAAACCCAGAATGCGTCTGGTCTTCATTTTAGCTAGGAGCGATAGTCTCTTCTCAGTCAGCCACAACCTCATACGTCGGAGATATTAAGCGCTCAGCTGCCTAGTACTGACCTCCGTATCAAACATTTAGGGGGTAATTCAATTATCCAAGGGGAAGGGGTGGATGGTAATGGCACCTCATCTCGCCCACCCCCCTCATAGCCTGATCTCACCCCTGACTCATGGATTATTGGATACAGCCCTTATGGAGCGCAGAAGTCAGTTAGTGCGGAGCCACTGTAAGCACAGGTATCTAGCCTCACTTACAAGCACTGCTGGGTAAATTCTCATTGAATCGACCCCTCAAAATTCAGCCTCACCAGAGAACTGAGTAAAAAGTGTGTGTGACCTGTGAGAACTGACGGCATATTATGTGTAAGGTTATATAGCGCCGTAAGACGATCAACGTGGAAACAGAGTTCTGTCAGAATATTGGCTAAAACTTGACAGAGCCCAAATTAGTTGACTCTGGATGGTGTTAAAGGGAGAACGTTTCGGGTTTCCCCACATGGGAAATGCAGTTGAAGTACTAAACCCATTGTGGCCTTTCCCACGCCCTAGCCCACGCTGACATTGTCGCAGTAGTTGCCAGAGCAACTTCCATGAATCAGACGCTGCAGAGCCCAAAATGGCGACCACGAGACTCCCCTGCTGGATCATCTCGCTCCGGGTCTAGGCACCGGGTCACCGTTTTCAGTGGAGACGGCGAATAATGTTTGTGAGAGTCCGGAGCACAAGACTCCATATCAGGCGGCCATCTTGGTGTGCTTATACTAAATGTTTAAAAATAGCAGCATTAATTGTAAGAGTAATAATTTGAGAACCTGCCGCCTTTATTTCTCTTGCACTGAGTACTCCTTAGAAGCCTGAATAAATGTGACTTCAGCAGACACCAAGCTTAATGTCCTAGCCTCGGCGACTTGTTTCCCAGGCATGGCACGCTTGGTGTCCAGGCTGAGCTCACATCTGCCCAGGAGCAACACAACAAAGGGGTAGACGGCGACCGGGGGGTATCGGGTGCCTGGCTCGCCATCCTCTCCAGCTTGTGCTGTCGGATTAATTTTAGCCATGTGTTAATGCACAACGAACATGGCTTATGTGGAAGTCAAGCTGTGCTAATCTCCCACGAGTTGTGCCGCAATCTGTTTTGACTTCTGAAATCGAGAAAAAAAGTCATTTGTGGAACACTGACTTTCAAAATACCAGAGATTATTAAAATGATCCCCAGGATTAATCCTGTCTTGTGTTTTTTTTTTTAGGTGTCTACCGCAGATGGGTATAATGTACATATGTGTTACTGCGTTGTATTATTTCTGCTATTGCTGCACTGTTTGCGCGCAATCATTTTATTTTGGGAGCTTGAGTTTTGTTTTCTATTGGCGTCCGGTTTAATGCTGAGGTTAAACGGTTTCAGTTTCCTCCAGTCTGTATTATTGCTGCCCATTATATTGACACCAACCAGCCTACTATTTAGTACTATATATGTCACAGATGCACCAAATCCAGGATTTTGCTAAAATGAGACGGGTGTCTAGGCCAGGTCTGCGCCCATCCAAGAGGTTTGTCCCCGCCCCCCCCCCCCCCTTCCCAAGTCCCAATCTCTCTGTGATTTTAGCATACAGGATGCAGGGTTTGTCGTTTTTCAAATGCAAAATACTTTTTTAAGGTCAGATTTTATAACGTAGATGGATCCGGATTAATTTTAACAGCGGGTGTTTTGATATGGCTCATATAAAATGAATCCGCAGCGTCACATTGCGTTGCGACTAAGATGCATTTGCGGCAGAAAAGTCGCCTGACACTAGCAGAGTCTTGTGGGACTCGGTGCTACTGCAGCGATGATGTGTGAGGACACATCTGTATTTATAAGAGATTTCGATGTATTGAGTAGAGCGCTGGAGGTCTAGGGTTTTATGATACAGTGACTGCGCTGAGTAATGACCGCACCCGGTGAGCACACTATATATTGTACAGTGGATGCTACCCGGTTATTATGTGCGAGGGTGTTAATGTGGCCACCTAGAGAATGTATATAGTATTAGTGTAACTCATGGATGGCGCTTGTAGTGCAGAGGTGTAGCACAGTAATAGTGTTCATTCTAGCACCCTGCACCTTTTAAATCCTGTGCAGTTCCTCTTTGCTGCCTGAGTTGTCGCTCTCTGCTCTGGTGCTTCTCAGCACACAGGTCTGTATCACAGCACTGAGTAACAGATCAGAGTATGCTAAGAAGCATCACAGCAAAGAGTGACACCCCAGGCAGGAAAGAGGAACTGCACGGATTTTGAAAGGTGCAGGGTGCTAGAATGAACACTACAGTAAGCAGACCTGGTCTCACGGCATGATGTGTAACCATACGTTCCATCTGATATGTCTGCAGCAGATAGTGAGACACGGTTCATCTACTCCGTGTGTATAGGGTGTAACGGCAGTATGACAAAGCACATTCCCAGGACTCACAGTACACATATTTGAATACTGCACACCTTTACTTCTTCAAATGAATATTATTTTCCAAGATATAATAATCACTGTAATGAGGATGAAACTGTAATTATTGCCGTTGTGTAGAATTGCCCGCACTACAGACAGAATTTGGATTTGCGGTGTCTGCCATCGATGGGTCATTCATTGACTGTGGAGCCGAATTTCAGCAGTCATTTAATTCCTATTACCGGGCTTGGTGCTGGACATTATAGGGTACAGAGGTATGGGTGGAACCTGTCACCGGTTATTGAGGAGCCAGCGACGGGCGCACAGGCGTCGTAATGTTTCATCACTTAAAAAGTAACCCAAAAAGATGTGACCGTGGCATCAATTTGTTACGTGTTGTGGCAATATGGGGCCGGTGGTCTGTTAGCCTCCCGCTGTGAGATTCATCCTCTCCGGAGACCGGGAAAGCGTACCGCGCACCGAGAGGGGAACGTTTGTGTACGTCCCCCTTAGGAAGTGAGTGTTCTTTCTGATTTCCTAACAAAATGGTTTTTTACCTGGTGGCCACAAGTGATTGTGTAGAGAGTGTAGCTACCACGCAGACCGTTGCCAGGTGATATTGTTCCCTTATGAGGTGCTGTACTCTATACTGACGGCATTACTTTACCCCCCCCCCCCCCCCAGCTTTGATATTCTTGACAATTTTCCATAAAGCTGCTGTCCTGCTCTGCAGTGCAGATTGTATCCTCCACGATGATCGCAAAGTAGCCTAAATTCCGAATCTCAGCGTACTAACTGGGTGTATGTGCCAAGTGTGCGGCGGAACACGCCGTTGCGTCTTGATCCGTCCTCTCTCTCGTTTATCAAATTGTCACTAGGTTTAATTATACCGTGACCGTATCACCGTTATCACGGGCCTGGCATTAAGGCAGAACTACACTTCTAAGCCAATCTTAAAGCGCTTCTGTTCCTTGAAAATATCACTCATACTAGATGGAATCTGTATGCAGCGCGCTGCAGCTCTGTTTTTGGTTCTTTAGAAAATTCTCAAGATTATCAAATGTCGGCTGCGGGAGCTGTGGCTACAGGTCTCTAGGGGTGCTACAGAGGCGTGACCGCTGACCGTACTACCTGAGCTGCCCTGAAATGGTTAATTGTATGTTCTGTATATACGTTCAGCCCTGCGAACACGAACTAACGTGTCTTTCTGTTTGTTTCCTCCTCATGTTTTCCCGTTGGGTTCCCTTGAATCTCCCAGGAGCCAGCCAAAAGTAAGCGAAACCCTTAATCTGTGATGCTCTGTAAATATTGTGCGGTGACTGAGCAGCAGCTGATGTCTGTCACGTGTATGAGGCCCCCAGCCAGCTGCAGGAATGCTGAGACTGTGGGCCCGGCTCTTGCAGACTGTCCGAGGCTTTTATTAACATAGTACCAGAAAGATTTGGGTCCCTTGTCGGCTCTCATTACACACAAGCTGAGAGCTCTTGCTGTAAGATTCCACATCCCAACCCGGTGCTCTCTGCTGAATACTGCTGGAGTCGGGGCTGAGACAGATGATGTAGTGAGGCCGTCCAAGCAGGATGTGACCAACAGATTCCAGCTGGGGAGGAGAATTGGAATAATTTGCAGGGGAAAAAATAAATAATGTGTGTATATATGTATGTATGTATATGTGTGTGTGTGTGTGTGTGTGTGTATATATATATATATATATATATATATATTATATACTCAATTTTCACAGGTACTGAAAAAAGAGAAACCAGCACTCCCTTTTAGAGATGGAAAGTGGAAAATAAATGATTATTCTTCAGAAAGATTCCATTACATATAGACTGACAGCTGCAGCCCGACAGCTGTTTCAACCAGCACAGAGTCGTTTTTATTTATATATATATATATATATATATAGCACAAAACTGCTCTCTGGTTGCTGTATGTCCTATGCAGAGAGCACAGTGGAATTAGACAATGTTGGTGACAGAAATACATCATGATACAGTAGGAAAGCACAGATAGAAGTCAGTTTTTTTTGTTTTTTTGTTTATGTTAGCCAATTTTAAAAAGCCAGTAAAAGTTGCAAGACTGTATGGGTCGTTAATAAACGAAAGCTACATGAAGGTTGATAGCCCTTTAAATACCATGATCCCGCCAGCTGTACTGTTTCTGTGCATGCAGGTAGTGCCAGTGACTGCCCGTCCTATCATACTGTGTGTCCCTAACATTACTCTCCTGTCTGTGTAGGTGTTCGCATACGATCACTGCTTCTGGTCTATGGATGAATCTGTTAAAGAGAAGTTTGCAGGTAAAATGCGACGCTGCGTACACCGTGAAGCGCCAAATGGATAAGCTGTAATAATAAGATGTGGGCGTAGCCTTTTGCTAGAAGCGGACAAGGTCGGTTAGATGATTGCACAGGTCAGGCCTGTAGCTCAGGACAAAGCGTTATAGGAAAGCACAAACCTGCTGCTCCTGGCTGCACGGCACCTGTATACGTGATATAATGGGATGATCCCTGTACCGCTACACATTGCCGCGATATACCGGTAGGCGGCAGGAAAACTGCAAAGTCCCATGTAAAGTCATTCAATAGGGCATTAGGCCGCCATGTAAGCTCGCGTCATTGGCTCCACTACTATAGAATTGGCTACTGGAGGATGATGGAAGTTACTATCTAGTCTCTACATCCCTTTTAAAGAGTCACTGTATATATTTACAATCGGGGGGCTTCATGACCGGGGTTGTTTTCCTTCATCTGCTAAGACTATTGGAATCTGATAAATGCTGTCTTCACGATGTCGCTCAGGATGGACAAGCTTTTACACAATAATTTATCCACTAGGGGGAGTTCTTCAGAAGAGCATTTGTATTATATTCATCTTCTTGCAAAGAAACGGGCTATTCCCCATTCTTGATAATAATAATTACCGTACTATAATATTATTATTTATTATTATTAAGTGTGTGTGTATGTGTGTGTGTATGTGTATATATATATATATATATATATATATATATATATATATATATATAATGTATAATATATGTATTCAATTACTGTCGGAACTGCCGTCTTCTTGGAAAGACATCAGTTTCCGACTTTTTTTAGGTCGGAAACACTTCTGACCTATTCAGTGCCCCTGACGTTATTCCGACAAGTCTGCAATTCCGACTGGGCGGAATAGCCGCGGATCCACGTGTTTTGTCGGAAGCGCGTCCAAATCCGACAGATTTTAGCTCCGTTTCCACCAATGTCAATCCAACTTTAAAAAAAGTCGGATTGACACTGTCGAGAACGGCCAAATCCTGTCTGATTTGGGCGCTCATTGAATTCTGCATTGTCGGATCTTTTCCGTCGTAAAGGATCCGACCAGCATTGAATAATCCCCCATAGTATAATGGCGCATAATAAGGTATATTTCAAGGATCTATACTGGAAAGAATCTGACGTGAGATGTGTAACGCTGTATTTTATCCTCTCCCCAGGACAAGATGTGGTCTTTCAGTGCCTTGGCGAGAACATTCTCCAAAATGCCTTTGAGGGCTATAACGCCTGCATATTTGCCTATGGCCAGACCGGTAAGTTTCATAAACTAGGTATGCGCTACAATAATTGGTATATGTTCATCATTTTGACATTCACAATATCGACTCGGTCTGAATGTCAAGTGTCAATGTGACCTGTTGACAGCCGACGTTAGGACGATTTAAAGGCTAGCGTTAGGCTGCTGTTAAGTTTAATGGTTTATTTTAAAGGTTTATTTCAATTGATTTTAATCCGTTTAAAATAAATCTAAATTGAGGTTGTGTTTCAGGGGTTAAAATGCACTTTTACTAAAGGACAATTTTTAATATTGATTTTGAAGTGTTAGTAAATGTGTGATTTAGCCGCTGCACGTGACCTGCTGACCTCCCGTCCGTGTCACCATTCGGAATGTCGGCAAATCGTACCACACCCAAGTAATCTGCTCTTGATTTTTATGGCTTGCCAATAACTCCGATTTCTTCCAATGTTGCGGTATCTTGCTCTGGTTATTTGGGTTATCTTACCAGAAATCCCGAAGTGCAATCTTCAATTACATTTACTGCACCCCTTTAACTGTACACGTCGCCCCAAGAGATTTAATTAGAAAGAGAATCTTTCCTATTGGTTGAAATACATCCTGTGATGTCTTCGCAGCCAATAGGAAAACTGTCAGTGCTTCTTCTGTACCTCCGGTATTGTCGGACAAACCAGATGGGATAATATGGGGTATATTCAATTGATGTTGAATTACTTAATTTGTCGAAAAACTGGGCTTTTTCGACCAAAAAACCATGTCGAATCGGATTCGGCAATTCCGTACGGCACTTTTCGACAAAAAAACGGTAGTTTCAGTTTCGACTTTTGACTATTCGACAATTTCATGTCTGTAATATTAAAAATGCGGCATTTCGACAAAAGTATATTCAATTGAAGAATGTCGAATCGGTATCAGTGCTTTTCGACATTCATTTCGTCAATTTCATTGCGCCTACTTTTTCTGGCGTGAGCTGATAAGAAATCTTAAATACTTTTATTTTTTGGTGCTTTTTTGATTTCTAATAGCTTATCTATTTATATTTGAAATGATTATCTACTTGGTTTTTCTATTTATGACCCACAGTATTATATATTCGATTTTTTTTAAAGAATATTTTTTCCTGTACTCGACTGAGGGAAATGTATCCATGGTTCCACGGTTTTACCCAGGATACACTTCTCCAAAGCCACTCCTCTCTCCTCACTCCCGTTTTTGAGACTTCAGGGAGACGAGCAGCCATTACAGTCAGCTCTCTTGTGGAATTTTAGGACAATCCCTGCGTTTTCCAATATTATATATCCTATTTTCTCTATCGTCCTAGTGGATGCTGGGGTTCCTGAAAGGACCATGGGGAATAGCGGCTCCGCAGGAGACATGGCACAAAAAGTAAAGCTTTCCGATCAGGTGGTGTGCACTGGCTCCTCCCCCTATGACCCTCCTCCAAGCCTCAGTTAGATTTTTGTGCCCGGCCGAGAAGGGTGCAATCTAGGTGGCTCTCCTAAAGAGCTGCTTAGAAAAGTTTAGCTTAGGTTTTTTATTTTACAGTGAGTCCTGCTGGCAACAGGATCACTGCAACGAGGGACTTAGGGGAGAAGAAGTGAACTCGCCTGCGTGCAGGATGGATTGGCTTCTTGGCTACTGGACATCAGCTCCAGAGGGACGATCACAGGTACAGCCTGGATGGTCACCGGAGCCTCGCCGCCGGCCCCCTTGCAGATGCTGAAACAAGAAGAGGTCCAGAATCGGCGGCAGAAGACTCCTCAGTCTTCTAAAGGTAGCGCACAGCACTGCAGCTGTGCGCCATTTTCCTCTCAGCACACTTCACACGGCAGTCACTGAGGGTGCAGGGCGCTGGGAGGGGAGCGCCCTGGGAGGCAAATGAAAACCTATTTGGCTAAAAAATACCTCACATATAGCCTCCGGGGGCTATATGGAGATATTTAACCCCTGCCAGAATCCACTAAAGAGCGGGAGACGAGCCCGCCGTAAAAGGGGCGGGGCCTATCTCCTCAGCACACAGCGCCATTTTCCTTACACAGCTCCGCTGGTCAGGACGGCTCCCAGGTCTCTCCCCTGCACTGCACTACAGAAACAGGGTAAAACAAGAGAGGGGGGGCAAAATAGTGGCAAAAATTATATTATAAAAGCAGCTATACAGGGAGCACTTATTATAAGGCTATCCCTGTCATATATATAGCGCTTTGGTGTGTGCTGGCAGACTCTCCCTCTGTCTCCCCAAAGGGCTAGTCGGGTCCTGTCTTCGTTAAGAGCATTCCCTGTGTGTCTGCTGTGTGTCGGTACGTGTGTGTCGACATGTATGAGGACGATATTGGTGTGGAGGCGGAGCAATTGCCAAATATGGGGATGTCACCTCCTAGGGGGTCGACACCAGAATGGATGCCTTTATTTATGGAATTACGGGATAGTGTCAACACGCTAAAGCAGTCGTTTGACGACATGAGACGGCCGGACAATCAATTAGTGCCTGTCCAGGCGCCTCAAACACCGTCAGGGGCTGTAAAACGCCCTTTGCCTCAGTCGGTCGACACAGACCCAGACACAGGCACTGATTCCAGTGGCGACGGTGACGAATCAACCGTATTTTCCAGTAGGGCCACACGTTATATGATCTTGGCAATGAAGGAGGCGTTACATTTAGCTGATACTACAGGTACCACTAAACAGGGTATTATGTGGGGTGTGAAAAAACTACCTATAGTTTTTCCTGAATCAGAAGAACTAAATGAGGTGTGTGATGAAGCGTGGGTTGCCCCCGATAAAAAGATGCTAATTTCAAAGAAGTTATTGGCTTTATACCCTTTCCCGCCAGAGGTTAGGGCGCGCTGGGAAACACCTCCTAGGGTGGACAAGGCGCTCACACGCTTATCTAAACAAGTGGCGTTACCCTCTCCTGAGACGGCCGCACTTAAAGATCCAGTAGATAGGAGGATGGAAAATATCCAAAAAAGTATATACACACATACAGGTGTTATACTACGACCAGCTATAGCGACAGCCTGGATGTGCAGTGCTGGAGTAGCTTGGTCAGAGTCCCTGATTGAAAATATTGATACCCTGGATAGGGACAATGTTTTACTGTCTTTAGAGCAAATAAAGGATGCATTTCTTTATATGCGTGATGCACAGAGGGATATCTGCACACTGGCATCACGGGTAAGTGCTATGTCCATTTCGGCCAGAAGAAGTTTATGGACGCGACAGTGGTCAGGCGATGCGGACTCAAAACGGCATATGGAAGTTTTGCCGTATAAAGGGGAGGAGTTATTTGGAGTCGGTCTATCAGATTTGGTGGCCACGGCTACAGCCGGGAAATCCACCTTTTTACCTCAAGTTACTCCCCAACAGAAAAAGACACCGACTTTTCAACCGCAGCCCTTTCGTTCCTTTAAAAACAAGAGAGCAAAGGGATATTCATATCTGCCACGAGGCAGAGGAAGGGGGAAGAGACAGCAACAGGCAGCTCCTTCCCAGGAACAGAAGCCCTCCCCCGCTTCTACAAAAGCCTCAGCATGACGCTGGGGCTTCTCAAGCGGACTCGGGGGCGGTGGGCGGTCGTCTCAAGAATTTCAGCGCGCAGTGGGCTCACTCGCAGGTAGATCCCTGGATCCTGCAGATAATATCTCAGGGATACAGGTTGGAACTAGAGACAGATCCACCTCGCCGTTTCCTGAAGTCTGCTTTACCAACGTCCCCCTCCGAAAGGGAGACGGTCTTGGAAGCCATTCACAAGCTGTACTCTCAGCAGGTGATAGTCAAGGTACCTCTTCTACAACAAGGAAAGGGGTATTATTCCACTCTATTTGTGGTACCGAAGCCGGATGGCTCGGTAAGACCTATTCTAAATCTGAAGTCATTGAACCTGTACATAAAGAAGTTCAAGTTCAAGATGGAGTCACTCAGAGCAGTGATAGCGAACCTGGAAGAAGGGGACTTTATGGTATCCTTGGACATCAAGGATGCGTACCTCCACGTTCCAATTTACCCCTCACACCAGGGGTACCTCAGGTTCGTCGTACAAAACTGTCACTATCAGTTTCAGACGCTGCCGTTCGGATTGTCCACGGCACCTCGGGTCTTTACAAAGGTAATGGCCGAGATGATGATTCTTCTTCGAAGAAAAGGCGTATTAATTATCCCATACTTGGACGATCTCCTGATAAGGGCAAGGTCCAGAGAACAGCTAGAGATGGGATTAGCACTGTCTCAAGAAGTGCTAAAACAGCACGGGTGGATTCTGAATATTCCAAAATCCCAGTTAATGCCAACAACTCGTCTGCTGTTCCTAGGGATGATTCTGGACACGGTTCAGAAAAAGGTTTTTCTCCCGGAGGAAAAAGCCAAGGAGTTATCCGAGCTTGTCAGGAACCTCCTAAAACCAGGAAAGGTGTCTGTACATCAATGCACAAGAGTCCTGGGAAAAATGGTGGCTTCTTACGAAGCAATTCCATTCGGCAGATTCCACGCAAGAATTTTCCAGAGGGATCTGTTGGACAAATGGTCAGGGTCGCATCTTCAGATGCACCAGCGGATAACCCTGTCTCCAAGGACAAGGGTATCTCTTCTGTGGTGGTTGCAGAGTGCTCATCTATTGGAGGGCCGCAGATTCGGCATACAGGATTGGATCCTGGTGACCACGGACGCCAGCCTGAGAGGCTGGGGAGCAGTCACACAAGGAAGAAACTTCCAGGGAGTGTGGACGAGCCTGGAAACGTCTCTTCACATAAACATTCTGGAACTAAGAGCAATCTACAATGCTCTAAGCCAGGCAGAACCTCTGCTTCAGGGAAAACCGGTGTTGATCCAGTCGGACAACATCACGGCAGTCGCCCATGTGAACAGACAGGGCGGCACAAGAAGCAGGAGTGCAATGGCAGAAGCTGCAAGGATTCTTCGCTGGGCAGAGAATCATGTGATAGCACTGTCAGCAGTGTTCATCCCGGGAGTGGACAACTGGGAAGCAGACTTCCTCAGCAGACACGACCTTCACCCGGGAGAGTGGGGACTTCATCCAGAAGTCTTCCACATGCTGGTAACCCGTTGGGAAAGACCAATGGTGGACATGATGGCGTCTCGCCTCAACAAAAAACTGGACAGGTATTGCGCCAGGTCAAGAGATCCGCAGGCAATAGCTGTGGACGCGCTGGTAACGCCTTGGGTGTACCAGTCGGTGTATGTGTTTCCTCCTCTGCCTCTCATACCAAAAGTATTGAGAATTATACGGCAAAGAGGCGTAAGAACGATACTAGTGGTTCCGGATTGGCCAAGAAGGACTTGGTACCCGGAACTTCAAGAGATGATCACGGAAGATCCGTGGCCTCTACCTCTAAGGAGGGACTTGCTTCAGCAGGGTCCCTGTCTGTTTCAAGACTTACCGCGGCTGCGTTTGACGGCATGGCGGTTGAACGCCGGATCCTAAAGGAAAAAGGCATGCCGGAAGAAGTCATTCCTACTTTGATTAAAGCAAGGAAGGAAGTAACCGTGCAACATTATCACCGCATTTGGCGAAAATATGTTGCGTGGTGCGAGGATCGGAGTGCTCCGACGGAGGAATTTCATCTGGGTCGATTCCTACATTTCCTGCAATCAGGATTGTCTATGGGTCTCAAATTGGGATCTATTAAGGTTCAAATTTCGGCCCTGTCGATTTTCTTCCAGAAAGAATTGGCTTCAGTCCCTGAAGTCCAGACTTTCGTTAAGGGAGTGCTGCATATACAGCCTCCTGTGGTGCCTCCAGTGGCACCGTGGGATCTCAATGTGGTTTTGGACTTTCTAAAATCTCATTGGTTTGAACCACTAAAAAATGTGGATTTGAAATATCTCACATGGAAAGTGACCATGCTACTAGCCCTGGCTTCGGCCAGGAGAGTGTCAGAACTGGCAGCTTTATCTTACAAAAGCCCATATCTGATTTTCCATTCGGACAGGGCGGAACTGCGGACTCGTCCGCATTTTCTCCCTAAGGTGGTGTCGGCATTTCATCTGAACCAGCCTATTGTAGTGCCTGCGGCTACAAGTGACTTGGAGGACTCCAAGTTACTGGACGTTGTCAGAGCATTGAAAATATATATTGCAAGGACAGCTGGAGTCAGAAAATCTGACTCGTTGTTTATATTGTATGCACCCAACAAGATGGGTGCTCCTGCGTCTAAGCAGACGATTGCTCGTTGGATCTGTAGCACAATCCAACTTGCACATTCTGTGGCAGGCCTGCCACAGCCTAAATCTGTAAAGGCCCACTCCACAAGGAAGGTGGGCTCATCTTGGGCGGCTGCCCGAGGGGTCTCGGCATTACAACTTTGCCGAGCAGCTACGTGGTCAGGGGAGAACACGTTTGTAAAATTTTACAAATTTGATACTCTGGCTAAGGAGGACCTGGAGTTCTCTCATTCGGTGCTGCAGAGTCATCCGCACTCTCCCGCCCGTTTGGGAGCTTTGGTATAATCCCCATGGTCCTTTCAGGAACCCCAGCATCCACTAGGACGATAGAGAAAATAAGAATTTACTTACCGATAATTCTATTTCTCGGAGTCCGTAGTGGATGCTGGGCGCCCATCCCAAGTGCGGATTATCTGCAATAATTGTACATAGTTATTGTTAACTAATTCGGGTTATTGTTGTAGGGAGCCATCTTTCAGAGGCTCCTCTGTTATCATACTGTTAACTGGGTTTAGATCACAAGTTGTACGGTGTGATTGGTGTGGCTGGTATGAGTCTTACCCGGGATTCAAAATTCCTCCCTTATTGTGTACGCTCGTCCGGGCACAGTACCTAACTGAGGCTTGGAGGAGGGTCATAGGGGGAGGAGCCAGTGCACACCACCTGATCGGAAAGCTTTACTTTTTGTGCCCTGTCTCCTGCGGAGCCGCTATTCCCCATGGTCCTTTCAGGAACCCCAGCATCCACTACGGACTCCGAGAAATAGAATTATCGGTAAGTAAATTCTTATTTTTTTTTTATATCCTATATATGATTCCAAACGGCGGGAAGTCTAATCCAGGCCACCCACTATTCGACAATTGGTCAGTTTTCGACAGAGGGCGTGTCAAATCCGTTTTTAATTGAATATGTCGAATTCAGGGTCCCGGGTGGAGGGTTTCGGTTGTCGAATAGTGTCGAATCCAAAAACTGACGAATCCACGCCGTAATTCGACATCAATTGAATATACCCCTTAGCATGAATTCAGGGCAAAATTGTAGTAAAAGCACGCAGCGCCTGTGACTTGCCCCTAATTCAGTTGACCCCCCTGTGTGGTACAAATGATCTCTATGTGTCTCTCTAACCTTGCTCCCTTTCTCTGTGAGGTTGCCCGTGAATCTCAGGGAATTTCTGGGAGTCTACGCCAAGTTTCCCCAATCTGTGCATCTTCCATATACCCCATCTCTCTTCCAGGCTCCGGTAAGTCTTACACCATGATGGGCACAGCAGACCAGCCCGGGCTGATCCCCAGACTATGCAGTACGCTCTTCGACAGAACGCAGCAAGCCGAGACGGACGAGCTGAGCTTCAAGGTGGAAGTTTCCTACATGGAAATATACAACGAAAAAGTCCGGGACCTCCTGGATCCCAAAGGGTGAATTCCCAATGATTTACATTTTGCTTCTGATGTAACCGCACGTCTGCGCGAATACACAGCGCAATCCGCTAGTCTTACATTTCCATTGTTTGTGCTGTTTGGTATAAGCTAAAATGTCAACTGGAAACATTCTGCAGAGTTCTAAATCCAAGTACACCGCTGGCAGATCATCTCCTCTTACCCACAGGAACGCCTCAGGCAGCATATTTGGGCTAAGTCCTGGTCATCTCCCGTAGGGCGCCTGGTTTCCTGACTCATCTGAGATGTGTGATCTGAATGCTAGGATTTAAAGGGATCTGTCCTCTGCACACAAATATTATTACGTCTCTTTCTTATATTCAGTAATGTCCTGTCTGCTGGGCAGCAATGAATGTGTAGTTAGACAGACGCTCCACCTCTATCCAAAGCTTCATATGGGCCCTCAAACGCCACGTCTTTCTCAAAGCCTTCCAGCTGTCACCCTAACCCCCCGCTCTGTGCTCCTTGCTTACTGTCGCTCCCCTCTGCGTCACCCCTGCCTGTCTGCCCCTCCCCTTTAGATCATAAGTTTTCACGAGCAGGGCCCTCTTTCCTCATGTGCATTTCCTTCCCATACCATCATCTCCTCTCCACTGTCAACAGTGGTACCGACCCTATGGGTTCAGCCAGCGCTACTTTTCTATGTACTATGATTGCATAGGCAGCAGTGGTTATATATACTTGCGTCCTAATTCAGATCTGATCGGAGCAGCAAATTTGTTAGCAAATGGGCAAAACCATGTGCACTGCAGGGGGGGGGGGGGGGGCAGATGTAACATGTGCAGAGCGAGGTAGATTTTGGTGGGGTGTGTTCAAACTGAAATCTAAAAATGAAGCAGCCAGTGTTTACCCTACACAGAAACAATGTAACCCACCCAAATCTAACTCACTCTGCACATGTTACATCTGCCCCACCTGCACATGTTACATAGCCCTATGTTATGCAATGTTTTGTACTCTTTTTTTTTTTTTTTTTTTTTCCTCGTTTTTTCTGATCATGTGCTTTGCAGAGCGCTGCGGACCCCTTGTTTCGCCATATAAAGGATAATAACAAACACCTAAAAGGACAATTACTGCAGATATTTAAAAGAACTGAACAAACTTTATTGCAGAAAACTTTTAAAACAAAAAAATAAAAAGCTTAAACTATCTTAAATAGAAGAAAAATATTATAGTTTGCTAATGGTGCAAAATACTTACAGTATGTTAGAGTTTTTACATGGCCGCTGCTGATGTCGGCTGTTATAAGAACCGACACCACCAACTGTTCGTATACTGAGTAGTCTAAAGCCGAGGAATAGATCGCCATAGCAGCATCTGATTATTTAATATTTTGTAATGACCAAAATAGAACATCTGCCGTAATGAAGCTACGTTTAGACTTTCACTTTAAACATTGGTTTGTAACGTGTAATATTTTTCTATCCTACCCAGAAGCAGAACGTCCCTGAAAGTCCGGGAACACAAGGTCTTGGGTCCGTACGTGGACGGCCTTTCCAAACTGGCTGTCTCCAGTTACAGGGTGAGAAATGTGGCTGCATTCTAATATTCCCTTATGCTTTCCTGATCTCCTGCGGATCTTGGGGGTTATTCAGAGTTGTTAGCAAACCAAAAAAAGTTAGCAATCCATGCTGCACAGCAGGTGGGGCAGAAGTAACATGTGCAGAGAGAGTTAGATTTGGGTGGGGTGTGTTCAAACTGAAATCTAAATTGCAGTGTAAAAATAAAGCAGCCAGTATTTACCCTGCACAGAAACAATATAACCCACCCAAATCTAACTCTCTCTGCACGTGTTACATCTGCCCCACCTGCAGTGCACATGGTTTTGCCCAATTGCTAAAGTTTGCGATCAACTCTGAATAACCCCCCTTGTGCCTTTATATAAAATGGTCACCTATAGGATAGATCAGTTTTGAGCCGTTTGCATGCTGGGACTTCTAGTTCCACAACAAGAGTAACGGGATGCCGTAGTCTGCCTCATACAGGGAACTGTAAGACTTCTATACTCTTTCACGGGCTCTGTGAGGCTTCAGACACTTATGTTCCTCACCCAATTTCAGCTGTTACCATATTGAAGTTCAGGGGTAAAAAGGATAAGCTTGAAAGGACTTCTGATACTTGTGGTTCCACGGGTTTCCCTGTGGCGGTGATTTGGCATTGACCTGACAGCGCATTGCTTTGTAATGATGTGTGTATCATGTTGCATATTTATTATGTACATTTATCCCCAGGATATCGAGTCTCTGATGTCGGAAGGGAACAAGTCGCGTACTGTAGCAGCAACTAACATGAATGAGGAGAGCAGCCGGTCACACGCCGTCTTCAACATCATCCTCACACACACCATCTGCGACAAGCAGTCAGCGGTGAGTGCTCCTGCCCCACAGTCATTCTGCCGTTACTGATATAGCGCCAGCACAGTCTATGGCGCTTTATAGTTGATGACAAGCTTACACTATATCTATAGGCTTGGTGTAAATCTCATCTGTGGGATAAATAAAACATGATTCCCAGAAGGTTATGTAACTTGTCACAGGGGACATAGATGACAGGCAGTCAGGAGTTCTAAGTCCAGGTGCTTTTAATGAAGGTCAGTGTTCTACCCATCCTGTCGACTCATGTAACTGTGTGAGGGCAGGGCTGCATGTGACAGGGGCAGTGACATGATGTGAGGAGGGGAATGGAGGCAGCAGGAAGCCACAGACTGAGAGTTATATAGTGGGAGGAGCAGGGTCCTCAGCAGCACAGAGTATATCAGGAGATGAGTGATGTGTCAGTGAGGACAGGGCTGCATGTGACAGGGGCAGTGATATGATGTGAGGAGGGGAATGGAGGCAGCAGGAAGCCACAGACTGAGAGTTATATAGTGGGAGGAGCAGTGTCCCCAGCAGCACAGAGTATATCAGGAGATGAGTGATGTGTCAGTGAGGACAGGGCTGCATGTGACAGGGGCAGTGACATGATGTGAGGAGGGGAATGGAGGCAGCAGGAAGCCACAGACTGAGGGTTATATAATAGGAGGAGCAGGGTCCCAGCAGCACAGAGTATATCAGGAGATGAGTGATGTGTCAGTGAGGACAGGGCTACATGTGACAGGGGCAGTGACATGATGTGAGGAGGGGAATGGAGGCAGCAGGAAGCCACAGACTGAGGGTTATATAATAGGAGGAGCAGGGTCCCCAGCAGCACAGAGTATATCGGGAGATGAGTGATTTGTCAGTGAGGACAGGGCTGCATGTGACAGGGGCAGTGACATGATGTGAGGAGGGGAATGGAGGCAGCAGGAAGCCACAGACTGAGAGTTATATAGTGGGAGGAGCAGGGTCCCCAGCAGCACAGAGTATATCGGGAGATGAGTGATTTGTCAGTGAGGACAGGGCTACATGTGACAGGGGCAGTGACATGATGTGAGGAGGGGAATGGAGGCAGCAGGAAGCCACAGACTGAGAGTTATATAGTGGAAGGAGCAGGGTCCCAGCAGCACAGAGTATATAAGGAGATGAGTGATGTGTTAGTGAGGACAGGGCTGCATGTGACAGGGGCAGTGACATGATGTGAGGAGGGGAATGGAGACAGCAGGAAGCCACAGACTGAGAGTTATATAGTGGGAGGAGCAGGTTCCCCAGCAGCACAGAGTATATCAGGAGATGAATGATGTGTTAGTGAGGACAGGGCTGCATGTGACAGGGGCAGTGACATGATGTGAGGAGGGGAATGAAGGCAGCAGGAAGTCACAGACTGAGAGTTATATAGTGGGAGGAGCAGGGTACCCAGCAGCACAGAGTATATCAGGAGATGAGTGATGTTTCAGTGAGGACAGGGCTGCATGTGACAGGGGCAGTGACATGATGTGAGGAGGGGAATGGAGGCAGCAGGAAGCTACAGTCTGACAGTTATATAGTGGGAGGAGCAGGTTCCCCAGCAGCACAGAGTATATCAGGAGATGAATGATGTGTCAGTGAGGACAGGGCTGCATGTGACAGGGGCAGTGACATGATGTGAGGAGGGGAATGGAGACAGCAGGAAGCCACAGACTGAGAGTTATATAGTGGAAGGAGCAGAGTGCCCAGCAGCACAGAGTATATCAGGAGAGGAGTGATATGTCAGTGAGGACAGGGCTGCATGTGACAGGGGCAGTGACATGATGTGAGGAGGGGAATGGAGGCAGCAGGAAGCCACAGACTGGGAGTTATATAGTGGGAAGAGCAGGGTTCCCAGGAACAGTGACATGATGGGAGGGGGTACTCTGTAGTACAGTGTAGTGATGTGCGGCTCCTTTCACATGGGCATGTAAAGACTGGTGTGAAACACACTTGTATATGGAACAAAGTTCTTACTGTACATCCAGCTTCAGAAATAAGAGTTATGTGTTAGAGGTGAAGGATATCCTGGAGCTAGAAAAGGTTCAGAGGCGGGCGACTAAACTAACCAAGGGCATGGAGACGCTGGAAAGGAGGAAAGGCTTGCAAGGCTAGGCATGTTTACATTGGAAAAGAGGAGACTAAGAGGGGACATGATCAACATCTACAAATATATAAGGGTCAATATACAGAGCTTGGGAGGGACCTGTTTTCTAGAAGATCAGCACAGAAGACACGTGCTCACTCGCTCAGGTTAGAGTAGAGGAGTTTCCGCACATTGAGGGGAAAAGGTTTTTTCACAGTAAGGACAATACATGTTTGGAATTCCCTGCCTGAGAGAGTAGTAACAGCTGACTCAGTCAACACCTTTAAGAATGGGTTAGATAAATTCCTATTGGATAATGATATTCAAGGTTATGGTGCGTAGGCACGCATTATAGTTAATATAACTAGTCCTAACAAAAATAACTAGTCCTATAATAAGACGGCATAGGAGACCACAAATAGGTTGAACTCGATGGACAATTGTCTCATTTCAACCTTAGTTACTATGTTACTATGATTAATGAGCTGATTGTGGTTTGCTGGCCTCCAATTACCTGTCTATTATGAAGTTTATTATAACCGCTAATAAAGTCTAAAGTTATTTTAACTACCTGTGACACTTCTGTCCTGTTGTGTGTCTTACGGGTTTTCTTGTTGTAAAACCCGAAAGACTACAGTCAGGTTACAGTAACCCTCTATTTACATATCTGTGTGATCCATCTCTTCCCGTATGTGCAGATGATAAGCACGGATATGTGGCCTGTACAGGGAGGATACGCAGGCAGTAACACTGCGGAGCAATGTAATAGCCCTTTACTGAGTGACTTTTGATTGAATGGATTTTTCTTTTTATCATGGTTTATTGATAATGCAGCACAAAGCTCTGACATTGGACACAATGCATCTTCTAAAATGAAAATCATCCATACAAACAGAACAAGTACATACAATGCTGATAGAGAAGGTGCTTATATTAACAGAGGGTAGAGAGTGACCTAATCCCGAGAGCTTGCAGTCTAATTTTTGTGCCGTACAGAAAGCTTTGACAAGGAAAGGCTTGCTACTGTATGTATCTGTGTGGCGTGGGGTTGTTCATAGATATCCTCTTACCGCTTCGTCTGCTTGTTCATCCCCAGTCTTCTTGTTCCCAGTTGTGAAGTGTGCTGGTGCTACATACAGTAAGTGCTGATAATAGTGTAACTTGTAGTACTGTAAGCTGAAATCTGTGGGCAGCCGGCATTGTGTAATATGAGTGTTGCAGTGAAGGATGTACAGAGCGCGGTTATGAATATAAATAGCATTTCCTCACATTACCTGGTTATTCTGAACTGAGGCTGCAGGTGTGACTTTTGCACATAAGTCTCTATGTCACAGACACTTGTTCCTCCAGGCATCTGTATACCCCCCCTCCAGGCACACTGCACCATCACTGTCACTGTAGGGTCATTTATCTCTTGTTTCCGACTGCTGCTGAGCAGTTCCCCTGAGCATCTGGACTCCATGACCTCTGTCCCTAACCTATAAATTTACGTTCCCCCTGCCATCCTATTTTACTTCTCCAATGTCAAGATCAGTTGTATAGGGTTCTTCCCTGGACACCATTACCATTCCACCCCTCTCTCCTTTGTTATCCGCTGATTAATGAGCTCCTGTAAGGAGGATGCAGACAGGAATGTTAGGGAGAATAGAGCGGAATCCCCATGACACCGGCGGGATTCCCCCCATCGTCTGTGCATGGCAGTACCGCCTAGCGCTGTCCAGCGCCTCCTTCCCCAGTATTCTGTAATTACTCATAAACCTCGGCAGCTCTTTAGGGTCAAAGGTGACAGAATAATAGAATCTCCCCTTTTACGTGGAGCAGATGGGGGTATATAGCTAATTACACAAAGTGGTGACCAGTACTGGTTCCCGCATGTCTCTCTTAGAACGTTTAATATTACCTAAATCCAAAGGGATTTCTGCAGCACGTCAGAATTAATCAGTGACTATTGAGTACAGCCATTCACCGTATGAATTATCTCCCCCAATAAATGTCACAGCCCAGTGTATCCTGTCTATTATAATATATATAATACATAGTAATAATAATGATAGTTTACAATGTACTGTACATAGGGTTAGTATTTGTATTGCTGCAAAAGAATTGGTATATACTGTAGCGGCAGTTTAAGCATAACAATACACAGTGCGGGTCACACGTATAGGAACTCTCTTATTCCTTTTTATATTGATTATATACTTCTCCTGAATTGTGCATCTTAGGGCCTAATTCAGACCTGATTCCAGCAGCAAAATTGTTCTCTAACGGGCAAAACCATGCTGCACTGCAGGGGGGTAGATGTAACATGTGCAGAGAGAGTTCGATTTGGGTGGGGTGTGTTCAAACTGAAATCGAAATTGCAGTGTAAAGATAAAGCAGCCAGTATTTACCCTGCACAGAAACAATATAACCCACCCAAATCTAACTCTCTCTGCACATGTTACATCTGCCCCCCCCCCCCCCCCCCTGCAGTGCACATGGTTTTGCCCATTAGAGAACAATTTTGCTGCTGCGATCAGGTCTGAATTAGGCCTTAAATGGGCTTTGCAAAGTCGCTAAGAGTGTACTAAGTACTTAGAATTAGTATAGCAGATTAAAACCTATTGTAAAAAAAAGTTGCACGCTGTTGCGAAGTTGCAAAGTCTGTGGCTTGCAAACGGGGCTATTCGAGGATACAGTAGGTGTATGTGGCCACATCTGTATACTTCACATAGAAAGAAGAATTATTGCAGGGGCACACACCCTAGGCACCAATCACTGCGAATAGCTATAATAATCGTAAACTCTGCAATTTAGCAAAAATTAGGTGCTCTGCATAATTTTGGCCAAAAATATATGGAGTCTGTGAGAATCGGAAAGTGAGAGATTTTGCGAGAGTTCTCCTGTTTCCTTAAAGTGGCAATCATTTCCGTGAGAAAATAAACCTGGTTTTGCCATGTAAATAATTGCCCTTTAGAAAAAAAAAAACAGGAGAACTCACAAAATCTCTCACTTTCTAATTCTCAAACCCTATTACATTCCCCTTTGGTCCCTAACGCTAAGGTTCAAGTCCAGGGCACGGGACTTCCCCCCAAGTCGGCACAGGCCGACTGCCCCAAAGCAGCACACTAGTGAGAGATTAAAGTGTTAGTGTTAATGAGAAGCAGAAGTTATGTGTTAAGAGTGTTACATGGGTGAGAGGTAATGTTAATAGACACACATTAAGACTCTGATTATATTGATGTGCAGATTGAGTTGTATGAAGTGCAGCACGTATCCAGCGATATAACCCTAATAAAAGCAGCGGTTTCCATTTAATCTCAAGCTTTTTTGTGCAATATGAGCTTTTATATCTTTTGTATAATGTGTCTCCCTCACACACAAAGATAACTATAAACTTTTACATCCAGCAGTTTGGATTGTAGCAAAGGAATCCAGGGCGGCAGAGATAATTGCGGGTGTAGAATCGCTTCTCGGCCTTTTGGCTAAGATCAGGTGTAGTACCTGCTCGAGGGAAACACAGGGTGGAGTACCTGTTCTTACACTGGGAGCGTGAGAGGTTCCTAGATGTGGAATGGAGAAACACCTTGTGGAGTACCATGCCGGGGTGTGGCAAGGCCCCTGGTCGAGAGTGGAGAATAACTGGGCTTAGTATCCCTGCTTCGTAAGGGTTGTTGTCACCTTACGTTGGACAGGGAACGGCCTGGTCTAGTATCTACTCTCGTACTGGGGGTTGACCATGGCATAGAGTAGGTATGAAGCTTGGTCTGGCTGAGAGACTGGGAGCAGCTCGAAGCTCGAGGTGATACGTGCCCCTGGGGTGACCTAGGGGTGCCTTAATTTGCACTGGTGCGGGACGCCTTTGCACTTTCATGGCACGAGCACGGTCACATCCCAACTTCTGTAGCACTTTTTCCTTTGCCCTGGCCTTTTGGCTAGGGCAAGGACAATTTTTTTATACCCCCTTCCCGGCCTTCTGGCTGGGGCTTATTTATTTTCGTACTAGCACTTATTTTTGTTTCGTAAGTCACGTTCAAGGTTTTTTGTTGGGGTTTAGGTGAGACCCTGATGGGCCACCCTCTCCCCTAGTTGCTGAGGCCCTCTCCTTTTGGGGAGGGCCAGACGCTGTTTTCAGTCCCCAGGGGGAAGCTTCGGCCAACCCTGGGGACACACGAGGGTCCCTCTGCGCCTCGGCAAGGAGGGACCCACAGACCCTTTTCCCCTCAGTAGGCCTTTGGGCTCTGAGGGTTAGGGGAGTAACGGGGCCCTTCTCCTCTCGAAGAGGGTCCAAGATCCTACGCCCCCAGCACGTTTGGTCACAGACACCTGGGTGATGAAGTACTGCACCTCGGGCTTCAAGTAAAAAAAATAAAAAATAAATAAATCTGTATCACTATAAGCCCGTGTGGGTTACTTACTCTTCTGATAAAGGGAACATGGAATAGGAACGTTCTTTAGCGTTAGATGTGAACTTCTGTTTGCCGTAGAGATGCAGCAGAATTACTGATTGTACCCTGAGGAAGACCAGGGCCTGCAGCTTACATGGCTGTACATAGCATATCGCTAACACACACAGACACCGGTTACCAGCTGGAGCTGTCATCACACGTACAGGTCACAGGCAGTCTCTGCTGTGTGTACACTGCTAATGTCAACAGCTCGTCAGCATCCTGTCTTACAGTAGCTCCGTACGTTGTAAATACTGCACATGCTCCATGGTATTCAGCCTGCTCCTACTGTGGGGAAGGGGTGGGTGGTATCCGGATAAGAGATACTGTAGATAGTACATACAGCAGTCGACAAGTTGACGTGTAAATGGTCAACACAGAAAAGGTTGACTCATTGTTTTTCATGATTGTTAGGGTTAGGCACTTGGGGGAGAGGTAGGGTTAGGCTGCCGAAGGGGGTGGTTAGGGTTAGGCACTCGGGAGGGGGGGGGGGGGAAGTTAGGGTTAGGCTGCCAAAGGGGGTGGTTAGGGTTAGGCACTCGGGAGGGGGGGGGAGGCTGCCGAAGGGTGTGGTTAGGGTTAGGCACTTGGTTAGGGTTAGGCTGCCAGAGGGGACGCCTAGGATTAGGCACGAGGGGGAGGGTTAGGGTTTGGCACTAGGGGTAAGGTTAGGATTGGGGTTAAAAAAAACAAATCACATGTCGAGCTATTTGTGTCGGCCTTTTGACCTTGCTGACCTATTGACTGTTTATGTACTATCTATCCTTCAGTCCACACGCTGTGGGGTTCCAGTGGCAGGCAAGGTTTTCTGGTATAAAGATATGGTGGAGATCACTTACTACTCTTTGGCCCAGATCCGTTTGCTAATCACCGATCTGTGTATCCGTCATTATTACAGTGAGGGCATGGTTTCGGGGGTCGGTTATTAGGAATGTTTGGTGTCCGAGCAGCTATTGTTCTTCATACGTGGAGAAACGCGTTGCAGCAGAGGGATAGGGCAATCAGTAGGCAATTAATTGCTTGTACAGGGGCAGGGTTGAAGCGGGTGCGATCTGGCTCGGATGTAGCCAATCCCAGCGTTGAAGTGTTGACAGCGCAGGATAGTAATGTGATGCACCTGTTCTGCTAATGGCGGAAGATTATGGTGGTGAATGCATATTTATATATAACGAAGTATTACATCCCACCTATTCTTGTTGTATACAGTCTATGGACTTCTGTATAGATCTCGTCTGGAAATGATGGAGTTATTAGTCTGTACGGGAGCAGACGTTGTACATTATAGGTCTCTGGTTGTTATGGTGCCCCCTCAACGCAGACCACCCCTATAAAGTTACAGCCCTTCTTTAAGCTCTTTGGGGTCTATGTATAAAGCCTTGGAGAAAGAAAAAGTGAGCAGAGATAAAGTACCAGCCAATCGGCTGTCGGGGGACTGGGGTACCTCAAAACGTTTTTTTTTCTCTTTTGTGTAAATCACTGTGCAGAAGTTTAGACACCAGCTAGTAGGAAAGTCTGCACTACGCAGTGATTCCAATGAAAACCCAGCAGGTTTTACTGATGACCTAAATTGCAGACCCCACAGTAATTCACTGTACACTATTTATTATAAACTCCGGTTTCCTCCCACAATCCACCGTGAATGTGGGTGTGTGTACATGTGCTAAGGGCAGACTAGATGGGCCGAGTGGTTGTTATCTGCCATCACATTCTATGTTTCTAAGACGCACGGGTTCTGGCGCGGTGAGAAGAGCTGTTTGGTGCGACTGCAGCAATCTGTACGTTACATGGGAAAACATATTTGGAATATTGTGATTCTCAGGCCAGTCTCGTTTTACGTTAGTCACTCCAGCTAATGCCCGGGCCATCCAGTTAATGCAGGCCGCTTCCTTTACTGCTGCCCATTATCCGCTCCGTAATCATTGCTTCCTCTCTCCCTCTGGTCTGTTACGTGATTGCGTCTCTTTAATGATGGATGTGTTGTCTTATCTTGTGAACAGTGCAAACAAATAATAAACTCCGGAATCATTCACCAAGTGCTGTAGTCGGAGATTGTACACTGACCAATCCCGCACGCTGGCTGGTAGTGTACTCTTCCTGACATCTCAGTGATTGACTGTTTTCAGCCTCATTTAATTATGCAGTTAACGATCAATTTTGACTATGTGGTTTTATTTTACATTGTAAATGTTTTCCATGCTGATGTAAGATGGGGGAAATTCTCCATCATCAGCCTTGTAAGAAGTTTATACAGGGTCTTACTTCATATTAGGTCACCTTTTGAAACTTTTCCAGTCATCATACAAGGGGTGGATTCCCCCGGGTGTGCATCGTTGGGCTGACAGTCATTAGGTCAACCATTATTGGTCGACAGTGACTAGGTCGACGCCTGAAATAGCTCGACACGGGCGTTAGGTCTACGTGGAAAAAGGTAAACACGAGTTTAAAAAAAAATTGGTGTCGTTTTCTTCGTAAAGTCACCGGGAACCCCAATTAGTGCACCGTGTCCCCTCGCATGGCCAGCGAACTTCGGGCAATGTTACTATTCCCAATCGTAGTCAACGTGGATAATTAAGTTTGAAAAAGTTCAAAACTGAAAAAAAAAAAAACAATAAGTGAAAAACTCATGTTGACCTCTTCTTTGTCACGTCGACCTAATGCATGTCGACCAATAGTGGTCGACCTAATGAGTGTCGACCAAAAAACTGTATACCGGATTCCGGATGGTAGGTCAACAGTAAAATATGGTTGACATACATTACAGTACTGTGCAAAAGTTTTAGGCAGGTGTAGAAAAAATGCTGCAAAGTAGGAATGCTTTAAAAAAATAGAAGTGTAAATAGTTCTTATTTTTTAAATTAACAAAATGCAAATGAAGGAAAAGAAGAGAAATCTAAATCCAATCAGTATTTGGTGTGACCGCCTTTTGCCTTCGAAACAGCATCATTTCTTTTTGGTACACTTGCGCACAGTTTTTGAAGGAACTCGGCAGGGTGGTTGTTGCAAATATTTTGGAGAACTGACCAGAGATCTTCTGTGTATGTAGCTTGCCCAAATCCTTCTTTCTCTTCATGTCATCCCAGACAGACTCGATGATGTTGAGAGCAGGGCTTTGTGGGGGTCATATCATCACTTCCAGGACTCCTTGTTCTTCTTTACGCTGAAGATAGCTCAACCTTTTTATGTGTTGATCTTTTGACTATCGATCTTTTTTACCTGTCTATGTTGACCTCTTGCATGTCGACCACGGATCTCCCAGACTGAGTTTGAGTGACCGCCATTTAACCTGGCCAGCATGTTGCGGCACCAAGTCCCCCGAACCTTCGCCTGCTCTCGGGGTTAGGCCAAGCTTTTTATTGAGTGTCAACTGATGGATCCCAATGAGATTCTTATCTCCTTCTCTAACTGGACTAGGGTCACCATGGCGTCTGCCTCAACTGTGGCCCGCATGGCAGCAGCGTTGTCTTCTGTGATGGCGGACACCGGTCAGCATCATTGCTCCTGGTCTTCCAGGGACAGCCTCACAACCAGACAGTCAGATTGTGCACATCCAGAAACCTATTGCACACCCCTCGTATAATCGGCATATGATACTTTTACAGTTGCAAGTTTTCCCCTATGTTTTGCAAAAGCACTCTACAATATGTAGGCTTTGCCTGGGCCCACAGATGTCTTAGTAATGACCCTGGCAATTGGGATACTATGTGGTGTATGGCCCCAAAATGAGCCATATGCCTGGTGATAAATATTCCAAGTCTTTTGTGTCATTATCGGATGTGTTGGTAAATGCATTGGACAGGTAACTGCAGATACCCGTTACTTGCCTGTGCATGCTGCCATCCTCTAACTACGCCAGCCTTTAGTACTATAAGGCCCTATATCATTATGCCCTAACCCCCCCCCCCCAACCCTCCAGTTAAGTATTTATAATACTGTAGGTTTTCTAAAGTGTCATCCGACGTCCATGGCAACCAAAGTCACATTGCACATGATGTAGAGAGCAGAGGGGCTTTGAATGTCCCTCTGAGCTCTGTGTAATGTAAAATCCTCTCTGTCCTTCTCCTCCTCCTTCTGCCGCCACATGACACGCAGCCATACTTTGTGCCCTCCAGGGAGATTTTGTAAAGGAAATCATAATTTCTAGGAGTCCAGGCAAGAAAAGAAAAAAAAGCCGATAAGGCGAATGCTTAAACGGTACGTCACTTACGGTTTTAAAACAAGTATATACTATGCTGTACATTAGTTTCAGTGAAGGGTGGCAGTAAGTGGAGGGCAATTTCTTAAAAACGTTCCACCCACAGAGGGGCATACTCCCCATTTCAAATTTCCCTTCACCACAGTTTAGCTCTGGGTCTTTTTGGACATTACCTGATAAATGCATTGGCACAGAAAGCAGTGCCCACAATGTTCACTAAGCAGTGTTCACTAATTACTTGGAGGCGTTTGTTGGTTTATTATTCTTATTTTTACATTTTATTTATCAGGCGCTACAAGTGGCCCGCAGCGCCGTACATCCGGCAACAGTAGGACAGTACACAGAACATTACATTATATTTATATACATCTTTATTACTTAACCCTTCTCTCCTAATGCTGAGTATACACTGAAACAATGGGAGGCCGTAATACAATCGGGAGAATCCACGTTTCCCTCCTTATGTGTCACGGCTTGGTCAGGAGCCGCCGACCTTCCCTGCCGTCATTACCAGGACGCATGCTCTTATAAATCGTGTATTTAGTATTGGTTTGCTGTATTGATGTGTGTGAGCTCCCGCTTGGTGAAGCCAGTATCCTGGCCACAGGGTTGTGTTGTTCACTTGCTGGCTGATTCTTACAGCGCTTACGTAAAACTCCGTTAATAATGAGTAATGTTCAGGATGCGGAGTAACTAAGTTGTCCATATATAATTTACCATTTCCAGCAGTCACTAAAGAGCTTCTGTACAGAGAACATTGCATTTCCCCTTTAAGCCGTACATAATTGATGATGGTGTTTATCCCTGGTGTCCATTGTATTGTGTGTTATTTCCAGACCTCAGGTGAGAAAGTGAGTAAACTGAGTCTGGTGGATTTAGCCGGCAGCGAGAGGGCGACAAAGACGGGAGCAGCCGGCGAGCGGCTGAAAGAAGGGAGCAACATTAACAAGTGAGTCACCGGAACCACCTGTCATGGGGGCTATTACTCGGCGTCTGTTTGCAGCGGGGGCAATTGGCACAAGTGCTCTCAGCAAACCCTCACTGTTCAGAGACGTGTGTGCGCACTCAGGGGGTCATTCCGAGTTGATCGCTCGCTGCCGATTTTTCACAGCGCAGCGATCAGGTAAAAAATGGCATTTATGCGCATGCGTATGCACCGCAATGCGCACGCGCGACGTACAGGTACAAAGACCTTTGTGGTTGTGCTCAGGTTCTAGCGAAGTTATTCTTCGCACTGACGGCCGCAAGAACATTGACAGGAAGGGGGCGTTACTGGGTGTCAACTGACCGTTTTCAGGGAGTGATTGCAAAAACGCAGGCGTGTCTGAAAAAACGCAGGCGTGGTTGGGCGGGTGTATGACGTCAAATCCGGACATGAATAGGCTGAAGTGATTGCAAGCACTGAGTAGGTTCAGAGCTACTCTGACACTGCACAAACTGTTTTTGCAGAGCTCGGCTGCACAAGCGTTCGCACTTCTGCTAAGCTAAAATACACTCCCCAGTGGGCGGCGGCATAGCGTTTGCACGGCTACTAAAACTAGCATCAACTCGGAATGACCCCCTCAGTCACCAGTATACACATTTGCTCTCCAGTGTGCGGGGGTATGAGAGCACTTACATACTTTCTCCCCTAACCCCCCCACAACTGTATTTCCAACCGATGTAGCTCTTAAAAATGTGTTCTATACGTGTTGAAGTGTACCTGACGCCAACACGCAGTGGAGGTGACCAGTCTGTATAACACAAAGACTTTGCAGCTTTCGGAAAGATTAATCTTCCGCTTTCTCATGAACGCGTGGGAAGTGTGCAAAGAAGCCAGGTTACTCTAAAACAGGGCAATGCAACATGTGGCCTTTTAGGTGCTGTGGAACTACACATCCCAGCGTGCTTTGACACAAGTATAGCATGCCCTAATAGCAAAACTGTGGCAAGTCATGCTGGGATGTGTAGTTATACAGCAGCCGGAGTCCCGCTTTTTGAATAGCCCTGATCTAACAACTTTTTCTCCGCTAAAGAAGCTACAGCAGTTAGGGCTCTATTCATGAAGCAGAGAAAAGAGTGGAGAAGTGAGCCTGTGGAGAAGTTGCCCATGGCAACCAATCAGCTGCTCCGTTCAGTTGTATAGTATGCAAATTATAAATGTTACTTCAATGCTGATTGGTTGCCATGGTCAACTTCTGCACTGGCTCACTTCTCCACACTTTTCACTGCTTCATGAATAGACCCCATAATCTTAACAGATGTCATTCATCATTCTCCCATAATCCACACAAAATTCAGTGCAAAATGGAGGACTTTCTCCTCAGATCTGTAACATTCTTAAGTGGGTGGAGGCAAGATAGGTGGTTTTATATGTGTAATCTGGCTCATACACAGGCCTCTTACATCCTACACTTCATGGAGCTTCTTCTCTCTGCTCATCATAAAAACATTGCTTTGGTTCCTTCCAATCAGGTCCCTCACGACCCTGGGCCTGGTCATTTCCGCCCTGGCAGACCAAGGAGCTGGGAAGAATAAAAACAAGTTTGTTCCGTATCGGGACTCTGTGCTGACGTGGCTACTGAAGGTAAATGTGCGATCATCTGCCTTTCTTTCCTCAGCCGATATTGTAAGTCTCTCATTCCCATTCTCCTGTCTTGTCGTTTCGCTCAATTTTGTGCCTCATCAGTTTCTAGTGACAGTTTAGGCCCCATTCCTGTGAAAGGGGCCTAAGCTGCCACAAAATGGCTGCCTGTTGGTTTCCCTTGCCTTATGGAATCCTAGTTTAATCAGACATCTTCACACACTCTCATCTTCTTCCATTTTATCAGGACAGTCTGGGCGGGAACAGCAAAACTGCCATGGTCGCCACAGTCAGCCCTGCAGCTGACAACTACGACGAGACGCTCTCCACACTACGGTACGCTGACCGGGCCAAAAACATAGTCAACCACGCGGTAGTGAATGAGGATCCCAATGCTCGGATAATCCGGGAGCTGCGGGAGGAGGTGGAGAAGCTGAGGGACCAGCTGACACAAGCCGAGGTGAGGCATCTCGGGAACATGGAGCAATTCCTGTGACAGGAATCCTTCTGAATAAATAATACACAGGCTGTGTGTGTGTGCGCTGGAACTATCCGCTCCATCGAGCAGGTGCCATTTTCCTCTGTAAATAATAATTTGCGGTTAGTAATTAGATAGCTTCACTGTGTCCAGCGCACAAGAGATGTCAAAGAGAGTTAGGATAGTTGCCTATATACTGTATTTCCTAGTCATCGAATCACTGGCCGCTTTTATCCTTACGGTCGTCTTTTTTTTTTTACCAGTCCATGAAGGCGCCAGAGCTGAAGGATCGGTTGCATGAATCCGAGAAGCTCATCCAAGAAATGACTGTAACGTGGGAGGAGAAGCTACGGAAGACTGAGGAGATTGCCCAGGTTGGTACCTGGATAGGTGTACTCTGCAGACACGTGCATTATGCTCTACACTGAGATCACCAATGTCCCTCGTCAGGTCTCATTCACGTCTGAGCCAATAGGGAACCTGGTGACCCATTCCTAATCCAGTGACTGTAACATGCTTTAAAATGTCACATTTGCTGTATTACACATTGTGAATGACAGGGCATTGCTTGGTGACCCTACAGCGCCATCTGCTGGTTATCACATACAATGATTCCTATGCAGCCAGTCATCTTTCCATACTAGCACGTTATATATTACTTTTGCCATCATACATCAGTGTTACATCAGAGACCTGGCTTATTATGTTTATTTTGGATGTGTTCTTTACTTCCAGGAGCGCCAGAAGCAGCTGGAAAGCCTTGGGATTTCACTCCAGTCTTCAGGGATAAAAGTCGGGGATAACAAATGTTTCTTAGTCAATTTAAATGCAGACCCTGCCCTCAACGAGCTCCTGGTTTACTATCTGAAGGTGAGACCTTAGTGCAGGTCACAGTGTACGTGTGTGAGCTCATGCTGCACTCGTGTCCTGTCTTCTCCTCTTTAAATACTGAACTGCCGATTTATTTCTTTTTAAATTACATATTGGGTGGAATTCAATTGTTTGAAAAGTCGGTTAGGAAAATACAGACCCCCAACTGACTTTTCAAACAAATGACTACCCCCCAAAGTGTCTATTTATTTTTAAAATGTAGCTGAACCAGTAGCATCTTTTCAAAAGCATCTATATAATAATTATAAGGTATGTCCTGTCTCCAACATGCACACGCATTGGGGCCAGGACACGCACCCCAACAGCTCCCATTGCTAGGGAGACCGGACAGACCTAGTGCATTGAAGCAGCGGACCCGCGGTGCTGCTGGTGGAGGGGGGGTTAGTATGGGGTTTGGGGGCAAGCCAGAGTGGTGGAAGAGGTAGGGGGCAGATGGGGGTGACCTGTGTCTGTCTATTAGTATTTAAATACTATTATTATTTTACTCCCATCCCCCCAATGGTGGTCACTGCCGATGGGCCAGCAGCAGGAAATCTGTTCTGCAGAACCGATTTCCTATCTAAAACGCTATTGCACGCAGCGCTAGGGAATATTTGCATAGCATGCATCCGTGTCCGATAAATCCCGTCTGCCTTCAGCCGCATTCACAGTGCCAGGTAACTCTTTAAACAGGAAAAAATACAATATTGCAGCATTACATATTTTTACCTAGTTTTTTTATTAATGATTATCGTTTATTGATAACGTGTCACATAATTCTCAGAGCCTTACGCTGTGGGGAACCGTAATAGAAAAGACGGGGACTTTCCGTACATGTGGATCACTGCCAATGTAACAGAGGTCCCTATACTGTACTCTAATGTATAGAGAAATGTACAGATCCTGGGTGCTCACTAGACAGACACAAGCAACGTTATCCTCACATAGGGACAGATGTATTTACCTGGAGAAGATATAAGGAAGTGATAAACCAGTGATATGTGCAAGGTGATAAATGCACCAGCCAATCAGCTCCAATATGTAAATTAACAGTTAGGATCTGATTGGCTGGTGCGTTTATCACCTTGCACTTATCACTGGTTTATCACTTCCTTATGCCTTCTCCAGGTTAATACATCTGCCCCATTGTCCTTAGAAGTTAGCGCCAGCCCTACCCTCTACACGAATCTGTAAGTCTTTATCTAGAAGTACAGTAGGTGTTTTCTTCCAACCCGCAGGTAAGGGGGCTGCTTGGTCCAAGGTTTTATTGCACAAATTGTGATCTCTCATTCTATCCTGTGTTTGCACAATATGATCCCAAGAGAGACACGTGCAGATGACATGATCACCAAGACCGAGGGTACCAGACACAGACAAATACTCATTGGTGTCATGAACTTTATATATGTGTATGTGTGTGAGTAAAAAATAGAAATATGAAAAATAAGTGTAGTGTTGTAAGTGTATTTTACAGCAAAAAGACAAGTATTGATGTAGACACAGTAACGGATATTGCCAAAGCCACAAATGTTAATTAGTATAATATATTGTGGTGGGTGAACAGGATTGCTTGAAAATTGTCACCAAAGGAGATGTTAATGATATAACGCCTTACACGTGAATATATTATTTCTAAATGATTCAGTGTTTAAGGCAATGTAATACAGTATACTGTACATAAGGCACAATAGTTAACAAACAAGTGTACAGGACAGGGATGGAGCAGATAAGACTGGTGGAGAGAGGGACCTGCTTGTGAGAACTTATTGTCTGATGGGAAGTGGGGAGGATAAGACTAGTTGGCGGGGGGGGGTGACATGGAGTGACAATTTGGGCAGAGGTATGCTGGGCGAGCGATGGATTAGACGAGAAGCTTAATGAATGGGTGGTTTTATGAAGCATTTAAAACTTTGGAGACTGTTGCAGAGTGTGGAAGGGTATGGAAGTGCATTCTATAGGTGGAGAGTGAGGTTGGGTCTCTAAGCAGGTCTGACATTACATAAGGGGATAGTGTGGTTGCTTGTGGAAGTGCATTCCACAGGTAGAGAGTGTGGTTGCTTGTGGAAGTGCATTCCATAGGTAGAGAGTGTGGTTGAGCGTGGAAGTGCATTCCATAGGTAGAGAGTGTGGTTGGGCGTGGAAGTAGATTCCATAATAGAAGAGTGGTTTGGCGTGGAAGTGCATTCCATAGGTGGACAGTGTGGTTGGACAGAGCACTGCATTCCATAGATGGAGAGTGTGGTTGAGCGTGGAAGTGCATTCCATAGGTGGACAGTGTGGTTGGGTGTGGCACTGCATTCCGTAGGTGGAGAGTGTGGTTGAGCGTGGAAGTGCATTCCATAGGTGGACAGTGTGGTTGGGTGTGGCACTGCATTCCGTAGGTGGAGAGTGTGGAAGTGCATTCCATAGGTGGAGAGTGTGGTTGTACAGAGCACTGCATTCCATAGGTGGAGAGTATGGTTGGACAGAGAACTGCATTCCATAGGTGGAGAGTGTGGTTGGGCGTGGAAAGTGCATTCCATAGGTGGAGAGTGTGGTTGGGCAGAGCACTGCATTCCATAGGTGGAGAGTGTGGTTGAGCGTGGAAGTGCATTCCATAGGTGGAGAGTGTGGTTGGGTGTGGCACTGCATTCCATAGGTGGAGAGTGTGGTTGGACAGAGCACTGCATTCCATAGGTGGAGAGTGTGGTTGAGCGTGGAAGTGCATTCCATAGGTGGACAGTGTGGTTGGGTGTGGCACTGCATTCCGTAGGTGGAGAGTGTGGTTGAGCGTGGAAGTGCATTCCATTGGTGGTGAGTGTGGTTGAGCGTGGAAGTGCATTCCATAGGTGGAGAGTGTAGTTGGACAGAGCAGTGCATTCCATAGGTGGAGAGTATGGTTGGACAGAGAACTGCATTCCATAGGTGGAGAGTGTGGTTGGGCGTGGAAGTGCATTCCCTAGGTGGAGAGTGTGGGTGGGCAGAGCACTGCATTCCATAGGTGGAGAGCGTGGTTGAGCGTGGAAGTGCATTCCATAGGTGGAGAGTGTGGTTGAGCGTGGAAGTGCATTCCATAGGTGGACAGTGTGGTTGGGTGTGGCATTGCATTCCATAGGTGGAGAGTGTGGTTGGGCAGAGCACTGCATTCAATAGGTGGAGAGTGTGGTTGGGCAGAGCACTGCATTCAATAGGTGGAGAGTGTGGTTGGGCAGAGCACTGCATTCCATAGGTGGAGAGCGTGGTTGAGCGTGGAAGTGCATTCCATAGGTGGAGTGTGTGGTTGAGCGTGGAAGTGCATTCCATAGGTGGACAGTGTGGTTGGGTGTGGCATTGCATTCCATAGGTGGAGAGTGTGGTTGGGCGTGGAAGTGCATTCCATAGGTGGAGAGTGTGGTTGGGCATGGAAGTGAATTCAGTAGTTGGAGAGAGGTCTCAGAGAAGTCTTGGACATGGAAGTAGAATGTGTGGCTGGGTAGTTGCACCGCCAGTCACTGGCAGAGAACATGGCTAGAGGAAGTGTGAGATGAGGTCAGAGATGGGAGAAGATGATGACTGTAGGAGGGGAGTTGCACCGCCAGTCACTGGCAGAGAACATGGCTAGAGGAAGTGTGAGATGGGAGAAGATGATGACTGTAGGTGGGGAGTTGCACCGCCAGTCACTGGCAGAGAACATGGCTAGAGGAAGTGTGAGATGAGGTCAGAGATGGGAGAAGATGATGACTGTAGGTGGGGAGTTGCACCGCCAGTCACTGGCAGAGAACATGGCTAGAGGAAGTGTGAGATGAGGTCAGAGATGGGAGAAGATGATGACTAGGTGAGGAGTTGCACCGCCAGTCACTGGCAGAGAACATGGCTAGAGGAAGTGAGCGATGAGGTCAGAGATGGGAAAAGATGTTGACTGTAGGTGGGGAGTTGCACCGCCAGTCACTGGCAGAGAACATGGCTAGAGGAAGTGAGAGATGAGGTCAGAGATGGGGGGAGATGATGACTGTAGGTGGGGAGTTGCACCGCCAGTCACTGGCAGAGAACATGGCTAGAGGAAGTGTGAGATGAGGTCAGAGATGGGAGAAGATGATGACTGTAGGTGGGGAGTTGCACCGCCAGTCACTGGCAGAGAACATGGCTAGAGGAAGTGTGAGATGAGGTCAGAGATGGGAGAAGATGATGACTGTAGGTGGGGAGTTGCACCGCCAGTCACTGGCAGAGAACATGGCTAGAGGAAGTGAGCGATGAGGTCAGAGATGGCAGAAGATGATGACTGTAGGTGGGGAGTTGCACCGCCAGTCACTGGCAGAGAACATGGCTAGAGGAAGTGTGAGATGAGGTCAGAGATGGGAGAAGATGATGACTGTAGGTGGGGAGTTGCACCGCCAGTCACTGGCAGAGAACATGGCTAGAGGAAGTGTGAGATGAGGTCAGAGATGGGAGAAGATGATGACTGTAGGTGAGGAGTTGCACCGCCAGTCACTGGCAGAGAACATGGCTAGAGGAAGTGAGCGATGAGGTCAGAGATGGGAGAAGATGATGACTGTAGGTGGGGAGTTGCACCGCCAGTCACTGGCAGAGAACATGGCTAGAGGAAGTGAGCGATGAGGTCAGAGATGGGAGAAGATGATGACTGTAGGTGGGGAGTTGGATTGTAACTCCCATCTCTGTTTCTAGTGAAGAACATACTTCATAATATTTTTCCTTTGTGACCTCAGGGCCACACGTTGCAGAATGTAATTTGTATGTAATGGACTTGGTAGCAGGATTGCAAGGGACTGACATACAGAACCATTCCAGTAACTGGAGGGGTCAGCACCTCTGAATCAATGGGGGGCAGATCTCGGCAGACAATGGAGCGGGGAAAGGGGGGATTAAGGGTTCCCAGGATCCTCTCTATGCATCAGACAGACTGGTTATAATAAGTAGGAGCCAATGCAATGCCTTTCTGTGTCTACACATGTATCACGCTGGATGCTGTTTGCCGGTCAGTATTACTGACTCGTAAGTTTTTCCAGGTCACGGTAGATTGATGTTTGTATTTTCCATATAGTGTGTATTACTTGCATACACACAGGCTTCAGTACTTATTATAGGACTATTGTGGTATTAGGAAAAGCTAGACTTTGACGCATGCCCCACTTACTGTATGATAAGAGCAGAGTAGAACGGGTGCAGGCCGATTCCCCCCAATAAAAGATCTTTACACTAAAGCGTTCTGTGTTTTGTTTTTCTTCCAACTAATTCTCTTGCATTTGCCGCCAGGTTTAACGCCGTAATTTCAGAACACTGGAGCAGAAGTTCCGTTGCCAAATTGTTTTCCGATCCTCCTGCTTTGTAATTAAGGCTATAGATTTACTGTGTTTAGTACTTATTTTCCTAATGAAGTGTTGCCAAATTTACATAAAAAAGGTGCCATCAGAAAGGGCTAATTTATTCCACCTAATTTACTAACGATCGTTTCTGGCTGGATTACAGACATATCTTTGGGGGGGAGGGGGGAATATAATTTGTTAAATACTTTTTAAATTACTTTTATATTCTATAAAAGTTGCAGTTTTTAGACCAAGTTGAGACCATTTATGTTTTGTGTTTATTCTTTCTCAAAGTCACTTGATAACCCACAAGGCCACCCACTCTCTCACCCCCCGTTCTCACGGCCCGCGTTACTGCAGTGCAAGCGGAAAATGCTCAGCCTTGCTGCTGTCTGTTCCCCACCAGTGGCAGCTCCGTGCTGCGTCAGGGGCACTCGGATGGGGGTGTAATGACAAAGTGTGAGAGAGAGCAGTTTTACGTGTGCTTAGTAATCAAACCCTCCTGGAAAATCAGACTGGTCTCTGCACAACAAGCAGCCTTATCTATCAGAGAATAATGAGGGCTGCCTGGGGTTGTTTCCGGGAGAGACGCCAAGACGTAAGACCGCTGTTGGTTGCGCCAACGCCTGGCACTCTAATATACCACCAGCAGCACTTACCATTACTTATAAAGCTGCTGCTGTTTTTAGATAGGAATTTTAAGAACTTGGCCGACCAAAACACGGATGCTGGCCAGCGTTCCGCCATTGTGGCAGAAACAAATTTTAGTTTTTATATGAATAATCTTAACATATAACCAGTGCGCTGCCTGTCTCCCCTGCAGGATCACACGCTGATAGGCTCAGACGATTCGCAGGACATACAGCTGTGCGGGATGGGCATCCTCCCTGAACACTGCGTCGTGGATATCACGATGGACGGACAAGTAATACTGACACCGATGAAAAACACCAGGTAAAGTGTCCGTATTGTTCAGACGCTCGCAGCTGCAGATTTAGCGTGATCAGCAACGATTTGGGTTAATAGCCGATAGCAACACACTGAACCTTGGCAACTCTGCTGCACAGAAATCTGATCTACCTGCATTCAACCCTGCGTAGTGTTTGCAGTTATTGGTGGTGCTGCATTTCTGCACTCTGACCACTAGATGGTGCTCTCTAGCTTGCACTGTGAAAATCCAGGTGTTGTCTGACCGCTAGGGGGCTCTCAGGACAACTTACGTGTAGGCGACTCAGGAGATTTAAGAATTTGTTGACCCTCGTTACCTGCCAGCAGTTTGCTAAATTCCGTCATTAATGCTCCAGTGTCTGGCTGCTGTGAATAGGTGGAGTAAGTTTCTGCTGTCAGGAGGTAAGCGGGATGTCCGTTACTAAATAATGGTGCAACTTTTATTTAATGGCATGCATGTGGACGTTAACAGGGAATGCACTGGCTGTCCAGTGGTTCCGTTAGTAGCTGTAAACTACCCCAATCAGCTCACGTATTCTATATATCTCTGTGTTGGGATACAGTTGTAATTCTAATTTTGATTCTTGTATGTATTTTGGGTCTTTACAGTAAACTTGTTTGAGTTGACTTTGGCAGCAGGATTAATGTGTCATTCCCAGGAGGGTGCAAGTTCTAGATACTGAATGGAGACTCTGGGATCTTAAATCCCTCTAAGTGTGCGCCATGTATACAACACCCTGCTCTTGTTACTTAATAATACGTGATGACTCCCAGTGCACACGCATTCTCTGCATGCCGGATGATGGATAAATGAAAGGTGTGCAGATCTGAGACAAGCCTGCGCCTGTCTCCGCACCTGCGGTCTCTATTGAACACTCGCAGCCTCTTCTTCCCCCGTGTGCAGATAACTCCTCTGTTACACAGCGTTCTGTACAACAGAGATATGAGAAGCTGCGACGTGTTATCATATTCATTTTATATTGCAGATTTTACGGTCTGGATCCATTTCACGCTGCCAGCCGTTCTGTGTGAGAGTCAAAAATATAGTTTTTTTATTTTTTTAACTTATTCCCACCCATATTCTGTAGATAACCAACATTGGATGTGTTAACTAGAAACCTGAATTCTGCCACCTATAAAGATTAAGTAAAGAAATAAATACAAATTGTGCGCTGTGAGGAGAGCTGCTACACAACTACTGTTGAAAAGAATACTTGGGCATTGTTGAAAATTCGTCAATTATTTTTAAATGTAATTAACTATTTTTAATGCATACTGTAAAAAAAAACAAAGTATCCCAAACATCCTGTGTTATACATTCTGTACTTGTTAAATCCTACTTACTACACTTTTGAAATACAGGTACTTAATAACCAAGGTTCAGTGCTCAGCGATTTCACTGTGAAAACAACCTTCTCCTCCTCCCCGGGACATTACTGTGCTCTGTGAAGACTCAACTACTTTTATTTTTTGTGTTTTGTCTGGCAGGACGTTAGTAAATGGCTCGGCGGTCATCAGCCCCACGCAGCTGCAGCACGGGGATCGGATACTCTGGGGGAATAATCACTTTTTCAGGTATGCACCATTAATTAAACTCCAGCTCCCAATGTGCTCTCCTACTGGTCACCTTGGGAGCAGGGTATTGGAAGTTCTGTCCTGGGATGGTTCAACAAAACATCACACGTTCAGTGCTCAGGGATACTGCATACAGTGCTCTCTGTGAAAGGCATCGTTGTTATAAATATTTAGCACAACTAAAGCCCTAAAGATGCAGAAAACAAGACATTTACTAATAGGTATAACAATAATAGTCTTTACCTAGAAATACATCTACTTGTGGGTGCTTCGGAGGGAATTCAGCTGGACCGCTGCGATGTCCGGCTACACATTTCACCATGCATAACGATAAACAAACATCGCTAATTTTCCAATCGCCTCTATGGTAACGCGAGGGGTAATGTCTATGGGGGTCATTCCGACCCGATTGCTCGCAGCAGTTTGGCGCAGCGATCGGGTCGGAACTGCGGCGCTGGCGCATGGCAGCCGTCGGTGCCTAGTGATCACCTCTGAGACAGAGGCGGTCGCTGGGCGGGAGGGGGCTGAACGGCGGCGTTAAGCCGCCATTTAGGGGGAGCGGTCCGGACAACGCAGGCGTAGCCGGACCGTTGGTGGGGCGGTCCGTGGCGGCTGTGTGACGTCACACGCAGCCGCTGCGGGCCGGGGAAGCGATGAGTAGCTCCCGGCCAGCACGCTAAAGCTGCGCTGGTCGGGAGCTACTCTGGAAGTGCCTTTGCACTTCTGCGGGGGGGGGCGGCATTGACATGCGGGGCGGACTAGCCCTGTGCTGGGCGCCCCCCCCCCGCATGTCAGTGTGAATGATCGTAGCTGTGCTAAATTTAGCACAGCTACGATCAACTCGGAATGACCCCTCATGTCACCGGTAACATCGGGCTTTCCCCAACTGTTTTGCAAAGCATTTTGCAGCCATCGTAGACAATTGAATCTTTCCCCCTTGCAGTAAATTATTCCCCCAACACACCTTAAGAACAGTAACTTGGCAGTGTTCACCAAATAGCATGTCAACTATTAATGTTTGAATTAATACAAAGGTTGATGAATTGAATATTCTTCAGAAATAGTAAAAGGTAAAGTTATAAATACGACACATTTAAAATGCCTTGACTAACATTGCAGTCGTGTCGGCACACACATACTAGTTGACTGTCCACAAACGGACTACATCCCTTTTACTTGAAAAGTTTTTTGTTTGTTTTTTTTCACCTGAAATCACCAGCAATGATTCTGTAATGATCTATCCTATGATAACATTCAACGGACTATAAAACTGGGTGAAGTTATTTCATAAAGGATTTACAGGAGAAAAGATGAAGAGGTGAGATAATGGGGCTTATTCAGACCTGATTGTTCACTAGCTATTTTTTGCAGCGCTGCGATCAGACAGTCGCCGCCTACAGGGGAGTGTATTTTAGCTGTGCAAGTGTGCGATCGCATGTGCAGCCGAGCGGTACAACTAAACTCTGTGTAGTTCCTGAGTTGCCCAGAACTTACTCAGCCGCTGCGATCAATTCAGCCTGCCCGAGCCGGAATTGATGTCAGACACCCGCCCTGACACGCCTGCGTTTTTCCAACCACTCCCAGAAAACGCTCGGTTTACACCCACAAACGCCCTCTTCCTGTCAATCTCCTTGCGATCGGCTGTGCGAATGGATTCTTCGTAAAACCCATGGCACAGCAACGATCCGCTTTGTACCCGTACGACGCGCATGCGCATTGCGGTGCATACGCAGTTCTGACCAGATCATAGCGCTGCAAAAAAACTAGCATGCAATCAGGTCTGAATGACCTCCAATATCAGGTCTTCTGTTCATGGGGCCCAGGGGCACCAAATCATTTGAAAGTTATGATCTACATTTTTATTCATTACAAATTAGGCTTTTTTTTTTTCAATAAATAAAATCAATTTTTTCTAAAACTTTCTTCCAAAAAATAAAATAATAATAATAATAATAATAATAAGCCGTCTCCAATGTGAGGCTGATACTTGTGTAGATGATACAAATCTTGTAGAATATTGATCTGCTGATGGAATCCTTCCTCCCTAAAACATATATTCAGTTATTCAATGTGTGTTGGTCAAACAGACATATACAGATGTGTGGTCATGCACCTAGCCTTAATGCGCCATTCGGTGAGCTCTGCCGCGAGGTCTAGCGTAGCGTCTTTTTTTTTAAATTGGCTTCTTACATGCACCGCAGACACAGTGAAACGCCGCCAATCTGTATCACAGACGTCGGGCTGTGACTTTAGCCGCACAGGAAGTTGTTTTAAATTTGTACAAAGCGGCAGATGAAGCACAAGGAACTGGCCGCTGCATTGTAGCACTGCGTATACAGATTCAGACTCTGTCGCACACAGATGCACAAGTGTCGCATAACAAATGAATCGGTGCAGCCTGCTGATGAGGTTTTGTTACATCCGATTAGTAGGTGCGGCTCACGGGGAAAGTGCGGGTAATTAGCGCCACCATCCAGGAGCAGCACATGGAAACGTATGGCAGTAGCGCATGCACATAGGAACGTATGTAATACGCCCCGTTTACCCGTAGCGTTTAGGATGCTTAACCCGTGTTTCTCCTGTCTCATCTCTAAGGATAAGCCTGCCAAAGAGAAAGAAGGCGGAGAGCGAGGACGACCAGCGAGGAGCCGCAATGAGGAACAGCAGCAGCTTCGAGCAGCTGGACGCTGATGGGGATACATCCAGCGAAGTGTCCAGCGAGGTCAACTTCAACTATGAGTACGCCCAGATGGAAGTGATGATGAAAGCGCTGGGAAATAACGGTAATTACAGGTCTGGGGATGACGGGAGGGTGAGGCCGCAGAAGTGTACTCCAGTGTATAGTGTTATCTGGCAGGTGTGTTCTCCAGTGTATAGTGTTATCTGGCAGGTGTGTACTCCAGTGTATAGTGTTATCAGGCAGGTGTGTACTCCAGTGTATAGTGTTATCTGGCAGGTGTGTACTCCAGTGTATAGTGTTATCTGGCAGGTGTGTACTCCAGTGTATAGTGTTATCTGGCAGGTGTGTTCTCCAGTGTATAGTGTTATCTGGCAGGTGTGTACTCCAGTGTATAGTGTTATCTGGCAGGTGTGTTCTCCAGTGTATAGTGTTATCTGGCAGGTGTGTACTCCAGTGTATAGTGTTATCAGGCAGGTGTGTACTCCAGTGTATAGTGTTATCTGGCAGGTGTGTACTCCAGTGTATAGTGTTATCAGGCAGGTGTGTACTCCAGTGTATAGTGTTATCAGGCAGGTGTGTACTCCAGTGTATAGTGTTATCAGGCAGGTGTGTACTCCAGTGTGTAGTGTTATCAGGCAGGTGTGTTCTCCAGTGTATAGTGTTATCTGGCAGGTGTGTACTCCAGTGTATAGTGTTATCAGGCAGGTGTGTACTCCAGTGTGTGGTGTTATCTGGCAGGTGTGTTCTCCAGTGTATAGTGTTATCTGGCAGGTGTGTACTCCAGTGTATAGTGTTATCAGGCATGTGTGTTCTCCAGTGTATAGTGTTATCTGGCAGGTGTGTACTCCAGTGTGTGGTGTTATCTGGCAGGTGTGTTCTCCAGTGTATAGTGTTATCAGGCAGGTGTGTACTCCAGTGTATAGTGTTATCAGGCAGGTGTGTTCTCCAGTGTATAGTGTTATCTGGCAGGTGTGTTCTCCAGTGTATAGTGTTATCTGGCAGGTGTGTTCTCCAGTGTATAGTGTTATCTGGCAGGTGTGTTCTCCAGTGTATAGTGTTATCTGGCAGGTGTGTTCTCCAGTGTATAGTGTTATCTGGCAGGTGTGTTCTCCAGTGTATAGTGTTATCAGGCAGGTGTGTTCTCCAGTGTGTGGTGTTATCTGGCAGGTGTGTACTCCAGTGTATAGTGTTATCTGGCAGGTGTGTACTCCAGTGTGTAGTGTTATCTGGCAGGTGTGTTCTCCAGTGTATAGTGTTATCTGGCAGGTGTGTACTCCAGTGTGTAGTGTTATCTGGCAGGTGTGTACTCCAGTGTGTAGTGTTATCTGGCAGGTGTGTACTCCAGTGTGTAGTGTTATCTGGCAGGTGTGTTCTCCAGTGTGTAGTGTTATCTGGCAGGTGTGTTCTCCAGTGTATAGTGTTATCTGGCAGGTGTGTTCTCCAGTGTATAGTGTTATCAGGCAGGTGTGTTCTCCAGTGTATAGTGTTATCAGGCAGGTGTGTACTCCAGTGTATAGTGTTATCTGGCAGGTGTGTTCTCCAGTGTATAGTGTTATCTGGCAGGTGTGTACTCCAGTGTATAGTGTTATCTGGCAGGTGTGTTCTCCAGTGTATAGTGTTATCTGGCAGGTGTGTTCTCCAGTGTATAGTGTTATCTGGCAGGTGTGTTCTCCAGTGTATAGTGTTATCTGGCAGGTGTGTACTCCAGTGTATAGTGTTATCTGGCAGGTGTGTACTCCAGTGTATAGTGTGATCAGGCAGGTGTGTACTCCAGTGTATAGTGTTATCTGGCAGGTGTGTTCTCCAGTGTATAGTGTTATGTAGCAGGTGTGTACTCCAGTGTGTAGTGTTATCTGGCAGGTGTGTACTCCAGTGTGTGGTGTTATCTGGCAGGTGTGTACTCCAGTGTGTGGTGTTATCTGGCAGGTGTGTTCTCCAGTGTATAGTGTTATCAGGCAGGTGTGTTCTCCAGTGTATAGTGTTATCTGGCAGGTGTGTTCTCCAGTGTATAGTGTTATCAGGCAGGTGTGTTCTCCAGTGTATAGTGTTATCTGGCAGGTGTGTTCTCCAGTGTATAGTGTTATCAGGCAGGTGTGTTCTCCAGTGTATAGTGTTATCTGGCAGGTGTGTTCTCCAGTGTATAGTGTTATCTGGCAGGTGTGTTCTCCAGTGTATAGTGTTATCAGGCAGGTGTGTTCTCCAGTGTGTGGTGTTATCTGGCAGGTGTGTACTCCAGTGTATAGTGTTATCTGGCAGGTGTGTACTCCAGTGTGTAGTGTTATCTGGCAGGTGTGTACTCCAGTGTGTAGTGTTATCTGGCAGGTGTGTTCTCCAGTGTGTAGTGTTATCAGGCAGGTGTGTACTCCAGTGTGTGGTGTTATCTGGCAGGTGTGTACTCCAGTGTATAGTGTTATCAGGCAGGTGTGTACTCCAGTGTGTGGTGTTATCTGGCAGGTGTGTTCTCCAGTGTATAGTGTTATCTGGCAGGTGTGTTCTCCAGTGTATAGTGTTATCAGGCAGGTGTGTTCTCCAGTGTATAGTGTTATCAGGCAGGTGTGTTCTCCAGTGTATAGTGTTATCTGGCAGGTGTGTTCTCCAGTGTATAGTGTTATCTGGCAGGTGTGTTCTCCAGTGTATAGTGTTATCTGGCAGGTGTGTTCTCCAGTGTATAGTGTTATCTGGCAGGTGTGTTCTCCAGTGTATAGTGTTATCTGGCAGGTGTGTTCTCCAGTGTATAGTGTTATCAGGCAGGTGTGTACTCCAGTGTATAGTGTTATCTGGCAGGTGTGTACTCCAGTGTGTAGTGCTATCTGGCAGGTGTGTACTCCAGTGTGTAGTGTTATCTGGCAGGTGTGTACTCCAGTGTATAGTGTTATCAGGCAGGTGTGTACTCCAGTGTATAGTGTTATCAGGCAGGTGTGTACTCCAGTGTATAGTGTTATCAGGCAGGTGTGTACTCCAGTGTGTGTAGTGTTATCTGCAGGTGTGTACTCCAGTGTATAGTGTTATCTGCAGGTGTGTACTCCAGTGTATAGTGTTATCAGGCAGGTGTGTACTCCAGTGTGTAGTGTTATCTGGCAGGTGTGTACTCCAGTGTGTGGCTGATATCTGGCAGGTGTGTACTCCAGTGTGTAGTGTTATCTGGCAGGTGTGTACTCCAGTGTGTGGCTGATATCTGGCAGGTGTGTCCTCCAGTGTGTGGCTGATATCTGGCAGGTGTGTCCTCCAGTGTGTGGTGTTATCTGGCAGGTGTGTACTCCAGTGTGTAGTGTTATCTGGCAGGTGTGTCCTCCAGTGTGTGGCTGATATCTGGCAGGTGTGTCCTCCAGTGTGTGGTGTTATCTGGCAGGTGTGTCCTCCAGTGTGTAGTGTTATCTGGCAGGTGTGTCCTCCAGTGTGTAGTGTTATCTGGCAGGTGTGTACTCCAGTGTGTAGTGTTATCTGGCAGGTGTGTCCTCCAGTGTGTAGTGTTATCTGGCAGGTGTGTCCTCCAGTGTATAGTGTTATCTGGCAGGTGTGTACTCCAGTTTGTGGTGTTATCTGGCAGGTGTGTACTCCAGTGTGTGGCTGATATCTGGCAGGTGTGTACTCCAGTGTGTGGTGTTATCTGGCAGGTGTGTACTCCAGTGTGTAGTATTATCTGGCAGGTGTGTACTCCAGTGTGTGGCTGATATCTGGCAGGTGTGTCCTCCAGTGTGTGGTGTTATCTGGCAGGTGTGTACTCCAGTGTGTAGTGTTATCTGGCAGGTGTGTCCTCCAGTGTGTGGTGTTATCTGGCAGGTGTGTACTCCAGTGTGTGGTGTTATCTGGCAGGTGTGTACTCCAGTGTGTGGCTGATATCTGGCAGGTGTGTACTCCAGTGTGTGGTGTTATCTGGCAGGTGTGTACTCCAGTGTGTAGTATTATCTGGCAGGTGTGTACTCCAGTGTGTGGCTGATATCTGGCAGGTGTGTCCTCCAGTGTGTGGTGTTATCTGGCAGGTGTGTACTCCAGTGTGTAGTGTTATCTGGCAGGTGTGTCCTCCAGTGTGTGGTGTTATCTGGCAGGTGTGTACTCCAGTGTGTGGTGTTATCTGGCAGGTGTGTACTCCAGTGTGTAGTGTTATCTGGCAGGTGTGTACTCCAGTGTGTGGCTGATATCTGGCAGGTGTGTCCTCCAGTGTGTAGTGTTATCTGGCAGGTGTGTACTCCAGTGTGTAATGTTATCTGGCAGGTGTGTACTCCAGTGTGTGGTGTTATCAGGCAGGTGTGTACTCCAGTGTGTAGTGTTATCTGGCAGGTGTGTACTCCAGTGTGTAATGTTATCTGGCAGGTGTGTACTCCAGTGTGTGGTGTTATCTGGCAGGTGTGTACTCCAGTGTGTGGCTGTTATCTGGCTGGTGTGTACTCCAGTGTGTGGCTGTTATCTGGCAGGTGTGTACTCCAGTGTGTAGTGTTATCTGGCAGGTGTGTCTTCCAGTGTGTGGTGTTATCTGGCAGGTGTGTACTCCAGTGTGTGGCTGGTATCTGGCAGGTGTGTACTCCAGTGTGTGGTGTTATCTGGCAGGTGTGTACTCCAGTGTGTAGTGTTATCTGCAGGTGTGTACTCCAGTGTATAGTGTTATCAGCCACACACTGGAGTACAGACCTGCCAGATAACACTACACACTGGAGTACACACCTGCCAGATAACACTATACACTGGAGTACACACCTGCCAGATACCACTACACACTGGAGTACACACCTGCCAGATAACACTACACACTGGAGTACACACCTGCCAGATAACACCACACACTGGAGTACACACCTGCCAGATAACACCACACACTGGAGTACACACCTGCCAGATAACACTACACACTGGAGTACACACCTGCCAGATAACACTACACACTGGAGTACACACCTGCCAGATAACACTACACACTGGAGTACACACCTGCCAGATAACACTATACACTGGAGTACACACCTGCCAGATACCACTACACACTGGAGTACACACCTGCCAGATAACACTACACACTGGAGTACACACCTGCCCGATAACACTATACACTGGAGTACACACCTGCCAGATACCACTACACACTGGAGTACACACCTGCCAGATAACACTATACACTGGAGTACACACCTGCCAGATACCACTACACACTGGAGTACACACCTGCCAGATAACACCACACACTGGAGTACACACCTGCCAGATAACACCACACACTGGAGTACACACCTGCCAGATAACACCACACACTGGAGTACACACCTGCCAGATAACACCACACACTGGAGTACACACCTGCCAGATAACACTACACACTGGAGTACACACCTGCCAGATAACACCACACACTGGAGTACACACCTGCCAGATAACACCACACACTGGAGTACACACCTGCCTGATAACACCACACACTGGAGTACACACCTGCCAGATAGCACTACACACTGGAGTACACACCTGCCAGATAACACTACACACTGGAGTGTACACCTGCCAGATAACACTATACACTGGAGTACACACCTGCCAGATAACACTACACACTGGAGTACACACTTGCCAGATAACACCAGTGTGTAGTGTTATCTGGCAGGTGTGTACTCCAGTGTGTGGTGTTATCTGACAGGTGTGTACTCCAGTGTGTGGTGTTATCTGGCAGGTGTGTCCTCCAGTGTGTGGTGTTATGTAGCAGGTGTGTACTCCAGTGTGTAGTGTTATCTGGCAGGTGTGTACTCCAGTGTGTGGTGTTATCAGGCAGGTGTGTACTCCAGTGTGTGGTGATATCTGGCAGGTGTGTCCTCCAGTGTGTGGTGTTATCTGGCAGGTGTGTCCTCCAGTGTGTGGTGTTATCTGGCAGGTGTGTACTCCAGTGTGTGTTGTTATCTGGCAGGTATGTACTCCAGTGTGTGCTGTTATCTGGCAGGTGTGTACTCCAGTGTGTGTTGTTATCTGGCAGGTGTGTCCTCCAGTGTGTGGTGTTATCTGGCAGGTGTGTACTCCAGTGTGTAGTATTATCTGGCAGGTGTGTAGTGTTATCTGGCAGGTGTGTCCTCCAGTGTGTAGTGTTATCTGGCATGTGTGTACTCCAGTGTGTGGTGTTATCTGGCAGGTGTGTGGTGTTATCTGGCAGGTGTACGTCATGCTTGCTGGCCCCGTCTCTGTATAATCTGACCTCTGGTCTCCCCCCGCACAGACCCCATGCAGTCCATCCTGCAGAGCCTGGAGCAGCAGCACGAGGAGGAGAAGCGCACAGCGCTAGAACGACAGAGGCTGATGTACGAGCACGAGCTGGAGCAGCTGCGCAGGAGGCTGTCCCCGGAGAAGCATCATTACCGCAGCATGGACAGGTTCTCCTTCGGCTCTCCTAACGCCCAGCAGCGCATCAGACAGTGGACGGAAGAGAGGTGACCATTCTTACCTCCAGATGAAATTAGTAGTTTAATAGATGGAAGATAATTAGGTGGTTTGGAATATTTTAATAGATTGCTAACCCAACTGCGCTACCGCCTGGTATTACAGAACCGCCATGCCACCTGCATATGGAGGCAGAGGGCTGCGAGAGTGGGAGAACCTGTCATGATTGTGGATTGGTGACCAATCGAGACTTGTGATTGGTCCTCCCGCTCACACCCCTCACTCTCCCCCAAGGTTTTCAGCTAGGGCTATAATAAGAATGGAGGGAGCCCCAGCACTACCCTCCTTTACTAGGAGGTACCGCAGCTTTATTTTCATTATGCAGACGTATCCGTTGCTGTATCTTCTGCTTTATTTTGTCACTAGTTAAAAACCTGTCAAAATGACGGACACCAGGGCCGGATTATAGGTGGGCGGTCACTACTCACACAGGAGCTGCCGGGTTTCTGGAAGTCCTGCTGCTGAGAGCCGGGGCTCTGTCATGCTGAGGGTGTAGCATTAGCCATATATGTATTATATTATATGCTGTATATCTGTAATGGGCAGGCTATAATGATACTGAACTATGGGGGTTTATTAGCTAACCCAAAAAGTTAGCAGTTGGGCAAAACCACGTGCACTGCAGGGGCGGGGGCAGATGTAACATGTGAAGAGAGAGTTAGATTTGGGTGGGTTATATTGTTTCTGTGCAGGGTAAATACTGGCTGCTTTATTTTTACACTGCAATTTAGATTTCAGTTTGAACACACCCCACCCACATCTAACTCTCTCTGCACATGTTACATTTGCCCCACCTGCAGTGCACATGGTTTTGCCCAATTGCTTACTTTTTTGGTTTGCTAACAAACCTGAATAAGGTCCTATATACACCAGTACTGGCACGTGTAAGCTCACCAGTCCCCGCACACCTCCCGGCCAGTCTGCGGATAGAGGTCACCAGTAGTCACCACCAGCTGGCCGGAGGGGTCTGGGCATGGCCTGTGCGGGGTATAGGAGGACGAGCACAGGACCCCCCACCCCTCCACCAGCGAGCAGTGTACATAAAGCAGCTGAGCTGGTTGTCTGCTTCCTCCTCACTCGCATCATCTGCAGCCCTGACACCGACCCCTCCTCCTTCTCCCGGTTATAGAAAGAAATGAAGACCCGCGCAGCCTGGCTCCTTTTCACTATATTCTTGGCCAAGAGACTTGGGGATCACCCCGTACAGCGTAGCTGGGGGTATGAATAGATTTTGCTAAGATTCTATTGGGATTTTAAGTTCTCCTGTAAAAATTTAAAACACTGTCTGTTCTTTTACAACTTTGGAAAACACTGCCCTGTGTATTTTTATGTTTATAAACATTTTAAACCTTCTGCAATAAAGGTTAGCATAGTGGTTGGCCAATATTGGACAGCACAGTTGGTGTAGTGGTTAGCCTGTGGTCCTAAGTTAAATTCCTGACCATGGCCCTCATTCCGAGTTGATCGCTCGCTAGCTACTTTTAGCAGCCGTGCAGACGCATAGTCGCCGCCCACGGGGGAGTGTATTTTCGCTTTGCAGGAGTGCGAACGCCTGTGCAGCCGAGCGGCTGCAAACGCATTTTGTATAGAACAAGACCAGCCCTGTAGTTACTTATTCTGTGCGATGATTGCTGCGACGAATGACGCAGTAATGACCCGCCCAGCAAACGCCCGGCCACGCTTGCGTTTTTCCAAACACTCCCAGAAAACGGTCAGTTGACACCCAGAAACACCCACTTCCTGTCAATCTCCTTGCGTCCGCCAGTGCGACTGAAAGCGTCGCTAGAACCTGTGCAAAACCACAATGCTCTTTGTACCCGTACGTCGCGCGTGCACATTGCGGTGCATATGCCTGCACAGATTTGCCGTTTTTTTAAATGATCGCTACGCAGCGAACAACGACCGCTAGCGATCAACTCGGAATGGTGGCCCATGTGCACTATACGTAAGGAGTTTGTATGTCCTATGTTTGCGTGGATTTCCTTCGGGTGCTCCAGTTTCCTTCCAAACTCCAAAATTATACTGGTAGGACTTCTGCCAAACAATTAACCCTAAGGTGTATGTGTGCCCATGTGGTAGGGAATATAGATTGTAAGCTCCGCTGTGACAGGGACTGATGTGACTGACATATTCTCTGGAGTGCGCTGCGATATATGTGTGCGCTATATAAATAACTGGTAATAAACAATAAAGGAAAAACACACTATTGTTTATTTGTGACCTTTGTTCCCATTTGTGTCCTCCCAGGGAGGTGATGCTGCATCACAGCCTGATAAAGCTCCGGGAGCAAATCGCCAAGGCCAATCTATATGTTCAGGAGGCCAATTTCATTGTGGATGAGATGGACAAGAAGACAGAGTACAAAGTGACCTTGCAAATTCCAGCATCCAGCTTGAATGCCAACAGGAAGGTGAGTGCGCCTGTCCAGCCCTTGTGGCACTGCTTGGCCAATCCTGTGACGGGAGACGCTGGAGTCAACTTAATAAACCGCTGCAGTCCGTTATTAGAGGCACTTATAAAGGCATTTAACCCGGTGCTTCATATTTGTCCAGTGTAAATCTCACAGGGTTTATGTATACAAATCTAATTATTATTTCTCTGACGTCCTAAGTGGATGCTGGGACTCCGTAAGGACCATGGGGAATAGCGGCTCCGCAGGAGACTGGGCACAACTAAAGAAAGCTTTAGGACTACCTGGTGTGCACTGGCTCCTCCCACTATGACCCTCCTCCAGACCTCAGTTAGAATCTTGTGCCCGGCTGAGCTGGATGCACACTAGGGGCTCTCCTGAGCTTCTAGAAAAGAAAGTATATTTTAGGTTTTTTATTTTCAGTGAGACCTGCTGGCAACAGACTCACTGCTTCGAGGGACTAAGGGGAGAAGAAGCGAACCTACCTGCTTGCAGCTAGCTTGGTCTTCTTAGGCTACTGGACACCATTAGCTCCAGAGGGATCGAACACAGGCCCAGCCTCGGAGTCCGGTCCCGGAGCCGCGCCGCCGTCCCCCTTACAGAGCCAGAAGCAAGAAGTTGGTCCGGAAAATCGGCGGCAGAAGTCTTCGGTCTTCAACAAGGTAGCGCACAGCACTGCAGCTGTGCGCCATTGCTCCTCATGCACACCTCACACTCCGGTCACTGATGGGTGCAGGGCGCTGGGGGGTGGCACCCTGAGCAGCAATAATAACACCTTGGCTGGCAAATAATTCACAATATATGGTCCCTGAGGCTATATATGTGAAAAATACCCCTGCCAGAGTTCCAGAAAAAAGCGGGAGAAGCCTGCCGAAAAAGGGGCGGGGCTTTCTCCCTCAGCACACTGGCGCCATTTTTCCCTCACAGCTCCGCTGGAAGGATCGCTCCCAGGCTCTCCCCTGCAGTGTCAAGCTACAGAAGGGTAAAAAAGAGAGGGGGGGCACTAAATTTAGGCGCAGTAGTGACATATAAGCAGCTATAAGGGAAAATCACTCAGTATAGTGTTAATCCCTGTGTTATATAGCGCTCTGGTGTGTGCTGGCATACTCTCCCTCTGTCTCCCCAAAGGGCTTTGTGGGGTCCTGTCCTCTGTCAGAGCATTCCCTGTGTGTGTGCGGTGTGTCGGTACGGCTGTGTCGACATGTTTGATGAAGAGGCTTATGTGGCGGCGGAGCAGGTGCCGATAAATGTGATGTCACCCCCTGCGGGGCCGACACCGGAGTGGATGGATTTATGGAAGGAATTACGTGAAAGTGTCAACTCCTTACATAAAAGGTTTGACGACATACCAAATATGGGACAGCCGGCTTCCCAGCTCGTGCCTGCCCAGGCGTCTCAAAAGCCATCAGGGGCTCTAAAACGCTCACTACCTCAGATGGTGGATACAGATGTCGACACGGATACAGACTCCAGTGTCGACGATAATGAGACTAATGTAACTTCCAATAGGGCCACACGTTATATGATTGAGGCTATGAAAAATGTGTTACACATTTCTGATATTAACCCAGCTACCACTAAAAAGGGTATTATGTTTGGGGAGAAAAAGCTTCCAGTTGTTTTTCCTCCATATGAGGAATTAAATGAAGTGTGTGAAGAAGCGTGGGCTTCCCCCGATAAAAAAATAGTAATTTCTAGAAAGTTACTGATGGCGTACCCTTTCCCGCCAGAGGATAGGTCACGTTGGGAGACATCCCCTAGGGTGGATAAAGCGCTCACACGTTTGTCAAAGAAGGTGGCACTACCGTCTCCGGATACGGCCGCCCTAAAAGAGCCTGCTGATAGAAAGCAGGAGACTATTCTGAAATCTATATATACACACACAGGTGTTATACTGAGACCTGCTATTGCTTCAGCATGGATGTGCAGTGCTGCAGCTGCGTGGTCAGATTCCCTGTCAGATAATATTGATACCTTAGACAGGGACACTATATTGCTAACCATAGAGCATATTAAAGACGCAGTCTTATATTTGAGAGATGCACAGAGGGATATTTGCCGGCTGGCATCTAAAATAAGTGCAATGTCCATTTCTGCTAGGAGAGGTTTATGGACTCGGCAGTGGACAGGTGACGCTGATTCTAAAAGGCACATGGAAGTTTTGCCTTATAAAGGTGAGGAGTTGTTTGGGGATGGTCTCTCAGACCTCATTTCCACAGCGGCAGCTGGGAAGTCAGCATTCTTACCCCATGTACCCTCACATGAAAAGAAAGCACCGTATTATCAGGTACAGTCCTTTCGGCCCCATAAGGGCAAGCGGGTTAAAGGCGCGTCCTTTCTGCCCAGAGGCAGAGGTAGAGGGAAAAAGCTGCAGCAGACAGCCAGTTCCCAGGAACAAAAGCCCTCCCCCGCTTCCTCCAAGTCCACCGCATGACGCTGGGGCTCCACAGGCGGAGCCAGGTACGGTGGGGGCCCGTCTCAAGAATTTCAGCAATCAGTGGGCTCGCTCACAGGTGGATCCCTGGATCCTTCAAGTAGTATCTCAGGGATACAAGCTGGAATTCGAGACATCTCCCCCCCGCCGTTTTCTCAAATCTGCCTTGCCAACAACTCCCTCAGACAGGGAGGCTGTGTTAGAGGCAATACACAAGCTGTATTCCCAGCAGGTGATAGTCAAGGTGCCCCTACTTCAACAAGGACGGGGTTACTATTCCACAATGTTTGTGGTGCCGAAACCGGACGGTTCGGTGAGACCCATTTTAAATTTGAAATCCTTGAACACATATATAAAAAAATTTAAGTTCAAGATGGAATCGCTCAGGGCGGTTATTGCAAGCCTGGACGAGGGGGATTACATGGAATCACTGGACATCAAGGATGCTTACCTGCATGTCCCCATTTACCATACTCACCAGGAGTACCTCAGATTTGTGGTACAGGATTGTCATTACCAATTCCAGACGCTGCCGTTCGGTCTGTCCACGGCACCGAGGGTATTTACCAAGGTAATGGCCGAAATGATGATACTCCTTCGAAGAAAGGGAGTTTTAATTATCCCGTACTTGGACGATCTCCTGATAAAGGCGAGGTCCAGAGAGCAGTTGTTGGTCGGAGTAGCACTAGCTCGGGAAGTGCTACAACAGCACGGTTGGATTCTAAATATTCCAAAGTCACAGCTGGTCCCTACGACGCGTCTACTGTTCCTGGGGATGATTCTGGACACAGACCAGAAAAAAGTGTTTCTCCCGGAGGAGAAAGCCAAGGAGCTGTCATCTCTAGTCAGAGGCCTCCTGAAACCAAAACAGGTATCGGTGCATCACTGCACGCGGATCCTGGGAAAGATGGTAGCTTCCTACGAAGCAATTCCATTCGGCAGGTTCCATGCAAGAACCTTTCAGTGGGACCTGTTGGACAAGTGGTCGGAATCGCATCTTCAGATGCACCGGCGGATAACCCTGTCTCCAAGGACCAGGGTGTCTCTGCTGTGGTGGCTGCAGAGTGCTCATCTTCTAGAGGGCCGCAGATTCGGCATACAGGACTGGGTCCTGGTGACCACGGATGCCAGCCTTCGAGGCTGGGGGGCAGTCACACAGGGAAGAAACTTCCAAGGACTATGGTCAAGTCAGGAGACTTCCCTGCACATAAATATTCTGGAACTGAGGGCCATTTACAATGCCCTAAGTCAAGCAAGACCCCTGCTTCAAAACCAGCCGGTACTGATCCAGTCAGACAACATCACGGCGGTCGCCCATGTAAACCGACAGGGCGGCACAAGAAGCAGGATGGCGATGGCAGAAGCCACAAGGATTCTCCGATGGGCGGAAAATCATGTAATAGCACTGTCAGCAGTGTTCATTCCGGGAGAGGACAACTGGGAAGCAGACTTCCTCAGCAGGCACGACCTCCACCCGGGAGAGTGGGGACTTCATCCAGAAGTCTTCCAGCTGATTGTAAACCGTTGGGAACGGCCACAGGTGGACATGATGGCGTCCCGCCTAAACAAAAAGCTAGAAAGATATTGCGCCAGGTCGAGAGACCCTCAGGCAATAGCTGTGGACGCTCTAGTGACACCGTGGGTGTACCAGTCGGTTTATGTGTTCCCTCCTCTTCCTCTCATACCCAAGGTATTGAGGATAATAAGAAAAAGAGGAGTAAGAACGATACGCATTGTTCCGGATTGGCCAAGAAGAGCTTGGTACCCGGGACTTCAAGAGCTTATCTCAGAGGACCCATGGCCTCTGCCACTCAGACAGGACCTGCTGCTGCAGGCGCCCTGTCTGTTCCAAGACTTACTGCGGCTGCGTTTGACGGCATGGCGGTTGAACGCCGGATCCTGAAGGAAAAGGGTATTCCGGAGGAAGTCATCCCTACGCTGATTAAAGCTAGGAAAGAAGTGACCGCAAACCATTATCACCGCATATGGCGAAAATATGTTGCGTGGTGTGAGGCCAGGAAGGCCCCAACGGAGGAATTTCAGCTGGGCCGTTTTCTGCATTTCCTACAGTCAGGAGTGACTATGGGCCTAAAATTGGGTTCCATTAAGGTCCAGATTTTGGCTCTGTCGATTTTCTTCCAGAAAGAACTGGCTTCACTGCCTGAAGTTCAGACATTTGTTAAGGGAGTGCTGCATATTCAGCCCCCTTTTGTGCCTCCAGTGGCACCTTGGGATCTCAACGTGGTGTTGGATTTCCTAAAGTCACATTGGTTTGAGCCACTTAAAACCGTGGATTTGAAATATCTCACGTGGAAAGTGGTCATGCTGTTGGCCTTGGCTTCGGCCAGGCGTGTGTCAGAATTGGCGGCTTTGTCATGTAAAAGCCCTTACCTGATTTTCCATATGGATAGGGCAGAATTGAGGACTCGTCCCCAGTTTCTCCCTAAGGTGGTATCAGCTTTTCACTTGAACCAACCTATTGTGGTGCCTGCGGCTACTAGGGACTTGGAGGATTCCAAGTTACTGGACGTAGTCAGGGCCTTGAAAATATATGTTTCCAGGACGGCTGGAGTCAGGAAAACTGACTCGCTATTTATCCTGTATGCACCCAACAAGCTGGGTGCTCCTGCTTCGAAGCAGACTATTGCTCGCTGGATCTGTAGCACAATTCAGCTTGCGCATTCTGCGGCTGGACTGCCGCATCCTAAATCTGTGAAAGCCCATTCCACGAGGAAGGTGGGCTCTTCTTGGGCGGCTGCCCGAGGGGTCTCGGCTTTACAACTTTGCCGAGCTGCTACTTGGTCAGGGTCTAACACTTTTGCAAAATTCTACAAATTTGATACCCTGGCTGAGGAGGACCTTGAGTTTGCTCATTCGGTGCTGCAGAGTCATCCGCACTCTCCCGCCCGTTTGGGAGCTTTGGTATAATCCCCATGGTCCTTACGGAGTCCCAGCATCCACTTAGGACGTCAGAGAAAATAAGATTTTACTCACCGGTAAATCTATTTCTCGTAGTCCGTAGTGGATGCTGGGCGCCCATCCCAAGTGCGGATTGTCTGCAATACTTGTATATAGTTATTGTTAACTAAAGGGTTATTGTTGAGCCATCTGTTGAGAGGCTCAGTTGTTATACTGTTAACTGGGTATAGTATCACGAGTTATACGGTGTGATTGGTGTGGCTGGTATGAGTCTTACTCGGGATTCAAAATCCTTCCTTATTGTGTCAGCTCTTCCGGGCACAGTATCCTAACTGAGGTCTGGAGGAGGGTCATAGGGGGAGGAGCCAGTGCACACCAGGTAGTCCTAAAGCTTTCTTTAGTTGTGCCCAGTCTCCTGCGGAGCCGCTATTCCCCATGGTCCTTACGGAGTCCCAGCATCCACTACGGACTACGAGAAATAGATTTACCGGTGAGTAAAATATAATTTATTTATCACCTGGATTTTATGATAGTACTAACAAGTCTACCCCGAAGAGCTCACTATTCAGTAGAGATGCCATTGTTTCCCTTCTTTTCCTTGTAATTGTGATATGATTCCGGTGCTCCCTCCCCCATCTCTGCACACGCATAGCAGGCACGTAGTACGCCGTTGCAGCCACCACCTACGAGGATGCCACCTATCAGATCTCTAGGAAGCAAATGTACTATATATGTCTGTTATTGCAGGGGGCTGTTAAGCAGCTGATTGGCTGCAGTCTCAGGAGTATGGCTCCTTTAGTGTGTACAGGAGGCAGATGCACTTTAAGAGCCGGCTCAGTGAGTGTTGCTCCGTCGGCGCCATATATTTGCTGTATCCAGAAACCTTGACTCTGACCCATCTGCTCATTATTATTTGTCCCTGCAGCGGGATGAGGTGCTCAGCGAGCCAGCCATCCAGGTGAGGAGGAAAGGGAAAGGCAAGCAGATCTGGTCTCTGGAGAAACTGGAGAACCGTCTGGTGGACATACGAGACCTCTACCAGGAGTGGAAAGCTTGTGATGAGGACAATCCTGTAAGTTATGGGGCTTGTTCCCCGGTTACATTAATATACAGTGTACACTCTATTGATGGCTAACCTGAAGGGCTCCGGTCAGTGTCAGATTTTCATTGGTTGTGGAGATCACAACTTCAACGTGGACCTGGTCACAAGAGGAGTAGGTGGCTCTTGCAGAACCACAACTGTCTATGAAGAATATGTAGAGAGCCAGGAGCACTGGAACATGCTTGTAGACTGGATCTACAGTACTAGTGACCACCTGTCCGTTGCAGTTAGATCCAAGTTATGTTGAAGTTATTTGTGCTGACAGTAGGTTGTATTTTTTTTTAACAACTCTTTGGTGGAGATTCAAATGTGTGAAAAGTCGGTTGGGTGTCTGTCTATTAGATAGAAAAGTCGGTTGGGTGTCTGTCTATTAGATAGAAAAGTCGGTTGGGTGTCTGTCTATTAGATAGAAAAGTCAGTTGGGTGTCTATCTATTAGATAGGAAAAAACAGACTCCCAACTGACTTTTCAAACATTTGAATCTCCCCCTTTGCATTCTCTTCTGGTCAAACTAGGGAAGGTTAATCTCTGAAATATGTAAAATATAATCTTAAAGCTATTACAGTGATACCATGTACAGATGGAGCCCTGCTTATCTATCCCTTTAATAGAATTACCTGAGCCAGGGCAGTCGGACTTATCCCCTGCTGTATTGTTCTCTCTGTTTTGTGTTGCAGCTGAGAACAATAGATGAATGCCTTATGCTAATAAACCATGGTGCACCTAGGCACAGCAGAGAAGCCAAGATAAGTGAGGCTCCATCTGTAAAATGACACATGCTACCTCTTCTCCGCAGGCCAGTCGGGCGTATTTCCGGCGAGCGGACCCGTTTTATGATGAGCAGGAGAATCACAGCCTCATCGGGGTAGCGAATGTCTTCCTGGAATCGCTGTTCCACGATGTGAAGCTGCAGTACGCCGTCCCGATCATCAACCAGAAGGGCGAGGTACGTCTGCGTTTCGTCCCTTGTATTCTTGTATCGTAAGGGGTTGCGGCATAGAAGGTAATCATTACATTACCTGTATATTAGTAGAACTCTAATCGCTCTGTAACAGGCAAAAACTTTTTTCATCAGAAGTAAATAAAAATGCTAATTCATACCACGTTTATTTTAGTACATATGGGAGGGTTTTAGGCGACAGGTTCTATGGCTGGAGATTATATTGCATCAGCCAATTTCTTATTCCAGACAAACGTTTAAGGAGACAATTTCCACTGAAGAGAAATATTTCCTTCACCACTTCAGCTGATTCCTATACCTGGCTTGTTACACAGGGGGCCAGTAATTCAGATTTATCTGGGCACGTTACCAGAAACAAATATATTAATGTGGACATCTGTCAAAAAATCTAAAAGAGTTTTAATGATATAACATTATTACATAGCTGAGACTTCCACCGATGTCTCAAAGTTTTTACATTGAAAAAATTTAATTAAATTTCCTTTATAATATGGATTGATTTAGGACTTAAAACTGCACTTACCTCCTGGAGCATTATAGTTTCCTACCGTTCCCAAAAACTCAGACGTTGAGGTTTTCCCAGGACTCCAGGGTCTGTCTCAAAGCCTGGCTGGGAACCATTGCTGTATGACCCTGTAGATGGGGTTTCAGCTGCAGGACACATGAGAAGCAGTTACCCCAAACACTGTGAGCTCCGTCCAATTAGGTGCAACTCTGTGAATGGGAGTCTGTTTCATGACACTTGTAGACTTTGCGCCTTATTCATCATCAGTTGCGAAATTGGCTAAAACACAGATCGGGCGATTATCGGATGACTGTGCATGCGGGGACTTTCACAATGCGATTGCATCCCGGCATGATGTGATCGCATAGTGATAGTCACCCAGCGGGCGTTCGGGGGCAGCAGTGCGGCGTTGGTGGGGAGTGGTGCGAGCAGGCGGGTGACATCACTTGCGTTCACTGCTACGGAAAACATTGCGCCGGTGGGCAGGCTGCATATGCAGGGAGGGCAACCGGTATTCCTGATGTGTGTCAATTTCTGCGCTGCATTCGCAGTTCAAATGCGAACTCGACGCTGGGCGGCTCTCAGCGTACGATTTTTTAGCAGTACTGCTATCGAAGCTGAATAACCCCCCTATACACGAATGTGCATACCCTAGACATGCCTATTCGCAGTTGTCACAGCGAGGGTTTGTGCGAACGTTCTAGAAAATGCTACCTAGGAGACGTTCATGAAAAGTGGGGAGAACTTCCTGGACCCTAAAAAAGTGACAATTTTGTTAGCAGAATCGAATTATATAGGAAGCTGTTAGTGGCCATAGGGAAAGTACTGGATGATCTTAAAAGGTGTGAAATGGCTGTATTTTGTGCTTTAAAAAAAAAAAAAGCACATTTCATTTTGTTTATTTACAGGATAAACAAATTAAATGAAAAAATGAAAAATCCCCAAAAAATAAAAACATTATTTGGGTAATTTTGAAACCACTTTCCTCTTCTTCTTTTTTTTTTTTTTTCCCCCTAAATTAATCAAAAGCAATTTTTCCTTGATAAATACTTGAATTAAATTTGTGGTGCTTAAAAAACAAAAAAGTTGATTTTGGGGCAATTGGAGGGCTTTTTTCCTACCTCGAATAATGGAATGGAATTATTTGTCCAATTTAAGCTAATTGAAATCTTCCAAATGTTGAAATAGATATTAGGGGAGGGAGGGGGCTTGTCAAGGGTTTCTGAAGCAAGTCCTGACAGCCATGCTTGTTTGGAATTGGATTGCAAATGCAATTCGTGGTGCGAGTTAGCCGTGAGCGCGGCTCGCAGGACCCAACGCTCACCTAGTTGGATCGACCCCTGTGGCTTCTGATTGGTCCTCTGGAACAAATATTTACCACTTTCGGTAGTAATGCAGCTTTGAAAAAAGTTCTGTACATTGTACCATGTGCAAGCACAAGAGACCTAATAGATGCATGGGGGACTTTTGTAAATACAAGTCCATTCCTGAGTTTTTGTTTTGGTTATATACACTCTAGCCGTATGTATCTATGGAATATGGATCTAAAGACTTTACGGTCATTACTCAACACTTTGATGAGCGTTTGTGGAGGCCTACAGAAGAGTCGTCACATCCACAAAACATTATATACACTCTGCGTGTGTGATTATCCGTGCTATGGCGTGTTCCGCTGAAGGCAGAGGGAGTGTGTGATATAGATTTATTTTTCCTCATCAGATTGCAGGTCGTCTCCACGTTGAGGTTGTGCGAGTGAGTGGAGACATTGGAGAGAGAATCGCTGGAGGAGAGGACAGTGATGTCTCCAGTGACAGCAGAACTCAGGAGCACAAGCTGGTCTGCATGGTGAGTATGGCAAGGTTTGGCACACGGATTGCTGGTTCCTCTAATATGCCGCTGTCTATATGTGATCACCACTCCCTTCCTCTTCCCTCATACTAACCGTTTTTCCAAACACCAAATGAACACAGGCATAAGTCTTGTAGAATTCCTGTTTTATTTGAGGAATTTCTGCACTGGTATTTTACCTGGTGCAGTCTCGTATCTCAAAGATCTTCATTTTGAAAACAAATTAAATGTATGAACTTTGTATGAAACTAAAAATAATTTGAATTGTCAATCTCCGTGTGATAGGAGTCTGACATCACTACTCTGTGCTGCTGAGGGCCCTGCTCCTTCCACTATATAACTCCCAGTCTGTGGCTTCCTCCATTCCCTTCCTCACGTCATGTCACTGTCCCTGTCACATGCAGTCCTGTCCTCACTGACACAATCACTCATATCCTGATATACTCTGTGCTGCTGGGGATCCTGCTCCTCCCACTATATAACTCTGTCTGTGGCTTCCTGCTGCCTCCATTCCCCTCCTCACATCATGTCACTGCCCCTGTCACATGCAGCCCTGTCCTCACTGACACATCACTCCTCTCCTGATATACTCTGTGCTGCTGAGGGCCCTGCTCCTTCCACTATATAACTCTCAGTCTGTGGCTTCCTCCATTCCCCTCCTCACATCATGTCACTGCCCCTGTCACATGCAGCCCTATCCTCACTGACACATCACTCATCTCCTGATATACTCTGTGCTGCTGAGGGCCCTGCTCCTTCCACTTTATAACTCCCAGTCTGTGACTTCCTCCATTCCCCTCCTCACATCATGTCACTGTCCCTGTCACATGCAGTCCTGTCCTCACTGACACATCACTCATCTCCTGATATACTCTGTGCTGCTGGGGACCCTGCTCCTCCCACTATATAACTCCCAGTCTGTGGCTTCCTGCTGCCTCCATTCCCCTCCTCACATCATGTCACTGCCCCTGTCACATGCAGTCCTGTCCTCACTGACACATCACTCATCTCCTGATATACTCGGTGCTGCTGGGGACCCTGCTCCTCCCACTATATAACTTTCAGTCTGTGGCTTCCTCCATTCCCCTCCTCACAGCATGTCACTGCCCCTGTCACATGCAGCCTTGTCCTCACTGACACAATCACTCATATCCTGATATACTCTGTGCTGCTGGGACCCTGCTCCTCCCACTGTATAACTCTCAGTCTGTGGCTTCCTGCTGCCTCCATTCCCCTCCTCACATCATATCACTGCCCCTGTCACATGCAGCCCTGTCCTCACTGACACGTCACTCATCTCCTGATATACTCTGTGCTGCTGGGGACCCTGCTCCTTCCACTTTATAACTCAGTCTGTGGCTTCCTGCTGTCTCCATTCCCTCCTCACATCATGTCACTGCCCCTGTCACATGCAGTCCTGTCCTCACTGACACATCACTCATCTCCTGATATACTCTGTGCTGCTGGGGACCCTGCTCCTTCCACTATATAACTCTGTCTGTGACTTCCTGCTGCCTCCATTCCCCTCCTCACATCATGTCACTGCCCCTGTCACATGCAGCTCTGCCCTCTTTGACACATCACTCCTCTCCTGATATACTCTGTGCTGCTGGGGACCCTGCTCCTTCCACTATATAACTCTCAGTCTGTGACTTCCTGCTGCCTCCATTCCCCTCCTCACATCATGTCACTGCCCCTGTCACATGCAGCCCTGTCCTCACTGACACATCACTCATCTCCTGATATACTCTGTGCTGCTGGGGACCCTGCTCCTCCAACTATATAACTCTCAGTCTGTGGCTTCCTGCTGCCTCCATTCCCCTCCTCACATCATGTCACTGCCCCTGTCACATGCAGCCCTGTCCTCACTGACACATCACTCATCTCCTGATATACTCTGTGCTGCTGGGGACCCTGCTCCTCCCACTATATAACTCTCAGTCTGTGGCTTCCTGCTGCCTCCATTCCCCTCCTCACATCATGTCACTGCCCCTGTCACATGCAGCCCTGTCCTCACTGACACATCACTCATCTCCTGATATACTCTGTGCTGCTGGGACCCTGCTCCTCCCACTATATAACACTCAGTCTGTGGCTTCCTGCTGCCTCCATTCCCCTCCTCACATCATGTCACTGCCCCTATCACATGCAGCCCTGTCCTCACTGACACATCACTCATCTCCTGATATACTCTGTGCTGCTGGGGACGCTGCTCCTCCCACTATATAACTCTCAGTCTGTGGCTTCCTGCTGCCTCCATTCCCCTCCTCACATCATGTCACTGCCCCTGTCACATGCAGCCCTGTCCTCACTGACACATCACTCATCTCCTGATATACTCTGTGCTGCTGGGGACCCTGCTCCTCCCACTATATAACTCTCAGTCTGTGGCTTCCTGCTGCCTCCATTCCCCTCCTCACATTCTGGGGCATGTAGATGTAACAGCCAGTGCTTAGTGTTCCCAGAAACGGGCACGTGCTTGCAACAGTCTGTAGTAAATGTCAGCTGGGCTACGTACGATTTGCCGACGGACGGGATGCCGGCTGTCATGACCCTGACAGTGGGATAGCGTCCGCCAGAGTGCCAGCAACGATACGAGGGCTGCGTTCGCCACAGGTTATGTTCTCCCTCTATGGGTGTCCTGGACACCCACAGAAGGAGAATTGCCTGTGTCGCCGGTGTTCCGTCGGCGGCATTTCATCCGCTGTCGGGATTCCGGTGAAATAAGTCCACATTGTATTTATGAAGTCGGTTAAGGCTTGTTGGCGTATACAGACGGTTAGAGTAACTGAGCGTTGTATAAAGTATATTACAGCAAGGTTACTCAATGACTCAATGATGAAGGCGCCAAGATCAATCTCCTGTCCATTAAGCGGTGACACTCCTGGCCCTCTGTGACCCGGCGATGGCGGAACACTGTCCGTGTGCTATAAGTAAGGACAGCCTCGTTGCTGCTGATGCTGAGAATATTGCCTCTGTTCCCGTAAGCAGGCCAGGTCAGGCCCCCGGGGCGAGACCCGCAGACGAGCATTACTTTTAAATCAGCTGGCGATTATGTAGGTTAGTGACCCCTTGCGGTCGAATATCATTATCATTCGTCTAAAATAAGTCTGGTCTATTTGTCAGGGTAACATTGAATGATCTTTGTCTTACTGCAACCAGGGTTAAGTAATTAGAGGTTTAAAATAATTTCTGTGCGTACACACTCATAAATCAGAGTCTCCGCTGCATTTCATGCTTGCTTGGAAATAAATGTATAGTATAGGTCATGTACAGTTTCTCATCTGTGATGGAAGAACTTAGTGTTTAACCTTCCCTACTTTTGGTTGGTCAAGTTACTGCTGGTCTTGCATATGGGTCTGGATGGGGGATAAAGGTTTCACCCCTTCGGATTTTATTGCCTTGTATCTGGCGTTCAGCCCTCCTCCTTACATCCTCCATACATTGCCCCAATAGCTCTTTAGGATTTCGGCCTGGTGCTGACTGCCTACATGTGACCTCCCTTAATTTCATGTTGTGGACTGGTGGGATTTACCAGATGTTGGCATGATGGCATCTCTGTTGATACAAAGCTTCTGCTCCATCACAAGAGATCTAAAGGTGGCGTTAGTCGAAACTGGTACCTTGGTACTTTGTTTGATTTGCTTGGGGACTCTGGTGGCACCGGACTGGGTGAGAAATTTTGGTTGCACATACAATGTAAGCATGGCAGAGGGCCAGATCTGATAAGTCAATGCCCCTTGTATCACCAGATTTTGGTAAGGCTGGCTGTGTTTCAGACCATTCTCAGTGCTAGGAAGGCAAAGCTAAAGCAGGACATAGTGGTAGGTCTCCTCCAGAAGATGTCTGATCTCTTCACTTTCTGGAGGGTCCAGGCTTTGAAGGACCTATGCCCATGGGATCTGTGAAGTGTGCAGAATGGGTGACCTTTTGGTGATCAGGATGCGGTTATGTGACAGGCGGTCAGGCGACCGCCGTTCACCATACCGACGCCAGAATCCCGTGCAAGGGGAAAGCCTGACAGCCGGCATGCTGACTAACAGGACAATTCCCACTCCTGGGTGTCCACGACACTCATAGAGTGGGAATAGAACCTGCGGTGAGCACATAGCGAGCCACCGAGCCCGCGCAGCAGACCCGCAAGGGGCTTCATTGCGCTCGCCCCCGCCGGCAATCTGGAGACCGGGATCCCTGGGTCAGTATGCTGACCTCCAGGATCCCAAACCTCGGCCTCGCAATACCAACTTCTCCAATATTAAGTTGTGGCAGATATTGCTCCTGAGCAGGATACGGCACCTTCTGTCCAATCAGTGAGCACTTCCTTGGCGTTTATGTGCAGACGCATCAAGCTGTCACCCGTTTTTTGTTGCACACATTCAATAAATTCTACATATTCCACTTTATGTGTATGGGACAGCAGCTATGGGAGGTCTCAAGTGTTTGCAATGGGCCCCACATGGAAGGAAGAGTATTTACAATTTTTATACATTAATTAAATCTCCTGTATCATTCTGCTCCACATGGTTTTGTCCTTGGAGCTTTTACAGTTCCTAGCAGCCAACGGGGGTATAGAGGAGGGGAGATGGTGAACTTTTGGAGGCAAAATCTAAAGTACCTATGCCGCAGTGTTTTCCATTGGTCCCAGGGAAAAGACAACACCAGACAAAGTTTGGTACTCCAGAATAGAAAGTTCTACCCATATTATATAGTGTTCACTCTAGCACCCTGCACCTTTCAAAATTCGTGCAGTTCCTCTTCCCTGCCTGGGGTGTCGCTCTCTGCTGTGATGCTTCTCAGCACACTCTGATCTGTTACTCAGTGCTGTGATACAGACCTGTGTGTGCTGAAAAGCACCAGAGCAGAGAGCGACACCCCAGGCAGGGAAGAGGAACTGCACAGGATTTGAAAGGTGCAGGGTGCTAGAATGAACACTATATTATACATGGTGCTAGATGATTAATGCCGTACATGGATACAAAACAGAATGTCCTTTATTACCAGCGCTTATATAACTGTACATGGGTTAGACATGCTGCAAATGTAGAACAAAAAGACATTTAGAGATTAGGGTGCGTAATAACTTAATGCAGAATATCCTTCGTTAAGTGTTATTTCTGCAGTAGGTTCCACAGGGAAACATCAGGATGTAGAGATGGATCTGGATCCAGGCACCAACAGGTTAAATCTTTATCTGTCCCAGGATGCATTGGGGCCCACCTCTAACCCCGCCTCCAGGCGCTGTGAGCTCAGTTTTGTAGGCTCTATAGCTGAACGTATGCATCTACACCCTAGCTCGTTCGCCACTCTGTTGCATCCTCCTTGCAGCTGAATGGGTGTAACTCTGTGGCAGCAGGATGTTCACACTAGGCTGAGGTCAGTGATGGCGTGCCGCCTGTGTGCCGTAGGAACTACAAGTGATGCGGATACAATTGCCACTGACGTACAAGCGACTCTAAATCTGCCTGATAGTTACAGTAGGAAACACATTATTGTATATAAAATATGTTATCGCCACCTGTATCCTCCTCTTTTTCAGGTTAAAGTCCTACAGGCCACAGGTTTACCCCAGCATCTCACCAACTTCGTCTTCTGTCACTACACGTTCTATGACCAGCCGGAGCCGGTCACTGTCCCCCCAGAGGTGGACCCCAATACCTCCTCCCCGGTCAGCAAGGAGCCCCAGTGTATGGTTGTGTTTGATCACTGTAAAGTGAGTACAATAATACACCTATGTGGTTTTACCTTTCGTTAACATGAATAAAGGGGTTTATTCATGAAGCAGTAATAAGAGTGGAGAAGTGAGCCAGTGGAGAAGTTGCCCATGGCAACCAATCAGTGTTGAGGTAACCTTTATCAAGTGCATTCTATAAAATTCTACGTAGCAGCTGATTGGTTGCCATGGGCAACTTCTCCACTGACTCACTTCTAAGTCTGTTCATAGTTACCCTGTGTCTGTTTTGCTGGTTAGGAGTTTGATGTGAACATCACTGAAGATTTCCTGGACTATCTGGCTGAGGGGGCTTTGGCCATTGAAGTTTACGGACACAAGCTAAATGACCCTCGTAAAAATCCTGCCCTGTGGGACCTCGGGATAATACAAGCAAAAACACGCAGTCTACGTGACAGGTGAGCTGGGCATAGACCATGTCTTTTGTCTTTGCCTATCCTTCTTGCAAACTTTTTACCTCCTTGCATAATCCCCCAACAGCCTTTTCGACATATTTAGGACAGAATTGCTGAAACTACAGTCATCTGAGCTGCTGTGACATCACTGGCCCCGCCCCTGTGTTTAAATCTATTAGTCCACACAGAGCAGGCAGAGTTGAGCTGGTACAGTATACAGTATTTGCTCTCTTAGGGGTCTATTCATGTAGCAGTGAAAAGTGTGGAGAAGTCAGCCAGTGGACAAGTTGCCCATGGCAACCAATTAGCATTGAAGTAACGTTTATAATTTGCATACTATACAATTGTATAGAGCAGCTGATTGGTTGCCATGGGCAACTTCTCCACAGGCTCACTTCTCCACACTTTTCTCTGCTTAATGAATAGACCCCTGTGACAGGACGGTACCGTACGAAAGCACTCGCCGCTTTCGCGTCCCGTTGACTGCGCACAGATTGGAAGGTCAAGCCGCACGAGGCCTGACCACATAGGGGATTCCCGCTTACCGCCAGTAACCGCCTGTTACTGACTCCACCCACTGCGCTGTGGGCGGGTTCTCGCTGCCACCACCAAACTCCTAACCTGCCGTGGCGTTTGGAACCACGGTTCTGCTCTGTATGTGCCGACGCACTGCCTTACCACACCTGTGTGGTGTTGACGAATCCCCACTAGCCACTTGCTAGGCCTCTACCGGTAGCTGGCGGAAGGCGGAGCTTGGAGACGCTAGGTACTTCCCTGGACAGCCGGAGGACGGGGCTAGGTTTGGCCTAACCCTGTTGGTCACAAGATGAAGCAGTCTTCTTGAGGCAAAGATGTTTATTTGCTCAATAGTTCTAAAGAGAACCCTTACCTATTGCTAGGGGCAACAGCATACAATCAGATGTTTCAGCAGAATAAAGATGGTACAACTACAACTCTGGAGGCACGCAGGTCTCCTTTTTATGTCAGTTTTCCACACAGTACCACAGGGGGGCAAGCCCTCCCTGTCTTCTCCAACCAATCAGGCCACTTTACAAAATACCAATAAATTACATTTTACAAGGATATAAGTGCAATAAAACAATATCCTCCTTCCTGTCACCCAGACAACGTTTGGTATCAGATTAACATTCACCATTGATAAATTTATCACATATCTTCAAAATACAAATGTTTCTGGTCATTCACATCTCCAGGCAATCTCAGTGTCTGAGATTACAACAGGGATGCTACAATACAAACAAACAGTCTTCCTTCCTACATCGGTAGTTCGTATGTCAATTAAATCAGGTACATGAAACAAGTTCCAAGCCCATAGACCCAGTGATTAGCATCTCTCTCTAAGGAACTTACACATCAAAAGGTATTGTCCTTCACACCTCTCTGATAAGACAGGGCCATTAGCATGCCACTTCCTATTTCCAGAGGATAAGAGTTGCTTATTCAGACAGCTATAGTAACTGCATTTTTCCTTTAAATACATTTCATTTAAACACGTGTTTCCCTTTAAATATACACAGAGCCTGTCTTGAATATAAAATAGATACAGTTAAACATGCCTTCCTGCAATGGTGCACAGAGCACTACATATGACATGTTAAAAGTAAAACACATCATTAAACAAACTTTGAAACAGTCTGTAACATGGCGCCGGGCACGAGGGTTAAGCCCTTCAGTGCCGCAAACGCCATTACACGTGTGGCTGGCTAGTCTCTCCGGCCACAACCCCTTAGCAAATTACTTCTCACTACACAGTAATATTGTGTTGTCTACTCATTACACAGTTCATGCAAACCTTACATGTGTTCTTTCTATACTCCAGTAACATTCTCCCAAAAAACACTGCTGTGTGATTGGATAACATAGCTCACTAGCATTTTTCCCTATTGCTGTCTGGCTGGACCAACATACAGAATGTTCTTATATATTTTAAGGTTACGAGCAGGGCCCTCTTTCTTCTGTCTGTTGGTTTATACTGTACTGCTGTTCCTAACTGTAAAGTGCTGTTGAGTGTATATGGGTTTTATAGTATCTTTGTTATACAGGTATTACTGTATAGAACTGTGGTAATATATAAGTAAGCATTGCACAGTAGAGCTGATGTTGGCATACAGGAGTGGCGATGTTACAGTAAGCCAGTCCATGTCACCCTCAGGTGGAGTGAGGTCACCCGGAAAGTGGAGTTGTGGGTGCAGGTCTTGGAATTGAATGAAAATGGAGATTATTGTCCTGTGGAAGTCATCCCAGCAAAAGACCTTCAAACAGGAGGCATCTTCCAGCTGAGACAGGTAACTCCAGACCACTGAGCTTCCCAACGTCTCCCATTACTATTACTAACTATTACTACTACTGTTTCTAGTGGAGACTGCAAATCATGTACATATCAGGAGATCCTGATTGTTCTCTGTCACTCTCTCTCTCTTCATGTCTGTCTGCCTCTCGTCCTGTCACTTCCTCTCCGGTCTTCTCACATTTCTTCCCCTCTCACTCTCCCAATGTCTGCCTCTTACACCCTCTCCCTCTTGGCCACTCTCTCCCTTTCCATCTCTGTCTCCCTCTTGGCCACAAACTCTATCTTTTGACTTTGTCCTCACGGCCTCTCTCTGTCTGCTTCTCGCTCTCTCTCTCTTTCCCTTTTGGTCTCTTACCTCTCTGTCTCTCTTTTGGCCTGTGTCTCGGCCTCAGTCTCTGTGTGTGTGTGTGTGTGTGTGTGTGTGTGTGTGTGTGTGTGTGTCTCTCTTTGCCCCTATCTCTCTCTGTCTTGGCCTCTGGGCCGGATTCTAATTTGGGAAATAAGAAAGAGAAAGTAACTGTACCTGGACACAGGCCCGGCGACAGGGGGGGTCAAAGGGGACACCCGTCCCGGGCCCCGTCATTGTGAGGGGCCCCAAGGTCCAGCGGTGGCAGCATATCATAATAAATGTACATAATTCTATAACTCGCGGCACCGCACCAGCCGCGTGCGGCCCGCTGTGTGGTTGAGTTGTTGTTTTTTGCGGCAGCACCCCCCCCCCATCCCCCCAAGCCGTGTGGTCACCCCCTCAGTGCACAGCCCCAGCCAGGTCAGCTGTCAGCCTGAGCCAGCCAGTCCCCGGCCGTGCTGTATGCTGTGCAGTGCACTGACGTTGCACCAGTCACACACGATGACGCCCGTCCGGACCGCCCCTCCTCTTCGAGTCCTCACCGCACGCCTCCCTGTCTCTGCTGTGTGAGCTGTAAGGAGCCGGAGCGCCAAGCAGGAGTGGCCCAGGACAGTACTGCGGGATTCTGAGCCTGGTCAATTAGCGGCGCCGGCGGCTGTGTGTTGCTGCTGGTAAGGCTCTCCAACTCCAGAATGTTTAGGGATTTGGGTTTGGTTTGGGGCTTTGGGATTGGTTTAGGTTCGGCTGCGGGCAGGCAGGCACATTATGCATGCAGCATTCTGCACATATAGATGCATCTGCATGCATGCATGTCAGATGAGATCAGAGCAGAATGTCTGTGTGGTGGTGACTGGTCTTTCAGGCTCATCTGCTGCTCAGCACAGACAGTACAGAATTCCTGGCCATTGTGTGTCTGGGAATCTTCATTTTTGAAAGAGATGATCCCAATATATCAGTATTGTATTAGGCAGGCGCGGTTGGGATCGGGCGACCGGCGGTCGGGATCCCGGTGGTCAGCATACTGACGCCGGGATACCCACAAGTGGGAATATGGCTGGGCCCCCTGCCGGCATTCTGGCGTCCGGGATCCCGGCGTCGGTATGCTGACCACCAGGATTCCGGCTGCCGGGATCATAACTACATCCCAGGGAGGTGCATGTGACGGTCGTGGGGAAGAACATAGTGCAGACAATGTTTTTAGGGCCGGGTGGGGGGGCCCGCAGAGATATTACTGTACCGGGCCCCAAGATTTCTGTTGCCGGCCCTGCCTGGACAAACCATGTTGCAGTGCAAATACAGAACATTTTTTCTCTTACGTCCTAGAGGATGCTGAGGACTCCGTAAGGACCATGGGGTATAGACAGGCTCCGCAGGAGACATGGGCACTATAAAGAACTTTTAGTATGGGTGTGCACTGGCTCCTCCCTCTATGCCCCTCCTCCAGACCTCAGTTAGATCTTGTGCCCAGAGGAGACTGGGTGCATTACAGGGAGCTCTCCTGAGTTTCTCTGAAAAAGCTTTTGTTAGGTTTTTTATTTTCAGGGAGCACTGCTGGCAACAGGCTCCCTGCATCATGGGACCGAGGAGAGAGAAGCAGAGCTGGCTTGTCAAGTTGGGCACTGCTTCTAAGGCTACTGGACACCATTCGCTCCAGAGGGAGTCGGAACGCAGGTCTCACCCTGCAGTTCGTCCTGGAGCCGCGCCGCCGTCCTCCTCGCAGAGCCGGAAGATAGAAGCCGGGTGAGTATGAGAAGAAAAGAAGACTTCAAGGCGGCAGAAGACTTCAGATCTTCACTTAGGGAAGCGCGCAGCGGTAACGCTGCGCGCCATTGCTGCCACACAACACACACAGAAGCAGGCACAGATGGGTGCAGGGCGCAGGGGGGGCGCCCTGGGCAACAATAAACCTCAAGGATGGCATAATAGAGTGTATTGGGCTGCGGAGGCAGTGAATAGATTAACCCCCGCCATATTTTGAAAATCAGAGCGGGACCGAAGCCCGCCGCTGGAGGGGGCGGAGCTTGATCCCTCAGCACTAACCAGCGCCATTTTCTCCACAGAAGCTGCAGAAACGCTGGCTCCCCGGACTCTCCTCTGCTGAACAAGGCTCAGAGGGCTGAAAAAGAGGAGGGGGGCACAATTATCAGGCGCAGTGAGTGGGAAAATTATTGTTATATATATAAAAGCGCTATCTGGGTTCATTCCAGTGTCAGTTTTGGCGCTGGGTGTGTGTTGGCATACTCTCTCTCTGTCTCTCCAAAGGGCCTGGTTGGGGAAGTGTCCCCTTATAGTTATTTCCCGATGTGTGTGGGGTGTCGGAACGTGCGTGTCGACATGTTTGAAGCGGAAGGCTCTTCCAAGGAGGAGGTGGAGCAGATGAGTGGTGAGTCCCCGTCGGTGGTGCCGACTCAAGAGTGGATGGATATGTGGCATATGTTAAATGCAAGTGTGGCATCACTACATAAGAGACTGGACAAAGCAGAGTCCAGGGAGACAACAGGGGGTCAATCCACATATTGGACCGACTCACAGGGCCCTTCAGGGTCTCAGAAACGTCCCTTGTCACAAATAGTAGACACAGATACCGACACGGAGTGTGACTCCAGTGTCGACTACGATGAAGCTAGATTGCACCCTTGGGTGACAGAAAGTATTCAGTGTATGATTATTGCAATAAAAGATGTTTTGCATATCACTGATGAACCCTCTGTTCCCGACACGAGGGTACACATGTTTAAGGGGAAGAAGCAGGTAGTAACCTTTCCTCCATCTCATGAACTTAACGAGTTATGTGAAAAAGCTTGGGAAACTCCAGATAAGAAACTGCAGATTCCCAAAAGGATTCTTATGGCGTACCCTTTCCCTACGCAGGACAGGGTACATTGGGAATCCTCTCCCACAAGGCTTTAACACGCCTGTCCAAAAAGGTGGCGCTGCCGTCTCCAGACACGGCAGCCCTTAAAGATCCTGCAGACCGCAGGCAGGAGACTACTTTAAAGTCTATTTATACACATACTGGTGCTTTGCTCAGGCCGGCAATTGCGTCGGCATGGGTATGTAGCGCAGTTGCAGCTTGGACAGATACCTTGTCAGCTGACCTTGATACCCTAGACAGGGATACCATTTTATTAACTTTAGCCCATATTAAGGACGCAGTCTTGTATATGAGAGATGCTCAGAGAGACATTGGACTGCTGGGTTCCAGAGCCAATGCCATGGCTATTTCTGCGAGACGAGCCTTATGGACCCGTCAATAGACAGGTGATGCGGACTCGAAAAAGCATATGGAGGTTTTACCTTACAAGGGTGACGTGTTGTTTGGGGAGGGGCTCGCAGATCTGGTTTCCACAGCTACCGCGGGTAAATCTACCTTTTTACCTTTTGTTCCCCAACAGCAAAAGAAAACTCCACAGTATCAGATGCAGTCCTTTCGGTCGCATAAGCCCAGAAGAGGTCGGGGCTCCTCCTTCCTTGCCAGAGGTAAGGGTAGAGGAAAAAGAACACCTGCTTCGGCTAGTTCCCAGGAGCAGAAGTCCTCCCCGGCTTCTGCAAAATCCCTCGCATGACGCTGGGGCTCCCGTAAGGGAGTCCGCACCGGTGGGGGCGCGCCTTCGATTATTCAGCCAGGTCTGAGTTCGGTCAGACGTGGATCCTTGGGCGATGGAAATTGTTTCCCAAGTCTACAGGCTGGAATTCGAAGAGGTGCCCCCTCGCCGATTTTTCAAGTCTGCCTTACCAGCTTCTCCCCTAGGGAGGGAAGTAGTGTTAGCTGCAATTCAAACGCTGTGCCAACAGCAAGTGATTGTCAAGGTTCCCCTGGCCCAACAGGGAAAAGGGTATTATTCGACCCTGTTTGTGATTCCGAAGCCGGATGGTTCGGTCAGACCCATTTTAAATCTAAAATCCCTGAACCTGTACTTGAAAAAATTCAGATTCAAGATGGAATCGCTCTGAGCTGTAATATCCAGCCTAGAAGGGGGGGGATTTTATGGTGTCGCTAGACATAAAGGATACTTGCCTTCATGTCCCCATATATCCCTCTCATCAGGAATACCTGAGATTCGCTGTACAGGACTGTCATTACCAGTTTCAGACGTTGCCGTTTGGGCTTTCCACGGCCCCGAGGATTTTCACCGAGGTGATGGCGGAAATGATGGTGCTCCTGCGAAAACAAGGAGTCACAAGTATCCCATACTTGGACGATCTCCTGATAAAGGCGAGATCAAGAGATCAGTTGCTGAAGAACGTGGCGCTCTCCCTGAGAGTGCTCCAACAGCACGGTTGGATTCTCAATCTGCCAAAGTCACAATTGGTTCCAACGACTCGACTATCGTTCCTAGGCATGATTCTGGACACGGAACGAAAGAAGGTTTTTCTCCCGTCGGAAAAAGCCCAGGATCTCCAGACCATGGTCAGAGACCTGCTAAAGCCAAAAAGAGTGTCAGTTCATCGATGCACTTGAGTTCTGGGAAAAATGGTGGCAGCCTACGAAGCCATCCCCTTCGGCAGGTTTCATGCAAGGACTTTTCAGTGGGACCTTCTGGACAAGTGGTCCGGGTCCCATCTACAAATACATCAGACGATAACACTGTCCCCCAGGGCCAGAGTATCTCTCCTGTGGTGGCTGCACAGTGCTCACCTTCTAGAGGGTTGCAGGTTCGGCATTCAGGATTGGCTTCTGGTGACCACGGACGCGAGCCTCCGAGGATGGGGAGCAGTCACGCAAGGAAGAAATTTTCAGGGACTGTGGTCAAGCCAGGAGGCTTGTCTGCACATCAACATGCTGGAATTAAGGGCCATATACAACGGCCTTCGACAAGCGGAGACTCTTCTTCGCAACCTACCGGTTCTGATTCAATCAGACAATGTCACAGCCGTGGCTCATGTAAACCGCCAAGGCGGGACAAGGAGCAGAGTCGCGATGGCGGAGGCCACCAGGATTCTTCGCTGGGTGGAAAATCACGTAAGCGCTCTGTCAGCTGTCTTCATTCCGGGAGTGGACAACTGAGAAGCGGACTTCCTCAGCAGACACGATCTCCATCCAGGAGAGTGGGGACTTCATCAAGAAGTCTTTGCAGAGATAACGGGTCTCTGGGGAGTTCCTCAAATAGACATGATGGCGTCACGCTTAACAAAAAGCTTCGGAGGTACTGTGCCAGGTCCCGGGACCCTCAGGCAGTAGCAGTAGACGCCCTGGTGACACAATGGGTGTTCAGTCGGTCTATGTGTTTCCTCCTCTTCCTCTCATCGCAAAAATTTTGAGGATCATAAGACAAAAAAGAGTACAGACAATACTCATTGTTCCAGACTGGCCTCGAAGGGCCTGGTACTCAGATCTTCAGGAAATGCTCACAGAAGATCCTTGGCCCCTTCCTCTCAGGGAGGACCTGTTGCAACAGGAGCCCTGTGTGTTCCAAGACTTACCGCGGTTACGTTTGACAGCATGGCGGTTGAACGCCGAATCCTAGCTGGGAAAGGTATTCCGGAGGAGGTCATACCTACTCTGATAAAGGCTAGGAAGGAGGTGACGGCGAAACATTATCACCGTATCTGGAGGAAGTATGTCTCTTGGTGTGAAACCAAGAATGCTCCTATGGAAGATTTCCATCTGGGCCGTTTTCTCCACTTCCTACAGACAGGAGTGGATATGGGCCTGAAGTTAGGCTCCATTAAAGTACAGATTTCGGCCCTATCTATATTCTTTTAGAAGGAATTGGCTTCTCTACCAGAAGTCCAGATTTTTGTAAAGAGAGTGCTGCACATCCAACCTCCTTTTGTGCCTCCAGTGGCACCCTGGGACCTTAACGTGGTGTTACAGTTCCTTAAATCTCACTGGTTTGAACCATGTCAAACGGTTGAATTAAAATTTCTCACTTGGAAGGTGGTCATGTTACTGGCCTTGGCATCTGCAAGGCTGGTGTTCGAATTGGCGGCCTTGTCTCACAAGAGCCCCTACTTGATTTTTCATGTGGATAGAGCGGAGTTGAGGACTCGTCCTCAATTTCTGCCTAAGGTGGTGTCTTCATTTCATATGAACCAACCTATCGTGGTACCTGTGGCTACGAGTGACTTGGAAGACTCCAAGTCCTTGGATGTAGTCAGGGCCTTAAAAATGTATGTATCCAGGACGGCTAGAGTTAGGAAAACAGAGGCACTGTTTGTCCTGTATGCAGCCAACAAGGTTGGCGCGCCTGCTTCTAAGCAGACTGTTGCTCGCTGGATCTGTAACACGATTCAGCAGGCTCATTCTACGGCTGGATTGCTGTTACCGAATTCGGTAAAGGCCCATTCCACTAGGAAGGTGGGCTCTACTTGGGCGGCTGCCCGAGGCGTCTCGGCATTACAGCTTTGCCGAGCAGCTACTTGGTCGGGTTCAAACACTTTTGCAAAATTCTACAAGTTTGATACCCTGGCTGACAAGGACCTAGCGTTTGCTCAGTCGGTGCTGCAGAGTCATCCACACTCTCCCGCCCGATTGGGAGCTTTGGTATAAACCCCATTCTCTTTGTTGGCCTCTCTCTCTCTCTCTCGGCCTCCATCTCTCTCTCTGCTTCTCTCACTGCCTTTTTCATCCCTCTCTAGGCCTATACCTCTGTATGTCTTTTGGTGTTTCCCTCTCTGTTTCTCTCAAGTTGTTTCTCTCTTCTATCCTCTCTCTCTACTGTATGTCACATTCTCTTTCTGTCACGTTCTTTCTTTCTGTGTCAGTCTTAGTCTCTGTCTTGATATTCTCTCTTTACCTCTCTGTGTATTTCTCTTTCTTGCTCTTTCTATCAGCCTGTCTCTCAATCTCTCTCTCTCTCTCTCTCTCTCTCTCTCTCTCTCTCTCTCTCTCTCTCTCGCTCTCTCTCTCTCTCTCTCATCCTTTTGGCCTCTCTGCCTTTCTTTCTCACTCTTGTCTTTGTTTCTCGTCTGTCTGTCTCTGTCTGTCTTTGTTTCTCCTCTCTGTCTGTCTGTCTCTGTCTGTCTTTGTTTCTCCTCTCTGTCTGTCTGTCTCTGTCTTTTTCTCTTCTTTCTATCTGTCTGTCTGTCTCTGTCTTTGTTTCTCTTCTCTCTCTGTCTGTCTGTCTCTGTCTTTTTCTCTTCTTTCTTTCTGTCTGTCTCTGTCTATCTGTCTGTCTTTCTCTCTCTGTCTTTCTCTCTGTCAGCCTTTCTTTCTCTGCCTCTCATCCTTATGGCCTCTCTGTCTCTTGGCATCTGCCTCTCTCTCTTTAGGCCTCTCTCTTGACCTCTATCTTTCTCGGCCTTTATATCTCTGCCTCTCTCGTTGCCTTTCTTTTTCTCTTACGTCCTAGAGGATGCTGGGGACTCCGTAAGGACCATGGGGAATAGACGGGCTCCGCAGGAGACATGGGCACTACAAAGAACTTTTAGTATGGGTGTGCACTGGCTCCTCCCTCTATGCCCCTCCTCCAGACCTCAGTTAGATCCTGTGCCCAGAGGAGACTGGGTGCATTACAGGGAGCTCTCCTGAGTTTTCTGTGAAAAAGAATTTTATTTTCAGGGAGCGCTGCTGGCAACAGGCTTCCTGCATCGTGGGACTGAGGGGAGAGAAGCAGACCTACTTAAATGATAGGCTCTGCTTCTTAGGCTACTGGACACCATTAGCTCCAGAGGGAGTCGGAACACAGGTCTCACCCTGGGGTTCGTCCTGGAGCCGCGCCGCCGTCCTCCTCACAGAGCCGGAAGATAGAAGCCGGGTGAGTATGAGAAGCAAGAAGACTTCAAAGGCGGCAGAAGACTTCAGATCTTCATGAGGTAAAGCGCGCTGCGGTCAGCTGCGCGCCATTGCTCCCACACACAGACACACAAAAGGCACTGATGGGTGCAGGGCGCAGGGGGGGGGGGCGCCCTGGGCAGCAATAAACCTCGTTTTGGGCAATAAAGGGTCTCATTAGGCTGCAGAGGCAGCAAATAGATGATCCCCCGCCATTTTATTAAAATTGAAGAGGGACCGAAGCCCGCCGCTGGAGGGGGCGGAGCTTGATTCCTCAGCACTAACCAGCGCCATTTTCTCCACAAAGGCTGCAGAGAACGCTGGCTCCCTGGACTCTCCCCTGCTGAACACTTCAGAGGGCTGAAAAAGAGGAGGGGGGCACATTGGAGCGCAGTGAGTGGGAAGATTGGCAATATATAATAATATAAAAGCGCTGTCTGGATTTTCCAGTGTCAGTTTGGCGCTGGGTGTGTGCTGGCATACTCTCTCTCTGTCTCTCCTAAGGGCCTGGTTGGGGATTTGTCCCCTTATAGGTATATCCCTGTGTGTGTGGGGTGTCGGTACGTGCGTGTCGGCATGTCTGAAGCGGAAGGCTTCTCCAAGGAGGAGGTGGAGCAGATGAGTGGTGTGTCCCCGTCGGTAGTGCCGACGCAGGAATGGATGAACATGTGGCATATGTTGAATATGGCATCTTTACATAAGAGGCTAGATAAAGCTGAATCCAGGGAGGCATCAGGGGGTCAATCCTCGGATTGGACCGACTCACAGGGCCCGTCGGGGGTCTCAAAAGCGTCCCTTGTCACAAATTGTGGACACTGATACTGACACGGACTCTGATTCCAGTGTCGACTATGATGAAGCTAGATTGCACCCTAAGGTGACAAAGAGTATTCAGTGTATGATTATTGCAATAAGAGATGTGTTGCATATTGCTGATGAACCCTCTGTTCCCGACACGAGGGTACACATGTTTAAGGGAATGAAACCGATAATAAACTTTCCCCCGTCTCATGAACTTCATGAGTTATTTGAAAAAGCTTGGGAGACTCCATATAAGAAACTGCAGATTCACAAAAGAATTAATATGGCATACCCTTTTCCTACGCAGGACAGGGTACGTTGGGAATCCTCTCCCACTGTGGACAAGGCTTTAACACGCCTGTCCAAGAAGGTGGCGCTGCCGTCTCCAGACACAGCGGCCCTCAAGGACCCTGCGGACCGCAGGCAGGAGACTACATTAAAGTCTATTTATACACATACTGGTGCTTTGCTCAGACCGGCAATTGCGTCGGCATGGGTATGTAGCGCAGTTGCAGCTTGGACAGATACCTTGTCGGCTGACCTTGATACCCTAGATAGGGATACTATTTTGTTAACTCTAGCCCATATTAAAGACGCAGTCTTGTATATGAGAGACGCTCAAAGGGACATTGGGTTGCTGGGTTCCAGAGCCAATGCCATGGCTATTTCAGTGAGAAGATCCTTATGGACCCGCCAATGGACGGGTGATGCAGATTTAAAAAAAAAAGCATATGGAGGTTTTACCCTATAAGGGTGACGTGTTGTTTGGGGATGGGCTCGCGGACCTGGTTTCCACAGCTACCGCGGGTAAATCTACATTTTTACCTTTTATTCCCCAACAGCAAAAGAAAACTCCACAATATCAGATGCAGTCCTTTCGGTCAGAAAAGTCCAGAAGAGGTCGGGGCTCCTCCTTCCTTGCCAGAGGTAAAGGTAGAGGAAAGAGAACACCTGCTTCGGCTGGTGCCAGGAGCAGAAGTCCTCCCCGGCTTCTACAAAACCCACTGCATGACGCTGGGGCTCCCCTGCGGGAGTCCGCACCAGTGGGGGCACGCCTTCGACTCTTCAGCCAAGTCTGGGTCAGGTCAGACGTGGATCCTTGGGTGTTGGAAATAGTTTCCCAAGGCTACAAACTGGAATTCGAGGAGGTGCCCCCACGCCGATTTTTCAAGTCGGCCATACCAGCTTCTACCCCAGAGAGGGATGTAGTGTTAGCTGCAGTTCAAACGCTGTGTCAACAGCAAGTGATTGTCAAGGTTCCCCTGAACCAACAGGGAAAAGGGTACTATTCGACCCTCTTTGTGGTCCCGAAGCCGGATGGCTCGGTCAGACCCATTTTAAATCTAAAATCCCTAAACCTGTACTTAAAAAGATTCAAATTCAAGATGGAATCGCTCCAAGCGGTAATAGCCAGCCTGGAGGGGGGGGGGGATTTTATGGTGTCACTGGACATAAAGGATGCTTACCTTCATGTCCCCATATATCCCTCTCATCAGGAGTACCTGAGATTCGCTGTACAGGAGTGTCACTACCAGTTTCAGACGTTGCCGTTTGGGCTTTCCACTGCGCCGAGGATTTTCACTAAGATAATGGTGGAAATGATGGTGGTCCTGCGCAAGCAAGGAGTCACAATTATCCCATACTTGGACGATCTCCGGATAAAGGCGAGATCAAAAGAGCAATTACTGAGAAACGTGTCACTCTCTCTGAGAGTGCTCCAGCAACACGGTTGGATTCTCAATCTACCGAAGTCACAGTTGGTTCCAACAACTCGATTAGCGTTCCTAGGTATGATACTGGACACGGAACAAAAGGTTTTTCTCCCGTTGGAGAAGGCCCAGGACCTCCAGAACATGGTCAGAGACCTGCTAAAACCAAAAAGAGTGTCAGTTCATCAATGCACTCGTGTTCTGGGAAAAATGGTGGCAGCCTACGAGGCCATCCCCTTCAGCAGGTTCCAATGCGAGGACGTTTCAATGGGACCTTCTGGATAAATGGTCCGGGTCCCATCTACAATTACATCAAAAGATAACACTGTCCCCCAGGGCCAGGGTGTCTCTTCTATTGTGGCTGCAAAGTGCTCACCTCCTAGAGGGTCGCAGATTCGGCATTCAGGATTGGGTTCTGGTAACCACGGACGCGAGCCTCCGAGGATGAGGAAGACATTTTCAAGGACTATGGGCAAGCCAGGAGTCCTGCCTGCACATCAACGTGTTGGAATTAAGGGCCTTTGACAGCGGCCTTCGACAAGCGGAGAGTCTTCTTCACAACCTACCGGTGCTGATTCAATCAGACAATGTCACAGCAGTGGCTCATGTGAACCGCCAAGGCGGGACAAGGAGCAGAGTCGCGATGGCAGAAGCCACCAGGATTCTTCGCTGGGCAGAAAATCACGTAAGCGCTCTGTCAGCTGTCTTCATTCCGGGTGTGGACAACTGGGAAGCAGACTTCCTCAGCAGACACGATCTCCATCCAGGAGAGTGGGGACTTCATCAAGAAGTCTTTGCAGAGATAATGGGTCTTTGGGGAGTTCCTCAAATAGACATGATGGCGTCACGCCTCAACAAGAAGCTTCGGAGGTATTGTGCCAGGTCCCGGGACCCTCAGGCAATAGCAGTAGACGCTCCAGTAACGCCATGGGTGTTCCAATCGGTCTACGTGTTTCCTCCTCTTCCTCTCATCACAAAGGTGTTGAGGATCATAAGGCGAAAAAGAGTACAGACAATACTCATTGTTCCAGACTGGCCTCGAAGGGCCTGGTACTCAGATCTTCAGGAGATGCTTACAGAAGATCCTTGGCCTCTTCCTCTAAGAGAGGACCTGTTACAGCAGGGGCCCTGTCTGTTCCAAGACTTACCGCGGTTACGTTTGACGGCATGGCGGTTGAACGCCGGATCCTAGCGGAGAAGGCTATTCCGGAGGAGGTCATTCCTACTCTAATAAAGGCTAGGAAGGAGGTGACGTCGAAACATTTATCACCGTATCTGGCGGAAATATGTCTCTTGGTGTGAAACCAAGAATGCTCCTATGGAAGATTTCTCTGACGTCCTAGTGGATGCTGGGAACTCCGTAAGGACCATGAGGGGGATAGCGGGCTCCGAAGGAGGCTGGGCACTCTAGAAAGATTTATGACTACCTGGTGTGCACTGGCTCCTCCCACTATGACCCTCCTCCAAGCCTCAGTTAGATTTTGTGCCCGGCCGAGGTTGGATGCACACTAGGGGCTCTCCTGAGCCTTTAGAAAGAAAGTATAGAAATTAGGTTTTTTATTTTCAGTGAGACCTGCTGGCAACAGGCTCACTGCAGCGAGGGACTAAGGGGAGAAGAAGCGAACCTGCCTGCTTGCAGCCAGCTTGGGCTTCTTAGGCTACTGGACACCATTAGCTCCAGAGGGATCGACCGCAGGCCCAGCCTTGGTGTTCGGTCCCGGAGCCGCGCCGCCGTCCCCCTTACAGAGCCAGAAGCAAGAAGAGGTCCGGAAAATCGGCGGCAGAAGACATCAGTCTTCACCAAGGTAGCGCACAGCACTGCAGCTGTGCGCCATTGCTCCTCACACACACTTCACACTCCGGTCACTGAGGGTGCAGGGCGCTGGGGGGGGGGCGCCCTGAGAAGCAATAATAACACCTTGGCTGGCAAAAATACCACAATATATAGCCCCAGAGGCTATATATGTGGAAAATACCCCTGCCAGAATATAGGAAAAAGCGGGAGAATAGTCAGCGGAAAAGGGGCGGAGCTATCTCCCTCAGCACACTGGCGCCATTTTCCCTCACAGCTCCGCTGGAAGGAAGCTCCCTGGCTCTCCCCTGCAGTCTACACTACAGAAAAGGGTAAAAAAGAGAGGGGGGGCACTAAATTTAGGCGCAGTATACATTTATATAGAAAAAGCAGCTATAGGGGACATAACTCAGTTAGTCCCTGCATTATATAGCGCTCTGGTGTGTGCTGGCATACTCTCACTCTGTCCCCCCAAAGGGCTTTTGTGGGTCCTGTCCTCTGTTGGAGCATTCCCTGTGTGTGTGTGTGGTGTGTCGGTACGGCTGTGTCGACATGTTTGATGAGGATAATGATGTGGAGACGGAGCAGATGCTTTTAGAAGAGATGTCACCCCCTGCGGGGCAGACACCTGAGTGGATGAGCTTATGGAAAGAAATGAGTGCACGTATAGACTCATTACATAAGAAATTTGACGACATGCCAAATGTGGGACAGCCGACTTCTCAGCTCGTGCCTGTCCAGGCGTCTCAAAGGTCATCAGGGGCTCTGAAACGCCCGCTACCTCAGACCGCAGACCCAGATGTCGACACTGATACTGACACCAGTGTCGACGACGATGAGTCTAACCTGATGCCCACTAAGGCCATTCACTGCATGATTGAGGCAATGAAAGAGGTGTTACACATTTCTGATATAAATACAGGTACCACTAAAAAGGGTATTATGTTTGGGGAGAAAAAACTACCCGTAGTTTTTCCCCCATCAGATGAATTAAATGAAGTGTGTGAAGAAGCGTGGGTTTTCCCTGATAAAAAATTGGTAATTCCTAAGAAGGTACTAATGGCGTTCCCTTTCCCGCCAGAGGATAGGTCACGTTGGGAGACACCCCCTAGGGTGGATAAAGCGCTCACACGTTTGTCTAAAAAGGTGGCACTACCGTCTCCGGATACGGCCGCCCTCAAGGAACCTGCTGATAGAAAGCAGGAGGCGATCCTGAAGTCTGTATATACACACTCAGGCATTATACTTAGGCCAGCTATTGCGTCAGCTTGGATGTGCAGTGCTGCCGCCGCGTGGTCAGATAAACTGTCAGAAAATATTGACACACTAGACAGAGACACGATCCTGCTAACCATAGACCATATCAAAGACTCAGTCTTATATATGAGAGATGCACAGAGGGAAATCTGCCGGCTGGCATCTAAAGTAAGTGCATTGTCCATTTCTGCTAGGAGAGGCTTATGGACTCGCCAGTGGACAGGAGATGCAGATTCTAAAAGGCACATGGAAGTTTTGCCTTATAAGGGTGAGGAATTATTTGGGGATGGTCTCTCGGACCTAGTTTCCACAGCAACGTCTGGGAAGTCAGCATTTTTACCCCATGTCCCCTCACAGCCTAAGAAGGCGCCGTTTTATCAGGTTCAGTCCTTTCGGACCCAGAAAAACAAGCGTGGAAAAGGCGGGTCTTTTCTGTCCAGAGGCAGAGGTAGGGGAAAAAGGCTGCAACAAACAGCAGGTTCCCAGGAGCAAAAGTCCTCCCCCGCTTCTTCTTCCGAGTCCGCCGCATGACGGTGGGGCTCCACAGGCGGAGCCAGGTATGGGGGGCCGCCTCAAGAATTTCAGCGGTCAGTGGGCTCGCTCACAGGTGGATCCCTGGATCCTTCAAATAGTATCTCAGGGGTACAAACTGGAATTCGAGGCGTCTCCACCCCACCGGTTCCTAAAATCTGCCTTGCCGATTGCTCCCTCAGACAGGGAGGCGGTGCTAGCGGCAATTCACAAGCTGTATTCTCAGCAGGTGATAATCAAGGTTCGGTGAGACCCATTTTAAATTTGAAATCCTTGAACACATACATAAAAAAATTCAAGTTCAAGATGGAATCGCTCAGGGCGGTTATTGCAAGCCTGGACGAGGGGGATTACATGGTATCCCTGGACATCTAGGATGCTTACTTGCATGTCCCAATTTACCATCCTCACCAGGAGTACCTCAGATTTGTGGTACAGGATTGCCATTACCAATTCCAGACGCTGCCGTTTGGACTGTCCACGGCACCGAGGGTATTTACCAAGGTTATGGCGGAAATGATGATACTCCTTCGAAAAAAGGGAGTTTTAATTATCCCGTACTTGGACGATCTCCTAATAAAGGCGAGATCCAAGGAACAGTTGTTGGTGGGAGTAGCACTATCTCAGGAAGTGCTGCACCAGCACGGCTGGATTCTGAATATCCCAAAGTCACAGCTGGTTCCGACGACACGCGAAGCAATTCCCTTCGGCAGGTTCCATGCCAGAATCTTTCAGTGGGACCTATTGGACAAATGGTCCGGATCGCATCTTCAGATGCATCGCTTAATAACCCTGTCTCCAAGAACCAGGGTGTCTCTACTGTGTTGGCTGCAGAGTGCCCATCTTCTAGAGGGCCGCAGGTTCGGCATACAGGACTGGGTCATGGTGACCACGGATGCCAGCCTTCGAGGCTGGGGGGCAGTCACACGGGGAAGAAACTTCCAAGGACTATGGTCGAGTCAGGAGACTTCCCTTCACATAAATATTCTGGAACTAAGGGCCATTTACAATGCCCTAAGTCAAGCAAAATCCCTGCTCCTACACCAGCCGCTGCTGATCCAGTCAGACAACATCACGGCAGTCGCCCATGTAAATCGACAGGGAGGCACAAGAAGCAGGATGGCAATGGCAGAAGCCAAAAGAATTCTCCGATGGGCGGAGAATCATGTACTAGCACTGTCAGCAGTGTTCATTCCGGGAGTGGACAACTGGGAAGCAGACTTCCTCAGCAGACACGACCTCCACCCGGGAGAGTGGGGACTTCATCCAGAAGTCTTCCAGATGCTGGTAAACCGTTGGGAAAAACCACAGGTGGACATGATGGCATCCCGCCTCAACAAAAAGTTAAAAAGATATTGCGCCAGGTCAAGGGACCCTCAGACGATAGCTGTGGACGCTCTAGTGACACCGTGGGTGTACCAGTCGGTTTATGTGTTCCCTCCTCTGCCTCTCATACCAAAGGTATTGAGAATAATAAGAAAGCGAGGAGTAAACACAATTCTCGTGGTTCCGGATTGACCAAGACGAGCGTGGTATCCGGAACTTCAAGAGATGATCTCAGAGGACCCTTGGCCTCTGCCGCTCAGACAGGACCTGCTACAGCAGGGGCCCTGTCTGTTCCAAGACTTACCGCGGCTGCGTTTGACGGCATGGCGGTTGAACGCCGGATCCTGAAGGAAAAGGGTATTCCGGAAGAAGTCATTCCTACGCTTATTAAAGCCAGGAAAGATGTTACGGCAAATCATTATCACCGCATATGGCGGAAATATGTTGCATGGTGCGAGGCCAAAAAGGCCCCAACAGAGGAATTTCAACTAGGTCGATTTCTGCATTTCCTGCAAGCAGGAGTGAATATGGGCCTAAAACTAGGCTCCATTAAAGTACAGATCACGGCTCTGTCGATTTTCTTTCAAAAAGTACTAGCTTCAGTACCTGAAGTTCAGACATTTGTGAAAGGAGTGCTGCATATTCAGCCCCCGTTTGTGCCTCCTGTGGCACCTTGGGATCTCAACGTGGTGAGTTTCTTAAAATCACATTGGTTTGAGCCACTACAAACCGTGGATCTAAAATATCTCACGTGGAAAGTGGTCATGTTATTGGCCTTGGCTTCAGCCAGGCGAGTATCAGAATTGGCGGCTTTATCATGTAAAAGCCCTTATCTGATTTTCCATATGGATAGGGCAGAATTGAGGACTCGTCCCCAGTTTCTCCCTAAGGTGGTGTCAGCGTTTCACCTGAACCAGCCTATTGTGGTGCCTGCGGCTACTAGGGATTTGGAGGACTCCAAGTTGCTAGACGTTGTCAGGGCCCTGAAAATATATGTTTCCAGGACGGCTGGAGTCAGAAAATCTGACTCGCTGTTTATCCTGTATGCACCCAACAAGCTGGGTGCTCCTGCTTCTAAGCAGACTATTGCTCGCTGGATTTGTAGTACAATTCAGCTTGCACATTCTGTGGCAGGCCTGCCACAGCCAAAATCTGTAAATGCCCATTCCACGAGGAAGGTGGGCTCATCTTGGGCGGCTGCCCGAGGGGTCTCGGCTTTACAACTTTGCCGAGCAGCTACTTGGTCAGGGGCAAACACGTTTGCAAAATTCTACAAATTTGATACCCTGGCTGAGGAGGACCTGGAGTTCTCTCATTCGGTGCTGCAGAGTCATCCGCACTCTCCCGCCCGTTTGGGAGCTTTGGTATAATCCCCATGGTCCTTACGGAGTTCCCAGCATCCACTAGGACGTCAGAGAAAATAAGAATTTACTCACCGGTAATTCTATTTCTCGTAGTCCGTAGTGGATGCTGGGCGCCCATCCCAAGTGCGGATTGTCTGCAATACTTGTAAATAGTTATTGCTAACTAAAGGGTTATTGTTGAGCCATCTGTTGAGAGGCTCAGTTGTTTTCATACTGTCAAACTGGATATAGTATCACGAGTTGTACGGTGTGATTGGTGTGGCTGGTATGAGTCTTACCCGGGATTCAAAATCCTTCCTTATTATGTCAGCTCGTCCGGGCACAGTGTCCTAACTGAGGCTTGGAGGAGGGTCATAGTGGGAGGAGCCAGTGCACACCAGGTAGTCCTAAATCTTTCTAGAGTGCCCAGCCTCCTTCGGAGCCCGCTATCCCCCTCATGGTCCTTACGGAGTTCCCAGCATCCACTACGGACTACGAGAAATAGAATTACCGGTGAGTAAATTCTTACTTTCCATCTGGGTCGTTTTCTCCACTTCCTACAGACAGGAGTGGATATGGGCCTGAAGTTAGGCTCTGTTAAGGTACAGATTTTGGCCCTGTCGATATTCTTTCAGAAGGAATTGGCTTCTCTTCCAGAAGTCCAGACTTTTGTAAAGGGAGTGCTGCACATACAGCCTCCTTTTGGCACCATGGGACCTGAACGTGGTGTTGCAGTTCCTAAAATCACACTGGTTTGAGCCCCTTAAAACGGTTGAGTTGAAATTTCTCACCTGGAAGGTGGTCATGTTATTGGCCTTGACATCTGCAAGGCGTGTGTCAGAATTGGCGGCCTTGTCTCACAAGAAACCCTATTTGATTTTTCATGTTGATAGAGCGGAATTGAGGACTCGTCCTCAATTTTTGCCTAAGGTGGTGTCTTCATTCCATATGAACCAACCTATTGTGGTGCCTATGGCTACGAGTGACTTGGAGGATTCCATGTCCCTGGATGTAGTCAGGGCCTTAAAGATTTACGTAGCCAGGACGGCTAGGATTAGGAAAACAGAGGCTCTGTTTGTCCTGTATGCAGCCAACAAGATTGGCGCGCCTGCTTCAAAGCAGACTGTTGCTTGCTGGATCTGTAACACGATTCAGCAGGCGTATGTTACGGCTGGATTGCCGTTACCACATTCAGTAAAGGCCCATTCCACTAGGAAGGTGGGCTCTTCTTGGGCGGCTGCCCGGGGCATCTCGGCATTACAGCTTTGCCGAGCAGCGACTTGGTCGGGGTTAAACACTTTTGCTAAATTCTACAAGTTTGATACCCTGGCTGATGAGGACCTAGCGTTTGCTCAGTCGGTGTTGCAGAGTCATCCGCACTCTCCCGCCCGATTGGGAGCTTTGGTATAAACCCCATGGTCCTTACGGAGTCCCCAGCATCCTCTAGGACGTAAGAGAAAATAAGATTTTAAACCTACCGGTAAATCTATTTCTCCTAGTCCGTAGAGGATGCTGGGCGCCCGTCCCAGTGCGGAAAATCTGCAAGACCTGTATATAGTTATTGCTTACATAAGGGTTATGTTACAGTTGGAATCGGTCTTGGACCGTTGCTGTTGTTTGTTCATACTGTTAACTGGTTATGTGTATTCCAGGTTATATGTATGATTGGTGTGGGCTGGTATGAATCTTGCCCTTAGATTTACAAAATCCTTTCCTCGTATTGTGCATCTCCTCTGGGCACAGTTCTCTAACTGAGGTATGGAGGAGGGGCATAGAGGGAGGAGCCAGTGCACACCCATACTAAAAGTTCTTTATATGTGCCCATGTCTCCTGCGGAGCCCGTCTATACCCCATGGTCCTTACGGAGTCCCCAGCATCCTCTACGGACTAGGAGAAATAGATTTACCGGTAGGTTTAAAATCTTATTTTTCCTCTGTTGGCCTCTACCTGTGTATCTCTTATGGTCTATCCCTTTTCTGGACGCTCTCTGTATGTCACATTCTCTGTCATGTTCTCTCTTTCTTTTTGCGTCTGTCTCTCTCAATATCTGTTTATCTATCTGTGTGTCTTTCTTGCTCTCTCTTTCTCTCTGTCACATTCTGTCTCGGTCTTTCTCTCTGCCTGTAACACCTATATAACACATAAAACTTGTCAGACTGTGGACACTGCTTCCTATGTTCTTGCTGTAGCGTGAGTAAGGCTAGTGACCACCAGTATATAGACATTGTGCTGAAGGATATTTATTTTGGTGTAAGATCATTCACAGCCTTCTTCCAAATACAACAGCTCATCAGTGTTCAGATGACAGCATTTTTCTAGATCCCTGCTTCTATATCCTCCCGTTTGTATCTGCAGTATATAGGTTAATGTGTAATGCGTTAGTGGTGTGCGACTCGTGCTGCGCTGATGGCGACTTCCCAGCAACACTCCCCCTCATAGAATCAGCCCTCTGGTCTTCACCTTGTCTGGGGCAGTGGAGTAATAAATTGCTTTATAGTGGCATTAATTGAGGTAAATTAAGTAAGCATTACCTTTTGTTTGTTGTTGGAGCAGAGGATTAAAAACCTTCAGTAAACGGGTCTCTCCGGGCTCGCCAGGAAATGTCTGCGCTGAGCCTAATTGCTCCCAAGTTCCCTAATAACCAATTTCCCTCACCTTGTTGCTGCAATTACTGTCTCTGCTATTTTGTTAATTTTTCCCTAAAGTTCCTAGCTAATTACCCGGTAATTCACATTAGCCTCCTCGCTGCGGGAAGGAGCGCAGTACAGTTTTATACAGAGCTGCATGATGGAAAAGAACATGTCAGGAGGAAACAGAGAATATAGATATCAAGTCAACACTATAATAACTATGATTATACATGTGCAACATTGTACGGCTCATTTACAGCTGTCCCAGGTCCTGCATTTACAGTCTGCTTTATATGTAGCCTATAGTGAAACTTCCGCATGTGCCTGGTAGCGTTAAAGGACCGTAAGGATAACATTGCAGTTGATATATATAAGCGAGCTACTTTATATCATTCACACGCATGTATATAAATGTTCCAGTAGCGTGTCACAACTAAACATACGCACGGTACGTTTAGGATACTGGTCCATCCGTGATTCCCTGTGCATTGTAGGTTGCCGGTGTAGATTGCAGATAAGCAGCAGCATCAGCTAGGTGTGTCTGAGATTACTGATACCAGAAAACAATAACGACGCTTAGCTGCGCAATCCGGCGTCCTACTCCTGTCTATAGATTCTGCGATGGCACGGGAAGTTATACATCTGTCTGTCAACGGTAGTAGCTCTCTGACAAAAGGTAACCTGCTAATTAAGGTTTTGTAGCCTTTTACAAAAGAAGTCTCTTCCTTGCAGGTCTTTCGAGTGCTATAAAAATAATTACAGCCATTTAAAAATGTAAAACAGCCGAACGGCAAAACATCTGCATTGTGTCTTGGATGGGTGTCATTCCGGAGAGTATTGAAATGAAGATTCGGCATCTGCAGTTGCCCAGTAACGTTTACCTTGGGTCAATAAATCTAGGGAATCTGGCATAGCCCCAGCGGCTACCTAGAACAATAGGAATATTGATATTTGGGTGGGAGGAGGGAAGGGGGAGTCATTGTAGACAGAATTTCACTGAGAAGCCGATGAGCCTTGTTGGCTTGAAACCGTATTGATGTAAGTGTGTGGATTTTAGTTTGTTTCTCCCTGCGAACGGGGGTTGTTACAGTGGATTAACACTTTCTGGTTCAATTCACTACAGTGCCTGGCTATTCTGTGTCTGTGCCCCCAGCCTCATTACCTGCACCCAAATGTCTGCTCGCTATACTGCTCGTTTTATCTGTGACAGGACAGGATTACTCTGCCCCCCATCTCTCTGTGACCGGTTATATCTGTGACAGGACAGGATTACTCTGCCCCCCATCTCTCTGTGACTGGTTATATCTGTGACAGGACAGGATTACTCTGCCCCCCATCTCTCTGTGACCGACTATATCTGTGACAGGACAGGATTACTCTGCCCCCCATCTCTCTGTGACCGGTTATATCTGTGACAGGACAGAATTACTCTGCCCCCCATCTCTCTGTGACTGGTTATATCTGTGACAGGACAGGATTACTCTGCCCCCCATCTCTCTGTGACCGACTATATCTGTGACAGGACAGGATTACTCTGCCCCCCATCTCTCTGTGACTGGTTATATCTGTGACAGGACAGGATTACTCTGCCCCATCTCTCTGTGACTGGTTATATCTGTGACAGGACAGGATTACTCTGCCCCCCATCTCTCTGTGACCGACTATATCTGTGACAGGACAGGATTACTCTGCCCCCCATCTCTCTGTGACCGACTATATCTGTGACAGGACAGGATTACTCTGCCCCCCATCTCTCTGTGACCGGTTATATCTGTGACAGGACAGGATTACTCTGCCCCCCCCATCTCTCTGTGACTGATTACTCTACCCCCCATCTCTCTGTGACCGGTTATATCTGTGACAGGACAGGATTACTCTGCCCCCCCATCTCTCTGTGACTGGTTATATCTGTGACAGGACAGGATTACTCTGCCCCCCATCTCTCTGTGACTGGTTATATCTGTGACAGGACAGGATTACTCTGCCCCCCATCTCTCTGTGACCGACTATATCTGTGACAGGACAGGATTACTCTGCCCCCCATCTCTCTGTGACTGGTTATATCTGTGACAGGACAGGATTACTCTGCCCCCCATCTCTCTGTGACCGGTTATATCTGTGACAGGACAGGATTACTCTGCCCCCCATCTCTCTGTGACCGGTTATATCTGTGACAGGACAGGATTACTCTGCCCCCCATCTCTCTGTGACAGGACAGGATTACTCTGCCCCCCATCTCTCTGTGACAGGACAGGATTACTCTGCCTCCCATCTCTGTGTGACCGGTTATATCTGTGACAGGACAGGATTACTCTGCCCCCATCTCTCTGTGACCGGTTATATCTGTGACAGGACAGGATTACTCTGCCCCCCATCTCTCTGTGACTGGTTATATCTGTGACAGGACAGGATTACTCTGCCCCCCCATCTCTCTGTGACCGGTTATATCTGTGACAGGACAGGATTACTCTGCCCCCCATCTCTCTGTGACCGGTTATATCTGTGACAGGATTACTCTGCCCCCCATCTCTCTGTGACCGGTTATATCTGTGACAGGACAGGATTACTCTGCCCCCCATCTCTCTGTGACAGGACAGGATTACTCTGCCCCCCATCTCTCTGTGACCGGTTATATCTGTGACAGGACAGGATTACTCTGCCCCCCATCTCTCTGTGACTGGTTATATCTGTGACAGGACAGGATTACTCTGCCCCCCATCTCTCTGTGACCGGTTATATCTGTGACAAGACAGGATTACTCTGCCCCCCATCTCTCTGTGACTGGTTATATCTGTGACAGGACAGGATTACTCTGCCCCCCATCTCTCTGTGACAGGACAGGATTACTCTGCCCCCCATCTCTCTGTGACCGGTTATATCTGTGACAGGACAGGATTACTCTGCCCCCCATCTCTCTGTGACCGGTTATATCTGTGACAGGACAGGATTACTCTGCCCCCATCTCTCTGTGACCGGTTATATCTGTGACAGGACAGGATTACTCTGCCCCCCATCTCTCTGTGACTGGTTATATCTGGGACAGGACAGGATTACTCTGCCCCCCATCTCTCTGTGACTGGTTATATCTGTGACAGGACAGGATTACTCTGCCCCCCATCTCTCTGTGACTGGTTATATCTGTGACAGGACAGGATTACTCTGCCCCCCATCTCTCTGTGACTGGTTATATCTGTGACAGGACAGGATTACTCTGCCCCCCATCTCTCTGTGACCGGTTATATCTGTGACAGGACAGGATTACTCTGCCCCCCATCTCTCTGTGACCGGTTAGATCTGTGACAGGACAGGATTACTCTGCCCCCCATCTCTCTGTGACTGGTTATATCTGTGACAGGACAGGATTACTCTGCCCCCCATCTCTCTGTGACTGGTTATATCTGTGACAGGACAGGATTACTCTGCCCCCCATCTCTCTGTGACCGGTTATATCTGTGACAGGACAGGATTACTCTGCCCCCCATCTCTCTGTGACCGGTTATATCTGTGACAGGACAGGATTACTCTGCCCCCCATCTCTCTGTGACTGGTTATATCTGTGACAGGACAGGATTACTCTGCCCCCCATCTCTCTGTGACTGGTTATATCTGTGACAGGACAGGATTACTCTGCCCCCCATCTCTCTGTGACCGGTTATATCTGTGACAGGACAGGATTACTCTGCCCCCCATCTCTCTCTGACCGGTTATATCTGTGACAGGACAGGATTACTCTGCCCCCCATCTCTCTCTGACCGGTTATATCTGTGACAGGACAGGATTACTCTGCCCCCCATCTCTCTGTGACCGGTTATATCTGTGACAGGACAGGATTACTCTGCCCCCCATCTCTCTGTGACTGGTTATATCTGTGACAGGACAGGATTACTCTGCCCCCCATCTCTCTGTGACCGGTTATATCTGTGACAGGACAGGATTACTCTGCCCCCCCATCTCTCTGTGACTGGTTATATCTATGACAGGACAGGATTACTCTGCCCCCCATCTCTCTGTGACAGGACAGGATTACTCTGCCCCCCATCTCTCTGTGACAGGACAGGATTACTCTGATACAGCCGCAGTGGTGGCGGGTTCTCCTTTACCAGTATAGTAACACATAGAATGTCTCATCTTGTCTGTTTTCTTCCTTGCATAGGGTCAGTCTCGGCGTCTTCAGGTGGAGGTCAGGTCTGTGCAGGATTCCGGGACTCTGCCTCTGATTGAGGACTCCATACTGTCCGTGTCTATTGGCTGTGTAAACATAGTACATGTTAAATCCACCAAGTCTCATGATGGGCATCAGGTGAGTCTCCCCCATGTCCTGGCACTGCGTGAATTGGAAAGTAATGTCACTCCTTGTCCTCTTTCTTTTCTCTGTGTACTCACCTGTAACGGCAGTATGTAGAGACTGATGATATGCAGAATAGGTGTGGATCATTGGGTTGACCCTGTCTAGGTCAACAGTCACTAGGTCGACTACTGAAGGTCGGCATTAAGTAGGTCGCCACTGATTCAAGGTCGACACATGACTAGGTTGACGGGTATGGAAGGTCGACATGGTCATTAGGTTGCCATGGGGAAGGTTGAGACAGGTTTTTTTTTTTGTGTGGAGTTTCCTGACCTGATTTTCCATCTGGTACCACCGACAGTTGGAACGTGTCCCCTCGTCGGGCTCGCTATGCTTTGGGCACGGAATCCGACTCTATGCCCACTTGGATTGAGGAGGTATGAGAAGGTCCTGTAACCCTCCAAAACCCCTGAAAAACGGATGACCTTTTGTGTGTCGACCTATTGGCCATGTCATCCTTCCATACCTGTTGACCTAGTCATGTGTCGACCTTCAGTCAGTATCGACCCTTAGTGGTCGACCTTATAACTGTCAACCTAGTCAGGGTCGACCTAAAGTCCAGATACCATGCGGAATAGTGACTGTTTTCTACGCAGATGTTGTCATTTATTCTGGTACAAGCGGAATATCCGCGCTCTACTATGGAATTTCAAGCATTTCTGTGCATCTAACTTCATGTTGAAGGACTTACTAGTAAAGTAATTAGACTTACAACAGGATGGATAGATAGATAGATAGATAGATAGATAGATAGATAGATAGATAGATAGATAGATAGATAGATAGATAGATAGGTAGATAGGTAGATAGATAGGTAGATAGATAGGTAGATAGATAGGTAGATAGATAGATAAAATGGAAGATAGCCCTACAGACACAATGCTGCATGTAATACTGATATATAGGATCATAGTGGGATAAAGGGCTTTATGTTCCAGCTCATGGACAATCTGGGGAGGCATAAAATACAGAAGGTTAGAAGGACCCTCCCACCACAGCCGTAGCAGAAAAATGCAATGGGGTACGTACCGGGCTCAAACTCTGGGGTTTGCGCTTGGAAGTCTTCTTCCACCCTCATTGCCACATCTGCAAAGGAAAACAGGAGACGGCTATAGCGGAGAAGGCTGGCCGGACCCAGCCAGACACTCACCCTCAAGCGTGAGAGGGGGTGCGGGGGAGGCTCATTCACTCAGTCCGAGGCTACCACCGTCGTCGCTGCCGCTCTCCTCCGAGCAGTGTCCGTTGGAGACGCTGGACGGGCTCTTGGTGCCGTTGGAGCGGTTCTTGGCCAGGAAGTCAGTGCTCCTGTCCATAATGCCCGGCAGGCCGGCTCCCGGGGCAGTCGTCGGGGACTCCTTGGTTGTAGGTGGATGGAGGCTCCGGGCTGCCAACAGCACACTCACACACAGTCTCAACATTCCACCAGGCGAGGGGTATTAATGCGCCGGCCAAGCGGGTCCTGCCTACACCTCACATGGGTGGCCCGGCGTGATCGGAGAGGGGGTATTACAGGAGGCGGTGAGCCGTGTGACAGACAGCAATGCTGGCTGTGCCTGGGCTTGTTCATCTCTGCGACCCCGAAAACTATGGATTTTTACATGTCACCCCCTTCCCACCCCCACCCTTAGGGGTGTCTTACCCCCTCATTTTTTTTCCAGATTGTAAGTGATATGTGTACCAAGTTTGGTGTAAATTGCTGCAGGCCTTCCAGAGTTATGCAGGAGGATACATACACACATACATCCATTTTTATATATATATAGATTTCTCAGCTTTCAGCATTCTGCCGTTCTTATTGTTTCCTTCCCATAATCCCTAATTCTGTTCCTTTCCATTGCATCGTGCTGCAACTAGGACATAATACCATATTCTCTGTCAGGGGTTTCCAACACATGGCCCTCCAGCTGCTGTAGAACTACACACCCCAGCATGCCCTGCCACAATTTCAGCTTTTCTGAATAGCAATTCTGTGGCAGGGCGTGTACCCCAGCAGTTAGAGGGCCTCACGTTAAATTACCCTGCTCTATATTCTGAATCCACACCCAACGTATTATTCCTACATTAAATATCCAAATACTTGTTCCAGCCGCCTCTTACCTGCATTCTCTCTCTTTCAGGACAGTGGAGACGATGTGGACAGCTACCAGGTATGGGAAAACCAGATTTTGTTGATGGTGTCTATATGAAGTTTTTTTTATGAATTTACCTCAGGAATGAGAGACATTGGGCCTGGTTCATGGTTGTCAGCTACTGTAATGCTGCTGCAGATGCAATTTTTGTAGCTGTGGACGTGCGAAAATATGCTATTGCACAAGCCGCCATAACGTGTATCGTCCCGATACAAGGTATGGCGACTTGAGCAATAGCATATTTTCGCAGCTCTCTGCTGCTGCTGCTCCTGCAGCAGCTTCGCGGTCGCGATTGCGGCTTTTGCTGAGACGGAGACACTGCTGTCTCCGTCTCAAATATTAAACATTTGGCTCATCGGTGGGGGGTTCCAGGTACTCGGAAATCCCCCTTGCGTGCGCTACTGGGCGCAACTAGGACGCTGGTACCATTTTCTCTGCATAATTGATCGCAGACTGGGACACTCCAAAGGTTGTGACACGCCAAGCGACATCACTAAGGTACCTTGGCGAGTATGCAGTACAATTGTAGAGCATGTGCAGTCGGTTAATAATTGAGCGCCTCTTTAAATACTGACATAGCATGCAACTACGAATCAGGCCCATTATGTCCTCCGGACTGTCATCTTGCCCTGCACCTCGGTGTGCTGTACAGTATATCCACTTTTATATAAGGTGAGGGTTGAACACCCTTTAGCCAATCAGATCATCCAAATGCTCACAGCAGCACCTATCATTTCAGGAAATTAGCGTTCTGACTCTGCAGGTGGCCATTTTGTGCTGTGGCCATTGAGTAGGTGTCGATAGCTGTGATCTGGTGCCAAAGTGATTCTCTACCGCTCCTGGCCTCCCCTGTGCAATACCTCAGTTTCTACTGCCTCCTGCTTTATAGGTCTTCCTATCTGGCTCTTTACCATGGCAGAAGATGGCTGAAGGATGCGCAGTGAATGTGAGTGCAGCCCGTACAGCATCACACAGTCCCACTCAGACTAAGATGGCACAGGGCTACAGGGTCGCACATGTGCAGTATGGTTTGCGGCGGCCATCTTGTTAAAGGTGGCTGCCCGGCTTCAATAGAGGAGCAGGAGACCGTTCTGGGGCGCACTACTCTCTAACAAAGCCTGCATTATCTCAGTGATTGGATGACAGGAACGTCACCAGGTCACTGGGCTATAGTCACCTCACGTTCTGCAATAGCCACAGTGGTATTGGTGAGAATCGCCATGCTCCATAATAACGCAATGGGAATTAGTTGTATTATGACAGGGCATGTCGGTTAATGTGGTTGGAGGGGGAGGGGGGGTCCTGTCTCTGGTAAGAGGTCCCAGTGGCTGCGTCCGTGGCTCTATATCATGAAGCCTGACAAAAAGTAAAACGGTTGCTTCTTGTTTGCAATTAAATAGTTCTTTATACACCAGCTGGCAAAGGAGGGTTATTGTTACACATGGAGAGCATTTGTCTATCCCAAGGACAAATGTGTTTCTCACATACCCGGAGGAATGTGAGGGAGTTGCTGTATATTATCCCGGCCTTCTATGAGATATATTCCCAGTACTGAGAAGATACAGATATGAGCTGGCCTCCAGCCAGACACAACAATTCTCTGTGTACACATTGCAGGATTACACCATCTAGAGGATGCGGATGCTGAGGGGGGGATCTACAACCACCACTTTTTTACAGCTTGTAGCATATATCCATCTTATAATAGGCTGCAAATAGATTCAGTCTGCTGTTATGTAGACCAGCCAATCAGAAAATAGCTTATATTTAACTTGTAGTCGACTTAACAAAGCTCACCTCTCCGGTCATGTTGCTGGGTCCCCTCCGGTGTCATTGGCGAGCGGTAGCAGCTGGGAGATACTTGCGCACTGAACCCTACTGTATAGCGGCCCTCTGCCACCCCAATAAGGGCCATATCACTTGCAGTCTGTTGTTTTGGAGCCGCACCTGGCGAAACTGGGTCACCTGCAACATTATAGTACATGCCACATATATGTGTAACATTACAGGTAATTGCGTCGTCTTCTTTCTGTTGTCTAATAGATGTTGTCATTGATATCCTATCTTTACCAGGGGTATTTATCATGTCCTGTCCCTGAAAATAACCATGTTGTTGTATTAATAATTATACACGCGCACAGCGGGCCCTTCTTTTTGTCCTTGGTAAAAAATAAAATAGGTTTACTTTCTGTACTTTCTTAGGGAAATCAGAGTGTTCATAGGGGGTCATTCCGAGTTGTTCGCTCGTTATTTTTTTTCGCCATGGAGCGATTAGTCGCAAACTGCACATGCGCAATGTTCGCAGTGCGCCTGCGCCAAGTAAATCAGCACAAAAGTTTGGTATTTTACTTACGGTGTAACGAAGTTTTTTCAGCGTTCTGGTGATCAGAGTGTGATTGACAGGAAGTGGGTGTTTCTGGGCGGAAACTGGACGTTTTCTGGGAGTGTGCGGAAAAACGCAGGCGTGTCAGGGAAAAACGCGGGAGTGTCTGGAGAAACGGGGGAGTGGCTGGCCGAACGCTGGGTGTGTTTGTGACGTCAAACCAGGAACGAAACTGACTGAACTGATCGCTATTTGTGAGTAGGTCTGGAGCTACTCAGAAACTGCAAAGAAATTTCTATTCACAATTCTGCTTATCTTTCGTTCACAATTCTGCTAAGCTAAGATACACTCCCAGAGGGCGGCGACTTAGCGTGTGCAATGCTGCTAAAAGCAGCTAGCGAGCGAACAACTCGGAGTCACCCCCATAGGCCCTCATTCCGAGTTGTTCGCTCGCAAGCTGCTTTTAGCAGCTTTGCACATGCTAAGCCGCCGCCTACTGGGAGTGAATCTTAGCTTCTTAAAATTGCGAACGAAAGATTCGCAATATAGCGAAAAGACATCTCTGTGCAGTTTCTGAGTAGCTCGAGACTTACTCTTCCAGTGCGATCAGTTCAGTGCTTGTCGTTCCTGGTTTGACGTCATAAACACACCCAGCGTTCGCCCAGACACTCCTCCGTTTCTCCAGCCACTCCCGCGTTTTTCCCAGAAACGGTAGCGTTTTTTCGCACACACCCATAAAACGGCCAGTTTCCGCCCATAGACACCCACTTCCTGTCAATCATTACGATCACCAGAACGAAGAAAAAAACGTGAGTAAAAAACCTAACTGCATAGCAAATTTACTTGGCGCAGTCGCACTGCGGACATTGCGCATGCGCGCTAAGCGGAAAATCGCTGCGATGCGAAAAAATTTACCGAGCGAACAACTCGGAATGACCCCCATAGTCTCTGTCAGACAGGATCTGGCACGTAGAAATAGCTGCTGCTAACGACGTGACGCTACTAATGATGCTAACGACCTGCTTTATTTGTTAAAGGGACAATTCCACTCAAAATGTGACTTCTTGGGGGAAGCTCGCTAATCCGGCACCCACAGCGGCTGGTGCAGTCCCTGGCTCACAGGCTAATAGGTTTTGCAGTCATCAAGTTGACATTCATAATGGTGACACCAGAATGTTGACGTATGTGATGCCGACATGGATCAAATGTTGATGACCTAAATGTCAAAACTTGGAAAAGGTCAATATGGACAAAATAAATTGTTGACATTCTGTTGATATTTCTTGTGTCAACATGATCACTGTCAACATAATATGACATAGCCACTGCTAGGATGCCTCTGTTGTCACCTCCTGGCTGTATAATTGATCCTATCTGGTCGCTATTGACTTCAAGGTCCTCGTGTGTGACAGTTCCTTGATCCACTGGGACCTCCAGGACGGGTGTAATCGGCTGATTTCACCATTTATTTGTATTTGGTTCTATAATTGGCTGTATTTTAATTCTGTTGGTTAGCGCCCCCCTCACCTGAGCTCACCGATATGGTAACTATCGGACTGTGTGTACTGTGACCATCGGTGCTGGTCTATGCTGAGTGGAGAACCGTGGCGCAGGTCTCCCTCAATAGGACGCCTCTTCTCATCTGCAGAGGAGGACGGGGCTGGAAGAGTAGAATCCTATGGAGTTCACCCAACAATTATTCATCGAGTAGAGCAGCACCATGTGGTAATCCACGAGGGCAGCCGGAAACATGCAAGTATTTTTTTGGGCCCTTTAAGACAAAGCTGTAAAACAGGACAGAAGAACAAGACGGCACATGGATGATTATTTCTTATGAGGGACATGTTTGATAACGGTCTGCTATACGGGGAAATCGGTAATTCCGCACCGGTTCCACATCGTGGGATAATGACGCTACAGTTATTATGCTAAATGTAAACTACTTGTGTTGTCTCTATAACGTGTCTGCTCTGTCGCCTTGCAGGACAGAGACTTGGACAGGCTGAAGAGGAAGTGGCTGAACGCACTGACCAAGCGGCAGGAGTACTTAGACCAGCAGCTGCAGAAACTGGTCAGCAAGCAAGGTGCAGATGTAACCCGCGTTATATTGTCTCCTGTCTCTGGGTTCTATTAGTGCCAAGCCAGGTGCCTACAGTAATCTAGTTCCAGGATTATCATGCTTGCATTCAGCATATCATTGGGGGCTGCTGATAAGATGCGTGTAGTCACTCACAGCTCCTAATTATATTTACACTCTATAATGGCCACTCAATTGTTTTTCTACAATTATATGTTTGAAGGGTAGATACGCACTCAAGCAGTGTATCTAGCATTATCTGAAGCAAGCAAATTCATACGGTGGGTGGCCAATAAATCCATTGGCTGCATGGAATCGGGGCGCTTTAATGAATGTGCTCTGTACCAGGCTGCAGCGCTGGTCTGTCGTATTCTACCCCACACAGGGGCAGATGTATTAAGCCTGGAGCAGTGATAAGTGGAAGGTGATAACGCAGCAGCCAATCAAATCCTAACTGTCATTTTTCAAACCAGTAATGATTGGCTGGTGCGTTATCGCCTTCCACTTATCACTTCTTTATCACTTCTCCAGGCTTAATGCATCTGCCCCACAGTCCTGAAGCCTAAGATTTAGTTGAGCGGTCCTTCAGAAAAGTGTTTATTGGTCACATGGTGCAGCAGACTTGATTTATAATATTGTAACCCCCATCCTAACCTTATCCCACAATAATATAACCCCACCTCCCTTACCTCATCCCACAATAATATAACCCCACCTCCCTTACCTCATCCCACAATAATATAACCCCACCTCCCTTACCTCATCCCACAATAATATAACCCCACCTCCCTTACCTCATCCCACAATAATATAACCCCACCTCCCTAACCTCATCCCACAATAATATAACCCCACCTCCCTAACCTCATCCCACAATAATATAACCCCACCTCCCTTACCTCATCCCACAATAATATAACCCCACCTCCCTAATCTCATCCCACAATAATATAACCCCCCTCCCTAACCTCATCCCACAATAATATAACCCCACCTCCCTTACCTCATCCCACAATAATATAACCCCACCTCCCTTACCTCATCCCACAATAATATAACCCCACCTCCCTAACCTCATCCCACAATAATATAACCCCACCTCCCTTACCTCATCCCACAATAATATAACCCCACTTCCCTTACCTCATCCCACAATAATATAACCCCACCTCCCTTACCTCATCCCACAATAATATAACCCCCCTCCCTAATCTCATCCCACAATAATATACCCCCACCTCCCTTACCTCATACCACAATAATATAACCCCACCTCCCTAACCTCATCCCACAATAATATAACCCCACCTCCCTTACCTCATCCCACAATAATATAACCCCCCTCCCTAATCTCATCCCACAATAATATAACCCCCCTCCCTAATCTCATCCCACAATAATATAACCCCCCTCCCTAACCTCATCCCACAATAATGTAACCCCCCTCCCTAACCTCATCCCACAATAATGTAACCCCCCTCCCTAACCTCATCCCACAATAATATAACCCCACCTCCCTTACCTCATCCCACAATATTATAACCCCCCTCCCTAATCTCATCCCACAATAATATAACCCCCCTCCCTAACTTCATCCCACAATAATGTAACCCCCTCCCTAACCTCATCCCACAATAATGTAACCCCCCTCCCTAACCTCATCCCACAATAATATAACCCCGCCTCCCTTACCTCATCCCACAATAATATAACCCCCCTCCCTAATCTCATCCCACAATAATATAACCCCCCTCCCTAACCTCATCCCACAATAATGTAACCCCCCTCCCTAACCTCATCCCACAATAATATAACCCCCCTCCCTAACCTCATCCCACAATAATGTAACCCCCCTCCCTAACCTTATCCCACAATAATATAACCCCCCTCCCTAACCTCATCCCACAATAATATAACCCCACCTCCCTTACCTCATCCCACAATAATGTAAGCCCCCTCCCTAACCTCATCCCACAATAATGTATCCCCCCTCCCTAACCTCATCCCACAATAATATAACCCCCCTCCCTAACCTCATCCCACAATAATATAACCCCCCTCCCTAACCTCATCCCACAATAATATAACCCCCCTCCCTAACCTTATCCCACAATAATATACCCCCCCCCTAACCTCATCCCTCAATAATATAACTCCCCTCCCTAACCTCATCCCACAATAATATAACTTCCCTTCTTAACCTCATCCCACAATAATATAACCCCCCTCCCTAACCTCATCCCACAATAATGTAACCCTCTCTCCCTAACCCAATAATGTAACCCCCATCCTAACCTTATCCCACAATAATATAACACCTCCCTTACCTCATCCCACAATAATATAACCCCCCCAACCTCATCCCACAATAATGAAACCTCCCCTCCCTAACCTCATCCCACAATAATGTAACCCCCCCCCCCAACCTCATCCCACAATAATGTAACCCCCCCCCCCAACCTCATCCCACAATAATGTAACCCCCCCTCCCTAACCTCATCCCACAATAATATAACCCCCCCAACCTCATCCCACAATAATATAACCCCCCCAACCTCATCCCACAATGATGTAATCCCCCCCCCCCAACCTCATCCCACAATAATGTAACCCCCCCTCCCTAACCTCATCCCACAATAATATAACCCCCCCAACCTCATCCCACAATAATATAACCCCCCCAACCTCATCCCACAATAATGTAACCCCCCCAACCTCATCCCACAATAATATAACCCCCCCAACCTCATCCCACAATGATGTAATCCTCACTTCAGTAATGTAATACCCCCTTCCTAATTTTATCCACAGTAATGTAATACCCCCTTCCTAATCTCACCCCAATAATGTAACACCTCTTACTAACCTCACCCCAATTATGTAACCCCTCTCCCGAACCTCACCCCAATTATGTAACCCTCCCTCCCTAACCTCACCCCAATAATGTAATCCCCCCCTCACTAACCTTCGTCCAGTAATCTAATCCTAGGTGTTTATCTGTAAGAGCAGGAAATATATAAGTGATTGTGTCTCGCAGATAAGACAGAGGATGATACGGATCGCGAGGCACAGCTCCTAGAGATGAGACTGACGCTAACAGAAGAGAGGAACTCCGTCCTCGTCCCCTCGGCAGGTAGCGGTATTCCCGGAGCACCGGCAAATTGGTGAGTTTCACACCCGCCATCAGTCTCCTTCTGTATCCTGTTGCAGTACTCCTTCTTTATAGGTCATTGCTACAATTATGTGACTGTGCAGACCCCCTGGCTGGAGTCAGTCTGTGCTATTATTAGTAGTTACGGTTTCTTATATAGCGCAGAATATTCCTTTGTGCTTTACAATTGCAAACAGTAATAAAAAAACTGTATAATAGACATAGAGGTCGGAAGACCCTGCTCGCAAGCTTACACTCTATAGATAATACGTCTCCCTGTGCAGCCGCTATAATACTACTATAATACCTCTAGTAACGTCTCCTGTGAGCGTTATTATTTTACTAAGCAACAAATCATCTGTAAATATTGTAGATCACTTATCTCAGCATAAAGGTTGGTTTCATAAGATACAGTTTGGTAAACTACACATAAGCACAATGTAATCAATTGTCGTTCTGCTTGAAACTAGGGTATATTTTCCCAGATCCACTGTCTGTGGCACTATATGGATCCCTTGTGGTGCCACAGGAAAAAAAAAATTAAATAAATAAATGAAAAAATAAAATAAGTAAATAAAAAAAATAAAAATAAATGAATATATATATATATATAATTGAGGATGGGTGTCATGTCTGTGATATGTGCAGTGGGAGTCGGCGTGTCTGAGCGTGTGGGTCACATGGGTGTTGAATAGTATGTCGACAGTCAGATTGTCAACAAGCTCTGGATGTTATGCTGACATGTAACTTGCCAATGCACAGAAATGTTAACATGACCGTGATGTCAACGTGTTCATTATGTCGACAGTTATATTGTTAATATAGCATTTTTCACTATTTTAGCCTAACCCTAAACCTAATTGCAGCACTAAAATGCTGTGCGGTCATATTGACTGTCAGCCGGCACAATAGTGACCTAATGAGCATGTCAGCATTCCTGTATGGGGATATGGGGGGAGGGAGAGAGCGAGTGAACAGCATGTGGCGCTATAGGGAGCAGAGGGGCAAGTTTACAGAGAGTGGATGGGAGGGTGGGGTGGGGTGGGGTTGGTTAAGAGTAAACCAGGGAAAGATAGAAGAACGAGAGACAGAATTGGGGTATGGGGGAAGAGACGCAACTTTGGAAGAGAGAGAGTGGGGGTAGGAACAAAGAGCGGTGGCGTAGGAAGCGAGAGAGAGAATGGGGATGGGGAAGAGAGAGAAACAGTGGGAGAAAAATTAATAGGGGATGAGAGAAAGGAGAGAGAACAGTGGGGAGAGAAAGAATGAAGGGTAGCAGAGAGAGAATAGGATGTGTTCAGAAGAGAGGGAGTTAACAGAGAGAGTGCATGGGGTAGGTGGGGAGTATTGAACCAATGGGAGAAGGAAAAGAGGAGAGAGACAACAGGGGAAGAGAGAACTTGGAGGAGAGGGAGACGGGGGAAGGGATAGAGAGAGCAGGGGTGTGGGGAGAGAAAGAGGAGGGAAATGATAGGTCTAAAATACCGGTATACAGGACCATATCTAAGACTGCACTTTGAACGGTGCACACTATAGTGGTGTGATAGAAGGGACATGATATACTTTACAGTCATGTCTGTGGCCTGTTTTCTACCTTGCATATTTATATTTGTTCTGTGCACTGTTTCACCACCGTACAGCACTGCTGCATTTTGTGTCGCCGTATAACAAAAATCATAAACAAGTGCCTCATGCCTCAGTGATGTCACTCGTTTCTGCAGAGCAGCGCCCCTCTTTGTATGTAGCCGACTGATGCCCTTTAGTGTCAGCCTCCTGGTACCACAGGAGTGAAAGCAGCTTATTTATCCCCTGCTTAGCCTGCGTTACAGGGGCCCTCCTAAAATATTTTGCTCTTGATGAAAGTAATCCTGACCTTGTGCAGGGCATAAATCACATTTAAGTATCCATGCACTTAGGGCACTCCTGTGTTAATTATCCAGCTCACTCACTTGAAAGGAAGCGGCGATAAAACGATGCCTCGTTCAGATGCCTCTAGTATTAAACGCCCGGTTCCTTTCAGTCAGCAATCGCCTCTGTGCAATTTTCCAGGCATTAAGAAACAGCAAATTAAAACCACACCGAAACCTCCACATTAATTATACATGAAAGGACAGAGGAGGTGAGTAATGTTACGCACAATTTAGTGGTAATAAACCAGTCCATCGCTGACATCCCAAATCAATTAGCAGCACATAATAATTACAAGGGGAAAAGATGTTGAAGCAGCATTGGAGCCTCCCCGCCAGGCAGCCCTAAGGGTGCGGAATCCGGGAGCGCCTACAGTTCAGAGACTGATAGATGGGAGAGCACGGAACCGTCATTGATGCACCATCCACCGTGTTCCGCAGTGAGATAAAGCCGTGTTCCAAAGGGGGATTTACACCTATTCAATTATTCTGTCTAAATGGGTTAACTCTTATTAATCTGTCCTATACAGATCTAGCCTTCTCTGCTGCACCATGGTGCACCAAGGCTAATTAGCATAAGCCTTTCATCTATTGTTCTCAGCTGCAATACAATACAGAGAGAACAATACAGCAGGGGATTAAATCCGACACCACTGGCTAAATGAATCCTATTGAAGGGATAGATGAGCAGAGCTCCATCTGTACATTTATTTATTTTTCCAGTACATACAGTTTTACAGATAGATCTATCAAAGATTTATCTATAGAAGCAAGCCCAAATATGGGATCCCGAATGCAAAGCATGTAATAAAGTGGATAAAGAAAGGTGTAATTCCTTCCTTGCTGTTAAATGGTATTCCAGGTATGATAAATATGAATCCTACCCTAGTATAGTTTCCAAACAGCATTGCTCCATTTGAGGAGCTGTGACAGCATCACCTTGTGTTCATAAGGGGTTACTGCAGGTTTTGTTTTTTTTGGAAGTGAGGATGGGGAAATTAGTTTATATGTTACATTTTTGTGCATGAGTGCACAATAGTTCTTGATGTGAGGGGGCAACTTTTAAGGTTGTGACCTTATACCAAAACCCTATTCTGTACAGCGGGCATCAATTGTTCTGCTCCATAGTACTTTAAGCCTCTGCAACATCCAGTAATCACCTGTCCTGTCTTTATTATTTCAGGACTCCCTTTCCAGGAATGGAAACTCATATCCCAGTCATTTTCCTGGATCTTAATGGTATGTGACTGTAAGGTTGCAGTATTGTGACTATAAAGTGTTGCTACCCCGTGGCTCACACTGCTGGTGTTTGTTGCAGCGGATGATTTCAGCTCACAGGACAATCTGGATGAGCCGGAGGCGGCCGGGTGGGACGCTACGCTAACCGGGGAAGCAGAGGACGAGTTCTTTGATCTGCAGATAGTTAAGCATCACGAGACTGAGGTTCGTATTAATAGTTAAGACATTTCCCAGTGTCCCAAACTGAGCACATTGTATGCATTATCAAGGGCATTGACTATTAAACAAACAAAAAAAAAAAAAATACACAAATTGTTTGGTTTACTGGCATGGGGATGGTTGGTGGAGCTATAGCATTGGAACACAGCTGCAGCTCCTCCCTGTAAATATCACACTTATTCCTGCTGTCTGGTGTTCTCCCGTCCACCTATGTCAGTGACTTGGGCTACGGGGATAAATGGATACGCTATGCTGTTTAGATCTGAGTTAGGACACGCATCTCCCAACTCTAAATCCCTCTGCACTTGTTACATCTGCCCCACCTGCAGTGCAGCATGGTTTTGCCAAGATGCAAAGTTACGCGCTCTTTTTAATCTTTTCGCTTTCCTCCCAACTTGGAATCCGCCCCATTTGCCTCTTACAGCACCGTTTCTTTATACCGTGTCCATGACAGGGTGACTAGAGTTTGGGTGAGCTTGGTCGGGGGCCCAGGGTCATGATATAAAGAGGCCATCGCAGCATCGCTGATCTCTTTCCTCTCCTGCTGCATTCTCCTCTGTTAGTGCCAGTGGCTGTATTATGCAAATGAGACTGAGAGGAAAGATCAAGCAGCGTGTCAGTAGCGCAATGGAAAAGACGGACGCTGCCACCATAGCTGCAGAGAGGATACTTAGGCAGAAATATATACATGACTAGATGGACGGTTGTTTTGCATGGCCACACCCACAAAGGTGTCACTTGGCTGGTCGCATTGACTTTGATGTTAGGCCACGCCCACAATCTATAGTACTGTGAGATTATGTAATCTTGTACATTTATCACTGTAATTAAGAAACTGTAAAAAATTAGTTTTATGTGGTACAGCACCGCCAGTCGGATACCGTGTTACCATATAATTGTTAGTACTCTCAGTCTTGGTGTGACCCTGTTCTTGCAGGTGAAAGCGGAAGCCTCGTGGGATTGCACAGTCCACAACTGTCCGCAGCTCAGCAAAGGGTCTTCAGCAGACGAGAGGGTCTTCCTCATCGTCCGAGTGACCGTACAGCTCAGCCACCCAGCCGAGATGCAGCTGGTTCTACGCAAGAGAATATGTGTGAATGTCTATAGCCGCCAGGTGAGGATATAGGACCATCTCTAAGGAGGTCGGAGGTCATGGTGGTCTCTAGGGGCCATTTCTCTTCTTTATGTAATCTTACTATATTACTAAATTACAGCACCTGGCTCCTGCAGGTATTAATCCGTTCAGTGGTCCTAGGCGTCAGCAACGCTGCATGTTTTCTGGATCTCCTCGCAGGGGACAGGTTGCTAAATGAGTGCCCTGATTATCTGCTCACAGTTATTATTCTGCTGTACTGTAGTTATGGACATTATTTCAAGCTGAAGAGACTTATTTTTTTACTTCTTGGTGTATTCATTTTGAAGAAGACAGAACTATTGTTCATTTAATCTTTGAACTGAGCATTCTGGAAATGAAGATGAGGGTTGCAGTGAACAGCAGATTCTCATTGCTGCAATGCAGGAAGAGTTTACAAAGGGTTAAAGTGGCTGACCGTCGATGGTGGTGGGGTCTCTCCTTCCCGAGTGCCGCCTGCTAGCCGTTGATTGTACTGTAGGCACTGCTAGATAATCGCATCCGCGTATTACATGACAGAACACCCCCCACCCCAGCCCCAAATCTGTGATCAGTAATGCCCCTTTCTGGATGGAGAGACCCTACGATCATTTAGTCGTTGTTAGGAACATCAAATTATACGCTGGGTGCCAGAGAACGCTGGAGCAGGTACTAATTACCAAGGGGCCAGGGGGTAGTTGCTGAGGTTATTGCATAGTATTTTACATTTAGGGAATTGGGGAATGGGTGTGTCCCCACCTCCTGGATTAGACTACACACCTCAGTACCTGGGACCTGTGAAACTCTATGTACCTGTGTCTATACTTGGGGAAAAAAATAAAGCCAGGACAGATTTATGGGTCAGCTGAAAATAAATGTATTGTTTTAGTTGTTCCGTCGGGTAAGGCTATACATTATAAATGAATGCGTCTGTTTTTTTTCTGTAGGGATTCGCTCAGAATTTCCTAAGGAGAATGTCTCACCGGAGTAACCTTGCCAGCTGCGGTGTCACCGTGGAAATCGTTTCCAATATTCCGGAAGTAAGATTATAGTGTTGTTTTGCCACTGTACTGTAAATTTAGAGTGCGCTCGTCGTTAGCTGCTGTTGCTAGATGGCACCAATACATCCTCTGTGTAGAGGGGGAAAGCAGCTTTATCTGGCAGGATTCTTTGCAGTAAGAGTGCATGGGTTTTATCATTGGTGGCGCTTAAGCCGCCAGTAGATAGGATGGATTTTACAGTGTCGAATCTCTTTATTTATTTTTGTGCTTCCCAAGCACTATATTGAAATATAATTACAGAATTAGTAAACAAATTAATGTATGCAAAGAAGATACATCTTCATTAGGCATAAAACTAGACTCTTATAAAAGGAGTGCTTTCACTGGGTACGTCAGTATTAAAGATGAACTCCCACTTGAATACTTAAATGGACCCCTCCATATTCAGATATGCCTCCAAAGTATAACTCACCGGATGAGTTGGGTATGATAGGTCATCTTTCATCATGTAGGCAGAGATGAAATGTATACATGTTAGAATGTCGATATGTCAGCCCTGGTAGGCCAGCGATGACTTACCTTCTGGCGGCTCCAGCAGCGTCTTCCGGGTCAAGGCTGTCATGGGACTTGTACTTCTGGGTCAGACCTACAATCTCTGTCATTCTGGTAACACTAATCCCTACCCCTAACCCTTCCTCTAGTGCTTAACCCTAACCTCCCCCCCGCAACAGCCTAACCCTAACCTCCCCCCCCCCCCCGCAACAGCCTAACCCTAACCTCCCTCCCCCCGCAACAGCCTAACCCTAACCTCCCCCCCCCCGCAACAGCCTAACCCTAACCTCCCCCCCCCCCCGCAACAGCCTAACCCTAACCTCCCCCCCGCAACAGCCTAACCCTAACCTCCCCCCCGCAACAGCCTAACCCTAACCTCCCCCCCGCAACAGCCTAACCCTAACCTCCCCCCCGCAACAGCCTAACCCTAACCTCCCCCCGCAACAGCCTAACCCTAACCTCCGCCAGTCTAATCCTAACAGTCTCCCCCCGCAACAGCCTAACCCTAACCTCCCCCAGTCTAATCCTAACTGTCTCTCCCCCCCCCCCCTGCAGCCAAACCCGAACTGTCCCCCCCCCCCCCCCCCCTGTAGCCGAACCCGAACTGCCCCTCCCCTGTAGCCGAACCCGAACTGCCCCCCCCCCCTGCAGCCAAACCCAAACGGCCCCCCCCCTGCAGCCAAACCCAAACTGTCTCCCCCCCCCCCCCTCCTGCAGCCGAACCCTCTCCCTGTCCCCACCCGCAGCCGCGAACCCTCTCCCTGTCCCCACCCGCAGCCGCGAACCCTCTCCCTGTCCCCACCCGCAGCCGCGAACCCTCTCCCTGTCCCCCCCCTGCAGCCGAACCCCAAACTGTCCCCCCCCTCCCCCGCAGCCGTACCTGAACTGTCCCCCCCCCCTGCAGCCGTACCTGAACTGTCCCCCCCCCCCCTGCAGCCGAACCCGAACTGCCCCCCCTCCCCCGCAGCCGTACCTGAACTGTCCCCCCCCCCCTGCAGCCGTACCTGAACTGTCCCCCCCCCCTGCAGCCGAACCCCAAACTGTCCCCCCCTCCCCCGCAGCCGTACCTGAACTGTCCCCCCCCCCCCCTGCAGCCGTACCTGAACTGTCCCCCCCCCCCCCCCCTGCAGCCGAACCCGAACTGCCCCCCCCCCCTGCAGCCGAACCCGAACTGCCCCCCCCCCCCCCTGCAGCCGAACCCGAACAGTCCCACCCCCCCCTGCAGCCGAACCCGAACTGTCCCCCCCCCCCCCCTGCAGCCAAACCCGAACTGTCCCCTCCTCCCCCGCAGCCGAACCCGAACTCCCTCCCCCCCCCCCCCTGCAGCCGAACCAGAACTGTCCCTTCCCTGCAGCCGAATCAGAACTGTGTCCCCCCCCCCCCCCCCGCAGCCGAACCCGAACTGTCGTCCCCCCCCCCGCAGCCGAACCCGAACCGTCCCCCCCCCTGCAGCCGAACTCGAACTGTCCCCCCCTTGCAGCCGAACCCTCTCCCTGCCCCCCCCCCCTTGCAGCCGAACCCTCTCCCTGCCCCCCCCCCGCAGCCGAACCCTCTCCCTGTGTCCCCCCCCACCCCCGCAGCCGTGAACCCTGTCCCCACCCCCGCAGCCGCGAACCCTGTCCCCCCCCCCCACCCCTGCAGCCGAACCCTCTCCCTGTCCCCCCCGCAGCCGCAAACCCTCTCTCTGTCCCCACCCGCAGCAGCGAACCCTCTCCCTGTCCCCACCCGCAGCCGCGAACCCTCTCCCTGTCCCCCCCCGCAGCCGCGAACCCTCTCCCTGCCCCCCCCGCAGCCGCGAACCCTCCCCCTGTCACTGCCGCAGCCACGAACCCTCTCCCTGTCCCGCCCACGCAGCCGCAAACCCTCTCCGCCTCCCCCCCTTCCGCAGCCGCGAACCCTCTCCTCCCCTCCCACCCCCAAACCCCCCCCCCCAACAGCCGAACCCTCTCCTCCCCCCCGCAGCCGAACCCTCTCCTTCTCCCCCACCAGCAGCCGCGAACCCTCTCCCCCCCCCCCTCACAGCCGCGAAACAGCCCCCCCCTGCAGCCGAACCCTCTCTTCTCTCCCCCCCCCCCCCCCACCCTCCCCCCCGCGGCCGGACCCTCTCCTCCCCCACCCCCAAACCACCCACTACAGTCGAACCCTCTCCTTGCCCCGCAGCCAAACCCTCTTACCCCGCAGCCGAACCCTCCCCACCTCCCCCTGCCCCCGCAGCCGAACCCTCCCCTCCCCCCGCAACCGAAGCCTCTCCCCCCCCCTCCCCCCGCAGCCGAACCCTCCCCTCCTCCCACAGCCGAACCCTCTCCGTCCGCCCTATGTCACCATTTTACCAATGTCTGCAGCATTCCTGTTGCCATTTTGGTATCTACATTATGAATGTAGACGTTGTTATTGTTGACCTTTTAGACTGCATCCCCACCCTGTGGCCTTGACGCCAAGGACCGTGTTACACTGTGACTACTGCAGCTGAAGTCTTGGTCCATATGTGACATTTAATATGAGCAGTACGGTTGGCGCAGTGGTTAGCATAACTGCCTCCCAGCACTGAGGTCAATCAGTGTTGAGTTTTTATGTTCTTCCCGTGCTTACGTGGGTTACTGTTAATAAACACAACAATTAATTAAATAGGGCTTTACAGAATACTATCACAGTTCTGTTCATGTCGGGTCCTTGGTTCAGGAAGGGGGTGGGGACGCATGGGACCCATGTTGGATTAAGATGGGTTCCACTAAGGGGGTGAGTTATAATGTGTTCAGTTACCAATTTCCTGGATGACCGGAGCGTTTGTTTGAGTTTGGTCTCCTCCGTAACAACCATTGTAATCTTAGTTCCCTGTTTTAGTTGCGAGTCCCGCCATAGGTTGTGTGAGTCCCGCCGTAGGTTGTGTGAGTCCCGCCGTAGGTTGTGCGAGCCCCGCCGTAGGTTGTGCGAGCCCCGCCGTAGGTTGTGCGAGCCCCGCCGTAGGTTGTGCGAGCCCCGCCGTAGGTTGTGCGGAGCCCCGCCGTAGGTTGTGCGGAGCCCCGCCGTAGGTTGTGCGGAGCCCCGCCGTAGGTTGTGCGGAGCCCCGCCGTAGGTTGTGCGGAGCCCCGCCGTAGGTTGTGCGGAGCCCCGCCGTAGGTTGTGTGGAGCCCTGCCGTAGGTTGTTTCACGACTCCAGATGTCTGTGTCATTGTCAGAGTCTCTGCCTTCAGACAGCGTTCCTTGGCAAAGGTTATGCTGTCTTCTCCGCGACAGACGCTCTGATGGCTTCTGCCTGACAGTTGTAGTGCGGAATACAGATTTACATTGATCCATTCGCCCGATGTGTCCTGCGCTTTGCTTCCTGTGAGTGTCTCCGTTCTCTCTGAGGAAGTCACAAGCCCAACTATTAGTATTCAGCACATTTATGCATATACAGCCCCAGAACGTTTATTCAGAAATAGTCCTTCTTTACTGATTTTAGCATTTAAGGTTTATTTAATCTTTGATAATATCCTACGGTCTAGGTTTCTGGAACTGTCCGCACCAGGAAACATCCATCTTTTACACACCCACCATACAGGAGTCTTACTTAATTGGTTATTATTTATTTAGATTATCTTAAGCACATTTTGATTCCAGTTGGTAAAATATCTCCGTAACTTTGTTTCTTCAACCGTAGGACTCTCAAGGAGCGGAAGACCGGGAAGCCCTGGCGCGGTTGGCCGCAAATGTGGAAGATACTGGTTCAGCAGACTCCGAAGCTTACATTGAGAAGTATCTGCGCAGTGTCCTAGCGGTGGAGAACATCCTCACCTTGGACCGCCTGCGTCAGGTACGTATTGCGCGCTGTATTGGTTGTGTGTGCTTGGGGTTTGAGTTGGGACAATACTAGATCTCCTCTATGTGATATATAACTGCTGAGATGACCACATCTATGGACAGTGTCCCTATCCAACCAACTGCTCCTATGTCATGCCTTGGTAGTGCCCGTAGGATGGTGGAGTCTTCCTTTACTTTCAAGATCCATATAAGAACGACTTACATGTTGCTCTAGGTGGTGTCACTCTTTCCGGTGATGGCAACTTGCATTTGTGTTCCTGTAGCTGTATTATCTAAATGTGGCATTATTATCTAAATGTGGTATGATACAGTAGATACACGGTAGACGTGTCCCTGTGAGAAAGACAGTGAAGAACCAGGGGGTTTCCAGTCTTTGTTGCAGATTCTGTATTAGTTGGTTCTGCAGTAAGTCGGTATATTTAGGTCCTGACGTTGTCCCATCTCGAGAATGTCTCAAGTGATCTCCAGGTTCTGTAGGAACAAGACAAGAAATTCTGTTTGAGGTGATGCTGTCTGGGGTGGGGGCATAGGTTGGAAGACGGAAGAAACGTCCATTTTCATGAAACACAGTATTTCAGATCTGCAAATTCTGTTATTATGTAAAGCCGGTGGAGAAACGACCTAGGACTGCAAAATATTCCAGGACTGCACTGCATACACTTCAGGACAAATCAGATCCCCGACACACAGTCTGCGCTAAAACGCTGTCTGAGGAATGTTCTTTTATAATTTCGTCTTTTTGTATTTTGTGAATCATATTTTTATTTTTTGCTATGAACCCGGAACAGGGCACCAGAAGACGTTAACGTCTTTCACCCCCCCTTCTCATACAGGCTTTCTGCCCTATAGGCAGGGGATATCGGAATCCTTGCCGTTTGGGTGAAGGCAAGACCAAGTCCTCGGGAGAGAAGACCTCATGTCATACTAAGCACAGACACAGTACCAAGTGTCATTCAGACTTTCCCACTGCCAAATGGGAACAGCGCAGGAGAGCGTCCGCCCCACCGGTACTCCTGCAAGACAGCTGGGATGACTTCACCATCCGACCTGGGAACGTCGTCCCTGTGCCACAGAACAGTAGTTTTCTCCACGGCATTGACGAATATGGGGCTTACTGGTCTGGAAGTGAGGAACCTTTATTGGCCAACAATTAGGAGGACTGAGTCCTAGGACAACGCATCTCATCTTGATCTTCTCATCACAAATGAGGACAGTAGACTGGCTTGGTCAGAGTGGACTTCAGAAGAGGAAAAATGAACCATGAACAAGTGCTCTACCTGGACTTTAACGATGATTAGGAACTGGCAATCTTCTGCAGAGACTGGATGTTTCTAAAATAACCCACTCTAAACCAGAGCAGTATCATGACTTGTCCTTCATTTCCAAATCTTTAAAGGCTTGGGAAATGTAGGGCTAGAGGACAGGGCATGTCGGCTCACATGGAGCCATGAAGGCTGGCATTGGTCGGTTGTAGTAGGTGTGGAATCACCAGCGGACAGACGGTCTTCCACAGTTGTACTGAAGACTCTCCGTAGACCACTTCAATAATGTATTTTCTATGAAAATATCCCAGTAGTGTCTAATGCAAATCTTTCCATGTGTGATATGATAGACCGCCTGGTCCTATGTCGATTACAGTCATGTACCGGGTCTTGATCCTGTAACACCACCAACCTCTGTAGCGATCAGATGCCACACGTTTTGCCACTCTTTCCCCGAACCTGAAAGTTCTGCATCAGCAATACCCCCAAAATATGCCCTTCAGAGCCCCTGCTTTATTAATGAGGGACTACAGGTTCGGGCAATGAAGCGCAATAGAGTATGTTATGTGCCGTCCTTATTATTAATGGTGGTAGCATTTCCATTAATAGCGATAGCATTTATTGTTTAAGGATGAAAGGGCAGAAAGTTACATACATGTATTTTTCTATAGCAACATAGAAACATATCTCGGAGAGATATTGGCGTTATTACACATCAAATAATGAATTAGGGCAAAGTGCCTTGTTTGTACATATCATTTCAGCCTGTAGGGTATACAGACTTTGTTTTGTGCGTCGGCCAGCAATATTACTATACTGTGATACGTTTATTTTGTAGAACAATTGTCAAGCACAGTATTTCAGCTTTGTAACCTTTTGAAGGTCACAGTGTTACTTGTCAACTGTTGTATGTACCATGTTGGACTGATGCTGCTACATTTGTATCACTTTTATTGCGGAATGTTTTATGTCTGCGCCCGTGCGTCTCGTGTCAGCGGATCTTTCAGCACTTTAGTGATTATTCAGGAAATACACCCACAATAAAGAGAACTCCCCTCCCCTGCTCCTTCTTAAAGAAAGTCATTGTTCAGACACTAGGGTAAATGATATTTATACTGTAATAGAAATGTCTCTGGTTTGCAATATAAGGGGAAATAGAATATGGTTCTGTCGATCCGACCTCGGGATCTGTGCGCCCCCCCCCTCCTACACGCAGTGAAAACACAGAGTATTACTTTATATATCCACATAAAGAGCATTTCCTCATTGTTAACCTGTGTCAGGAAGTAGCGTTCTACATCCCGGCTTAGTCACCGCTGGCTGCCGGCCGAGATCGCAGTCACTCCAGTGACGGAGGCCGGGGGCCAGAAAACTAAGTGCCAATTACTGTATGACCTGAATTTTAATGGAAATACAGATATATGAGGGCCAGTCAGTGGATGGGACTGTACTGGATTGTGCATGTACCCTAAAGTATGAAAGATCAAACCCTCTTTGCAGAATGAGATGTGTAATGACAGCATGTATACGAGACGTACAAGTGTGAAAATTACATATATCCGCGACGTTGGGCAGCCTGAGAGTTGCATGAATTGTTAAAGGGATATGTGTAACTATTCTCTGAGTATTCCCAGTAATCAGACACTCAGTGGCGACTGCCCAGGCTGGCACAGTGGTTTTATCTTGCCGATAATCTGTATTTCTCTAACGTCCTAAGTGGATGCTGGGGACTCCGTAAGGACCATGGGGAATAGCGGCTCCGCAGGAGACTGGGCACAAAAGTAAAAGCTTTAGGACTACCTGGTGTGCACTGGCTCCTCCCCCTATGACCCTCCTCCAAGCCTCAGTTAGATTTTTGTGCCCGAACGAGAAGGGTGCACACTAGGTGGCTCTCCTGAGCTGCTTAGTGAAAAGTTTAGTTTTAGGTTTTTTATTTTCAGTGAGACCTGCTGGCAACAGGCTCACTGCACCGAGGGACTAAGGGGAGAAGAAGGGAACTCACCTGCGTGCAGAGTGGATTGGGCTTCTTAGGCTACTGGACATTAGCTCCAGAGAGACGATCACAGGCCCAGTCATGGATGGGTCCCAGAGCCGCGCCGCCGGCCCCCTTACAGAGCCAGAAGACTGAAGAGGTCCGGAAAATCGGCGGCAGAAGACGTCCTGTCTTCAATAAGGTAGCGCACAGCACCGCAGCTGTGCGCCATTGCTCTCAGCACACTTCACACTCCGGTCACTGAGGGTGCAGGGCGCTGGGGGGGGGGGGCGCCCTGAGACGCAATAAAAACACCTTAGATGGCTAAAAATACATCACATATAGCTCCTGGGCTATATGGATGCATTTAACCCCTGCCAGTTTTTCCTTAAAAAAGCGGGAGAAAGGCCGCCGAGAAGGGGGCGGAGCCTATCTCCTCAGCACACAAGCGCCATTTTCCCTCACAGCTCCGTTGGAGGGAAGCTCCCTGACTCTCCCCTGCAGTCCTGCACTACAGAAACAGGGTAAAACAAGAGAGGGGGGGCACTAAATTTGGCAGATTAATAATACAGCAGCTATATAAGGGAAAAACACTTATATAAGGTTATCCCTGTATATATATAGCGCTCTGGTGTGTGCTGGCAAACTCTCCCTCTGTCTCCCCAAAGGGCTAGTGGGGTCCTGTCCTCAGTCAGAGCATTCCCTGTGTGTGTGCTGTGTGTGTCGGTACGTTGTGTCGACATGTATGAGGAGGAAAATGGTATGGAGGCGGAGCAATTGCCTGTAATAGTGATGTCACCCCCTAGGGAGTCGACACCTGACTGGATGGTCGTATGGAAGGAATTACGTGATAGCGTCAGCACTTTACAAAAGACTGTTGACGACATGAGACAGCCGGAAAAACAGTTAATACCTGTCCAGGCGTCTCAAACACCGTCAGGGGCTCTAAAGCGCCCGTTACCTCAGATGGTCGACACAGACCCAGACACGGACACTGACTCCAGTGTCGACGGTGAGGAAACAAACGTATTTTCCAGTAGGGCCACACGTTACATGATCACGGCAATGAAGGAGGTTTTGAACATTTCTGATACTACAAGTACCACAAAAAAGGGTATTATGTGGGGTGTGAAAAAACTACCCGTAGTTTTTCCTGAATCAGATGAATTAAATGAGGTGTGTGATGAAGCGTGGGTTTCCCCCGATAAAAAACTGCTAATTTCTAAAAAATTATTGGCATTATACCCTTTCCCGCCAGAGGTTAGGGCGCGTTGGGAAACACCCCCTAGGGTAGATAAGGCGCTCACACGCTTATCAAAACAAGTGGCGTTACCGTCTCCTGATACGGCCGCCCTCAAGGAGCCAGCTGATAGAAAGCTGGAAAATATCCTAAAAAGTATATACACACATACTGGTGTTATACTGAGACCAGCAATCGCCTCAGCCTGGATGTGCAGTGCTGGGGTGGCTTGGTCGGATTCCCTGACTGAAAATATTGATACCCTGGACAGGGACAGTATATTATTGACTATAGAGCATTTAAAGGATGCATTTCTATATATGCGAGATGCACAGAGGGATATTTGCACTCTGGCATCAAGAGTAAGTGCGCTGTCCATTTCTGCCAGAAGAGGGTTATGGACGCGACAGTGGTCAGGTGATGCGGATTCCAAACGGCATATGGAAGTATTGCCGTATAAAGGGGAGGAGTTATTTGGGGTCGGTCTATCGGATCTGGTGGCCACGGCAACGGCTGGGAAATCCACCTTTTTACCCCAGGTCACCTCTCAGCAGAAAAAGACACCGTCTTTTCAGGCTCAATCCTTTCGTCCCCATAAGGGCAAGCGGGCAAAAGGCCACTCATATCTGCCCCGGGGCAGAGGAAGGGGAAAAAGACTGCAGCAGGCAGCCTCTTCCCAGGAACAGAAGCCCTCCCCCGCTTCTGCCAAGTCCTCAGCATGACGCTGGGGCCTTACAAGCGGACTCAGGTACGGTGGGGGGTCGTCTCAAGAATTTCAGCGCACAGTGGGCTCACTCGCAAGTGGACCCCTGGATCCTGCAGGTAGTATCTCAGGGGTACAAATTGGAATTCGAGACGTCTCCCCCTCGCCGGTTCCTGAAGTCTGCTTTACCAACGGCTCCCTCCGACAGGGAGGCGGTATTGGAAGCCATTCACAAGCTGTATTCCCAGCAGGTGATAATCAAGGTACCCCTCCTACAACAGGGAAAGGGGTATTATTCCACGCTGTTTGTGGTACCGAAGCCGGACGGCTCGGTGAGACCTATTTTAAATCTGAAATCCTTGAACACTTACATACAAAGGTTCAAATTCAAGATGGAGTCACTCAGAGCAGTGATAGCGAACCTGGAAGAAGGGGACTATATGGTGTCTCTGGACATCAAGGATGCTTACCTCCATGTCCCAATTTGCCCTTCTCACCAAGGGTACCTCAGGTTTGTGGTACAGAACTGTCACTATCAGTTTCAGATGCTGCCGTTTGGATTGTCCACGGCACCCCGGGTCTTTACCAAGGTAATGGCCGAAATGATGATTCTTCTTCGAAGAAAAGGCGTCTTAATTATCCCTTACTTGGACGATCTCCTGATAAGGGCAAGGTCCAGGGAACAGTTAGAGGTCGGAGTAGCACTATCTCAAGTAGTGCTACGACAGCACGGGTGGATTCTAAATATTCCAAAATCGCAGCTGATTCCGACGACACGTCTGCTGTTCCTAGGGATGATTCTGGACACAGTCCAGAAAAAGGTGTTTCTCCCGGAGGAGAAAGCCAGGGAGTTATCCGAGCTAGTCAGGAACCTCCTAAAACCAGGCCAAGTGTCAGTGCATCAATGCACAAGGGTCCTGGGAAAAATGGTGGCTTCTTACGAAGCGATTCCATTCGGCAGATTCCACGCAAGAACTTTTCAGTGGGATCTGCTGGACAAATGGTCCGGATCGCATCTTCAGATGCATCAGCGGATAACCCTGTCTCCAAGGACAAGGGTGTCTCTCCTGTGGTGGTTGCAGAGTGCTCATCTTCTAGAGGGCCGCAGATTCGGCATTCAGGACTGGGTCCTGGTGACCACGGATGCCAGCCTGAGAGGCTGGGGAGCAGTCACACAGGGAAGAAATTTCCAGGGCTTGTGGTCAAGCCTGGAGACATCACTTCACATAAATATCCTGGAGCTAAGAGCCATCTACAATGCTCTGAGCCTAGCAAGACCTCTGCTTCAAGGTCAGCCGGTGCTGATCCAGTCGGACAACATCACGGCAGTCGCCCACGTAAACAGACAGGGCGGCACAAGAAGCAGGAGGGCAATGACAGAAGTTGCAAGGATTCTTCGCTGGGCAGAAAATCATGTGATAGCACTGTCAGCAGTGTTCATTCCGGGTGTGGACAACTGGGAAGCAGACTTCCTCAGCAGATCCACCCGGGGGAGTGGGGACTTCACCCAGAAGTCTTCCACATGATTGTGAACCGTTGGGAAAAACCAAAGGTGGACATGATGGCGTCCCGCCTCAACAAAAAACTAGACAGATATTGCGCCAGGTCAAGGGACCCTCAGGCAATAGCTGTGGACGCTCTTGTAACACCATGGGTGTACCAGTCAGTGTATGTGTTCCCTCCTCTGCCTCTCATACCCAAGGTACTGAGGATCATAAGAAGGAGAGGTGTAAGGACTATACTCGTGGCTCCGGATTGGCCAAGAAGGACTTGGTACCCGGAACTTCAAGAGATGCTCACAGAGGACCCGTGGCCTCTACCTCTAAGAAAGGACCTGCTCCAGCAGGGACCCTGTCTCTTCCAAGACTTACCGCGGCTGCGTTTGACGGCATGGCGGTTGAACGCCGGATCCTGAAGGAAAAAGGCATTCCAGATGAAGTCATCCCTACCCTGATCAAAGCCAGGAAGGATGTAACCGTACAACATTATCACCGTATTTGGCGTAAATATGTTGCGTGGTGCGAGGCCAGGAAGGCCCCTACAGAGGAATTTCAACTGGGTCGTTTCCTGCATTTCCTACAAACAGGACTTTCTATGGGCCTAAAATTAGGGTCCATTAAGGTTCAGATTTCGGCCCTGTCGATTTTCTTCCAAAAAGAACTGGCTTCAGTTCCTGAAGTACAGACGTTTGTCAAGGGAGTACTGCATATACAACCTCCTTTTGTGCCTCCAGTGGCACCTTGGGATCTAAATGTAGTTTTGGGATTCCTAAAATCACATTGGTTTGAACCACTTTCCACTGTGGACTTAAAATATCTCACATGGATGGTGGTAATGCTGTTAGCCCTGGCTTCATACAGGCGTGTCTCAGAATTGGCGGCTTTATCCTATAAAAGCCCTTACCTAATTTTTCATACGGACAGGGCAGAATTGAGGACTCGTCCTCAATTTCTCCCTAAGGTGGTTTCAGCATTTCACTTGAACCAGCCTATTGTGGTGCCTGCGGCTACTAGGGACTTGGAGGACTCCAAGTTGCTGGACGTAGTCAGGGCCCTGAAAATATATGTTTCCAGGACGGCTGGAGTCAGAAAATCTGACTCGCTATTTATCCTGTATGCACCCAACAAGCTGGGTGCTCCTGCTTCTAAGCAGACTATTGCTCGCTGGATTTGTAGTACAATTCAGCTTGCACATTCTGTGGCATGCCTGCCACAGCCAAAATCTGTAAATGCCCATTCCACAAGGAAGGTGGGCTCATCTTGGGCGGCTGCCCGAGGGGTCTCGGCTTTACAACTTTGCCGAGCAGCTACTTGGTCAGGGGCAAACACGTTTGCTAAATTCTACAAATTTGATACCCTGGCTGAGGAGGACCTGGAGTTCTCTCATTCGGTGCTGCAGAGTCATCCGCACTCTCCCGCCCGTTTGGGAGCTTTGGTATAATCCCCATGGTCCTTACGGAGTCCCCAGCATCCACTTAGGACGTTAGAGAAAATAAGAATTTACTTACCGATAATTCTATTTCTCATAGTCCGTAGTGGATGCTGGGCGCCCATCCCAAGTGCGGATTGTCTGCAATACTTGTACATAGTTATTGTTACAAAAATCGGGTTATTATTGTTGTGAGCCATCTTTTCAGAGGCTCCTCTGTTATCATGCTGTTAACTGGGTTCAGATCACAAGTTGTACGGTGTGATTGGTGTGGCTGGTATGAGTCTTACCTGGGATTCAAAATCCTTCCTTATTGTGTACGCTCGTCCGGGCACAGTATCCTAACTGAGGCTTGGAGGAGGGTCATAGGGGGAGGAGCCAGTGCACACCAGATAGTCCTAAAGCTTTTACTTTTGTGCCCAGTCTCCTGCGGAGCCGCTATTCCCCATGGTCCTTACGGAGTCCCCAGCATCCACTACGGACTATGAGAAATAGAATTATCGGTAAGTAAATTCTTATTATTTCATGTGAAAGAGATTATGTCCTCATTCAGTAAAGACGCTTTACGGTCCGCAAAAAACACGCGGGCAGGCGATACAGTTGTGGTTGTGCTTAATTGCCCACCGCTTTCATTCTGCTCTATTGGAACTAAAAATGGCGCTGTGTGATCGCTATAGGGTCTGTCTGCTAATGTGGACGCCAGAGTGAAAAGGTCACTTCGGAGTCCAACTAACTACCTCTTTAGGACAACGTCATTCATTAATGCATTTTTTCTGTTCTCCTAAAATACTAACGTCTTAAATTGACCTTGAGGGGACATCGGACAGTGCCTATTCCATGCGGCATATGTGCGCCTTTACAGTATACGTTTTTGTTACTTTCCTGTATAAAGTGCCATCAGGAGGTTTAAAAGATGGCCCAATGAAAGTGCAATCTGAGACCTTGTTCTCTGTTCCTTCTAATACTCTGACGCCCTGCTAAAGAAGCAACACCCCATTTCCGTGCCTTCTCCACGACTTCCAGAGGATAATTTCAGCTAATATTAACCATATTAAATGTGTCAAGAAATCCCATTCGCATTGCAGGTTGCCTATATGTGGTCTGTCAGATTTCACCCTTCGTGGTACCTGATCTGTAACAATCCACGTTTAGATGGGGACATAGAAGGGCCTATGAGAGCCTTCGTTCAGCGATCCCTTATAGTACATTTTAGACACTAAAGTTATTAAAATTGCTTTTTAAGGGCTGGTACAAGCAGTGACGTCATGCTGATCTGTCCTTTATATTATGTTACTCCATTGTAGATTGTATCTCAGTTACTAAAATCATTTTGTATTGTTTTTCATGGTTTTCTAGTTTAGACATTCAGTACGATTGCTTTCATAGTGCAGAGCGCTGCTTTACACGGCACCTAGAACTTTGTGTCTTTGGACACGTCAGTCCCATAAACTAGTGCACAGCATCTGCAGGATGTACATCCGGGGTCAGCTGCTGTGTGACCGACATTCCGGTGTCTGTTGTGGCTTTTCTGCCTCTTCATCTGATTTGTATTGTAGCGAGACAGTCGGTAACCGGTAGTAAGTGACCCTTTTTTATAGCACAGGGTTGTTAGAAGGCGCTGTTGAGTTGTGTGACCGTATATGTGACTGTGTGTTATACTGGTCACAGAAGGCCGTAATGGGCACATTATTCCTTATATAACTAAAGGCGCTAAACAAATGACCTGTGTGAGATCCTCCTAGTCAGAGGCGTTCCGTCACAGGAGAGTTCCATAAGTCATATGACTATACAGTGACATCACCACTGTACAAACAGATGTTAGGTTATGTAATAAGTGACGTGATGACCTCACCGCTCGGCGCTCACCAAATCTAAGGACATGATTTACATAATCGTGTTACTTGTGTGTTATACAGTATCATCAGGCCCATGATAAATCTGTGTCTGAGCTCTCCTCACCCTAACCCACTGCTCCATACTCACTGTGTCTACCCTCTCTGTCCACCAATCACCCTAACCCACTGCTCCATGCTCAATGTGTCTACCCTCTGCGTCACCCTAACCCACTGCTCCATGCTCACTGTGTCTACCCTCTGCGTCACCCATCACCCTAACCCACTGCTCCATGCTCACTGTGTCTACCCTCTGCATCACCCATCACCCTAACCCACTGCTCCATGCTCACTGTGTCTACCCTCTCTGTCCACCCATCACCCTAACCCACTGCTCCATGCTCAATGTGTCTACCCTCTGCGTCACCCTAACCCACTGCTCCATGCTCACTGTGTCTACCCTCTGCATCACCCATCACCCTAACCCACTGCTCCATGCTCACTGTGTCTACCCTCTCTGTCCACCCATCACCCTAACCCACTGCTCCATGCTCAATGTGTCTACCCTCTGCGTCACCCTAACCCACTGCTCCATGCTCACTGTGTCTACCCTCTGCATCACCCATCACCCTAACCCACTGCTCCGTGCTCACTGTGTCTCCCATTTCTGTCCACCCATGGATGAAGTAATAATTCTTCTCCATGCTCACTGTGTCTACCCTCTGCGTCACCCATCACCCTAACCCACTGCTCCATGCTCACTGTGTCTCCCCTCTCTGTCCACCCATCACCCTAACCCACTGCTCCATGCTCACTGTGTCTCCCCTCTCTGTCCACCCATCACCCTAACCCACTGCTCCGTGCTCACTGTGTCACCCTCTCTGTCCACCCATCACCCTAACCCACTGCTCCGTGCTCACTGTGTCTCCCCTTTCTGTCCACCCATCACCCTAACCCACTGCTCCATGCTCACTGTATCTCCCCTCTCTGTCCACCCATCACCCTAACCCACTGCTCCGTGCTCACTGTGTCTCCCCTCTCTGTCCACCCATCACCCTAACCCACTGCTCCATGCTCACTGTATCTCCCCTCTGCGTCGCCCCTCTATATCCACCGATCACCCTAACTCACTGCTCCATGCTCCTGGCTCACTATCTCTCCCCTCTGTGTCACCCCTGTCTGTCTGCCCCTCCCCTTTAGAATGTGAGCTCTCACGAGCAGGGCCCTCTCCCCTCATGCGCTTTCCTCCCTTACCATGTCCTTAGGTGGAGCCGCCCTGATGCTGTTTGGGCTCTGTGACTGCAGCAGTGTTTATGCACCATGTCCGTGTTGTGTGGTCACTTCCCTTGTTCTGGTCATACCGTCTCTCTTTATTTACACAGTAAGGCGCTGCAGACACCTAGTGGCGCCATATAAATAAAGGATAATAATAAATGGATGAAGTAATAATTCTGGCAGCCATACACATCCATAACCAGGCTCGTCATGGCCAGGAAACGTTGTGCCCACATTAAAATGATAATGATATTTGTAATTACTTGGGTAAAGGAATTGGGGATAACACTACTCTTGGCTCGCCATCGATGGTTGGACAACACATGGAATAGTAAATCTATTCCTTTCATCGGTGTATCTCTGATTCCTTGTAGTCTGCAGCTAATGTGTATATGAGCTGGTGGTAACGGCTGCTGTTTCTCCCCTTCCAGGAGGTGGCGGTGAAGGAGCAGCTGTCAGGAAAGGGGAAGCTGAGCAGGAAAAGTCTCAGTTCCCCCAACGTTCACAGAGTAAGTTCCGCCCACGGTAGTTATATGTATCCCCTTGTACAGTGCCGTGGACCCCTTGTGGCTCAATATAATTATCATGAAGTCATATGTATCACCCTGTACAGTGCCACGGACCCCTTGTGGCTCAATATAATTATCATGTAGTCATACGTATCCCCTTGTACAGTGCCAAGGACCCCTTGTGGATCAATATAAGTATCATGTAGTCATTTGTATCCCCTTGTACAGTGCCACGGACCCCTTGTGGCTCAACATAAGTATCATGTCATTTGTATCCCCTTGTACAGTGCCACGGACCCCTTGTGGCTCAATAAAAGTATCATGTAGTCATTTGTATCCCCTTGTACAGTGCCACGGACCCCTTGTGGCTCAATATAAGTATCATGTAGTCATTTGTATCCCCTTGTACAGTGCCACGGACCCCTTGTGGCTCAACATAAGTATCATGTCATTTGTATCCCCTTGTACAGTGCCATGGACCCCTTGTGGCTCAACATAAGTATCATGTAGTCATATGTATCCCCTTGTACAGTGCCACGGACCCCTTGTGGATCAATATAAGTATCATGTAGTCATTTGTATCCCCTTGTACAGTGCCACGGACCCCTTGTGGCTCAACATAAGTATCATGTCATTTGTATCCCCTTGTACAGTGCCACGGACCCCTTGTGGCTCAACATAAGTATCATGTAGTCATATGTATCCCCTTGTACAGTGCCACGGGCCCCTTGTGGCTCAACATAGGTATCATGTAGTCATTTGTATCCCCTTGTACAGTGCCACGGACCCCTTGTGGCTCAATATAAGTATCATGTAGTCATTTGTATCCCCTTGTACAGTGCCACGGACCCCTTGTGGCTCAATATAAGTATCATATAGTCATTTGTATCCCCTTGTACAGTGCCACGGACCCCTTGTGGCTCAACATAAGTATCATGTCATTTGTATCCCCTTGTACAGTGCCACGGACCCCTTGTGGCTCAATATAAGTATCATGTAGTCATTTGTATCCCCTTGTACAGTGCCACGGACCCCTTGTGGCTCAATATAAGTATCATGTAGTCATTTGTATCCCCTTGTACAGTGCCACGGACCCCTTGTGGCTCAATATAAGTATCATGTAGTCATTTGTATCCCCTTGTACAGTGCCACGGACCCCTTGTGGCTCAACATAAGTATCATGTAGTCATATGTATCCCCTTGTACAGTGCCACGGACCCCTTGTGGATCAATATAAGTATCATGTCATTTGTATCCCCTTGTACAGTGCCACGGACCCCTTGTGGCTCAACATAAGTATCATGTCATTTGTATCCCCTTGTACAGTGCCACGGACCCCTTGTGGATCAATATAAGTATCATGTAGTCATATGTATCCCCTTGTACAGTGCCACGGACCCCTTGTGGCTCAACATAAGTATCATGTAGTCATATGTATCCCCTTGTACAGTGGCACGGACCCTTTGTGGATCAATATAAGTATCATGTAGTCATTTGTATCCCCTTGTACAGTGCCACGGACCCCTTGTGGCTCAACATAAGTATCATGTCATTTGTATCCCCTTGTACAGTGCCACGGACCCCTTGTGGATCAATATAAGTATCATGTAGTCATATGTATCCCCTTGTACAGTGCCACGGACCCCTTGTGGCTCAACATAAGTATCATGTAGTCATATGTATCCCCTTGTACAGTGGCACGGACCCCTTGTGGCTCAATATAAGTCTCGTGCTGCGGACCCCTTGTGGCTCAGAATAATTATCATGAAGTCATATGTATCCCCTTGTACAGTGCCACGGACCCCTTGTGGCTCAATATAAATAAAAAATAATATACACTGCCATATAGTCCACCGGGCATATTGCTTGTACTGCCTAGTTATGCAAATACCAAGATCTTACTGCATGATTTGATGCCCTGTCCTATCCAGACAAGTCTTTCAGATGTGTCCACAGAACTTTAGTCCTGCATCGCTCAATAGATGCATCTTTTCTAAGTTTTATACGATCGATAAAAATCATGAAAAATAATTTCACTAGAAAAAAAAAAATTAAGATTTTTTTTTCTTCAATTTACAGCTGTCAGGAAGCCGACAGGACCTAGGAGCACAACACAACCTGGCAAATAACAGGGTATGGCGACGTGTGCATATCTTACATGCTGTACTGAATAAAAACTGCTGTCCCGCTATGTTGGACGTCAGAGCTATTCACTAATGAAACAAGAGTTCAGCGTCAATATTTAGGAAGTATGTAAGAACTTTCCAGACTCTTATCTGAGGGCTTATTATTGATACGGTTACAGCAGAGCTGGAATTTTTTCTCTGCACAAAATAATTTATCACTTCAGAGCAGAGGACAGTTAGTCGATCATTCAAATAGAATCTGCTGCTCGATTCCCGGAGCCGGAACGATCAGTAACGCTGCCTGGCGGCCCAGCGAGAAAGTTCTGTGGATACCACACAGATGAGTGATGGCTACAATGTCATGACGGGAAACTTTAGAATTTTTTTAATTTTTTTTTTTTTAAAGTTTAATTTACAAAGCCAATAATTGCAGAGGTGCCGTGTAAAGAATGGGTTTGTTGGGTTGACCCTATTTAGGTCGACACTCATTAGGTCAACCACTATTGGTCGACAGGCAGTAGATCGACACTTGAATAAGGTCAACATGGTCGGCAGATTGACATGGACAAGGTCGTCAGGGAAAAAGATCGACATTAGTTTTTAAAGGGTTTTTTTTTGTGACGTTTTCTTCGTAAAGTGACCGAGAACCCCAATTAGTGCACAGTGTCCCTTCGCATGGCTCGCTTCGCTTACTATTCCCAGTCGTAGTCCACGTGGATCGTAAAGTATGAAAAAGTAAAAATAAAATGAAGGAAAAAAAATGTAAAAAACTCATGTCGACCTTTTCATGCGTCAGCCTTGACCAAGTCGACCAATAGACCATGCATAATGTAATAACAAGATTTCACACTCACAAACATGTAATAAACGCACTTCATTAATAAGGTCCAGTGAAATACTATTTCGGTACTGCAGTAATGTTCTCTGCTAGTGTATATTTATTATAGCCCGTTCCCTCTTCCAGCCACTAGATGGCGCAGTATCTGACCACACTGACCTATTATACATTAGAACAGGGCTGGCCAAACCAGTCCTCGAGATCTACCAACAGTTCAAATTTTCCAGACCACCTAGCTGGTGCACAGGTGTAGTCATTACTAATTAAGATGTGCTACAGTACATTCATTCCTAACTGACAATTCTACAGATCTCCGGGAGGCCTGGAAAACATGGGGGGGTAATTCAGACCTGATCGCTCGCTAGCGTTCTTTGCAGCGCTGCGGTCAGGTCAGAACTGCGTATGCACCGCAATGCGCAGGCGCGTTGCACAGGTACAAAGCTGGGTTTGTGCGAAGAATCCGTTCGCACGGCCATTTGCAAGGAGATTGACCGTGCAGGTGGGTCTCTCCCCAGGGTAAGAGTGGATTGGTGAGGGGGATACATGGCTTCGGGATGGGGTGAGAACACTGGGAATGCAGCATGGAGTCACTGGGGAGAGACAGTCTGTGGTGTGTATGGGTTAGGAAGGAGAGCTATACATATTTATAATAGAGATATACAGTCAGGTCCATAAATATTGGGACATGGACACAATTCTCATATTGTGGGCTCTATACACCACCACAATGGATTTGAAATGAAACAAACAAGATGTGCTTTAACTGCAGACTTTCCGCTTTAATTTGAGGGTATTTACATCCAAATCAGGTGAACGGTGTAGGAATTGCAACGGTTTCTATATGTGCCTCCCACTTTTTAAGGGACCAAAAGTAATGGGACAGTCGACTCAAAAGCTATTTCATGGACAGGTGTGGGCTATTCCCTCGTTATTTCATCATCAATTAAGCAGGTCAAAGGTCTGGAGTAGATTCCAGGTGTGACATTTGCATTTGGAATCTGTTGCTGTTGACTCTCAATATGAGAGCCAAAGAGCTGCCACTATCAGTGAAGCAAACCATCATTAGGCTGAAAAATCAAAACAAACTCACCAGAGAGATAGCAAAAACATTAGGTGTGGCCACATCAACTGTTTGGAACATTCTTAAAAAGAGAGAACGCACCGGAGAGCTCAGCAACGCCAAAAGACCCGGAAGACCATGGAAAACAACTGTGGTGGATGACAGAAGAATTATTTCCCTTGTGAAGACATTTGCAGTAGAGGCCTGGCAGAGCATCACCAGGGATGAAACCCAGCGTCTGGTGATGTCTATGCGTTCCAGACTTCAGGCTGTAATTGACTGCAAAGGATTTGCAACAAAGTATTAAAAAGTGAAAGTTTGATTTAGGATTGTTTAGTTTGTCGCATTACTTTTGGTCCCTTAAAAAGTGGGAGGCACATATAGAAACCGTTGTAATTCCTACACCGTTCACCTGATTTGGATGTAAATACCCTCAAATTAAAGCGGAAAGTCTGCAGTTAAAGCACATCTTGTTTGTCTCATTTCAAATCCATTGTGGTGGTGTATAGAGCCCAAAATATGAGAATTGTGTCCATGTCCCAATATTTATTGACCTGACTGTATATTTCTATATCTGTGCTGCTTGATTGTGATTTAATCCGGTCTCCCATGCTTTTGATGCACTTTACCTGAAATGCATTGCACTTTTTCATTGCTATATGCAATAAATCTAAAGTAATTTTTCTATTCAAATTGGATGTTGCTGGCTATGTTTGTTCATATCGTAACCTGTATGAGCTTTGCACTCCACCTGTTGGACTTTAATGTGTGCTGCTAGTCTCATATCATATATACACATATGTATATCTCTCCTTCCTAACCCATACACACCACAGACTGGTTTATGGACCTGACTGTATATTACAGTGCATCCAGAAAGTATTCACCGCGCCTCACTTTTTCCACATTTTGTTATGTTACAGCCTTATTCCAAAATGGAATAAATTAATTTTCTCTGACGTCCTAAGTGGATGCTGGGGACTCCGTCAGGACCATGGGGATTAGCGGCTCCGCAGGAGACAGGGCACAAAACTCAAGCTTTAGGATCAGGTGGTGTGTACTGGCTCCTCCCCCTATGACCCTCCTCCAAGCCTCAGTTAGGTTTTTGTGCCCGTCCGAGCAGGGTGCAATCTAGGTGGCTCTCTTAAGGAGCTGCTTAGAAAAAGTTTTTAGGTTTATTATTTTCAGTGAGTCCTGCTGGCAACAGGCTCACTGCATCGAGGGACTTAGGGGAGAGAAGTTCAACTCACCTGCGTGCAGGATGGATTGGCTTCTTAGGCTACTGGACACCATTAGCTCCAGAGGGAGTCGGAACACAGGTCTCACCCTGGGGTTCGTCCCGGAGCCGCGCCGCCGACCCCCCTTGCAGATGCTGAAGATTGAAGGTCCAGAAACCGGCGGCAGAAGGCTCTTCAGTCTTCTTGAAGGTAGCGCACAGCACTGCAGCTGTGCGCCATTGTTTGTCACACACTTCTCACCAACGGTCACGGAGGGTGCAGGGCGCTGCTGGGGGCGCCCTGGGCAGCAATGTAAATACCTTTTATGGCTAAAAAATACATCACATATAGCCCTTGAGGCTATATGGATGTATTTAACCCCTGCCAGATATTACAAACTACGGGAGAAAGGCCCGCCGTAATAGGGGGCGGGGCTTATTCTCCTCAGCACACAGCGCCATTTTCCTGCTCAGCTCCGCTGTGAGGAAGGCTCCCAGGACTCTCCCCTGCACTGCACTACAGAAACAGGGTAAAACAGAGAGGGGGGGCACTTTTTATGGCGATATTTTATATATTTAAGCTGCTATAAGGATACAACACTTTTATATAAGGTTGTTCCCATATATATTATAGCGCTTGGGTGTGTGCTGGCAAACTCTCCCTCTGTCTCCCCAAAGGGCTAGTGGGGTCCTGTCTTCGATAAGAGCATTCCCTGTGTGTCTGCTGTGTGTCGGTACGTGTGTGTCGACATGTATGAGGACGATGTTGGTGTGGAGGCAGAGCAATTGCCGGTAATGGTGATGTCACCCCCCAGGGAGTCGACACCGGAATGGATGGCTTTGTTTATGGAATTACGTGATAATGTCAGCACATTACAAAAATCAGTTGACGACATGAGACGGCCGGAAAACCAGTTGGTACCTGCCCAGGCGTCTCAGACACCGTCAGGGGCTGTAAAACGCCCTCTACCTCAGTCGGTCGACACAGACCCAGACACGGACACTGAATCTAGTGTCGACGGTGAAGAAACAAACGTATTTTCAAGTAGAGCTACACGTTATATGATCACGGCAATGAAGGAGGCTTTGCATATCTCTGATACTGCAAGTACCACAAAAAGGGGTATTATGTGGGGGGTGAAAAAACTACCTGTAGTTTTTCCTGAATCAGAGGAATTGAATGATGTATGTGATGAAGCGTGGGTTAACCCAGATAGAAAAGTGCTAATTTCAAAAAAGTTATTGGCATTATACCCTTTCCCGCCAGAGGTTAGGGCGCGCTGGGAAACACCCCCTAGGGTGGATAAGGCGCTCACACGCTTATCAAAACAAGTGGCGTTACCGTCTCCTGATACGGCCGCCCTCAAGGATCCAGCTGATAGGAGGCTGGAAACTACCCTAAAGAGTATATACACACATACTGGTGTTATACTGCGACCAGCCATCGCCTCAGCCTGGATGTGCAGTGCTGGGGTGGTCTGGTCGGATTCCCTGACTGAAAATATTGATACCCTGGATAGGGACAGTATTTTATTGACTTTAGAGCAATTAAAGGATGCTTTTCTTTATATGCGAGATGCTCAGAGGGATATTTGCACTCTGGCATCGAGAGTAAGTGCGATGTCCATATCTGCCAGAAGAAGTTTATGGACGCGACAGTGGTCAGGTGATGCGGATTCCAAACGACATATGGAAGTATTGCCGTATAAAGGGGAAGAATTATTTGGCGTAGGTCTATCGGATCTGGTGGCCACGGCAACTGGCGGAAAATCCACCTTTTTACCTCAGACCCCCTCCCAACAGAAAAAGACACCGTCTTTTCAGCCGCAGTCCTTTCGGTCCTATAAGAACAAGAGGGCAAAAGGACAGTCATATCTGCCCCGGGGCAGAGGAAGGGGTAAGAGAGGGCAGCAAGCAGCCCCTGCCCAGGAACAGAAGCCCTCTCAGGGTTCTGCAAAGCCCTCAGCATGACGCTGGGGCTGTACAAGCGGACTCAGGAGCGGTGGGGGGTCGACTCAGGAATTTCAGCGCACAGTGGGCTTGCTCACAGGTGGACCCTTGGATCCTGCAGGTAGTATCTCAGGGTTACAGGTTGGAATTCGAGAAGTCTCCCCCTCGCCGGTTCCTAAAGTCTGCTTTGCCAACGTCTCCCTCAGACAGGGCGACGGTATTGGAAGCCATTCACAAGCTGTTTTCTCAGCAGGTGATAGTCAAGGTACCCCTCCTACAACAGGGAAAGGGGTATTACTCCACGCTATTTGTTGTACCGAAGCCGGACGGCTCGGTAAGACCTATTCTAAATCTGAAATCTTTGAACCTGTACATACAAAAATTCAAGTTCAAGATGGAATCACTCAGAGCAGTGATAGCGAATCTGGAAGAAGGGGACTTTATGGTGTCCCTGGACATAAAGGATGCTTACCTGCATGTCCCAATTTGCCCTTCACATCAAGGGTACCTCAGGTTCGTAGTGCAAAACTGTCATTATCAGTTTCAGACGCTGCCGTTTGGATTGTCCACGGCACCTCGGGTCTTTACCAAGGTAATGGCCGAAATGATGATTCTTCTGCGAAGAAGAGGCGTATTAATTATCCCTTACTTGGACGATCTCCTGATAAGGGCAAGGTCCAGAGAACAGCTGGAGGACGGAGTAGCACTAACCCAAGTAGTGCTGCAACAACACGGGTGGATTCTGAATTTTCCAAAATCTCAGTTGACCCCGACAACACGTCTGCTGTTCCTGGGAATGATTCTGGACACGGTTCAGAAAAAGGTGTTTCTTCCGGAGGAGAAAGCCAAGGAGTTATCCGAACTTGTCAGGAACCTCCTAAAACCAGGAAAAGTGTCTGTGCATCAATGCACAAGAGTCCTGGGAAAGATGGTGGCTTCTTACGAAGCAATTCCATTCGGCAGATTCCACGCACGAACTTTTCAGTGGGATCTGCTGGACAAATGGTCCGGATCGCATCTGCAGATGCATCAGCGGATAACCTTATCGCCACGGACAAGGGTGTCTCTTCTGTGGTGGTTGCAGAGTGCTCATCTGTTAGAGGGCCGCAGATTCGGCATACAGGACTGGGTCCTGGTGACCACGGATGCCAGTCTGAGAGGCTGGGGAGCGGTCACACAGGGAAGAAACTTCCAGGGAGTATGGTCAAGCCTGGAGATGTCTCTTCATATAAATATACTGGAGCTAAGAGCAATTTACAATGCTCTAAGCCTGGCAAAACCTCTGCTTCAAGGTCAGCCGGTGTTGATCCAGTCGGACAACATCACGGCAGTCGCCCACGTAAACAGACAGGGCGGCACAAGAAGCAGGAGAGCAATGGCAGAAGCTGCAAGGATTCTTCGCTGGGCGGAAGATCATGTGATAGCACTGTCAGCAGTGTTCATTCCGGGAGTAGACAACTGGGAAGCAGACTTCCTCAGCAGACACGATCTACACCCGGGAGAGTGGGGACTTCATCCAGAAGTCTTCCACATGATTGTGAACCGTTGGGAAAAACCAAAGGTGGATATGATGGCGTCTCGCCTCAACAAAAAACTGGACAGGTATTGCGCCAGGTCAAGAGACCCTCAGGCAATAGCTGTGGACGCTCTGGTAACACCGTGGGTGTACCAGTCAGTGTATGTGTTTCCTCCTCTGCCTCTCATACCCAAAGTACTGAGAATTATACGGCAAAGGGGAGTAAGAACGATACTCGTGGCTCCGGATTGGCCAAGAAGAACTTGGTACCCGGAACTTCAGGAGATGCTCACGGAAAATCCGTGGCCTCTACCTCTAAGACGGGACCTGATTCAGCAGGGACCGTGTCTATTCCAAGACTTACCGCGGCTGCATTTGACGGCATGGCGGTTGAACGCCGAATTCTAAAGGAAAAAGGCATTCCAGAAGAGGTCATTCCTACACTGGTTAAAGCCAGGAAGGAGGTGACTGCACAACATTATCACCGCATTTGAGAAAATATGTTGCGGGGTGTGAGGCCAGGAAGGCCCCCACGGAGGAATTTCAACTGGGTCGATTCCTACATTTCCTGCAAACAGGATTGTCTATGGGCCTCAAATTGGGGTCCATTAAGGTTCAAATTTCGGCCCTGTCGATTTTCTTCCAGAAAGAATTGGCCTAAGTTCCTGAAGTCCAGACTTTTGTAAAAGGAGTACTACATATACAGCCCCCGGTTGTGCCCCCAGTGGCTCCGTGGGACCTGAATGTAGTTTTGGATTTTCTCAAATCCCATTGGTTTGAGCCACTCAAATCGGTGGATTTGAAATATCTTACATGGAAAGTAACCATGCTACTGGCCCTGGCTTCAGCCAGGAGAGTATCAGAATTGGCGGCTTTATCGTATAAGAGCCCATATCTGATTTTCCATTCGGACAGGGCAGAACTGCGGACGCGTCCTCAGTTTCTGCCTAAGGTGGTGTCAGCGTTTCACCTGAACCAGCCTATTGTGGTGCCTGCGGCTACTAGCGATTTGGAAGATTCCAAGTTGCTGGACGTGGTCAGGGCATTGAAAATATACATTTCAAGGACGGCTGGAGTCAGAAAATCTGACTCGCTGTTTATACTGTATGCACCCAACAAGCTGGGTGCTCCTGCTTCTAAGCAGACGATTGCTCGTTGGATTTGTAGCACAATTCAACTTGCACATTCTGTGGCAGGCCTGCCACAGCCTAAATCTGTCAAGGCCCATTCCACAAGGAAGGTGGGCTCATCCTGGGCGGCTGCCCGAGGGGTCTCGGCATTACAACTCTGCCGAGCAGCTACGTGGTCGGGGGAGAACACGTTTGTAAAATTCTACAAATTTGATACCCTGGCTAAAGAGGACCTGGAGTTCTCTCATTCGGTGCTGCAGAGTCATCCGCACTCTCCCGCCCGTTTGGGAGCTTTGGTATAATCCCCATGGTCCTGACGGAGTCCCCAGCATCCACTAGGACGTCAGAGAAAATAAGATTTTACTTACCGATAAATCTATTTCTCGTAGTCCGTAGTGGATGCTGGGCGCCCATCCCAAGTGCGGATTGTCTGCAATACTTGTACATAGTTATTGTTACAAAAAAATCGGGTTGTTATTTGTTGTGAGCCGTCTGTTCAGAGGCTCCTACGTTTGTCATACTGTTAACTGGGTTTAGATCACAAGTTATACGGTGTGATTGGTGTGGCTGGTATGAGTCTTACCCGGGATTCAATATCCTTCCTTATTGTGTACGCTCGTCCGGGCACAGTATCCTAACTGAGGCTTGGAGGAGGGTCATATGGGGAGGAGCCAGTACACACCACCTGATCCTAAAGCTTGAGTTTTGTGCCCTGTCTCCTGCGGAGCCGCTAATCCCCATGGTCCTGACGGAGTCCCCAGCATCCACTACGGACTACGAGAAATAGATTTATCGGTAAGTAAAATCTTATTTTTCCCTCAAAATTCTGTACACAACACCCCATAATGACAACGTGAAAAAAGTTTTTGCTAATTTATTAAAAATAAAAAACTAAGAAATCACATGCACTTAAGTATTCACAGCCTTTGCTCAATACTTTGTTGATTCACCTTTGGCAGCAATTACAGCCTCAAGTCTTTTTGAATATCATGCCACAAGCCACCTCCGCTACTCCCACCTGTACTACTCACACTGGTACACCCTTACACCTCCCCTACTCCCTCCTATACTCGCACTGGTGCACCCTCACACCTCACCTACACCCTCCTATACTCACACTGGTGCACCCTCACACCTCACCTACTCCCACCTGTACTACTCACACTGGTTCACCCTCACACCTCACCTACTCCCATCTGTACTACTCACACTGGTACACCCTCACACCTCCCCTAGTCCCACCTGTACTACTCACACTGGTACACCCTTACACCTCCCCTACTCCCACCTGTACTACTCACACTGGTACACCCTTACACCTCACCTACTCCCACCTGTACTACTCACACTGGTACACCCTCACACCTCACCTACTCCCACCTATACTACTCACACTGCTACACCCTCACACCTCCCCTACTCCCACCTGTACTACTCACACTGGCACACCCTCACACCTCCCCTACTCCCACCTGTACTACTCACACTGGTACACCCTTACACCTCCCCTACTCCCTCCTATACTCGCACTGGTGCACCCTCACACCTCACCTACACCCTCCTATACTCACACTGGTGCACCCTCACACCTCACCTACTCCCACCTGCACACTGGCACACCCTCACACCTCCCCTACTCCCACCTGTACTACTCACACTGGTACACCCTCACACCTCACCTACTCCCACCTGTACTACTCACACTGGTACACCCTCACACCTCACCTACTCCCACCTGTACTACTCACACTGGTACACCCTTACACCTCACCTACTCCCACCTGTACTACTCTCACTGGTACACCCTCACACCTCCCCTACTCCCACCTGTACTACTCACACTGGTACACCCTCACACCTCCCCTACTCCCACCTGTACTACTCACACTGGTACACCCTCACACCTACCCTACTCCCACCTGTACTACTCACACTGGTACACCCTCACACCTCCCCTACTCCAACCTGTACTACTCACACTGGTAACACCCTCACACCTCCCCTACTCCCACCTGTACCACTAACACTGGTACACCCTCACACCTCCCCTACTCCAACCTGTACTACTCACACTGGTAACACCCTCACACCTCCCCTACTCCCACCTGTACCACTAACACTGGTACACCCTCACACCTCCCCTACTCCCACCTGTACTACTCACGCTGGTAAACCCTCACACCTCCCCTACTCCCACCTGTACTACTCACACTGGTACATCCTCACACCTCACCTACTCCCACATGTACTATTCACACTGACACACACTTACACCTCCCCTACTCCCACCTGTACTACTCACACTGGTACACCCTCACACCTCCCCTACTCCCACCTATACTACTCACACTGGTGCACCCTCACACCTCCCCTACACCCACCTGTACTACTCACACTGGCACACCCTCACACCTCCCCTACACCCACCTGTACTACTCACACTGGCACACCCTCACACCTCCCCTACTCCCACCTGTACTACTCACACTGGTGCACCCTCACACCTCACCTACTCCCACCTATACTACTCACACTGGTGCACCCTTACACCTCACCTACTCCCACCTGTACTACTCGCACTGGTACACCCTCACACCTCCCCTACTCCCACCTGTACTACTCACACTGGTACACCCTCACACCTCCCCTACTCCCACCTGTACTACTCACACTGCTACACCCTTACACCTCACCTACTCCCACCTGTACTACTCACACTGGTGCACCCTCACACCTCACCTACTCCCACCTATACTACTCACACTGGTACACCCTTACACCCCACCTACTCCCACCTATACTACTCACACTGGTACACCCTTACACCTCACCTACTCCCACCTGTACTACTCACACTGGTACACTCTTACACACCACCTACTCCCACCTGTACTACTCACTGGTACACCCTCACACCTCACCTACTCCCACCTATACTACTCACACTGGTACACCCTCACACCTCCCCTACTCCCACCTGTACTACTCACACTGCTACACCCTTACACCTCACCTACTCCCACCTGTACTACTCACACTGGTGCACCCTCACACCTCACATACTCCCACCTGTACTACTCACACTGGTACACCCTCACACCTCACCTACTCCCACCTGTACTACTCACACTGGTACACCCTCACATCTCCCCTACTCCCACTTGTACTACTCACACTGGTAAACCCTCACACCTCACCTACTCCCACCTGTACTACTCACACTGGTACACCCTCACATCTACCCTACTCCCACCTGTACTACTCACACTGGTACACCCTCACACCTACCCTACTCCTACCTGTACTACTCACACTGGTACACCCTCACACCTCACCTACTCCCACCTGTACTACTCACACTGGTACACCCTCACACCTCCCCTACTCCCACCTGTACTACTCACACTGGTACACCCTCACACCTCACTTACTCCCACCTATACTACTCACACTGCTACACCCTCACACCTCACCTACTCCCACCTATACTACTCACACTGCTGCACCCTCACACCTCCCCTACTCCCACCTGTACTACTCACACTGGTACACCCTCACACCTCCCCTACTCCTACCTGTACTACTCACATTGACACACCCTCACACCTCCCCTACGCCCTCTTATACTCACATCAGTGCCCTGACATAGCTGTCCCACATTTGTACCCCTTGTTCCAGCAATTTGTTCTAAGTAGACTGGTGCGGGTACATTGATATGGTAATAGCTATAATATGAAGCACAGCAAATGCCTTTTCACTGCACAAATGAACCCACAGGAAGTCACAAATGTTCTGCCGCACTCTGTGTGTTACGTATCAAATGCTTATACCTCATTGGCCCAGAAAAACAATTGCTTTCTATGAGCAACAACATTTTCTTTTTAAAGGATTTTTCTGCGAAACGCGCCCATCTTCTGAGAAGTATTTATTTCACATGATTGACATAGATGTCATTTAAAACTATTGATCGCCATAACCTTAATGCTGGTATAATTAATATAATTAGTAGAGGAATTTTGCCAAGACCTGAGTTGAAGAAGTGCCCACTCAGAAGATGACACACTGATTGCGTGGCGTTCGTTCCGCCACTGCCTGTGCTCTCTATACTTTAGGTGTATGTGCAGTGATGCTGATGCTACCCCTGAGATGAAACCCCTGTATAGAAAAGTAAAATTCAGTTAAACTCTTTAGAACAATCAATCTGACCCTACGCGTTTCGCTGATTGGAAACCAATAATAAGTCTGGCCATAGTGTGTGACTTCCTGTCCAGCTAGTGGCTGTGTGTTCCATTGCTACTTTCCTGTGCAGTGTAATCGTACCCTGCATTGTTTTCCACATTAAAAGAGGAACAATCTGAACTTAAAAATACATTGTAGGATATAGTTACATCTTCTGTTTTTCTCACAGTTAATGTTCTGAGTCCCGATATCTCCCAGCCCCCCCTACCCCCCTCGCCGCCGTCTCATTACGAGCCCATCTCATCCCAGACCTTCCTTGCTTGTAGGAACACTCTGCTAAGAAGAACGTGCATCTCTGATCCCAAGGGTGTTTTTGTAAATGGAATTTACTGCATAAATTTTATTATGACAGTAAAGCGTTCTGTCCTTTAACAAGGCGGGAGAGACCGGCTTCAGTCAGGCTCACATTTTCTCCACTTTAAACCGGCAATTTGTACTGTCACTGGGAGCAATTAGATTAGCTTGACGCAGCTGATCTGTGCAGCAGCCGCAGGTTCTCCCCAAGGTGAACGGAGCCGTTTAAGTGAATAATACATTATAATACGTCGCTTCTGCTGTTACGCCAGACAGAATGATATAAGGGACGTCTTCCGTGGTGTGATCGCCAGTATTGTCTCATCTGCCGCGTGACGCGCTCCGGAGAATCATTTACACTAAGCCTAGGTCAGACGTCACATCTGGTGTAGATATGTTTTTCCTCTTTTACGCGCAGTTTTTAGGTGTTTTATTAATGTACGGTGGAGAGATTCCGTGTCTGTGTTGTGTTTATTACCATTAATGACAGATATTTATGTGGCGCACACATTACGTATCGCTTTACAGAGGATATTTAATCATTTCCTTCATTTCCAAAGACCCCCGCAGAAATGCAAAAGGCTGGCCGGGAGAACCTCTTCGCTGCCCGGGTCGCAGCGGTTGCGTGACACGTCACGCAGCCGTCGCACTCCCCCCCCAACGGTCCGGCCATGCCTGCGTTGGCCGTCCAGACCCCTCCTGTCAATCAGGCAGAGGCGATCGCTAGGGAACGACGGCCTTCGGCCGCCCGGCATGCGCTGCTGCACGCCGGCGCATGTGCAGTTCCGACCCGAAAGCTTCGCTGCGATAAACTGCAGCGAGCGATCGGGTCGGAATGACCCCCTATATCCCTTATATCACACCTAGACCTGCGCCACTTGGCTTGCGCCAAATAACTTTTTTTGCTAGAATGTGCGTCTTAATCACAATGCGATGCAACAAAGCCGATGCACAAGACTGCACTGATTGCTGTGATGTGCGACACTTGTATATCTGTGGGCGAGTGAGTATGAATCTGTATATGAAGTGCTACAGTGCAGCGGACGCTGCTTTTTCTCTCGCCATGCTCTGTTGCGCTCCGTATACAGATTCAGACCCAGTCGCACACAGATATGCAAGTGTTGCATGTTAAATGAATCAGTGCTGCTTGTGAAGTGAGATTGCGGCTAAGACGCACATTCGAGCAAAAAGTTGCTACACCGCTTGGTATGGCTCAGTCGCGCCAGGCGTCTCATTGAGGCTAGGTGTATGAGGACACATCGCTACACTAGAGGAGACTGTGTTTTGCAGATTACTGTGACCCATTGGGAGCCTAATGAATGGAGCACCACCATTGGGGTATTTTGGAGATTTCTCTAGCCTCTCGCAGAGATAATAAAGTAACATCTGCAGTACATTAAATGGATGGAGAATAGGTGGATTGCAGGTATTTTAGGCGATGCGGCGCAGCACCTCTTACCGTAGCACTCTGTGTGTTTGATATACGCAGAAGGTTTATTATAAGCGATTGAGTATTGTTAATTCCAGAAACATACATGAAGGGTTCCTCGATGGTCACGTACTGTGTCCTGAGCTATGAAATAGTTCTCGGGCTCAGTTACAGCACATTATGCGGAACCTAAGGGCTGGATCCAGAGCACGATAGTTCACATGCACTATTGTTCTAAGTGCACCTCAGGCCTAAATCTCTTACTGGTCACCTAACCGCAGATATCTGTCTCCGCCGCAGGGCCGATGGGAAAGTCAGCAGGATGTGTCCGAATCTTCACCTCACACTGCCCGCAGCGGGACTTCACCTCGGCCCAGTATATCTGCCAAATCAGCATACAGCCATTCTCCGGACCCAGGTAAGTCCCCCTTCCCCTGTGATAGTGACTTACATCTATAAACTGTTGCATCCTACACCGGATCAGGCTGAGGATCTGTTCAGATTGTGGAAAGACGTTGTCTAGGTGCAATGTTGAATGCACCACTGCTCTGTGCCGCTATGTACCTCAATGCATGACCGTGTCTCCGCCAGCCCGGCCACCTTACACCTGACTCTGGGACAGTATGTACCTCAATGTGTGACCATGTCTCCGCCAGCCCCGCCACCTTACACCCCGACTCTGGGACAGTATGTACCTCAATGTGTGACCATGTCTCCGCCAGCCCGGCCACCTTACACCTGACTCTGGGACAGTATGTACCTCAGTGTGTGACCGTGTCTCCGCCAGCCCGGCCACCTTACACCTGACTCTGGGACAGTATGTACCTCAGTGTGTGACCGTGTCTCCGCCAGCCCGGCCACCTTACACCTGACTCTGGGACAGTATGTACCTCAGTGTGTGACCGTGTCTCCGCCAGCCCGGCCACCTTACACCTGACTCTGGGACAGTATGTACCTCAATGCATGACCGTGTCTCCGCCAGCCCGGCCACCTTACACCCCGACTCTGGGACAGTATGTACCTCAGTGTGTGACCGTGTCTCCGCCAGCCCGGCCACCTTACACCTGACTCTGGGACAGTATATACCTCAGTGTGTGACCGTGTCTCCGCCAGCCCGGCCACCTTACACCTGACTCTGGGACAGTATGTACCTCAATGTGTGACCATGTCTCCGCCAGCCCGGCCACCTTACACCTGACTCTGTGCCGCTATGTACCTCAATGTGTGACCATGTCTCCACCAGCCCGGCCACCTTACACCTGACTCTGGGACAGTATGTACCTCAATGTGTGACCATGTCTCCGCAAGCCCCGCCACCTTACACCTGACTCTGGGACAGTATGCACCTCAATGTGTGACCATGTCTCTGCCAGCCCCGCCACCTTACACCTGACTCTGGGACACTATGACTGATATGATGTGCAGTCTAATGGCACCTTTTTGTTATGATTTTTTTTCATTGCTCGCTACCAGCTTACAGATGTAGTCAAAGTATAAGTTACTTATATGATGCTGTATGGATAATGATATTCACGCGTTTTTGTGTTTCTTTTGGCAGGTCAGGATAACTCTGCGTCGTCCTTCATGAGCCCTGTGAAATCCTTAGTGCCTCAAATGCCCAAACTCCTTAAATCTCTGTTTCCTCAACGGGATGACAAGAGCAGACAGACCCTAAGCCAGCATGTACCTCAGGTAGGCGGGCCTATCAGGGTCAGCCATATTGGCTCGGTGTATTCCTTTTGATGCAGAGCAAATCTTGGGCCCCTGATATTGCCGTTGGCAATTGTCTTTTATACTTTGTATTCTTGACGTTGTTTGATAGCAGAGATGTCGATGTTCCTCTCTGAATTATGTTTGCATCCTTTAAAGCAAATCAGATTTCTGAACATGAATCCCCGCCAGCTGGTCACCGGCCAGTGAGGGGGCTGTGGAGGCGGGCTCCTCCTCCTCGTCACATCTTTGTGTGCTAGATTGGAATCTTTGATTCTGTCCAGAGTGAAATGTATGAAATGTGTTGCATGTAGTCAGCGGTGTCTGCTGGATTTAGAGCATGTCCGCTAGGCCGTGTGGGGCTCACGATAAGCAATCTCCACAACTCATTCTAAGTATTATGTGTATTAAAACATTTTCTTCTCACAGCTTATGTATTAGAGCAGGTTTTCTCAAACTGTTTCGCTCTGGGTCCCCATCAGACAATAAAAATTATTACAGGACCCTAGCGAGTTACCGCAGAATGGGCGCTGCATGTGTCGTCAGCTGACCGCACATGCACAGTAGCAATACGGAGGCACGAAACAGATGTGAAGTGACCACTAATGCGATGCCCTGCATGTGTTTCTGAATATATTCATTTGCATGTTAAGTTTTTTACCTGCTATGAAGGGTCTGGGGATGTCAGGGAGGCAGTGGTGGCAGGGAAGGAGGCAGTGGTGGCAGGGAAGGAGGCAGTGGGTGACAGGGGAGGAGGCAGTGGGTGACAGGGGAGGAGGCAGTGGGTGACAGGGGAGGAGGCAGTGGGTGACAGTGGGGAAGGCAGTGGGTGACGGGGAGGGGGCAGTGGGTGACAGGGAGGGGGCAGTGGGTGACGGGGAGGGGGCAGTGGGTGACGGGGAGGGGGCAGAGGGGGCAGTGGGTGACGGGGAGGGGGCAGTGGGTGACGGGGAGGGGGCAGTGGGTGACGGGCAGTGGGTGACGGGGGAGGTGGCAGTGGGTGACGGGGGAGGTGGCAGTGGGTGACAGGGAGAAGGCAGTAAGGTAACGGGTCAGTGGGTTACAGGGAGAGGCAATGGGATACACTTTTTTTTTTTGTTGTTTTTGTCCCTGGAACCTGACTAGGGGAGGTATTTAGATCTGACCACAATAGTGACCTGCAGTGCAGTTTGCGATGGCCATACATATTGCGGCCGCATCACTGATGGATGCGACCACAATGTGATTGACAGGCGAGGCCGTTGCGGGGCCTGGACTATTTTTAGGGTGGCTGCGTGACGTCACACTGAGCCACTCTGGGGGGAAAAAGGCAGCTGACGGCCTTGCCAGGGGTCAAACTTAGATCTGATGCATTCGCAATTAGATTGCGGACGCATCGGAAGGCAGCCCTACACATATTGGGTGACCCCCAAAGCATGCGCAGGAATGAACACAGATCTGGCTGCTTATATCTCTGGATATCCACCTAGAAGTGGAACAACTCCTGATATGACCTTTACCCTGACTTAACCTCCTACAGTAATTATGGGTTAATTTTGGTTCAGAATTTAGCACCGCGTATCGATTCATACGACCCCAACGCAGGTCTCCATATCACATTGCTACTGGAATCGTTAAAGTTTAAAATGTAATATTACAAATATTCTTAGCAAGACTAAATGCGAGCATTAGGTCCCACTGACCTAATGAAAACCAATTGATGATCATTATACCAATAAAAAAAGGAAAAAAAATCCTTGGCGTCAAAGCCTCGTTCGTTGCGTTCCTTTCTTAATGCTACTTTTTTAATGGATCGGACATCATATGTATTGAAACTGAAAAAATTTATATACACATAGCAAGGAACCTGCTCCTTCCAGGATTAAATAGCTGCAATTGGCCATTACCTGGACTTACCTTCACTGGCTATTGTGGAGAAGAAACCTTTCTGATTGTCTGGCTCCTGAAGGGACTGTTTTCTGGAAACTTTATCTTTTTCTTTTTTGTCCCATTGGGTCTTTAATATAGCGTTGGACAGTTTGAGGAGTCTGGAATAAGTTATTCCAAATATTGTTTTCTGGGCCTCCTGTTCTTTATTTTTGGATCATTGAGGTCAAAGTTGTCACTCGAGGAGTTTGAAACTTGTTCCTTACCCTGTCTCCCAGCTTTCAAGTTCCCCACCACATATCATGGCAGAACTGAGGAATATCTGAGGCCATACAGGTTTTCACGTCCCAGCCTCCCTTAGAGACACCAGCCTTCATAGCCTGTGTTGGTCTACACTAGATCATTGAGTTTATCTAGCTCTGGGGCGGGCTGAGGTTTTGGTGAGGTCAGTCATTAGGAAATAATAGGATAGTTGTGGTAAACTTTTCCTGGTCCATGTCCTATCTAGGGATACGTTTACTTCTCAAACTTCTCTCCCTTTTTAACCCATTCAAGTGCCTGTCCAGTTTTTTCATGTTTTTGCAGTTAATCTTTGGGATTAACTGTATTTTGTGCATTACAGAGCAAAATTAATATATTTTTTGGGGATAGGGATAGGGCTTTACGTGTATTTCATTTGTTTCAACCACAAAGTCTATACCTTTAGATTATTTGGTGACTTTGTACATTTATAGGAATACAATATATCTGCAGTTATGTTGTAGCTTTTTAAAATATTTTGTTGTCCAATATGCACTTTACATTTAAATGTGCACACGTACGCCTGTTTGGTTTTTTCTATTAACTTTTCTCTAACGTCCTAAGTGGATGCTGGGGACTCCGTAAGGACCATGGGGAATAGCGGCTCCGCAGGAGACTGGGCACAAAAGTAAAGCTTTAGAACTACCTGGTGTGCACTGGCTCCTCCCCCCATGACCCTCCTCCAAGCCTCAGTTAGATTTTTGTGCCCGAACGAGAAGGGTGCACACTAGGTGGCTCTCCTGAGCTGCTTAGTGAAAAGTTTAGTTTTAGGTTTTTTATTTTCAGTGAGACCTGCTGGCAACAGGCTCACTGCATCGAGGGACTAAGGGGAGAAGAAGCGAACTCACCTGCGTGCAGAGTGGATTGGGCTTCTTAGGCTACTGGACATTAGCTCCAGAGGGACGATCACAGGCCCAGCCATGGATGGGTCCCAGAGCCGCGCCGCCGGCCCCCTTACAGAGCCAGAAGACAGAAGAGGTCCGGAAAATCGGCGGCAGAAGACGTCCTGTCTTCAACAAGGTAGCGCACAGCACTGCAGCTGTGCGCCATTGCTCTCAGCACACTTCACACTCCGGTCACTGAGGGTGCAGGGCGCTGGGGGGGGGCGCCCTGAGACGCAATAAAAACACCTTGGATGGCAAAAAATGCATCACATATAGCTCCTGGGCTATATGGATGCATTTAACCCCTGCCAGAATACATAGAAAAACGGGAGATAAGGCCGCCGATAAGGGGGCGGAGCCTATCTCCTCAGCACACTGGCGCCATTTTCCCTCACAGCTCCGTTGGAGGGAAGCTCCCTGGCTCTCCCCTGCAGTCACTACACTACAGAAAGGGTTAAAAAAGAGAGGGGGGGCACTAATTACGCGCAGTATTAAAGATACAGCAGCTATAAGGGGAAAAACACTTATATAAGGTTATCCCTGTATATATATAGCGCTCTGGTGTGTGCTGGCAAACTCTCCCTCTGTCTCCCCAAAGGGCTAGTGGGGTCCTGTCCTCTATCAGAGCATTCCCTGTGTGTGTGCTGTATGTCGGTACGTTTGTGTCGACATGTATGAGGAGAAAAATGATGTGGAGACGGAGCAGATTGCCTGTAATAGTGATGTCACCCCCTAGGGGGTCGACACCTGAGTGGATGAACTGTTGGAAGGAATTACGTGACAGTGTCAGCTCTGTATAAAAGACAGTGGTTGACATGAGACAGCCGGCTACTCAGCTTGTGCCTGTCCAGACGTCTCATAGGCCGTCAGGGGCTCTAAAGCGCCCGTTACCTCAGATGGCAGATATAGACGCCGACACGGATACTGACTCCAGTGTCGACGGTGAAGAGACAAATGTGACTTCCAGTAGGGCCACACGTTACATGATTGAGGCAATGAAAAATGTTTTACACATTTCTGATAATACGAGTACCACCAAAAAGGGGTATTATGTTCGGTGAGGAAAAACTACCTGTAGTTTTCCTGAATCTGAGAAATTAAATGAGGTGTGTGATGATGCGTGGGTTTCCCCCGATAACAACTGATAATTTCTAAAATGTTATTGGCATTATATCCTTTCCCGCCAGAGGTTAGGGTGCGTTGGGAAACACCCCCTAGGGTGGATAAAGCGCTCACACGCTTGTAAGGGCTCTACCCTCTCCTGAGATGGCCGCCCTTAAGGATCCTGCTGATAGAAAGCAGGAGGGTATCCTAAAATGTATTTACACACATACTGGTGTTATACTGCGACCAGCAATCGCCTCAGCCTGGATGTGCAGTGCTGGGTTGGCGTGGTCGGATTCCCTGACTGAAAATATTGATACCCTAGATAGGGACAGTATATTTTTGCCTATAGAGCATTTAAAAGATGCATTTCTATATATGCGTGATGCACAGCGGAATATTTGCCGACTGGCATCAAGTCTAAGTGCGTTGTCCATTTCTACCAGTAGAGGGTTATGGACACGACAGTGGTCAGGTGATGCGGATTTCAAACGGCATTTGGAAGTATTGCCTTATTAAGGGGAGGAGTTATTTGGGGTCGGTCTTTCAGACCTGGTGGCCACGGCAACAGCTGGGAAATCCACGTTTGTACCCCAGGTCGCCTCTCAACATGAGAAGACGCCGTATTATCAGGCGCAGTCTTTTCGTGGACAAGCGGGCAAAAGGTTCCTCATTTCTGCCCCGTGACAGAGGGAGAGGAAAAAAGGCTGCAGAAATCAGCCAGTTCCCAGGAACAGAAACCCTCTCCCGCCTCTGCCAAGCCCTCAGTATGACGCTGGGGCTTTACAAGCAGAATTAGGCACGGTGGGGGGCCCGTCTCAATGAATTTCAGCGCGCAGTGGGCTCACTCGCAAGTAGACCCCTGGATCCTTCAGGTGATATCTCAGGGGTACAAATTGGAATTCGAGACGTCTCCCCCTCGCCGTTTCCTAAAGTCGGCTTTACCGATGTCTCCTTCTCACAGGGAGACAGTTTTGGAAGCCATTCACAAGCTGTATTCCCAGCAGGTGATAATCAAGGTACCCCTCCTGCAACAGGGAACGGGGTATTATTCCACACTGTTGTGGTACCGAAGCCGGACGGCTCGGTGAGACCGATTCTAAATCTAAAATCTTTGAACACTTACATACAGAGGTTCAAATTCAAGATTGAGTCACTCAGAGCAGTGATTGCGAACCTGGAAGAAGGGGACTACATGATGTCTCGGGACATCAAGGATGCTTACCTTCATGTCCAAATTTACCCTTCTCACCAAGGGTACCTCAGGTTTATGGTACAGAACTGTCACTATCAGTTCAGACGCTGCCGTATGGATGGTCCACGGCACCCCGGGTCTTTACCAAGGTAATGGCCGAAATGATGATATTCCTTCGAAGGAAGGGAATTTTAGTTATCCCTTACTTGGACGATTCCCTGATAAGGGTAAGATCCAGGGAACAGTTGGAGGTCGGTGTAGCACTATCTCAGGTAGTGTTGCGGCAGCACGATTGGATTCTCAATATTCCAAAATCGCAGCTGGTTCCGACGACTCGTCTTCTGTTCCTAGGGATGATCCTGGACACAGTCCAGAAAAAGGTGTTTCTCCCGGAGGAGAAAGCCAGGGAGTTATCCGAGCTAGTCAGGAACCTCCTAAAACCGAGCCAAGTCTCAGTGCATCAATGCACAAGGGTTCTGGGTAAAATGGTGGCTTCCTACGAAGCAATCCCATTCGGCAGATTCCACGCAAGAACTTTCCAGTGGGACCTGCTGGACAAATGGTCCGGGTCGCATCTTCAGATGCATCAGCGGATAACCCTGTCACCAAGAACAAGGGTGTCCCTCCTGTGGTGGTTGCAGAGTGCTCATCTTCTAGAGGGCCGCAGATTCGGCATTCAGGACTGGGTCCTGGTGACCACGGATGCCAGCCTGCGAGGCTGGGGAGCAGTCACACAGGGAACGATTTTCCAGGGCTTATGGTCAAGCCTGGAGACATCACTTCACATAAATATCCTGAAGCTAAGGGCCATTTACAATGCTCTAAGCTTAGCAAGACCTCTGCTTCAAGGTCAGCCGGTGTTGATCCAGTCGGACAACATCACGGCAGTCACCCACGTAAACAGACAGGGTGGCACAAGAAGCAGGAGGGCAATGGCAGAAGCTGCAAGGATTCTTCGCTGGGCGGAAAATCATGTGATAGCACTGTCAGCAATTCCGGGAGTGGACAACTGGGAAGCAGACTTCCTCAGCAGACACGACCTCCACCCGGGAGAGTGGGGACTTCACCCAGAAGTCTTCCACATGATTATAAACCGTTGGAAAAAACTCGACAGGTATTGTGCCAGGTCAAGGGACCCTCAGGCAATAGCTGTAGACGCTCTGGTAACCAGGGCCGGTGCAAGGTTTCTTGGTACCCTAGGCAAAACTTCAGCCTCCCCCCACCCCGACCTCTAAGTAAGCTGGCAGCTACAGTATTGATTAGTTGTAAAAGTTACAAAGACTTTTATTTATTATTTTCTGTTCCGTGTTGATGCATACATCTGCAGATCCCTCTGCTGGTATATTAGTCTTGTTGTGCAATTGTATAAAAATATCTACACACACACCCATTGGCGTTTCTATAATGGGTGCAATGTGTGCGGTGCACACGGACCCCTGCCATTACAGGTGGTGGAACTCAGTTCCACCTCATTCCCCCCCAACTTTAACCCCTGACGGTCGCCCATTCACACAGCCAGACAGGCCGATATATCTGCAAGATATATCAGCATCAGCTGTGCTGCAGAGTTGATGCAATATGTCTGTGAACGGTGCCTTCACAGACATAACAAGTGTACACACCCACTGATGCACTACAGACATACATCGCCCGTTCAATAGAACGGACGGTATACCTATTTGTGTGCGATTAGACCACCTGCGATGTGTTTGGAGTGAAGTGACTGCATCAGAAACTACATCATAAAAATATACATATATACAGGAAAGACAAAATGTGAGGAGTGATCACGTTCTAGAGGCTGTGTAAATAATGTTTGTGATCATTCTGAAACGGCAAAATAACAGAAAAAGAAAACCTTATGTCATATTACATTAAATGCACACATGTTAAAATGCACCCAGTCCTAAATACACATACTGTCAATGCGCAAAGTGGGAATATGGAAGTATAAATTGAACACCCCCATCATTTTAGGTAATCCTCCTACTCCCCACATGCTCTTCTTTGTGTCTGATCGCCTGCGTCTCTCACCTTTACTTACCCCCTGCAACTGCAATTGCCGGCTATCCTTTCAACCCCTGCACTTCTTACTGCTCCCCTCACCACCGCCCTCATTCCCTGCACCTTGTTTCACTTCCTACCTGCTTCCTTCTCACACCCCGGCACCTCTAATACCCTTTTCAGACCGCCACCTATGAACATGGGTTGTGGGCACATGAGCGCGCATAACCCGTGTTCATGTGCGGTCTGAAAGGAGCAAGGGTTGAAATACCGGGTCGAGCAACCCGGTATTTCAACCCTGGTCGTGAGCAGGGTTGAACATGTCTTCAATCTGGCTTACTGTCCTGTTCACTCTCTATGTACGGGCAGCGCTTTGAGATCATGTCATCTCCAAGCACTGCTCCCGCCGCGCCACCGCTGACGTCAATATGCCTGGCTGCGGTGTGAAAGGTTCTTGAGGCGGGTCGCACCCTGGGTGTCATGCTCTTGGGTGCGACCCACCTCAGACGGTGTGAAAGGGGTATAACTAACCTCTCCTCTTTAGCCCCTAGCCCCTCTCCCCAGTTCCATTTATCACCCACTGCAGCTCCTTCCCAAGCAGGGACACTGACATCTCAAATCAGGTCCCAGCACCAGGGCAGATGCAGTGGCATACACACTCACACTCAGCAGTCACCCACTGTCACACACACTCACACTCAGCAGTCACTCACTGTCACACACACTCACACTCAGCAGTCATCCACTGTCACTCATACTCAGCAGTCACCCACTGTCACACACACTCACCAGTCACTCACACTAACCAGTCACCCACTGTCACACACACTCGCACTCAGCAGTCACCCACTGTCACACACACTAACACAGTAGTGCTCACCTCTCACTGCGCAGCTGGCTGCGATGAGCCCGGGCAGCAGCTCCCTATCATCCGCAGGGGTAATGTTCAGCGCTACACAGGAAACACGTAATTGGTAGAATAGCTGCGCTTGTCAGGATCGGCCACTGCAGGAACAACAAGGGGGAGGGACAGGGAACTGCCGGCTGGGAGGACACAAGGAGGATGTCCCAGGTCCCAGTGCTGCTGAGTTTTGTGAAGCGGGATGTGTCTGATAGGCCAGGGGGAGGGCACCATGCACGATGATTCCTTGAAGTGCATGGCATGTAAGCAGGGGCGGATTGGGAACTAAAAGTGTCCCTGGAAAAATTTCTAGAAGTGGCCCCATGTGGGCGACACCAAATCAATGGTAGGTGGAACCAACACTAAAGTAGACGGGATCAGTACACAGGGCCATAAATATGGGTTGCGAGCAATGCTGTCACGAAAGGGCCCTGGGGGCAGCACTGCTACTGTGCCTTAGAATTTAAACTTTTTTTTTTCATGTGCCTCCAGACCTGCACCTATGCAGGAAATTCAAATTGTGTACTCATTTGTGATTTGCTTTAAGTAAACTAGAAGAATCCCATTAAGTTTATACTAAAATACTCTTTTGCTGGCCATATATTATTAGTACGACTCGCATTAGATGAATGTTGTCCGACGAGCTCCCCCGCCAGCTCCCTGACGTACGATAGATCGGAAGTTGCTTATGCACCTTACAATCTATCATATGATCCGCAATTGACCCCCACCCAGACCGAATGATCATATGTGCAGCACACATGATCAGTTGATGCGACGTGTGACCCACGGGGACACGCATCGCATCGTGGAGGTCATTCCGAGTTGTTCGCTCGCAAGCTGCTTTTAGCAGCGTTGCACACGCTAAGCCGCCGCCTACTGGGAGTGAATCTTAGCTTCTCAAAATTGCCAACGACGTATTCGCATTATTGCGATTAGACCTCTCTTAGCATTTTCTGAGTAGCTCGAGACTTACTCTGCCATTGCGATCAGTTCAGTCAGTTTCGTTCCTGGTTTGACGTCACAAACACACCCAGCGTTCGCCCAGACACTCCTCCGTTTCTTCAGCCACTCCCGCGTTTTCCCAGAAACCCCAGTGTTTTTTCACACACACCCATAAAACGGTCAGTTTCTGCCCAGAAACACCCACTTCCTATCAATCACATTAAGATCACTAGAACGAAGAAAAATCCTCGTAATGCCGTGAGTAAAATACCTAACTTCATAGCAAATTTACTTGGCGCAGCCGCAGTGCGGACATTGCGCATGTGTACTAGCGACTAATCGCTCCGTTGCGATAAAATAACGAGCGAACAACTCGGAATGACCACCCGTAATCGCACCCAAAACATGCAATGGGTCGATCCACGCGTCAATATTGTGTATTCGTACCTAGTGTATGGCCAGCATTCTTCTGCACCGATGACCTGTAATTCACTGTGCTGTAATGAATAGGATATCCTATCCAGTAACGCATATGTTGCAGCCTCAGGGTAACCACATAACCAAAATATTGACAGGGCGCACCAAAGGTGCGTGGCAAAAAATATGGGGTTGTGGCCACAGAATAGTTCCAATTCACAATACACCGCACAGCAGCGTCTGTTATTCACATTACAGCGTACAGCGGCATCACATTACACCGCCCAGCAGCATCCGGTACTCACAATACAACGCCCAGCGACGTCCATTGCTCATATTACAGTGTACAGTGACGTCACATTACAGTGCACAGTGGCGTCACATTACAGCACACAGCAACGTCCGTTACTCACATTACAGCGCACAGCGGCATCACATTACAGCGTACAGCGGCATCACATTACACCGCCCAGCAGCATCCGGTACTCACAATACAACGCCCAGCGACGTCCATTGCTCATATTACAGTGTACAGTGACGTCACATTACAGTGCACAGTGGCGTCACATTACAGCACACAGCAACGTCCGTTACTCACATTACAGCGCACAGCGGCATCACATTACAGCACACAGCGGCATCACATTACAGCGCACAGCGGCATCACATTACAGCGCACAGCGATGTCCGTTGTTCCCATTACAGAACACAGTGCATCACATTAAAGTGCACAGCGACAACCATTACTCACATTACAGCGCACAGCGGGCGTCACATTAAAGCGCACAGTGACAAATGTTACTCACATTACAGCGCACAGCAGGCTTCACATTAGAGCGCACAGAAACAACCGTTACTCACTTTACAGTGCATATCCACATACGTTATTCACATTACTGCGCAGCGACAACCGTTACTCACATTACAGCGCACAGCGGCATCACATTACAGCACACAGCGATGTCCATTGTTCACATTACAGAACACAGTGCATCACATTAAAGCGCACAGCGACAAACTTTACTCACATTACAGCGCACAGGAACAACCGTTACTCACATTACAGCGCACAGGAACAACCGTTACTCACATTACAGCGCACAGTGGCGTCACATTACAGCGCACAGAAGTGTCACATTAGAGCACACAGCGGCGTCACATTACAGTGCACATCCACATACGTTACTCACATTACAGCGCACAGCGGCGTCACATTACAGCGCACAGCGACAACTGTTACTCACATTACAGCGCACAGTGGCATCACATTACAGCGCACAGCAGCGGCACGTTACAGCACACAGCGACAACCGTTAGGCACATTACAGCGCACAGTGGCATCACATTACAGCGCACAGCGACAACCGTTACTCACATTACAGCGCACAGTGGCATCACATTACAGCGCACAGTGGCATCACATTACAGCGCACAGTGGCGTCACATTACAGCGTACAGCAACGTCACGTTACATCGCACAGAGACAACCGTTACTCACATTACAGCACACAGCGGCGACACGTTACAGCACACATCGACATACGCATACCCTCCAACTGTACCTTTTTAATGGGTACAGTACCTTTTTTTTTTAATGGTCTGTACCTATTTTTGGCTCTCCAAACTTCCATTGAAAGTATAGGAGATGGGGTGTGACCACGCCCCCTTTACCCGTGACCACGCCCCCTTTTCTCGCCCCTTTTTCTAATGTGTACCGATTTTTGTGTGGAAAATGTTGGAAGGCATGCAAACGTTACTCATATTATACTGCAGGTGGGGGAGGGGGTGCCGTGAGTGGGGGAGGGTGAGTACCACGAGTGGGGGAGGGGTGCCACAAGTGGGGGATGGGGGGTGCCGCGAGTGGGGGAGGGAACAGATGGGTGTGGAGTGTGTGTGAGAAGGGGTCAGGAGTGTTGCAGAAAGAGCAGGAGAGGAGACAGACTCACCCTGCGTGCACTGCTGTGGGGCTGCCGGGAACTGTTACTGGTGACTGGAGAAGCTCTGTCACGTGAGATGACAGACTATCCAGTGACAGAGCTCCTCCAAGCTGCGGCCGGTTCTGGCGGCTGCCAGATATAGTGCTGAGGGACGCGCTATGCAGGGGGCGGAGCCACGTGCGGCAATCGGCCCCACAGTACGGTCAGCCTCCCGGGATCCTTCCGGGTAACCTCATAGGCCAATCCATCCCTGCATGTATGAGCGCTAGTACAAGACCCTCGCTGCGGCCGCCCGTAGGCTAACCTATTATTGAAAAATATATATATTTTTTTTAAATGGATTTAAAGGGAGCATGCCGCCCTCTAGTGGCCGGCGCTCATAGGCAGCTGCCTAATGGTAGCGCCGGCCCTGCTGGTAACACCGTGGGTGTACCAGTCAGTGTATGTGTTCCCTCATCTGCCTCTCATACCCAAGGTACTGAGATTGATAAGATGGAGAGGAGTAAGCACTATATTCGTGGCTCCGGATTGGCCAAGAAGGACTTGGTAACCGGAACTTCAAGAGATGCTCACGGAGGATCCGTGGCCTCTACCTCTAAGAAGGGACCTGCTCCAGCAAGGACCCTGTCTGTTCCAAGACTTACCGCGACTGCGTTTGACGGCATGGCGGTTGAACGCCGGATCCTGAGGGAAAAAAGGCATTCCGGATGAAGTCATCCCTATCCTGATCAAAGCCAGGAAGGATGTAACCGCAAAACATTATCACCGCATTTGGCGAAAATATGTTGCGTGGTGCGAGGCCAGTAAGGCCCGACGGAGGAAATTCAACTGGGTCGATTCCTACATTTCCTGCAAACAGGAGTGTCTATGGGCCTGAAATTGGGGTCCATTAAGGTTCAGATTTCGGCCCTGTCAATTTTCTTCCAAAAAGAACTAGCTTCAGTCCCTGAAGTTCAGACGTTGTAAAAGGTTTACTGCATATACAGCCTCCTTTTGTGCCTCCAGTGGCACCTTGGGATCTCAATGTAGTTTTTGGGTTCCAAAAAGTCACATTGGTTTGAACCACTTAAATCTGTGGAGTTAAAATATCTCACATGGAAAGTGGTCATGCTGTTGGCCCTGGCCTGGGCCAGGCGCGTGTCAGAATTGGCGGCTTTATCCTGTAAAAGCCCTTATCTGATTTTCCATTCGGACAGGGCGGAATTGAGGACTCGTCCTCAGTTTCTCCCTAAGGTGGTTTCAGCGTTTCACCTGAACCAACCTATTGTGGTGCCTGCGGCTACTAGGGACTTGGAGGACTCCAAGTTGCTAGACGTTGTCAGGGCCCTGAAAATATATGTTTCCAGGACGGCTGGAGTCAGAAAATCTGACTCGCTGTTTATCCTGTATGCACCCAACAAGCTGGGTGCTCCTGCTTCTAAGCAGACTATTGCTCGTTGGATTTGTAGTACAATTCAGCTTGCACATTCTGTGGCAGGCCTGCCACAGCCAAAAATCTGTAAATGCCCACTCCACAAGGAAGATGGGCTCATCTTGGGCGGCTGCCCGAGGGGGCTCGGCTTTACAACTTTGCCGAGCAGCTACTTGGTCAGGAGCAAATGCGTTTGTAAAATTCTACAAAATTGATACCCTGGCTGAGGAGGACCTGGAGTTCTCTCATTTGGTGCTGCAGAGTCATCCGCACTCTCCCGCCCGTTTGGGAGCTTTGGTATAATCCCCATGGTCCTTACGGAGTCCCCAGCATCCACTTAGGACGTTAGAGAAAATAAGAATTTACTTACCGATAATTCTATTTCTCGTAGTCCGTAGTGGATGCTGGGCGCCCATCCCAAGTGCGGATTGTCTGCAATACTGGTACATAGTTATTGTTACCAAAAAATCGGGTTATTGCTGTAGTGAGCCATCTTTTCTAGAGGCTCCTCTGTTATCATGCTGTTAACTGGGTTTAGATCACGAGTTGTACGGTGTGATTGGTGTGGCTGGTATGAGTCTTACCCGGGATTCAAAATCCTTCCTTATTGTGTACGCTCGTCCGGGCACAGTATCCTAACTGAGGCTTGGAGGAGGGTCATGGGGGGAGGAGCCAGTGCACACCAGGTAGTTCTAAAGCTTTACTTTTGTGCCCAGTCTCCTGCGGAGCCGCTATTCCCCATGGTCCTTACGGAGTCCCCAGCATCCACTACGGACTACGAGAAATAGAATTATCGGTAAGTAAATTCTTATTTTTTTGGTTGGAGGGGGTGTTTTCTTTTTCATTACACACTTTTTATTCTCTATGTTTTCATCACTCGGATGTGTGTTTTATGTGCAGTAGTATCAGCTTAGGCATAATATCAGTGTAGACCTATTTAGAGTAACCCTCACCTCATAATTGCTAGCCATGGTCACAATCCTTCATGTTTAATAGTTATCGCTAAATTTATTACACCTACGTTCTGACCTCCAGGCTAAAGCTATTGCTGCTTTAATGCATCGGACTCCTGTTCTCCAAATTAGCAACCACCTCACCACTTCATGTTCGTAGCTTCTGTTCATGATTGACCCAGACTTGGATACCTTGGCTGAGAAAACGGATGCTCCTTATTTTCCAGCACCATAAAATATTGGAAATGTCTGTGTTCTGTTGAAGATAACTTAATATAACAAGTTCTGCATACAGTAGACCCGTGGTGGCCAACATCTCATTTTAGGAACTCCTTTTTGGACTATAACAACAGCTACAAGTTAAGTATTACCTGAGAAGCTATACTGGAGGGACAGTAGGTGGCGCTGTAACTTAAGTCATCACTGTGTAGTCTCTGTTTCTTGTGACGGTGTACTCTCTTCTTGAATATTCTTGATTTTGAAGAAGAATAAGCCTGTTTTGCACCAGTGACATGTAAAGTTGTTAGTCTATAAATATGCATTTATAGCTCTGCATCAGGTCTTCTAAAAGCACCTATTACAGACCCATTCTCCTCAATATTGTAGCCATTGCTGAGTAACATGATCTAAGCAATGCGTTAATACAGGGTTAACTGGTGTAATTGGTCATTAAGTCACCGGACGCCATCATTCCATTGCTCCTTGCTGGCGGAGGGCCACTTGTAGGTCACCTCTGTAGTACACCATAAACACCGGTTATTTTCACTGTTTAAAAAGTTTTTTTGGTGCCAAAAACTTTTATCTGGAGGGTGAACTAGAGACGATCAGTAATGTTAGCGTTAAGTCTGAACAGTTATAAATCTGTCCCCTCCGAAAATAGATTGTCCCATTTTCCATCTGTTAGAAAACTAGGTTGCCTTGGTGATGTGGGACCTACTTGGATGGTTTAGGGTGGGAATATGTGACCTGTATCCCTGACCTTCCTGCCACATGTCGCTTTGGGATGAGAGAGCTGGAACGCTTATATAATGTTATCTTCCCTCTGTAGCTGCTAAACGGAACGTAGGAAGCCGAGTCAGACAATTTCCGTACTTGTAATTTTAAATACAAATCCGGAGCGAAAGATCAGGACACCAGGCGCCCTTAAAGCATCTCTTTTATCTTCATTACTTTAGCTGTTAATGTCATTGGCCCCTGGGGCAGGCGCTAGCTCAGTGCAGTGTAAGCACATTTAGTAATTATAACATTTCCATAATGTTGGCCTTGTGTCTACTTAAAGTGTAATGTGCGGTCTGTCAGGGGTCACCGCCTCAAAAGTGTTCACTTTTCATAAAATCTGGCCCCTAATTAGCCATGATTGCTTTAGAAGGTGAGACGCTAAATCTACCAGATGTATCTACTGCACTCTGCACTCCTTGGCAGGGCAGGCTCGTTACTATATACAGTATATATATATATATATATATATATATATATATATATATATATATATATATATATATATATATATATATATATATACAGGTTGAGTATCCCATATCCAAATATTCCGAAATACGTAATATTCCGAAATACGGACTTTTTTGAGTGAGAGTGAGATAGTGAAACCTTTGTTTTTTGATGGCTCAATGTACACACACTTTGTTTAATACTCAAAGTTATTAAAAATATTGTATTAAATGTCCTTCAGGCTGTGTGCATAAGGTGTAAATGAAACATTAATGAATTGTGTGAATGTAGACACACTTTGTTTAATGCACAAAGTTATAAAAAATATTGGGTAAAATTACCTTCAGGCTGTGTGTACAAGGTGTATATGTAACATAAATGCATTCTGTGCTTAGATTTAGGTCCCAACACCATGATATCTCATTATGGTATGCAATTATTCCGATTTACGGAAAAATCCGATATCCAAAATTCCTCTGGTCCCAAGCATTTTGGATAAGGGAGACTCAACCTGTGTGTATATATGTGTGTGTGTGTGTGTGTGTGTGTGTGTATATATATATATATATATATATATATATATATATATATATATAATATACACAGGTTGAGTATCCCATATCCAAATATCCGAAATACGGAATATTCCGAAATACGGACTTTTTTGAGCGAGAGTGAGATAGTGAAACTTTTGTTTTCTGATGGCTCAGTGTACACAAACTTTGTTTAATACACACAGTTATTAAAAATATTGTATTAAATGACCTTCAGGCTGTGTGTATAAGGTGTATATGAAACATAAATGAATTGTGTAAATGTAGACACACTTTGTTTAATGCACAAAGTTATAAAAAATATTGGCTAAAATTACCTTCAGGCTGTGTGTATAAGGTGTATATGTAACATAAATGCATCCTGTGCTTAGATTTAGGTCCCATCACCATGATATCTCATTATGGTATGCAATTATTCCAAAATACGGAAAAATCCCATATCCAAAATACCTCTGGTCCCAAGCATTTTGGATAAGGGATACTCAACCTGTGTATATATATATATATATATATATATATATATATATATATATATATATATATATATATATATATATGTGTGCGCGGTTTAGTTGTAGAATGACAGGTGGGCTGTGGAGGTGTGCGACGTTCTACGAGGCTGGACTTCGGCTTATACCGGAATTCACCCAGACGCCGATTCCCGTCATTGCCATGAAAATGTGACATTATTTGGATTACAGAGGCCTTAATTTTTTAAAACATTTAAAAGGCTTTTACGTTGCAAAATCTGCAAGATAATAGGGCAGATGTTCCCAAACTCGGTTTTCAAAGCAGCTAACTGTCCGGGTTTCAAGGATAACCAAGCTTGGGCACAGGAGACTTCGTACCTCAATCGATTTGATTTAACCACATGTGATGAGCCATGGCTATCCTTAAACCTGGACTGTTAGGGTGCCTTGACGATATAGTTTGGGAATCTATGTAAAAGGGTTATTTATTTGGGAAATGGCATAATAGCCGGACCTTCATGGGTTAGCCTGAGGAAGGAGTAAGTGTGACATCACCGCTTGTTACTGAAAGAGATGATGGAGGTACCTGAAGGATTGTAGTTGATGAGCTACATTATCTTAGCTGTCACTTTTGATCAGACGTGTGTCGTTGCCATAGAGGAACCGTGTAAAATCTTAGCGTGTACCGTGGGTGTATTGCATGGTACGATTTTCTCCATTTGCATTGCATCAGGCCATAGATATTATTGTATTCTCAGACACGCACATAGTGGATTTGTACTGGAGTGAATACCTGGTTTAGATATAAACGGGACCTTTTATTGAAACCTCCGATTACACAGCGCGTCGGCGAGTATGGCAATACCTGTTATGGGTCAGCGATGAGTGCGTCTGACGAGAGTTGTTTTAGACGCACGTCTGGTAGCCCCCAGGTACAGTGTGGCGGTGAGCTGCGCCACTGTAGCGCGTCGGTCGGCCCTCACGCACCTTCGTAGCCGACATTCACCTCTCACATCAATGGCACATGGTGTTCCGCAATTTCCACATCCGTTATTGCCAATGGTGCTATTTTTCCAGTCAGGATACACCTTCACTGCAGCAGCACGCGGACAGGTCACACACTGCGCTGTGTCCGAAATACTGCCGCCCTTGGCCCGAAAACCGATAATCTTTTTTTTGCAACTTGGATAAATCTCCCCTTATACCCATGACAACAACGAGTGATATGTGTGCAGACGGCCTATCACACACCTTATATACCCACCAAGCCAGCGCACAACACGTGACGTACTTCATGTCACATGTAGGAGGTGGTCATAATAATGTGACTTGACCGTGTACAATCATTGCAATTTGGGAGGTGGGGATCCAAAGTGCAAGTCGTACAACGGAGGAACCTGACCCTTTTTGGTGGCCCAGCGACTAGGTGCAATTCTGTAGGAGTAACGATGATGTCTACGTCCTCTCCCGTTCATAGCATATCATGTAAATACGTGTTGTGCGTTTTGAAGATTGATTCGTTTTTCTGTCTGTTATCAAAATAAAAAATACAAATTCCATTCACTATTCAGTGACCGCATTGTGCGTGTCCGTATCACCACCAACAAACTATCTGCAGGCTCTCCGAAGACCCATCTCCTTTAGCGGATGATGCATCAACGCTTGGAGAGTGACAAAAGTGGAGAGAGATAAAGTGCCAGCCAATCAGCTCATAACTGTCATGTTACAAGCAGAGCGTATAAATGATTTGCTTTAATGAATCTGCGTGCGAGAATGAAAACACAGACTGTGCGGCTGCGGGTAGTTTTTGAAGCCCCCTCTGGCTTACTCTGACCCACGTCCGTACCTTGCTCGTGTCTGGCGCGTGCCGTGTACTGGGGATCGACGAGAACCGAGAGGCCTGCTGCCAAAGTGTTTGTTTATCTAATAAACTCTTAGTAGAGAGTGATCCATTAGCTGGGTCGCGTCAGGCCAGCGAGCGGCTCCTGTGCGGTGGTTTTCAGGAATGACTGGTGCTTTCCCGACTACAGTTCCCATCATCCGGCTCTGACTGTACGGCCATGTTGTAATGAAATGTGACATTGACAAGTTAATAATCTGGGAGGAGCCAACGTCCCCCGGGCTCATCCGGGCCTGTGATTTACTGCCGTTAGCGCAGGCAGACTGCTGTCTCTTGCACTTTTCTTTCGCGTTAAGGTTATTCCATGTTTTTTGACAAAGATATGATTTGTGCACTGAGGAATTAATGAATCGTGACAGTAAATGACACTATTGTCATCCGTCTTGAGCTGCCGGTGTCCTGTCTCGCTCACATATATTAAACTGACAAGCCTTTCCTTATATGACGGATTAACCCCACACGCGCAGCATTGTCTGATATCTTCCCAGCACCCGCGTTACAGGAAGTTCTGTCTTCTCGTCACTTTTACATTGCTTATTCGTTAGCCTCTTGGCCCATAGTGATGTTCTAGATCAGGCCTGGCCAACCTGTGGCTCTCCTGATGTTGTGAAACTACAAGTCCCGGCATGCCCTGCTACACTTTTGTTATTAGAAAATGCTAAAACTGTTGCAGAGCATTCTGGGATGTGTAGTTTCACAACAGCTGGAGAGCCACAGGTTGGCCAGGCCTGTTCTAGATCACTGGGCAGTCAGTTACCCAACATCCAGCAACAACAATGTTCTCTGGGCTTGATTCAATTCTGAGTGATGATAATAGCGCCAAGAAGGAGAGTTCCCGGAGATATTTAATAGTATTCATTGCTAGTCGGGAGATGCAAGTTCTCGCAGCGTAAACCGTGTGTATAGGCGTGAGAACGGTCATTCTCCGACTTAAGTTACTGCTGCGATGCTGTTTACGGGCGCTAAAGGCATAAAACAGCGTTGCGGCACTAGTTTAGTCTGATTTCTGCTCGCATCTAATGAGGGGTGTGAGCAGAAATCCTCCAGTCGGGAATAATGGAGCGATCAATTGAATAGCTCCGGGACCTCCTTCCCAGC